>NC_069380.1:167724285-168924285 GCF_027475565.1 Acinonyx jubatus | reverse complement strand
AATGATTCTCTAGCTCAAAGACCATCAGGCAGGAGGAATTTTCTCTCATTTGAGGAAATGTCAGCAGTTCGGTTGTAGATTCTATTCAAGCCTTCATCTGATTAGATGCGGTCCACCAGCCTTAGGGAAGGCAATCTGCTTTATCAGTCTATTGACTTAAAAATTAAACTCACCCAAAGACACCCTCACAGAAACACCCAGAATAATGTTTGACCAAATATCTGAGAACCTGCAGCCTGGTCAAGGTGACTCATGAAATTAACAATCATAGCCACTTAGAGAAATGTGACCTAGGTGGGGGCCAGACCACCCCTATAGGGTCTGGGCTTTTCCTGGATTACTTTTGCTTACAACAAACTTGCCTTCCAGGTTGTTCACCTGAGACAATCCTGACTGCTACATTAACAGAATCTGAGGGGCCCAAGGCCAACCTGAAGACACTTCCTTGAAGTGTCATCACCTTCCATGTCATCTGGGGCTCCAGTATCTGGTGCCATCATAAAAGTGGCCCAAAAGGCAGCACATTATTTCTATCTGGCAGCACCCTCCCTATGGTCCACCTCCGCGACCAACCTGCTGTTGAGAAACATGACATTTTAGTCTTTTTCTCCATCTGTGAATTGGGAATACTCATCATAAGATTTTGTGAATCTTAAATTAGCACAAATCATCAAATGCTACACAAGTGGCAATTCCTATGATTAAATTTTAGTAGTAAGAACTAAAAGCATATAACAGAATCATCAACGTATCATCCTTTTTTTAAATATTTAAAAAAATTTTTTTAACATTTGTTTATTTGAGAGAGAGAGAGAGGAGAAAGTACACGCAAAAGTTGGGGAGGGACAGAGAGCGAGCGAGCGAGCGAGAGAGAGAGAGAGAGAGAGAGAATGAGAATCCCAAGCAGGTTCGAAAATGTCAGCGCAGAGCCTGATGTGGGGCTCGAACCCACAAACTGTGAGACCTGAGCCAAAATCAAGAGTCAGATGCTCAACCAACAGAGCCACCCAGGTGCCCCAACTTATTACTCTTTTTACACTGACAATGACTGGCACCATAAACTCCTGGAGGGCAGAAACCAGACCACAAAGCTGCATAGCTGCTAGGTAGCCACCTTCCACAGTTATGTGCCTGGTACAAACACAGCTGATGATAAAGGAATCGTTTTCTAATCTTTTCCAACTGGCTTTAAGTACCCTTATTTATTGCACATTAAACAGATCTCCAGAAATAGGGTTGCCAGATAAAATTCAGGGTGCCCGGTTAAATTTGAATTTCAGATAAACAATGAATACTTTTTTTAGCATAAGTGCCCCATGAAAATCATTTACTGTTTATCTGAAATTCAAATTTAACTAGGCGTTCTGTATTTTTATTTGTTAAACCTGGCATCTCTATCCAGAAAGGCAGCTGGCAAACTTTTATGTTAAAATTAAACACTAACATTTTCTTAGGGGATGAATATTTAAATTATATGCCATGTGAAAAATATCATATTTAAGAGTTTCTAATGGTTCATATGATTGTTTGGCATTTAAAAATGATTTACTTAAAAAACTAATTGACTTAAGTGGATGTCTTGACCTTAGTTTTGTCTGTAAGATGAAGGTAATAATATCTTGTGTATGGGGCTGTTTTGAAGTACATGTGAGGAAGTTCTTTGTAAATAAATCCCCTAAAAAGAGACTCAGTGGAGCATGAACTTTATTGTTGGACATATCTCTGACAGAGTCCCAATGTTGCGACTTACTGCTCTGTGACTTTGGAAAAGCTACTTAACCTCTCTATATTATACCTCATTTTCTCAACCATGATATGGGGAGAAAAATAAAGCAACCTCATAAGATTTCTGTGAGAAGTAAAAGAGAACATGAATATATGGTGCTTAGTGTATAATAAAGCACTTCTTAACTGTCCTAATTTATTCAAAATCTAGAAAGGGTGCCTTTCTAGAAAATCACTAATGTAACATAGTAGGAAATTAAGGGCTTAACTGCAAGGGTACACTCCTCTGAGCATCTGTTAAAATAGAGAACGTTTTCCTCCTGTGCTGTCAGGTCCTTAGGCCACGGTGTTGAAGGAATGAGCAGACACATGAGTGAGGCTCTTCCTGCTGGGATTCCTCCAAAATACCAAGAATGGTGACTCTTTATGTACTCTGAGCATGTCATTACAGGCTTTCGTGCAAAGGCAGCAAGCCTCAAAAGGTTTAAATCAGTTCAGATCATTCTTAACTCTGTAAAGAGCATTAACATCATCATCAGGAAAAATACAGCAAGGTTTAAAATTGCCACCTTGATCTTAGGAATCAGCTTGGTGAGGCTAGAATAGTAGCTATGCAATCATGCTCCTCATTACTGCAGAGCCTTTAGTGTGCTTCTTCTACAGAAAGAAACCTAAGGAAATCATTAAGAATGAGAAGTTCAACTGTTAGGTCAGGATCTCAGACCTATAAGCTGAGCTCAGGGGGCATGAGGGACTGTACTGGGCTCGTCCATCTCTGAAGAGGGTTAAAGGTCAGGCTTGAGAGCAAAGACACAAGATGAAAGGCCACACATCTTTTTATTTTTGCCTCCATTGGATAAGAACAGCCTATTGTGTTGCTCTTACTGTGTTGGAAGGTTCCTCAGTGGCTGGTGAGTATTTATACTAAAGGCATGGCCAATGAATATATGTTCTAGAGTGTTCCACCTGGAATGATTCAGGTGTTCCTGACGGTTCATGAAGAGTGATTAGATCACAGTCCACCTACTGTCCTAAGGCTCAAGTTTATTTGATTCACCACGTGATCAGCGGCCATTTGTTCCAGTCATTGTGCCGTCTCTTGCTAACCCCGTGATCATAAATTCTGCATCTTAAAAAGTAAATCTCACTACTTAGGCAGAGAGACACGTTTTATTGGATGACTTGCCAACTATTTAAAATGGAGCGTTTAAAAAAAAAAAAAAGAAAAGATTAAATTGATAGAGTTAAGACAAAACAGTAGTTACGTTCTCTAACTCCTCTTCAGGGCCAGCCCGGCTGAGGATGGCACCAGAGCCTTCTCGCATCCCCGTCGGCCCCGCCCACTCGCATTTCTCCACGCAGCTGTGCCAGGATTTCATACAGGGAAGGCCTTATGCCACGCAGCCCTTTCAGACGTCACATCTAAATCATCTTCATTAGCCTTGAAAACTTGGATCCCTAGCAGGGTTCCTGGCACCCCAAACAGAGGAAGCCCTGTGTGTGAGCGCGAGGCACGAAGCCACAGAGGCGACAGCACCCTCTGGTTGAAATGCGTTCTCAACAACTTGTGCACCACCGAGCTGCTGCTTTTCTACTTCTTTTGGTGAAGGGAAACTTCAAAATATTTTGAGCATATGAGATGTACAATGCATGTTGAACAGAGAGAATCATGCATCATTTAGACATTTTTTTTTTCTGTGCCTAAGGAGACATATGGTGGTCGTGCTTTCTAATTTAAATATCAGAACCCTTGTCTGTATTTCTTGAAGGGACAGAATATCCCAAATCAGGACAATCTCAGAAAAGCCTCTGTGCAAATGAGAAACACGCCTCTCAGGAGTTTCTAGACCAATGACCTTTCTTCGCTCCAGGATCAGCTAAGAAGTCAGTCCCTCCCATCTTTCCCTTCGACTCTCTCAATTTTTCTAATCTCTCTTCAGTATTTTATGTTGATAAAAGTTCTTTTCTCCCCCCTGAATTATTTGACCATCATCCAGGCCCCAGGGGGAAACATCAAGATATTAGCATCCTTCAAGCTGCTGGGAACCTCACTAGTTGAAAACCTCATATGCTTCCTAAACATAAATGTGGCTGATAGGAGCAGACTCCATAGTCCGTGAGACGTGGACTGCAGAATCAGCTCTCTGCCCCTCACTCATCGCTGACTCTACCTGCAGATGGCCTCCTTCTGCATAGTGAAAGCAGTCCTGATAATGAGAATGAGAAAAGCTGACATATAGCCAGGGCTTCCTAAGTGCTGGGAACTTATTAATTCACTTAAATATCCACATAGCTTCCTTTTCATTCTTTCTGGGAGTTTTGAGAGTTTCCAGGAGGATAATGTTTTCAAATGTGTAGACTAAAACCTTGTTTTATTCTTAAAAGCAATGCTTAGGATTACAGGAGAAAACAATCCAAAAGCATGGGTAACCGAGGCAAAAGGAGATGCTGGAAGTGTCCACAATCTCTTGCTCTGTGCCAGCAAAGGCTAGATGGCAAGTAGTGTTCCCCCAAGGCAGGAGTGAGGAGGCAGGCCCTCCCCCGGGCTGGGAGTCCAGAGGTCCTGGCCAGATGCCTCCCAGGCTTGCTCACTGAAATCCTAGCCCTTGGGCTTCGTCCCCCATCTCCTGCATTCCTCCTGTCCCCAGAAATACCTGGAAAACTGGAGAGAGGGGGTGGGTCCAAGATGTCTGCACAGGAGGATTTCAACATGGCAGATGAAATGTGGCTGTGGTGGAGCCACATTTGCATAGCAGACACGCTGCTTTTACTCAGTATGTTTTAGGAATGTACCTGACTGATGTCAGGACACCGACAAAGACTATGGTGGGGCAAAAATCCTAAGATAGTGCTTTTCATTGGCTTGTGGTTGACCTCACTAGGGAGAGAAACTTTACAGCCGACTATGCCCAGAAAGAGCACCCTGAGCCAAGAGAAAAAGGGCAGCCCTGGAGGAAGGAAAGGGGCCCAAGACAATGACTCTTATGTCATCTCCTTGCCTGGGGCTGGTTCCCCCAGGACCTAAGCAGCAGCAAACTCAGCTTGCTTTCTTTGTCCTTATTGAATTAGAAGGAAGTCAAGGAAGCCTGTATGATTGTAAATCAGGGAAATGCGAGTGACTTTTAAAAGCTTGCAACATCAAACTTTCCCATTGGAATGGAGCCAACCCAGGGCAGATGTGTCAAATAGCTGCTTTTGTCTGCCTTGCTCGCTCACTCCGGGAAGTAGTGGGGGCGGGGGGGGGGGAGGGGGTAGAAAGGGGTGCAGGAAGATGAAAATGTAACCAGTCATGTTGCATGCAGTCTCAGGATGGGAGACCTACAGGTAAATGGAGCCCCCCTATTGCCAAGAACAGACTAGGAAACCAAAAGCAAAAACAGAAAACCAACAGCTCTCTGCACAGGAATGAGGGAGGAAGGAGGCGAACTTAGTGGAAAGTCAGGGCTGCCTGGAGGCATAACAAATAACCACAGGCTGGAAAAGTACAGTGGAGGGGAAATGTGGGCCAGGCGAATTCCTCCCTGGGCTCAGGGCGATTTTCCTTGGCATCCCATCAATTATGTTACTGTTGCCTCTTTGAATTTAATCATCTCAGGCTCTAAGTAAGCACACTCTCCCTATCTTCACAAACCTGGAGTGGGAGAACCGTCTATGGCTAACAGGAGGCCCAGAAACCATAAAGGAAAAGGCTGACAGATTGGAATGATTAAGAAGCCAAAACCTCTACTTGGCAAAATCAGTTCACATGAACGCATTTAAAAGTCAAATGAGGACTGTGGGAAAATATTTGCAACACATACAAAAGGCAAAGAGTTAATGTCCATCATGGCTAAAATGCTCCTACAAAGCAGTATAAAAAACCGAAGGGGAGGGGGAAATGGGCAAACGATAAAAGGAGGCATTTTACGGCAGAAAATTACAAACGGACAATAACCTTTGAAAAATACTCAAACTAACAGTTACAGTAATTTAAATTGAAACAAATGAGTTCTCTTTTTTTTTAAGTTGGCAAAATTTAAAAATATTTTGATGACATATAGTGTTTCTAAGAGGATAAGAAGATAAGCCCCTTTATATTCTATTAATGGGTGTGTTAATTGGTATGACATTTTTGAAAGACAATTTGGCAGAATTTAGCAAATTTAAAACAAACATATTTTCCAACCAAGCAGTCCCACTTACAAGACTCTATTTCAGAAACGTTTTGAGTCTAGAGGGAAAGATGTGTGTGTGTGTGTGTGTGTGTGTGTGTGTGCACGCACCCATGCACATTGTGATGTTATTGTAACAGCAACAAATTACAAGCAACCCAAAGACCATCGATGAGAAAAGAGACGAATCATAGAACATTCATACCCAGGAATATTATGGAGCCACCAAAATGATGTGGCAGATCTAAATGTCCTGACATAGTAATACGTTAAATGAGAAATAAAGACTCAGAAAAATACACACACATATATAGCATATGTGTGCATATATATAGAGACATGCATTGTATAATCTCATTTCTATAAAAATGAAAGCAAATACAGCTCTATGTGTATACACACACTAAAAAAACCCACCATATACAGAGAACACATAGACACATTCTAAACTGATAAGAGTCATTAAACGTAAGCAGGGGTGAGGCAATTAACCAGCAGAAGATTGGTTTTTATTTGTTCTATTCCTGTGTTGTTTGAATTTGCTGCTATATTATCTACTACTTTTATAGTTAAGAAGCAAGATCAACAGATGTAAACAGATGCACACATGCATTCATGTTACCCTCCTATGGTAAACACCAAGGTAATTGTAGCAGAAGAGTACGGTGTGCACAGCAAGATCCTTTCTTGCTCCTTCAATGTTTTTATTTTTTTTGAGAGAGGGACAGCCAGGGAAGGACAGAGGGAAGGAGGGAGAGAGAAGACCAAGTAGGTTCCACACTGTCAGCACAGAGTCCAATGTGGCGCTCAGTCTCCTGAACCACAAGATCGTGACCTGAGCTGCAATCAAGAGCCTGATGCTCAACCCACTGAGCCACCCAAGCACCCCCTTTCTTGCTCCTTCAAGATTCTTGACTGGCAGAAATGGATAATTTTGGAGACAGCTCTAAACTGAAAACAAAAGGAGCTGGACACCCTCTGCCAGGGATGTGAAGACCAGGCATTTCAGCAGAACCCATGAAGCAGCCGTCACCATATTTCCACCTTAGTGTCCGTAAAACAACCACCACCAAAAGTCACCTTCTGTAAACTTCCCATTTCATTGGATTCCTTATGAGGTATTAATGAGGGAGTATGCAGAGTGTTTGAAATGCAGTTGGCATGTGATAGGGCACACGTAGATGATGTTATTATTGACGCAGTAAGTACCCCTCTCTACCTCACCTCCCTGTGCGGAAGGAGGTCCAATTCAACGCACATCTGCTTTCCCAAAGGCAGAGCTCTTCCAAGACTTCCCTAGTGAAATGTGGGCAGATGGCATAAAGCGGAGGCTGGTGTCTCCCTGCTTCGGGATGGTGGCAGGTGGTGTTCCTGGAGTACTGGAATGGGTCTTAGGTGAGATGCACAGAAGGGTAGTGAATGGCAAAAGGGCAATGGTCACTCCTCATTCCCCTGGTTTCCTACGGAATCAAGTAAAAGGTGAATCAAGAAATTCTTAGGTTTCCCATAAACCTGGGTCGACTACAGAAGAAGGGGGCCAGGGGGACCTGCTGGTTACTCTGTGGGATTTCCAACTGAAGTTAACAAATAGGTAGGAGGGTGAGAGAGAGAAAATGGCAGTGATGAGTGGAATCCTCAACAAAGGACAAGCTGGGCCCACAATGGCGCTGGTCAGTGGCTATCATGGATACACAGCCTAACAAGTGTTGACGTGACCTGCTGGCTGCCCTGGTTCTAAGAAGATCATCATTTGAATCAGCTGGCAGATTCCTTTTTTTCCCCAGATTTGCAGCAAAGGGTTAAAACTAGGGGGTGAAGACTAGGGAAAGATCCTGGAGATAAGAGTATTCTGGGGTTGAAATTATAAACTAGAATTTTTGTAAGTATTTGGGAGTAAAAAAAAAAAAGTAAGTTTACTTATTTTTAAGTAAACTAAGTTTAAACAAGAATGAAATAAAGATAAGAAACCTGTTCTGGGCAGATTCTGTAGTGTGTGTCTGTGTGTGGTTAGGAGGAGGGTCTGAAGGAAAATGAGCCAGGGGTCTGGGGCCAAGAAAGGCACGGGTAGTTGTGAGAATAAGGCAGGCATTATGCTTGCACCAATCTCCCTTCTTCCCCTCTGCTACATTCCTTGTTCCCCCTCTCTGCTACTGATGAAACATTTCCCTTCCTCTTCCATGAAGTCATAAAGATTGAATGGGTCCAAGAGAAAGGAATTAGCTCACCTACAAGGTAAGAGCAAAATCAGGAGGGTTTTTTGTTACTGTTGTTGGTTGGTGGGTTTGTTTTAAAATATTTTTAAAGCAATATACTGGAAAAAAGCATTGAAAAGAGAATTCAGGAGACCTGTAATTGGGGACAAATATGAAAACCTCTTTTGGGCTCGGTTTCCTCATCCATAAAGTCTGGCATTTGGTAGCAATAGATGGTCTCTAAGATTTCCAGTACTTATGATGTCTGCTTTACTTCTTAGAACCGAAAGGGACCTTGGCTAGCATCAGTTAAAATCCCCATTGTATATAAGAATATTCTATGAGACAGCCCAAGAAATGTATTGGATTTTATGAATGGATGCCTTTATACTTTAGTATAAATTGGTAATTACCTTGCTATTATCTAAATCAAAACAGTGGTTTCTTCCAGCTATGCCTAAAATTCATATTACCTATCCCTTCCGTGTGTGACTACAGCATTAATCCATCAAAGGGCTCTGAGCCAGCCACAGGCTGAGTTTCCCTAAAGCTCCCTGCAGAGGAATATAATGGCTACAGACCACTGACACACCTCAGCAGACACCAGGGATGCTCAAGGATAAATACTATTAGGGTTAGGTTATGGCAGAGGCAGCAACAGACACAACCCTAAATCTCAGGGGCTCGGTAGCCATCAAATTTTATTTCTCACCCATGTGAAGTCACATGGGTCAACAGAGCTGACATTCAGTGACTCAGGGGTCTGGGCTCTGTCCATGTTGTGCTGCCAGCATCTCAACACAAGATTCCAAGTTCATCCTTCAAGGGGTGATAGACACGGACGGAGAAGGCACACCAACACTTAAGAACCAAAGGTACCATATCACTTCTCCTTGCATTCCTACCTGCCAGAACTCCATCACATGGATCCAACTGAACCGAAAGGACCCTGGGAAGTGGAGGGGAGCACGTGGATCTTCAGCGAGCGCCTCGCTGCCGCTGGACGGAGTGACGACGCAATCAGGGACATAGAGTCACCAAGTTAGGAGCTGTTTCCTGTCTGAGCACGTTTGGAGTGGGTGACCAAAAAGCCTTGGTTTTTTTTAATCTGTGGCTTCTTTAAACTATTTCTTTTTCTTGTCAAAAAATTGTTTCAGCTTGGGAAAATTGAGGCAACTTGCTAGGAAGCAGGGCTTCACAGCTCTGTTTCATCCCATCTCGAGAGAAGGTTGCCTTTAAGTGGCCACATTACACTGTTGAGTCACGGTAACTTTTAGCCAACGAAAACCCTCACACAATTGTTTAGAGAAACTGCTGCCAAGCCAGGCCTTAACATCCTCTAATTGTGCTGTTCACTTTGCTTTAAGCCTAAATGCAGGACTTTATATTTACTCTGTTAAGTGTCATCCTGTTATTTTCAGACACTTGCTTCAGCCCTCTGAAGTTTTTATTCTGTCATGTATTGTAATAGCTGTTTCTTCAGAATTTGCATCCTATACCAATTTGATGAGTAGGTCTTGTGTGTCCAAATGCAAGTTCTTAAAAACAATATGCCAGGGGCAGAGCCCCCCGGTAGAACACCAGAGACCTCCCCTGAGAGACATCATCACGATCCATTAATAAGCACAGTGGGTTCATTTGTTACACCCAGTTTCATTTTTCTTTCTTTCTTTCTTTCTTTCTTTCTTTCTTTCTTTCTTTCTTTCTTTCTTTTCTTTTTTTTTGAGAGAGAGAGACAGGAAAGGGCAGAAGGAGAGAGAGAGGGAGAATCTTAAGCAGGCTCCACCCCCAGCATGGAGCTCTACATGGGACTCAGTCTCACAAACTGTGAAATCATGACCTGAGCCAAGATTAAGAGTGGGACACTTAACCCACTGAGCCGCCCAGGCTCCCCCGTTCCACTAGCTTCAGATACTACTTACCACAGTATCAACCAGTTGGCATTTCTCCAATTTCTCAAGGATTTCCTAAGGCCTCATAACATGCCTGGATGAAAACTAGACTCACCATCTGCCTTCCTCAGCCACTCCTACTGCTCAGGAGCCTATTGGTTGATGGCACCACCATCTAGCCCGCTATGCTGGAAAACTGGGGCAATCCCAGACCCTCTCTCTCCCACACTTTCCTCAGAAGCAAACTGGTATGAAGATTAGACTGGTATAAAGCAGTGAAGTGTTGCCACTACTGAACTGGACTGTCTCCTCCACTCGCCCCTTATGCCAGGGCAACTGCCTCTAAGCTGCTCTTCATGTCTCTGGAACTTTCTCCTTCAGTGTATGCACTTCATCCTCACTAAACTTCTTTCAGAACTACAGGTCACATCATGGGACACCCCTGAATAAAACTCACTGAAACCCTCCAGAGTAAGAATGATAAAAATATCTAACACATTGTTGAACATGGGCAATGGCCAAAGAGAAGACCAGCATGGCTACTCCAAATGGGAACAGGGTACCTTCTATTCTTAGACCCTAATGTTTCTAGGAGGCACGCTCCTGCACCCTCCACCTCCATCCCTCAGTTTGGGCAAATCCCACATTTGCATCTCAACACTCCAGCTCTCCTTTCTCTGTCCTCTCAAAACTCCTTCCCCAACTCAGAAAAGGTCTCAGTCCCCTCCAAGGCTGGGAAGCTGCTGCTTGGGTCATCGTGCAGTCTGCCCCGCTCCCAGGGAGAAACTGGCTCCTTTTTCAGGCTTTGCTTTACTGAGTCAGAGGCAAGGTTTTAGAATTCAAAAATAAATAAATACAACAAAAGTGAACCCCCAGCTTCATCCCTCCCCCAATCACCAGGCTCTTAGAAATGAAAGCTTTTAAAAGGCTTTCTTTTTATATTCTCAGCCAGATATTGGACTCTGTTCTGGCTGGATTCTTGTGTGTCTTTTCTTCTTTGGGGCAATCAGCTTTAGTCTCTTGGTCTGGTTAAATGGCGAAAGGGCCACAAGGTAAAACAAGATTTTCTGAGAAAGGAAAAGAGTTCTCATAATATTTCGAAATATTATCCTGATGCTTTGTTGATCTGTCCCCCTACTCTACTAAATTCAGCTCCATGTGGGCAGGGACCAATGTTTTCTTGAAGTCTGTTTTCCCAGTGCTTCAGACACATTAGATGGTCGTTAAATGCTTAATGATGGATGACTAAGCCAATGGACAAAGATAGACCATGTCAATGGCATTTTGCTAATCTACCAGTATGCTAATTTTGTAAAAAAAGAAATCAAATAATTTGACTTAGTTCCTCTGTTGTTGAGTGGCTCAAACTGCAGGAATAGGAAAATATATGCTCCTTTTGAATAGGATTTCAGAAACCACAGGGATTTCAAGACCACATTTGTGGTGATCAATTTTTGTACAGGGGAAAAAAAGAAAGGCAAATTCAATAAAACATTTGCAGATAGTGGTTAATTCCTGTGCACTGGGGATGCATAATTCTTCAAAGAGAAAGGATGTGTTTTATTGTCTTCTCACCTTTATGGATGTTTTCTCTCATTATCATTTAATGAATGCAATTTTATAAAAATAAATGAGTGGTTTTGTCCGGATCCTTTTTCTCAAAGTCTGTCCAGCTTATTGGGCTCCCCACCCCAGACTGGACCTTAATAATGAGTATACTAACAAAACAAAAAAGTAAAATCATATTTCCCAGGTGCTAACTATTAGAGCCTCTTCATTGTTTGTTTCTAAAAGGAATCTTTTTCTTTTGTGTGATTTCTGCTCTCCTTTATGTGACATTTCAAAATAAACTATTGACCTTGTGTGGTTATTAACAGACTTCAGTGGATGGGTGCCCACAGCTGGTGCTGCATCTATGGAATGCAGGTAAAAGGAATTGCTGGGCTCCTGGAGGCAGCATGACAAAAAGGAGGTAAATGAATGAGTTCCAGGGCCAGAGAATACGGTTTGAATTACTGCCGTGCAACTCGCTCTGAGGGAATTATTTAGTACTCAGAATATGACTGGAATATTTTACAGTAACAATGAAGGTTACACCACATCTATCGATTAAGCCAGTGACTTGCTACCTGGATCCCTTTGATCTCATTGAAACAAGAGCTGGGGGAGAAAGTGGATGGGAGGTTAGGTTAGCGTAGGGCACTAGCTACCTAGATGGCCAGGGCTGACCCAGCTAACCTGGCCTGTTGGGTGGCGTCCCCACTCTCCTCTCCATTCTCTTGTACTTTTCTCAGGAAAGCACAGCCTTTGCAGCTAGAAGTCCACGCTGAGCCTCCTGAGTGGTTATGCTTCCCAATGAGATTGGGCCCATTGGCTTTTAAAGCTTATCCATGGGTCAGGAAACCTTATGTTCCCCAGTTTTCAAATGCTGGGTCGTCAAACAGACAAGTTATGAAAAGTACAAGAGAAGATTTTCTTAATGCGTCCATGGCTACTATATTAGCTGTGTGTGCGTGTGTGTGAACAACTAAATATAGTGGGTTTTCTTTATCTCCTGGTTCCATTTTTACACCCAGTTCTTGAAAAGACATTTTACTCATTCTTAGTTCAGAAAAAATTAGGCCTGCTTTGCAGATCAGCTGTTTTCAATTATGTTACTCCACCCACTCTCTCTGTTTTTCTGGGCACTCATTTACCCGCTGAAGGATTTATAAGGCAGCCCTCTGCTCTTTCTCAGCCTCTGCGGTCACGCTGCCTCCACACACCTAATCTGCTCCTTGGGGAGCTTGCTAGTTCTGAGCCAGGGACGGTGCCAAGTAGAATATGAGAGTCCCTCTTCCTTCCCACCCCGTACTCCCAAACATTTGCTGGTAGATGAATATCAGCCCACAGAAGCTATTTTGCAAGAATCGTTATGTTTCTTCATATCTTTAAATCGGTTTAAATCTGTTCTGGGTCTCCCTCCCTCAAGGATGTAGGGAAACGTAAATTCCAGTCATTACTGGGACTCCCCACCTTTAAGGCCTGTGCAGGAACTTATACATTGCCCGATTAACAGGGTGGCCCCTCTGATCTCCGGCCACTGTCCTTGCTGCTTACTGCTGAGATGCTTGTTGTCACAGTCCCAAGGGGGCCACCAGCCCCAGCAGCCACCCTCAGGGTGCTGGAAGCTTAGGTGAGGCCGGGGCCCCCTGAATCTAGAGCCAGCTTTCCTACATGTCCTCGGCAGCTGTCCCAGGGGTCTCATCCCTCCCTCAGACTTCTGTCAAGGAGCAGTGTGTGATCCCTAATGTTAGAGGGACCCTCTGACCTCCACCTTCTTCCACTGCCTCAGGAGATCTCACCCACCTTGAAAGTCACTTCTCTCTCTTCCCTCTCTGGAACACCTGGCATAATTTCTTCAGAGGGTTTAAGCTTTCACAAAAGACAGGAAAGGCCACTGACATCAAGTCTTCTGTTGTGCAAAATCCCTGATGCAAGCAAAGTATTAGGATGCTTGAAATGAGAGGATGGAAAAATACAGACAGTAAGGTTTTTGCTCAAATATTACCATCCGGTTTGCTCTTTTTTAAACTAGTAAACGCTAGTTAAGAGAACCATCGGGGGAGATCTGGAAGGAAGACGAAAGGTCGCTGTGACACAGAGGCATCTTCAGAGGTGCCCAGGCAGGTAGTCGCTGCCCCTGTAGTAATCTCCCGTGTTGTCCCGCAGAGAATGCTGGGGTGGGGTGGGATGGGGAACTGGGGGGGGGGGGGATGTGGCCTCTAAATCTATATTGCTCCATTAGCAGTTCTTCATTTGCTCCTTTCATGTCCTCTTTCTTATTCATTGCATTCTTGTCTTTCCTCAGCATAATTTCAAGTTGTGTTCCCAGGTACTACATGACTGGTACAGAGTTGCCTACACTTTGTCAAGGTACCCCAATACCACCAAGGCCTAATGCTGAGTGGCTCGTCACTGGGTCAGCTTAATAAAGAAAATAGCCCACAACCCAGCCTTGGTAACATTCAGATACCCAGATAAGATCGAATGTGATTTGAAGGTTGAGCAATCACCCTGCAAGTGTTTAAGCCAGTTTAATCCATAACTGTCTCCTTCATGAAACAACATTAGCTTTTTGCTACAACCTGGGCTTCTCATGCTTTTTTGCATGATTGCCTTCTTCTTGCTTTCTTTCAAATTGTAGCAAATGTGAATTTCTGGGCCACTCACTGTTTTCCATTTCACTCATTTTACATACTTATATCTGTTCAATATTTATAAATATTTTAGCTTGTGAAAGCTGTTTAGTATCTTTCCATTATCTACCTTTTGTTGTAGAACATCTGCTTTGTTTCATACGCTCAATACAAAAAAAAAAGTTTTTGAGCTAAACAAATATGCAGAAGGTTATACGAGTTTGCAGGTCACGATTTTCTGTGTTCTTTTTCCATCACAAATTGCATTTCACTTCTCTTCTCCACATATTTTTATCCTACAGAACAGAGGTCGGCACACTACTTCCCGTGGGCCAAATCTAGGCTACACTTCATTTTGTAAATAATGTTTTGTTGAAACACAGCTGTTGTGCCCATTCTTTTAAGTGTTATCTCTGGCTTCTTTCACACTATGGTGTCAGTGCCGAGTAGTCACGATAAAGACTGTATGATGTGCAAAGCCTAAAACACCACTACCCAGATCTTCACAGAGGACATTTGCTCATCCTAGCTGTGGGATAATAACACTAACCAAAAATCCTTTCTGTCACCGAATCTTAGAGTTTCAGAGCTGGAAAGAATATTAGTCTACGAACGTCACTTGACAGAAGATAAAACAGGCCCACACAAGAGACAACTTTCACTAAATGCTTATTATGTGCCAAGCACTGTGCCTCAGCAAATATTATCTCCTTGAGTGCCCACAACCAATACTATTTCTTGTGGTTTTTTATAGATGAGTAAATCAGGACAAAGAGCTTAAATAACTCACTCATGGCCACATAGCTATTATAATAAATGGAGCTGATGGTGCTTGGCTCAGGGAGTAGGACTACAAAAATTGAAAACAGAACCATTGCTTCATTCAGCCTCTAAGCTAAAGAATTTTCTGTAAGACCCGCAGAAAGTAAGTGTCAGAACTGAGGTAGTGCCTGCTTTCCTGGTCTCCCTTAAAATTCAGTAAAAGTCAAGATTTTTATTGACCTCTATGCTCTGTGACCAAGGAAAGAATGGGGCCTTCTTTGCCTGTCTTTCCTGAATCTTGACTAAAAATAAACTGACCATCGGCTGTGGGGTAGGACTTCCTGTTCAGGCGTCAGTTTTTTGCTAGGTGAGTCACACAGCTATGGCTGTTTCCTGGAAACTTCCTTGGGGTTTGACTAACTCCTGAAAAGTCTGCACAGAGTGGAAATGGACACCCGTTACAGGTCCCTCTGCTTCCATGAGGAAATGGGACTCCTCCTCCTCAAGAAATCTGTTATGGCTTAGCCTTTCCTGTGTTCAAAAAGTACAACAGAAACCACTATTTGGGGTGATAAAATTCATAGCTAACATTTCCAATAGGAACAACCTGGGGAAATATGCTGTAAGAATTACTGATTCACCAGAAAATTAAGTGTCTATTGATTACAATAATACCTGAAGCTTCAGGGTCATTGGGATCCACATGATCAGGACTCCCAAACCCTCAACACCTATGGCCTGGCCCTGCTGCCTTAGAAATGTATATTTCTCACTTTTTGTCAAACTTACCTTCGTGTTTTAACTTCTCAGTGTTTTGTAATTTGGTTCTCTCCTTGGGTTTCTGATACTGTCCTTCCTAAATATTTTTTTCCTGAAATGAAGGCTTTCTCAGTGCTTAAACCAGGCTGCTCTTCTACTACAGAAAGTCCCACAACTGGGCAGGTTGTTGTCTCCATGTAAGTATTATCTTCCACTGGGTGCCTGAAATGGAACAACCTAGTAATCTTCTATTTCCCTAGTCAGTTCATATTCCCATCTCCACCTTGACTTCTTACCATGCTCCTGCTCTCTGACCCACCTCATCAAATTGGAATGCTTCAAATATCCACACCAATCTGTTTCATGTCCCTGTCCTGCCTTGCTCCTTACATTTGATAAGAAGCCCCTTCTCCTATGAGAGGTCAGATGTTTTCCATCACATCATATCTCAACGTCTCAGGGAACTTCCATGGACCATTTCCCCATCTTCAGGTCTGGATTAAAAGTCAAGTCACACGAGGGGCATCTGGGTGGCTCAGTTGGTCGGGCATCCAACTTCGGCTCAGGTCATGATCTCATGGTTCGTGGGTTCCAGCCCTAACTTGGGCCCTGTGCTGACAGCTCAGAGCCTGGAGCCTGCTTCAGACTCTGTCTCCCTTGCTCTCTACCCCTCCCCCCCCTCAAAAATTAATAAATATTTTAAAAAACTAAAAAAACCCAGTCAAGTCACCTGAGCAGCAGCCTAGCATGCCAATTCGTAAGAGGTTAAAAGAAAATCCCTGGGATAAATCATTATAGAATTACAGTACCAGTTAATACAGGTTTTCATATATAACCATAAAATATAAATTGGTCCCCCTCCTACCGAATGGAAGTTAAAACCAGACAAAACAGCAAACAAGCAAATTCCCCTCCAACTCTGATCTACTACAAGTGAGTTTTTATGATCCCATCGCAGGATACAACCCCATAGTGTTGCCACCACACTGAAATTGACCAGTAGACAATTTTTTTGGAGTCAGCTGAAATCCTCAAACCCAATAAAGTGGAGAAGCATAAATGCGTATTTGACTTATGTGAAATCAATGAAGATGAGCCACCAACGGGAGAGCAAGAACAAAAATGAGAGCTGAGCAAGTAAGAATTTAAATAGTATGAACAATTCTGCCGGCTGGTCTCCTCACTGCTCATGTGGACCTACAACAGTGTTGTCAGATAGGAGGAAAACAAATCCCTAGGGTTAGTGGGATTACCATATTCCCAATACCCATCTTTATTATCTCATTCTTCATCACACAGACACTGAACTCATTGTTATCGTCAGCATCCGTCCTCATGGTGAGTCACCATTATTACGACCAGAGCCAGGCAAAAATATGAAGGATGCATGGTGAGTATTTAGTATCATTGTTTTCCTTTTTTTTTTATGCTTCTGTTCTCCTTATCTTGCTATCCTATAATTTAAAATATGGTAGAGTTATGTTTTTAATGTGTATACTTTAATATGTCCTCTATATCACTATGTATTTTACACACGTATATTTACATACTGGCATAGAGAAGCATATATACCATACCACATACACTATTCTACATTTGATGTATAGGATTCTCAAGGATTACCTTGAGAAAATATGATTATGACTTTGCTCTTGGGACTTTGCAACCCAATGTCTACATTAGCCACAACCAACTAAAACTACAGAGTAATGCTACCTTTTAGGAAACCTAATAAATGCTACTAAACATGTTATCTGATTTAAAAAATCACAATAGAAACCAAGAACTAGAGAACAACTGGGAACCTTTTTGCCAACAGGAAATCCAGGAAAAAGAACTTGAAAACATATTTTGAACAAAGCCTAAAGCTAACATGCTTAACTTCCATTCTTAGAATTACCAAATGACCAGTTTTGAGTAAAAACTCTGAAATGTAAGACGGTTCTAAGTAAGTTAAATGCTATATGTTTAGTGCCTCAAATAAAGCCCTTGTTTTGAATTGGAATTTTATAGGAAATAGGGTAGGCCATTTCCTTCAAAGGTATGCCATTTCCTTCACATGAAAGGTCAGTTTTTTCCCTGTCCTCATTAAATAAATTGTAGCCACATATTTAAATAATATCATCTTATTGAAAATTCAGATTATTAGCCTCTGTCAATTTTGGTTTGCCTCCTTTTTTATGTATCTTCTGGCATTTATTCTGAATTAGCTGTTTCCATCATACTCAAGCCTTTCCTGTGGTAAAATCAAATAAATCAAAAGACAAATAAAAATCTCCTTTGACCCCATATTCTCTCTGCCCAGTGTCACATCATATCACTTTCCACCCAAACTTAGCTAAAGCTATTTGTAAATTTGAAACTTGACTTATTCAGCCTTCTAAGTGGTCTCCTTGATTTAATTAATTCCTGATCCAATCCATTCTCCAAACCATGAATAACTTTCCTAAAATACAGATCTTATCATGACACTCTCAATCTTTTTTTTTTTCTTAACTTTTTAATTTATTCTTGAGAGACAGAGCATGAATGGGGGAGGAGCGAAGAGAGAGGGAGACACAGAATCTGAAACAGGCTCCAGGCTCTGAGCTGTCAGCACAGAGCCCAACGCAGGGCTCAAACCCACGAACTGTAAGGTCATGACCTAAGCTGAAGTTGGACGCTTAACCTACTGAGCCACCCAGGCGCACCATGACACTCTCAATCTTGAACTCCTCCTATTGCTCTCTGTTTCTCTAGGATAACATCTTAATTTGTGTGTAAAGTTCTCTACCACATGGGGCTCACCACCCTCCTTACCACTCTCAGCCCTTGCTGCTCACTTACACCAGTGGCTCCAGCCCATCAATCTTTCCTGTTCAGTTCCTCAGTTGTGCCATGCTTGGTCTCTCCTCAAAAGTAACTAACTCACTCACCCTTTATTGCTCAGCCTAAATGTCTCTTTTTCATCAGGGTCTTTGTTGGGGTTCCTTGCCACATGCTGTCACTATACATCCCTCTTATAACATTCACCACATTTGTAATAACTGCTTTAATGCATGTACCTAAATTCCATGAAGGTGGAGACATATCTGCCTGTCTTCTCGACCCCTTTAACTCCAGGACTGAGTACAGTGCCTGGCAGGTAGAATGGACATGATAAATATTTGTGAAATAAGGAAATAATATTATGATCTAATAACATAAGGGTTCTATTTTGGAATCTTACAGATAAAACATTTCAAATTCTCAGTCACTCCTTTCTTTCAGGATTACTTCAGTTGGCTTTATCTTTCTAGAAGAAAAATGTTTTGCAGTCCTAGAATGTGTAATCTATTTAACAGACTCAGACTCTGCCATGAATGGAGAACATATTCAGTAGTCATTCAATAACAAAATCAGTGTTACTTCTAATTTAAAAAATGGAGATGTAGGAAGAGAAGACCTTGAAGTTGACCTTCTTACATATTATCCCTAAATGATGTTTTAAAATTTTAACTCCAAAGTAAATACCAACAGTATAAAGAGTCCTCAAAAAATTAAAAATAGAACTACCATATGATCCAGTAATCACCGTACTGGGTATTTACCCAAAGAGTATGATATACACACCTCTAAGTTTACTCTAGTATTATTTACAATAGACAGGATGTAAAAGCAAGTGAAAGTGTCTACTGATAGATGAATAAAGAAGATGTGATACACAGACACACACACACACACACACACACACACACACACACACTCTTTGGAATATTACTCAGCCATAAAAAAGAAGGGAATCTTGCCATTTGAACAACATGGATGGAGCTAGAGTATAATGCTAAGTGAAATAATCAGAGAAAGACAAATACCATATGATTTCACACACATGTGGAACTTAAGAAACAAAGCAAATGAACAAAAAAAAAGAGACAAACCAAGAAACAGACCCTTAACTACAGAGAGCAAATTGATGGTTACATGAAGAGGGGAAGTGGGTAGGAGGATGGGTGAAATAGGTGATGGGGATTAAAAGTACAGTCATCATGATAAGCACTGAGTAGTATATTAAATTGTTGAACCACTAAATTACACGCCTGAAACTAATATAACACTGTATGTTAACTATGCTGGAATTAAAAATTTTAAATTAAATTAAAAATAAAATATTAAAAGTATTAGAAAATGTTTAACAGACTCTAGATACTGCATAGGTATTGGAGAGATACTTACATAGTTCATCAAATCTAAAAGCCATCAAAGAAAACATGGTATATAAAAATTTTAGGGGTGCTTGGGTAGCTCAGGGTCATGATCTCGCGGTTCGTGAGTTTGAGCCCCGCATTGGGCTCTGTGCTGACAGCTTGGAGTCTGGAGCCTGCTTCATATTCTGTGTGTCTCTCTCTCTGCCCCTCCCTTGCTCGCATTCTGTCTCTGTCTCTCAAAAACGAATAAATGTTAAAAAATTAAAAAAAATTTAATCCTGTATGGAGAAAGATATCATAAACAAAGTCAAGAAAAAACTTAATGATCAGGAAAAAAATATTTGCAATATATAATCCAGAAGAAAATGTGGTATATGCGATTATGTTCATTACCTAGTTCTGCAAAAGAAACAACCCCAAAACTTAGCATCTTGGAGCAATACTTCTTACTCTCCATTTCTGTGGGTTAGGAACCCAGGCACAAATTAACTGGGTCCTCTGTTTCAGGGTCTTCTATAGGCTGCAAGTGAGATGTTAGCCAGGCTACAGGTTCATCTGAAGGCTTGAATGGGAAAGGATCTTCTTCCAACCTTATATGGATGTTTGCAGGATTCACTTCTTAAGGACTTTGGAATAAGGGTCTCTGTTTCCTTTTTTTTTTTTTTTAATTTTTTTTAACGTTTACTTATTTTTGAGACAGGGAGAGACAGCATGAATGGGGGAGGGTCAGAGACAGAGGGAGACACAGAATCTGAAACAGGCTCCAGGCTCCAAGCTGTCAGCACAGAGCCTGACGCGGGGCTTGAACTCACGGACCGTGAGATCATGACCTGAGCCGAAGTCGGACGCTTAACCGACTGAGCCACCCAGGTGCCCCAGGGCCTCTGTTTCTTAAGGGCTATTGCCCTTTAGCTCTGTGCCAGGTAGCTTTCTCCATCAGAGCAAACAGATGAGAACAGCCACAGAGAGAATACCAGCAAAATGGAAATCGTGTTCTTTTGTAACCGATCACAGAAGTGATATCACATCACTTCTGCTGTACACTAATCTTCGGAAGAAAGTCCACACTCATAGGACGGGATTATACCAGGGCATGAATAACAGGATGGGAGTTTACTGGGAATCACTTTAGAAGGCTACCTACCACAATAAGATACATGTTGCTTTTACAATTTGGTTAGAAAAATATAAACCTGATACAAATGTGAGCAAAAAACAGGGATGGGCAATTCACATAAGCGCAATGCAAATGATCACTTTGCATTTGAAGATCTCCTCCTCCTTTACAGTAGTCATGGAAGTGCAAATCCAAGTGGCAAAGAGAGGATCATACTGAATCTCAGATAAGACTCAGATTAATTTGTAAAGATGAGGAGACAGCACTCTCAAACATTCATTGTTAATGAAAATATGAATTCTAAGTTTCTAGATTTAGAAATTAGAAATCTAATTTCTAAAATTAGAAATGCACATTTCCTTTAACTTAGAATCTAACCCGTCAAATTAAAAGCAAGAATTCACCCCCCCCCACACACACACATTCTTATGGTAGTACTGTCTCTGCAAAAAAAGTGGAAACAAAATGGAAAGTCATCAGTAGGGAAATAGTAAAATAAAGTGTGGCATGTGTATAATATTATGTAACCAAAGAGAATAAATTAGAGGAAGAGAATACATGCCACCCCCCACCAAGAAAAGGAAGAAAGAGGGAGAATGGCAAATAAAGGTGGCACCAAAAAGCTTAACTGTGAGAACAAGCATGAATTTATATAAAATTGTATTTATTTGTGGCTATGTGAACAAAGAAAATAGATTCATTTTTAATAGGTTAACTCTGTATTAAGTGACTTGGAGAAATGTTATCATGCTTTTATGAGTCTACTTTGAAAATCAATAGCATGCAAGAAAAAGGTACGGGAAAATATGCAACAAGTTTTTAACATGGATTACCTAAGGTGAGTTTATAAGGGGAAATAGAAGGAGAGGTTGAGAAGGGAGCTATGTAAAACACAAAACAAACACCAAACTTTATTTATACATAAAACTGAATATGATTTTAAAAACCAGGTAAAATTTTATCTGAATCATATAAGATAACAAGATAAATGTGTATACGTTCCTATACGAAGAAGAACAAGAAAGAGTCACCAAAATGTTCATGGTGGTTGTGTCTCAAGACTGACAGTCCAAGTAATTTCTATTTTCCTTCTTGTAGTTTTATATATTGACTCATTTTTAAAAAGCCTGTATTATTTATGTAATTAGAATGAAACATAGTTAGAAATATGTTTATACATGTGTATGTTTTGTATACATATGTGCCTATAGAGTCTGTTGTAAGTGATGACTGTGAAATGGGTCTGAAATGATAGCCAAGATTTCTACAGGCAAGAGAGGAGGAAGAGGGCATTTTATGTAAAAGACACATAGAGAGAGATGCTGACTCTGAAATGTGTAAAGTCACAGGGAGGGAAAACAAGACTGGCTTGACTGGCTCATAGGGAATAGGAGGGGTAGGGTGGGGGGGAGAGTAGGAAGAGTCTAAGTTGTACTGAGATTGTGAAGGACTTTACAGATGGTTCAGACTGTATCTAGTAAGCCATGGGGAGCACCACCTGAGTTTAAGATGGCATATAAAAATCTGTTGGAAGATGAACATGGTCCTGGCATTCTGGACAGAATGGCGAACAGGGGCCTGGAGACAGGGAGAGCATTACTGAGGTTAAGTATCTAGACCAAGCATGAGGCAGTCAGGGCTGGAAGTGGGTTATGTCAGGGGAATAAAGGGACACACTGAGTATGGCTTAATGATGGGATTCCTGGCGTGAAGATTTTGAGGAATAAAACATCTACAGACACCAATTATACAAACACACTGCCTTTGTCCTTTTGCTGGTACAATAGAAGATGTGCTAACATTTCTGTAATGACTAAGAATTGTGTGTATATACAGCACATCGTGTGTATATATAGACCTTTATCATTTATCAAGGACTTTACTATCTAGGTCTTATCTTTACAACAATCTAATAAGAGGTGGAAAGAAGAGGTGGTGTCCTCCTTCTCAGATGAAGAAGATAAAGCTTCAAAAAATTAAGAAAACGACCCTACCTTATATAGTTTAATGTCAACCTAAAGATTTGACCAAAACCTGCTCTTTGATTTGGACTTCAACCTTAGCCTTTGGAAGGCCTCCATGGTTTTTAGCATTTTGGACAATATGATCCATGATAATAGGAACCACCAGGGTATAAACAAACCTAATCAGTGTAATGACAGTTAAACAGGACACACGACTTGAGTTTGTTACTAAAGCTGAATATTCACTTTCAAATATAGGGGAGCATTCTAGACATAAAGTGAAAATTTACTTTGCTGGAGGGGTTGTGGGTGGGGGGATGGGCTAAATGGGTAAGGCATTAAAGAAGACAGTTGCTGGAATGAGCACTGGGTGTTATACATAGGGGATGGATTACTAGAATCTACTCTTGAAATCACTATTGCACTATATGCTACTAACTTGGATATGAATTAAAAATAAATAAATATTTAAAAAATGAAAATTTACTTACATACTTCACATGTCAAAATTCTAGCAGGTAGAAAATTCTGCAGTTACTCAACGATGGCTCTGAAAACTGTTATTTTTATGTACAATTTTAAGTTGATTTCTAAAAACACTCAGACAACATTTTCTTAAGCAGTGCACAAAGCTTCAGTTTGGCACTGTTTCAGTAAAATTAGATCTTCTGGTAGGTGATAAGGGAAGATAAGTCCTTACCTTAGTGAATTACTACTAGCGCGAAAAGAACATTTAATATCTGGGTGACAGCATCACTATTAGCCACTATTAGATAATATTAGTATCTGAAACTGGAAGGACTGTCCAAAATAATGTATGTTGTTCCTCAATGAACCTAAATGGGAAGTTTGTGACTATTTGGTATTGCAAATTTACAGTGTAGTAGCAGTAGAAGCAATCTAGTAGCTGACAGTACTGAGCAATTATCATTCCTGTAACATAATGTCAACTTCTTAAAACTTGTCAACTAGAAACTTGAATAACAAAATTATCATAATAATTAAATTGTTGTTGGACTGGAAATTCGTTCTGTGAAATTCATTCTATGGAAATTTAGATTGACCCTGGCTTTACTGAAATTTGATATCAATGCTTAACTTTGATTTGATATCAACACTGAGCACTTTGCATCCCACTGAACAATTTAATATAACTAGTTAGTAACTGTGCATCCCAGAATACTTGCTTCCACCAGTCAGGAAAGAGATGGACACAGAGAAATACTGAGCTTTCCAAATTATTTGGATAGTACTGTTTCTCTTATTAATACCAGAGTCCCCTCAAAGCCTCACAATTAGTACTGATATTATGGCCTGTTTGAGTCATCCAGAAATAGAATTTGTATTTCCTCCTAGAACCCCTGGTCGACTTCATGCCTTTGGCAAAAAAGCCCATGTGTTATTGTCAGCATTAAGGGACTTGTGTCTGAAAGGGTAGCTGATCCTGACTTAGATTCTTATGCAACGATAAACACAGTATTATCCAGAATAAACTGCAACTGATCTTAACTAATTTCTTGGAAAGTGTTCTAGGTATTTTCCAAAAAAGACTAGAGAAATATAGGAAGTTAGCCAGCTTGGCATCGTTTATCTGAAAAACCTGCCAAAAGTCTGGCCCCATTTGCCAGTGTCAATACTCTCGAGTGCAAACATATTCTTGTGCGAGGGACATTATGTAAGCTAGAAATTAATCTTAATTAGTCATTCATTGTCCAAGGGTGGATGCTGCAGAAGAAAGCCCAAGGAGTTTCAGAATCAATATATTTCAAAGTCTCTTGTGGAAATATGCTTAACTACCTTTTCAATAAGGAAGGCCCTTGTAGAACTTGTCTGAAACCATGTTCAGGGCTGGTCCTACCACAAGGGGTTCCAGCGTCTTCTTTATATCTTTGTCTAAAGCACTGGAACCACAGATGTGATCAAAAACCTTTTGCATTCAGCTACAGTGGGCTTTATTCCAGTTATCCTCTGTCTACATTGCAGCAGCAATGAGTAGAATGGAAGTCAACCTGAAAAGGTCAGTCCTAGTTCGGCTTTATTAAGTAGGAAGAACATCTTTATCTCTAGGATCTTATAAATTTGAAAGCTTCTGTTGTTCACAACTAGCAATACAGATATAAGGCTAATACTACACTATCAAGTCATGTCAAGACATAGCATGACATCAATATGGGATATCAAGATGTCAGTGTGACATGTTTAGGAACAATAATTCTTTAGCACTGTCAGTCAGAAAGGAATCTTCCACTTTTAGTGGAAATTTGGGCAAGTCACTGTAACTGGGGTTCACTCGCTGACTTACTACCCACCATGGGGGGTGGGGTGGGGCTGTTCACAAACCCTAAAATTAATCTCTACAAGAATTTATCTAGCGTACCTTATTGAAAAAGTCCCTTACAATACCAACCAATGCTTCACCTGCCCCTTCCTATCCATTGCCCTTCCTTCTGGGATTAAATACAATCCATCTCTCTCTTTATAGCTCACACTCAAAACTCAGAGATCCGAGAAGAGAAATGAGAAAAGACACACAAAAAAATATCTTCCTAAGGCCATGGCCTCATTTCCTTCTGGCTTGGCTCCTTGTCTTTGAGCCCCAAAGAATGTGGGCAAATGTTTGTGTTTGTGACTGAGTTAATAGGAATGAAAAAATGAAGAGGAGGTTCAGTTTCCTCTCGTCAGTTCAGAGATCAGTTTCTGACTTGGCTTTTCTACATTCTCTAATGTAATGGGCCTGCCCAAGAGAGAAGAGAACAAAGAAACTTGGATGGGAGATCATGTCTTCATCAAGCCAAGACCACTCAGTGTACTAATGGAGGACAGAGAGGCCAGGCAGGGCCATAGGATAAGTGTTCAAAAACGCATCTACTTAGACATAAGAAATGCTATTCCCAATATCTCATTTCTCTAAATACTCTCACTTATATAACCAGAAATTCTTTTCCCCTTCGTTAGTTCTACTTTTGTAGCTTCTTCTGAAAATGATCACTTGTTTCTTTTCAGTTTTATATCTTGCATTAGGTCATTTTTCTAACACTAGCGATGTTAAAAGCTGTAGATTTTCTGCCAGAGAGTTACTCATAAATCTCATTAGTATTAAAAATTTAAAACTTCATGAAATTTGGGCAAAACACAAAACTACTATTGTCAGGATGTTTGAAATCTTTTGGAAATGAATATAAGACTTTAAATAGATAACATGGTGACTAAAGATATTAGTCATAGTAATAGCTGTCATTTATTGAGCACCTACTATGAACTTAATGGTACCAATGGTCAAGTCCAATTAAAACAGCCTCTATTAAAGGATAAAAGGTATTTATTCTTCAACACAAAAGAATGGGTCTTTTCAAAGTGACTTCTGGAAGGTATCTAAGAAACACAGAAGCATAGTTTCTTTGTGAGCCCTGTCCCTCATACCAGAAATGGAATCATGGAGGTTTTGAGTCATTAAAAAAGTACTGGTCGTGACTGATGCCAAACAGTGGTGTGGAGAGGCTAAGAGAAGAAGAGTTGGCCCAGTTTTGCCACCATGATCTTGTGGATTTTCACAGCCCTTAATTCCACAGTGGGGTCTGGACGTGAAAGTCCAGAGTCAGCTAAGAAAGGCAGTGGACAATTGGATAATAACAGGCTGGAGCTCCAAGGAGAGCTGGCAAGGTGCCTTTTTAGGTGCTTCTGGCACACATTTGCCATTTTTCCTACTCTTTACCTCTAGAATAATTTCAAATAATAATATCTAACATATATTCAGTATTTGTTTTGCTCCAAAGAATTTACTATATTATCTCACTTACCCAAATAACAACTTATGAGATAGCTAATATTATCATTCTCTATTCACAGATACAAATACTAACATTCAAGAAGGTTCAGTAACTTGCCCAAGATTACACTGCTAGTAGGCGGTGAATCTGTGATGTCTGACTCCTAGTTGCTGTGATACACCCCCCTCCCTTGCTGTATCACCCTTCAGACTGCCCTATTCCCTATGTGCCTACACTATTTCTTGAGCAGTTTTCCCTCTCTTGCAAGTTAACAAGTCACATTACAATTTTTGGAGATTATATCCCACTTGGGAAGGTCAGACAATCACTGGTGCGTTGTAACTAGAAGTGGAGATGCCCCTCCCCACCCAGGGTAGGGACACATAAAGTGTCAGCTCTTTCCTATGATGAGGCCAACCCACAGCATTTGTGAGGATAAGAAACCCAAGTCATCCAACAATCAACCAGAGTTCATTTGTAATAAACACATGAAACACAATAGGTTATAACTACGACAAGAGGCACTGCAAGATCCAAAACTACCTCCTAAATTACCAGTCTTGCTACTTCAGGAAACAATAATGTACATGTTACTAATATAGTACTGGTTCCAGTGACATGGTAGATTGAACTAACTGATGTGTAATGTTCTCCTAATACAATTACATAGTGAACAAAATATAGTATAAAAATTTAAATCATAGCAGAGCTCAGAAAAGAAAAACAGTCAAGTTCCAGAAATAAAAAGTGAATCCAAAGTCAGAGCTCTGAGAAGGTGCTGTTGTACAAACCTTGATGCAGGAAGCCAGGCCTCTACCGTCCTATGGCTTCACCATCTTTATTATGTAAGTTTCAAGGCCACTGTGCTTATTTTCCTCAAGTTGATAAAGAATACAAGAGCACAGGGGCGCCTGGGTGGCGCAGTCGGTTAAGCGTCCGACTTCAGCCAGGTCACGATCTCGCGGTCGGTGAGTTGAGCCCCGCGTCGGGCTCTGGGCTGATGGCTCAGAGCCTGGAGTCTGTTTCTGATTCTGTGTCTCCCTCTCTCTCTGCCCCTCGCCCGTTCATGCTCTGTCTCTCTCTGTCCCAAAAATAAATAAACGTTGAAAAAAAAAAAAAAAAAGAATACAAGAGCACAGAGGATGCCCCATTGGAAATTTTATGGATTTTATGGAAATTTTTATGGATAGGCCTAGAAATGGCCCACACAACTTCCACTAATATTGCCTGGAACACACACCTGACAGCAGCTGCAAGTGTAGCCTAGCTGTGTGCCAGGAGGAGGAAGGGCGGTATTTGGAGGTTAGAAGTCCACATCACAATAAGCAAAATACTTCTACACCTTCTAGATAAATGGAAGTTGGAGAAAGAAGTAGAAACTCTTTATGTCTCAAGTGCTTACATGTTCAGAAAGAGAAATTAAGGAACTTTAAAGTAAATTAATAGTTGAAAGAAAGTCTTTCTCTGTGGGGACATGTTTGTACCAAACTCTCATGTCTGTAGGTCGATCCCATGTCTTCATACTTCTTCATCGGGGTGAAAGAACAGTATCCAATTTGACAGCAGAGAAGGATGCTTTACTTTTCCAATAATGAATTCTTATATGCCTAATAAAGTTATTTCTGGATGCAGGGAAATAGGTTTTCCCTTTACTACTCAAAATTGGCACGTACTTGCTGCTTTCTGTAGAAAGCTATGAATGTGTAGAATTCAGAAGGTTAAAATATCTGCATATGTTTTTAGAGATAAATCAGTTCAAGTGACAAGGCCAAATCTACTGAATTACAGATATATTTAGTCATATGAAAACATTAGTTTAATTTTTATATTTTTGTGCATTTTCTTGGTATTCATCTCACCTAAGAGTTTAGTTTTGCACAAAGGTTTAGACTTGGTTTGATTTTTCCTAGTTGGCCCTAAGATTTGAAGTTTGTTGGCTAAAGATGTCAAGTAAGAAGCTAAGGAGTAAGAAACAAGAAGGGGGAGAATTTATTTGGTTTTATTTTCCCTGTCTAGAGGCTTTTGTGAGTTTCTCTTTCTTTATCCATGGTATATGAAAATCCTTAAGATGGCCTGACAGGCCCCTTGGTCTACACAGGGAGTCTCACTGTCGTACAGAATCACTGTTTGTTCTTCCTTTTTCCCTCCCTCCCTCCCTCCCTTCCTTCCAACTGACATATAATTGATATAGAACATTGTACTAGTTTCAGGTACAAAACATAATGATTTGACATATGTGTACGCTGCCACAATGTTTAGTTAACATGTATTACCACACAAAGTTATGATTTTTTTCTTGTGATGAGAACTTTTAAGATCTATTTTCTTAGCAACATGCAAATATACAATACAGTATTATTAACTATAGTCACCACGCTGTATATTACATCCCCAGGACTTATTTATCTTATAACTGTAAGTTTGTACCTTTTGACCACCTTTACCCACTTTACTCACTCACTCCCACCTCCCACTCTGACAGCCACCAATCTGTTCTCCATATCTATGAGTTCATTTTTTAAGATTCCACATGTAAGTGAGGTCATTTGTCTTTCTCTGACTTATTTAACTTAGCATCATGTCCTCAAAGTCCATCCACGTTGTCATAAATGGCAGGATTTCCTTATGGTTGAATAATATTCCATTGTATATATGTACCACATTTTCTTTCTTATCACCATGTTTCTTCCTTTACCTTGCCCTCACCAATGCTTTTCCCTCTGCCGGGAGTATCATCTTTCTTAATTCTTAGTCAACCTTCAAATATCAACTTAAACCTTGTTACACAGCCACACCACCTCAGGGAAGCCTTTCCTGACCCACAGCCTAGATCAGTACCTTTAAAATACACTCTGTAAAACTGGGTACTTTCTTGTATCAACTTAAAATACCTTCAATTAAATAATTACTTGCAAATTTTGTTATTCAAAATTTGTTTCCCCTATGAGAATGTAAGCTCTGTGACAGGAAAGGCCGTCTGTTTTGTTTACCACTGTATTAGTTGTCAGTTTAGTACCTGGTTAAGCATCAAGAGATAGATGGTAATTAATGAATATTATGATTATCCGTAAATAGTTTAAAGAGCCTTGCCTCTCTCCCTTTTATGGAGCTCCATGGCTTTTCACTGAAGGCCACAAGAATACATCCAGACAGCTAAGAAGATCCCCATTCATCCCCATTCATCTCTCTCTGCTGGGGCTTACTGGTGGCTCTCATCTACTTGTAAGTGTTCCAAACACAGCATGGTGGAACCTGCAAGGGGAAATAAGAGGATGGGCAGATACTGCCTGTGGCCAGCTACATGGAGGTAGTTTAAGAGACATAGTACACCAAGCTTCTTTAATTGTGGACATGTTATTAGAGTAAAACAGGCTGGGAAACCAAAAACTGTATTGGAAAAGTTTGAGATCTAGAGGTAGACTTGGGCGTGTCTGCCTCCCATGATAATGTTAATAATATATATAGTCTAAATCTCAAGAACATTTTCTTTGTACCATGGGGAGTAATGCTGTTGGGCTGGGCTTTAGGGTGTCTCAGGTCTCGGGATAAGCACTGCCCATCTGGCTTCCACTCAACCACCTGAGGAAACTGGGATCTCAAACAAGAGAACTTTTCTAATTCTTTCATGATTCCACTTCTGTCCTTGCCAATGGGCTTATGGAGGATTTTCTCAAGGCTCCAGCTGCAAAGAGGTTGTCTCAGGTCAGTGAAAGATACTGGGCCATCATCCCCTGGAGTAAGACTAAATAAAACTGTAAAGTCAATAGGGCTGTGTTTTTCATAGGGATGCCTGAGATGAGTCAGGTTATCCAGGGCCACTGGACCACTCTCACCAACATGTGGTGTAGACCTGACCTGGGATTCCTTACAGCTGAAGCAGAGAACAAAAGACTCTGAGAGAGGTGTCCTTTCTGTGATCTGCAAAGTGGGAGTCTGTGTTTCTACCCTTTGTTTAAAATTCTGCCTTCTGTTTAAAAAATCATTATTTGGCTTGTAAGGACTGACAGATGATCCTTGCTTTAACTATTTCTGGAGCAAGAGGTGAATAAATTGCACATCTTTTCTGCTAAATCCTGAAAGGTGCTTTGAAACTAACCTTGCTACGAGACAGGAACTAGTAGCTCCCTCAGCCAATGGGAATCTTCCACTTGGCATTTTGGCTGGGACTTTCATTCAACCAGACCCTCACCAGGCACGCCGCATGCCTTTCCTCTGGAGCCCAGCCTTCATCTTGGGTTTTGCCCTGTGCCTCTTCACTCACGGGCTCACTTTTACCATATTGGTCTGCACAACTGCTTTTCACAGATGCATTATTCTCAACACAAGCTTTCTCTGAAGCCATCTAGGAAGTAAGGTTTTTTCATGAACGGAGCCTCAGTTCTAGAGCCATCTATTTGGTTGTGATAGGCAGATGGGTCTTCCCTATACCTAAAATGTCCTTTTCTTTACGTTTACCCTTGTCTTTTGTTCACAAAGGAATCTGAAACTGGCTATATGTGCACAATGCTCACAATATCACGGCACGTAACTTCCTGAGTGTCAGCAGATGCGCAGTCTGGGAAGAGCATGAAGTATAACATCCTGACTTAATTCTCTTATGTTGTTCACTTTCTCTAATGTTTTTTTGTAGGTCCTTCATTAATACATGAACTTGATAATATAACCTGATAACCTGCATAGATGACATACATTACCCATAGAACTAGGAAACTTACAGAACAGAAACATAGGTTCCTCAAAGGTCAGGCATTATTTCACAAATTCTTTTCTTTTTCATTTTAAGTGTTAATTTAAATTAAATTAATTTCAATGTTTATTAGTTAAAAACTAATGTGGTATATCTTTCCATTAGGTGTTTCCTATGTACTCGGTCAGAGTATAACATGTACTCAGTCACATGTTATAGTGTTCTTCACAAGAATAAATTTCTTTTTAAAGTTTATTTTAGTTTTAGTAATCTTCATACCCAATGTGGGGCTCAAACTCATGACCTTGAGATCAAGAGTCACATGCTCTTCCAACTGAGCTGGGCCAGCACCTCTTCACAGAATTTTTTCAATTTCTACCATTGGCCTCCAGAATAAATGTACTGCAGTATTCTGCACAGAATGCTAGCTGCCTCCTATTATCTATGTTCTGTTTCGTGGCCATAGGAAAACTAAGTTTTAGCTGCGTACATTACTGCCTGCCTGGGTACATTTCTCAGCCTTTCCTGCAGCCAATTTTGGCTCTATCATTAAGTTTCAATCAAGGAGATGTAAATGTAACTGTTAAATGCAGTTCTGGAAGAGAAAGCCCTTAAAAAAAAGAGTCTCTCCATTTGTTGTCTGGTCCACAGATAGAATCAGAAGACCTCTTGGGGCTTTTAAGAACAAGGACCACAGCCTAGGGATGGTGATACAGAGACCTGAAAGGTTCCTGGGATCCTGATGACTCTGTGGAGCCACCTCACCACCTCTGGGTTGTTCCCCTTTGTAGTCCTTTTGTGTGAGCAAAAATCAAGACAGAGTTATCTTGATTAAGTCACTGCCACTCTGGGTTTTTCTGTTATATGCTGCTGATCCTAATCCCAACTCATAGAACCACCTACCATCCACTTAATACCATTGATTCAGGTATCCACAGCTGAGTACAATAAGCGTTTTCAATCTCTGCCTCTAAGGATAAAATGGCAAAAGGAAGTGCGATGACTCCAATTTCAAGAGCTAAAGTAATTGCTGAAATTCAGGAGGAAAAAAAGAGATTTCAGAACCATTAACCTTATTTCCTTTCTTGTCTTTTCTGTCAAGGGTAGGATTATTAAAGTCATTACCCAAGAAAAATGTCCACTGCTACATGGAGCCTGTAGTCCCACATCCTGCATTTCCATCCTCTTGCTCCACCCCTCCCCCCACCACCCCCACTCCTTAGTAACACAAAATAAAATTGTTCGTTACTCGGTTAAGAGTGGAGCAATTCTGCAAACAAAGTTTGGTTCCTAAGCAAGGACTAAAGAAATGAATTAGGGTTTGTGTGCATAATTACCAGGTTCCAGAAAACAGTGTTTGTTCAAATAAGAAATCAGTTCAGGAAATAAAAATGCCAAAAGTAATATTTGTTTTAATCATGACATCAGAGCCCTTCATTGTTTTCCAAACAGACACAACAAATCTTAAACTTTGTTCTTAGTGGTGATTATTTGAATTATGGATACTAAAATTACCAGGATGTCAGAGAGGAAAAGGCAGAGACCAGAGGCTATTTCTCCTTTTCAGAAAGTGGTGAATAAAGCATGCTCTGCTACTTTAACATGCCCAACTCAGTTATCCTTTTCTATTTACACAGAGTTGAAATTAGAAAAATTCCATACATCAGTGGATCTATTTAAAAAGTATAAAGAGAAGATACTGTGCAACGAATGTCTGACTCCCTCTTGGCAATATTGACAGGCATTAAAATATGTTGATTCTCTTGAGTCCATTTATCCCTGTGTGGTGTTTCTCTCATTTCAAGCATTGATGATGCCATATGATTGGCAAAGATTATCCTGTTAGAGTCAAAAATCTATGAAGAACTAAACAACTGTGGAAGTAGCTTGGAATATCCTTTTTCTAGAGTGAACTGTATCTGTATAGCTGTTAACTTTCGTGATCGTTCATTTCTAATCCAGTTTCCAATACCTCTGGAAGAACTGGCAGAACACATGTCACCTTTATATCTCAGGCTACTTAACTGATCATTATAATAAAGTTGTCCTCAGTCAACTCTCCTTTCTCATTATGGGGAGAAGTGGGGACAGAGATAATTCCCAATCAGAATGAAAACCAAGGTGTAGTCAACTACCGACTATGGGAGATGACTTAACTGTAGTTAAGGAGTAGCAGGACTTCTCTGCCCAAACTATGGGCCTTTCAGTTCAGACAATGTTAACAGTCATTACTCAGCCAGTGCCCAATCATGACACCTAATCAAATACCTACTCCTCACCTCCACCTGGGCACACAAGTTATTATATATGAATAAAAGGTAGCAATAGGAACAATTACCCTAGGTAACAGAGTGCTACTCAGTAGCACTCAATAGGCATTCTTTCAAGCTATCTATGTGCATCAGCTCATTTGTTCTTTATACTGAGATTCTACTGTAATTCTGTTTTAGAGATAAGTTAACTGAGGCAAGATTAAACAGCCTGCTCAAGGCCACCCAGCAACTAATGACACATCACACCTACTAAACGATACATCACAGGTAGTCTGACTTTAGATCCCCTGATCCTATGCACTGAACACACATGTTTCTCTAGGAAAGCAAACATAACAAGAAAAGTATATTGGGAGAACATTCAATTTCATCTTGCATGAAGACTGTTTCTTCTCAACCTGCAGAGGTGGTCGTATCTGATTAACAACTGCCCTCAGCTGATACTTGCAAAAGGCGTACCAACAACATCTTTGGCCATATATTGCACCCAGGAACTTTGCTTAGGGAAAGCAAATATGAGTTATGCATTTAAAAGTATCTCTCTTAGTCTCCCCTTCAACCAAAATTCAGCCTTTTGAAGAAATATTATTTTTTTCGAAGAAACGTTAGTATTGCTTTTTCTCTGAAAATGCTCTCATCCTCTCCAAGTATCACCGCATGACCATGCCAAGTGTGTTCCCCATACACTATGCACTAAAAATTCAAGGCAGTATTCGATCATATTTCTCAAAAGGAAAAAAAAAGTCTTTGCCTCTGATGTTGTCAATCCCTTATTCCTCTTTATTCTGATATTTTTATAAGTGATTAATATTTGCTTTGTTTCCTCGGTAAGCTAAATTAACAAAATTAGGTTCATTTGTTTTTATACGAGAATAGTAATTAGGTAAGCCTGATAAATCACCAGCATAATCAACCAGAACCTGGAAACCAGCCTGACCTGACAGCCTTTTAACACGCCTTTAAAAATCTTATCTATGAAAAAAGTAAATACAAATGTTGCATCTGATTCTCTCCCTTGCTTCATAGATTGTTAGACTCAGGAAACTTCTAGGACATGGAATCTATGTCAATCTTTTCATTTCCAGTTGGGGATAGTGAAGCCCACGAAGTATGAATGACTTGTCTAAGGTCACAATGTTATTGGCAAAGCCAGGACTCAACCTATGTTTCCTAGCTTTCTTTGGATGATCTTGCCATTTCAATACACTGTCTGTCTGGATTGGTTTAGGGACACAAAGAAGGCGTCTTTGGAAATTTACAAGGAGCCGTTACGGTGAGATGCAAGATAAGAAAATGTGATGTGCTCTGGCTCAGGGATCTCAAGCTGACCTTCAGGAGCTAAGACAGGCATTTGCTACCGTTCTTCCAAAAGCAGCTGCAGGTTCTATCTTTTCTAGAATTTCCAGGATGGGGGGAGGGGGGAGTTGTGGAATACAGAGTATGTTATTATGCATCATTGCTCCACCATAGAGACACATTGATTAAAAATGCTACCTTTTCTCTGCGAGACCCAATTATATTACTTTCTAATTTGCAGCCTTTGTTCTAGATCAACTCTAGTTCTCAAAGCACCCTAGCTTCTGACCCTTTGAAGCCCCCCAAGTCCCTGGGCCAGTCCTCCTTATCCTTTTTATATGAGAATAGTAATTATTCTTGCATACTATAACCCCTAGGCTCTACCGCCATCCCTTGCCCTGGCAGTCCTTTTCTCACAAATTGTTTTCAATTTTTACAGCTACCCTACTTCTTATCATCCCTTCTAAACGAGTAGTCAGCTCTCTGGTCAAGCCCTAAGAAACCTCTCTCTTTGTAGTCCCTAACATCCTCCAGCTGACCTCTCTAGATCCGTACTGGCTTCAGGCTGTAAATGAAACCCTAGCCTATCTAACAATAAAAAAAATTTAGAAATCCATCCACTTCCCTAGATGCCTGGCTCAAATTACCGTTAGTCTCCTCCTCCGTTTCTCTTTCTTTGGTATAGAAGAAACACTGGATTTGGAATAAAAATAACTGGGTTATGGTTCCAGTGCAGCAATCTAGCAGCCTGACTTCCAGAGCAGAAGGATTTAGTTTTGCTGAGACTCAATTTCGTCACGTATGAAATGAGAATGGATGATAACAGCCCTAGCTACTTCAGTGGATAATTACGATGTCAAGTGAAATGATAGATTTCTTTGTTCATCACAGATTCAACAACTATTGGCACCTATTCTGTGTCAGGATGTGGCTGTGGTTGAGTGTAAACAATTATGACCAAACAGACAGAGCCACTGCCACCTCAGATTTGAAAACAGTTTGTAAGCTGGAAAACACCACACCAGTACTATTCTATACAAATTCTACCTCTTGGAATTTCCAGATCATATCGATTACAACTCCAGGTTCCAAGGAAGCCTTAACTGAAACACTCACTGCACACCACAGAGACCAGGACGTTGGACCAGAGTAATGAAGATGTAGGCACACCAAAGAAGAGAACTTACAAGGAGGGTGCCAGCCCTAAATCTACTCAGAGGAGCCCAAGAGAGACTTCTCAAAAGTGCTTATAAATGGTCATCTGAGGGGTGGGCTGAGGGGGAGATGGAAGGCCCCATCTGGCTTCTTATCTCAACCAGCTGAGTCTTGGCTTCACGTGCTGTTCTTTGGATTCCACCTTGCTTCATGTTTCAGCTACCACAAATCTGGGATGGAGGGAAGCAGCATCAGCCATCCTAACTACCTCAATCTGTTTTCCAGACATTGCCCTTTTCTTTTATTGATTTATCTTAGAACATATCAGAGTCTCTCTCTCTCTCTCTCTCTCTCTCTCTCTCTCTCTCTCTCTCTCTCTCACTTCCTAAGGCTCCCAGAAAGATTTTTATTTAGAAGTACAAGTGTAAGAACAGGACTTTCACCTACCACATCCCAAACCAACAAATAAGAGACAAACAACTTAGCAACTGCTTGTCTATAACTTGCATTTTTCTAGATTTTCTCATCAGTGCCCATTTCCTTGCTGCCGACACATTCTCTATAAATTTAGATACTATATGTTGATGATCACTTCCAAAATACATTATAGGTTTTCTCCGATTTTTCTGAGCCCCTTTATAGTAAAGCAATCTGTGTCAGCAATTTTGGGGACTCTTAGCAAAGATTCAGACTTTGAGAAACACCTTTGCATGAAACTAGTTACTCATAAGTCCAGAATATATTGAACTGACTGAGTAGTCTCCTCATTCTCCCAGCTTTTTCTAGTGCTGGAAGATTCTGACAGAAACACTTAGCTTGCAGGCAATTTTGAAGAAGGACCTTGCAATGCAAGAACTGCAATTGCCATGAGGAAATCTAGATCATTCCTTACAAATAAATCCTATAGTTACATCATCATCTGAGGTCATTCTTGGAGCCCATACAGATAGTGTGACAACTGCCAATGACAAAAAGTTTTAAAAAGAAAGGTGTGAAAAGGTTAAGAGATGTATCAAAAGCATCCTCATGTTACAGACTGGGAGTGAAGAGTCTGGTAGAACAAAAGGTCCATAAATACAGGCACATTCCACGCCTCAAGACAATGAGGATCCTTCTGAGTCTCAGGGAATGGTCATCGCACACCCAACAAGTGGCTTCACATTGTCCACCCCGTCTGTAGCAGAAAGCACCACTGTGCTAGGAGCTAAAGTCATCTGGTTGTTGACAGGTTGTCAGGAAGTTTAAGGGTGTGTGGTGAGGGACCACCAGGCACAGAACAGATTCTAGGATAAAACCTGAACTATTCTTTCCAAAACGCTGCCAGCCTTTAGCCACTGTATACCTTCCAAACGAGGAGCTTTAGGAAAAAGAAATGTAAAGCATTTAAACGACAAAGCCATATGTTGTAGTCATCCCTCATGCAACCTCTAGGAGGTGGTATTGATATGTGGCAATGTCACGTGGATGGGACAAGGTAGCAGCATCCATGCTCTGACACGTGTGCTTTTGTAGAAAAGATTATCTGAATTCATCGTATTCAAAGTCAGTAAGATATTTCAGAGAAAGGCAGTGAACTCCCACATTGTTTAATGACCTTACTTAAGCATTTCATACCAGTGTTTCTGGCAGCTTTGGGAACTATTGTGTAAGCAGGGTTACCCAGAAGTGATTGCCAACATTCTGAGAATATTTCATGATTAAGGATTTGGCAAACTCAGTGTGAATGGCATTGCCCCTAACCTCTTCTTTTTTTATAAACCAGATTTCAGCTCTGCAACAGACCTTGGATAATCATCCCTTTTGAAAATGTAGCCCTGCTTGGCAACCCAGGCAATGCACGTCAATCCGAGGACCCATTTCCAACCCTCCAATCAGCTCTCTGTTCCCCACAGGCTGCCATCTCTCAGTGATACCTTTGAGAAAAGTAAATCTGGGCTGATGACGGAACATTCTTTGCACACAAAGGAAAAGCTGCACAATCAACTACCTGTATGGGCTCAGGAAAGCATCACAGGTTGAAAATTAGGCTGAAGAGTGAGTATCAAGTAGCAAACCCTTTTGGGAAAACCCCAGACCTCGCCAAGATCCCTTGGCAAGAGCACAGGGCAGAGAGCCTGAGGCTCGGCCTGCCTGAGCGGCTGACTGATACTTGATTCTTTAAATAGACAAAGAATTCAAATCCAATCAGCAGACACGTCTCCATGCAGATAGAGAGAGCAAGTTAAGTGTCTAGAAGGGCAGGATGGTTCAAGGCAGGTTTTAGGCAGGATATCTAAAAGACTGTGACTGAAATGGTCAGAGACAGGATTACAGGTCAGCTCTGTGGAAGGTGTTGGGCCTCAGAGTAGAATGCAGGAGGACAGACTTTGGACTCTTGGCTTTGTTACTCAGGAGCTGGGTACCCTTGGGCAACTTACTTAACCTCTAATCACCCAGGGATAACAATAGGAACCCCATGGGGTTATCACAAGGACTAAATGAAGACTGTCAATTAGAGAGTGAGCCTCAGACATAGGAAAGGCTCAAGAGAGGGAAGCTGGGAAAATCAGAGGCTTCAATTAATGAACTTTAAAAATGTTTCCCTACAATAGGATAAATAAATTCAGGGTCTAGAGACAGATAACTGATGATGCAATGCAATGGAGACAGGCTTTTGAATAAATGGTACTGGGACAACTGAGTATCCAAATGAGGAAAAGAAAAGTTGAAACTGCACCTCATCCCACACACAAAAAATTTGTTCAGGGTAGATTATCAACCGAAATGTAAAAAGCAAAATCATTAAGCTTTTCAAAGACTCTAAGATGTTATCTTCCTGGACTCAGGAGAGGGCATGTGGTCATGATATGAATGGACATGGAGAAACTTCTGGGCCCTGGCTGGGTCCAGTTCCTTGACCTGGGAGGCAGCTCTATGGTTATGCACTCTACAGTTCTCTTTTGGCTGTCCATAAAGGCTTCCTGCCCTCTTTTCTATGTATGCTCGCTCTTTCCTGGCACATTCTCTACACTCTCCACGCTTTCTATGTGCCTTTGCAGCATATCCATGGTCAGGTCATTTAGAGGACAAACACTATTTTAAATGGAAAAAAGAAATCAAAAGTAATAAATATTTAAATAAAACAAAATACAAATATTTTATCTATATGGTAGTATAGACAAGGAAATTATAAATATGCAGAGACAGGGGCACCTGGGTGGTTCAGTCGGTTGAGCGTCTGACTTTGGCTCAGGTCATGATCTCATGGCTGGTGGGTTTGAGCCCCGCATCAGGCTCTGTGCAGACAGTTCCGAGGCTGGAGCCTGCTTCAGATTCTGTCTCCCTCTCTCTGTCTGCCCCTTCTCCACTCACACTCTGTCTCTCCGTCTCTTAAAAGTAAATAAACATTTAAAAAAATCTCTTTAAATAAATAAATACGCAGAGACAATGTTTGACACAGTTTGCAGTTTGACACCACTCTCGCACACAAGATGTTAGCGCTTTGTCTCTCAAGCTCTTTTTTTTTTTTAAACGTCATCAGCTAACTGTGCCCACATTCTTCCCAAACTACCTATCATGCTACATCAGGCCTTCCTGCTTGCATGATTTCCCCTAATTCACTACTTTTCTCCTGCCTTAATTCTTTCTAGCCAAGCTGCATCTTCCAGTTAGTGGATAGATTCTTAGCTGCTCGTTGCTTTCTGATACAGTCTCTCAAAGTCTTTCTCCTCTTTCTTCAAATTTGCCCCCTTTGTAGGTCACCAGGCCAAAATATTGATCTAGGGACTATGTTCCCATCCTGTGGCCTTATCTTCACATGCCTACCCATTTTAAAACAGCAGATCTAAAATCCATATTTACCTATTTACCAGAGCACATTTGGGTCTACATTTAAGAAGATTATAATAGAATTCACAGAAAAGTTGGTAAAAGAACAGTCCTTTATATTATCAAATTTGAACACAAGGCATATGCTTGACAAACACTTAAAATAGAAACTGAGGAAATTCAGCATTACATTAAACATTTAAAGCCACTTAATGTTAAAATAGGGAAAGAGAACATCAGTTGGAACCTAGGAGCACTAAATTGGTCTGCTGTAATAAATTCACTGGTAATTAGTATTTGGCGTGAATGCTCTTACTTTAAGTAGTTTATTTTTTAATGGAATGCTTAAGTTATTGGATAGACATTCTATCGTCTTTCTTACATCTCCCCTAAGAAAAACCTACTCAGGTACTCAGTACCACCCCACCCACTGCTGCCACTGTCCACTTTGTAGGAAAAATATCTAGAAGGAAATCATCCATCTCTCAGTGCCTAGAAGCAAGTTGAGAGCCAGCAAGTGAACATCTAGGCTTTCGTGATTCCCCCTCCACATAATGTCCAAGCACACCTTCCCAGGCAATACTGCTCACACTGGTATCTACTCCTTTCTGTAATTCTGCTCCTGACCTCAGTAATCTGATCTTGGCCATCTAGTGTCAACATTTCACTCTCCTCTCGTCCTGTCCCCTTTTGCTGTGGGTGTGGATACTGGATTCGTCCTTAAGGGATGGACAAGCACTGCCTCCAAGGTGCCCTGCTTTCCCCTACTCTGCACCAGAAAGCAGACCAGAGAGACAGGGTGAGAGACAAAAGCAGCTGTGTTACTAGGGACGGCAGACAGTACAAGACAGCCTGGCAGGAGGAATGAGGTCAGGGAGAGGTTAGCAATCAGTTGCCGTGACCAGTCAGAACTGTCATAGTTCAGACAATATGATGACCCTTGCAGATTTTCCTAATCCCCACAGTTTAGCTGCTATGTGACCTTTGAGAAAAAACTATCAGGATCAAATGGCACTCCAGAGTGGAGGGCAGATCACAAAATCATGCACTCGCTTACTCATTCATTTGTTCATTTAGCATCTACACTGTGCCAGATTAAGCAAAAGGAGTATTGAGGTCTAATCACAACATGGGAGAGAATATTAATAACTACTCTAGGCATGTAGGAGAGGAAGGAATTCTATAACAGGCCAGAATGGTCCAAAAATGCCTTGGGGAGCACTGGTATCCAAACTAGAACTTTAAACTAAGGATTAATAAGTAAGGAGGAGAGGGCATTTCAGACAGAAAAAAGCATGAACAAAAGTAGGATGGAGGGATGCGACTTGAATGTTTGAGAAAAGGGAGCAGGTGAGTTAGTGACTGTAGGAGGAAGCCACAGGACATAAAGTGGGGCTTGCAGATGGTGTGCCACATCGAGACACAGGAGACTTTTTGTGTGGGTAACATGGAATCTTGCCAAGTTTGATGTGACAGTACAAGGCAGCAAAATTCAAGAGGGGAGGCAGAGAGAATGACAAGGTTGCTGCAAAGGTGAAAGAAGATACAGAGAACAAAGGGAGCCCTGGGAGAATTGCATCCGGCACAGCCCGTCCATCACATTCTAGACTAGGATAACCGGGCAAGGAAATAAAGTCTAAATGGATAGCCTGAAGCAAGGGTGGTGGAACAGGAGGAGCAAGCCCTGTCCTGTGAGGTGGCAGCACAGAGAAGGGCTCTCTCCTTACAGAGGAAGGATTCAGATCATGCTCAGTGCGGGAGGGCAGCGCGCTCTCCTTTGGAACACGTTGGCTCTGTAGAGTCACTGCTTTCCTCACATCCAAATTCGGAGGTAACTGCCCTTCTAAAGGGCAAATCCTATGTACTATCATGAAATAATAATCCACTTGCCTTAAGTGGATATTGTCTTTCGATAATGTCACGGTAACCTCTTGAGACAAATGATATCATGAAACTATTAAGATTAATAAGAAAAATTTTAAAAGTATTTATTTTAGGAGCACCTGAGTGGCTCAGGTGGTTAAGTGTCTGACTTCGCCTCAGGTCATGCTCTCATGGTTCATGGGTTCAAGCCCCGCATTGGGCTCTGTGCTGATAGCTTAGAGCCTGGAGCCTGCTTCAGATTCTATTCTCCCTCTCTCCCTGACCCTCTCCCACTCACACTCTGTGTGTGTCTCTCTCTCAAAAATAAACATTAAAAAAAATTGGGGGGGGGGGGGCGTCTGGGTGGTTCAGGCAGTTGAGCGTCCAACTTCAGCTCAGATCATGATCTCACAGTCCCTGAGTTCAAGCCCCACGTTGGGCTCTGTGCTGACAGCTCAGAGCCTGGAGCCTGCTTTGGATTCTGTGCCTCCTTTTCTCTCTGCACCTCCCCTGCTCACACTCTGTCTCTCTCAAAAATAAACATTAAAAAATTTTTTTTTAATTTTTTAAAGTATTTATTTTATCTTTATCCCATATTTTAATTTCAATTTTATGATATTTTATCATGTACAAACCAAATTAGAACATTGGTGTGCATGTGTGTGTAAAATTTATAAATAAATAAGTATACCAATATTGGGGGTGTGCATCCATTTTTTGTAACTCATAAGGGTGTGCGATCAAAAAGTCTGGCGACAGCTAATGCGAAATTACCCTTGAATTCAGTTCACATCATCCTGAGTTAAAACCACCATCAACATACAGAGGAGAGGGGAAGGTGACTCGTGCCACTAAAAAGAACAGAGCTGGGAGGGATTTCCCTCCTGAGCAACAGACATGAGTTGATGAAGAGCCTATAAGCTGAAATGGAGTCCTCACTAGCAACAACACAGGGCCAAAGAAAATACAGGTCCATTTTTGTCCATGTACAACACTAGTTTAGGACTGAAGGATCAAATCTGAAGATCTCTGGTGGTGGAAACTGCAGTTTCCATTTGTTAAAAATAATTTTAATAGATTTCTTTAAGTTTATTTATTTATTCTGAGAGACAAAGTGCGCAGGAGAGACAGAGACAGGAGGAGAGCAAGAGAATCCCAAGCAGGCTCTGCACTGTCAGCAAAGAGCCTGATGTGGGTCTTGAACCCAAGAACCATGATATGATGACCTGAGCCAAAATCAAGAGCCAGATGTTTAAGTGACCGAGCCACCCAGGCACCCTTGATACAAATCATTTTAAAAACATGCTTTTCGTTCTTTTTAGAAGATTTTTGTAGGACATTTTACATTTTTCATTATGTATGTATTATTATGTATATTCTACATATATTCTACATATATATCTCATAATTGAGTTTACTCTAATGAATCTCTATTACCCCATTACCTGGATTCAACAAATATCAACATTTTTCTATACCTGCTTCATCTAGTGCTTCTTTTTTCCCTCTTTGCTTTTTAAAATTGGGGAAGGGGAAAAAAAAGAGAGGGAGGCTCTCTTTTTTATAAGAGACTCTTAAAAACTGAGAAAAAACTGAGGGTTGATAGGGGTGGGAGGGAGGGGAAAGTGGGTGATGGGCATTGAGGAGGGTACCTGTTGGGATGAGCACTGGGTGTTGTATGGAAACCAATATGACAATAAATTTCATAATAAAAAAAATTGCTTGCATTTTAAAGTGAATCCCTGGTATCATGCTATCCTGCTCAAATACTTTCCAGATAGGGGGAAAAAAAAAAGACATTTTCTTATATAACCAGGATAGTTCTGTCCTGGTTAAAAACAAAAACTATCAACAATTCTTTGATATCATCCATCTATTTTTTATTTCTCTATCTAAAAAAATGGTTTTTTTTTTGGTATTAGGTTTTGTTTTATATTAGGATCTAAATAGTGCTCACCCATTTGTCAAACAAGTATTTTATTTTCAATCTCCCCTCTTTTAAATTGAGGTGTAATTTCTACATAATAAAAAGCACATAGGGGCGCCTGGGTGGCGCAGTCGGTTAAGCGTCTGACTTCAGCCAGGTCACGATCTCGCGGTCCGTGAGTTCGAGCCCCGCGTCGGGCTCTGGGCTGATGGCTCAGAGCCTGGAGCCTGTTTCCGATTCTGTGTCTCCCTCTCTCTCTGCCCCTCCCCTGTTCATGCTCTCTCTCTCTGTCCCAAAAATAAAAAAAAATAAAAAAAACGTTGAAAAAAAAGCACAAATATTAAGCGTACAGTTAAATTAATTTTTGACAAATATATATACTTGTGTTGCCCATACCTTTATCAAGATATAGAACATTTTGGTCACTCCAGAGTTTTCTTAAGTCCTTTCCCAGTCAGTTCCTACCCTACTGCAGAGGCAGTTACTGCTCACAGATTGGCTTTGAGTATTATAGAAATTCCTATGAATATTACTATAAAGTATATACCCCTTTTGATTCTGGCCTATGTTTTTGGGATTCATCCATGGTTTTGCTTCCATTCATTATATGTTGTTCCATCCTGCTATGTTATTATCCCACTGTACGGTGGTACCATGCTTCATTATCCATTTATCTATTGATCAGGTTGTTTCTAGTTTGAAGTCTTTTTGTGGATTAAGATTTTATTTTTCTAGGGCAAATAGCTGGAATTGTAATTGCTGGTTCATATACAGAAAGATGTATGTAAACTTAAACTAAATAAACTACTAAGGAGTTTTCTTGAGTGCTTGTACCTTTTACAGTCCCACCACCAATGTATGAGAGTTTGGGTTGAATCACATCTTTGTGGCCATTTTGCATTTTCAGTGTTTTTAATTTATTTTAGCTGCTCTAGTTGGAGTATAGAAGTTGTCTTTAATTCTTTTAATCTATATTAGTTCACATTCTAGCCTTTTTTTTTACTTGTTTGTTTTGTTTCTTAAAGAAATTAAGTGAGACAATCTGAAAAACATTCCATATTCTGGATTTCACTGATTGCTTTTTCATGGTGTAGTTGAACTTATATCCACATACCCTTTATTTCCTGTAAACATTTCTGGCGCTTTCCACTTCTTTGTGTAGATCTATGTTTTCATCTGGTATAATTTTGTTTCTGCATCAAAGACTTATTTGTTATGGGGAGGATCTGTTGGTGGTGACTTATTTCAGGTTTTACATGCATGGAAAGTCTTATTCTGCCTTTGCAAGATATTTTAGTGGGATAAAGAATTCTAGGCTGTTTTCTTTCAGTACTTTGAACGTTGCTCCATTGTCTTCTAGCTTGTATTGTTTCAAATAAGAAATCTGCTCTCATCCTTACCACTGTACGTCAATGTATATGCAATGTACTGCATTTCTTTACCACTGGTTTTAAGAAATTTGATTGTGATTTGCCATGGTGTCATTTTCTTTGTGTTTCTTGTGCGTGAGCTGTATTGAGCTTCTCAGATTTGTGGGTGATAATTTTCATCAAATTTAGAAACTCTCAGCTATTATTACTTCAAATATTTTTTCTGTCCCCTTCCCTAATTTTTCCTTCAGAGATTCCAATTATACTTATCTTTGGCTACTCCAAGGTGTCCCTCAGTTCACTGATATTCTCTTCATTTTTTAAAGTTCTTTTTCAGTCTGTTTCATTTTCGGTAGTTTATATTGCCATGCCTTTAAGTTCATTAATCTTTTCTTCTGCAATGAAAATGTAATCAATCCCATGTAGTATATTTTTTTGCCGCAGACATTATAGTTTCCATCTCTAGAATTTACAGGTTTAATGTACTATGTCTCTCCTAGCATGTTCAATCCTTCCTCTGGCCTGTTGAATATATGGAATAGTGTTATGGAAACTCTGTTAATGTCCGTGACTACCAATTCCATCATCTGTATTGTTTCTGAGTTAGTTTCAATGAACTTATTTTTTCCCTCATTATTGGATGTATTTTCCTGCCTCTCAACATGCCTGGTAACATTGGAATAGATGCCAAATATTGTTAATTTTACCTTAAGAGGAGGATATTTGTGTGGCTACAAAAATCTTTATTTCTAAGTCTTTGGAAACTAACATGGGCAGGGGCATGACTTGATAGCACACTGAGCACCAAAAAGGTTAATATCTATTCTCTGCTTTCTCAAGGCTGAGCTTAGTTTGGTACCACAAAAATCTGGAGATTCACACAGGACGATATCTGGTGTGCAGAGAAGATGAAGACAAAGGCATATCATGGGAGAATATCCTTCCAGAATGTCAGTTATCTCCCAGAGAAGCAAATAAAGTCTATTGTAACTTTGGGAAATCTTTTTTGGAGTATTTGTGATGACAAAATTTTGTGCTAGGACTAAACCAGGTCTGCCTTTAAAGTTTTCCTCAACTTACTAAGGAATAATTGGTTGTGCTTCAATATCTGCAGTGGGAACTTAGAACTCGGAAAGAAAAATAGACAATCCTGGTGAAAAGCAATTAGAGAAATGGATTCCATTGGACCTTAGCCACAATGCTGATTTTAAGAGGATCAAATAAATTTGCACAGCTATGGGCTTCTCTGGGGACCTTTCGCCCAGATCCTCACTAGGTCATGTCTGACAATGAAGGACAAATGATGCATCCTAAGGGTTTCCAATTCTACAGTGTCACCATTTACACAGAAAAAGAGATAAAGCTATGCCAATGGACTTGTTGTTCTCTTTAGAATCACCAAACTAATCTTCCTAAAACATCTTTTGGATCAGGTTACTCTCCCATTCAAGATTTTACAGTGGCTCTTCTGCTTACCAAATGAAGGCTGTCATTCTTTCTCACTTTCAAAGTCTTGAAGAAGAGGTCTCTTCTCTACCTCTGCCTTATTTATTTTTCACTATTCCCCAAGAGAAGGAACACAGCAAATTTTACTGAACCTACTACATGCAAAGCACTATGTGACATTTACACACATGCTTTTATTTTATTACCCTCATTTTAAATTCAGATGAAGGTTCAGAAAGCCTGAGTGATTTGCCTAAAGTCAAAGAACCAGCAAGAAAAAGCCAGAATGACAGAAGCTAAGTTTGCTTGATTCCAAAGCTCAGGCTCCTTTAGTTGTATCTCATAGTCTATGCACCATACTTTTTTCTTTTAATATATAAATAATAAATGAACACAGTTCATTATTAAATATTCAAGGAATATATTATTATGTAGGGAAACATGTGAAAGTCCTCACTCACCCACATTCAACTCTGAAATGCCTTCCACACAGACATTGCTAGTAATTTGGTGTGCATTTTTCTAGTTTTGTTTTACATTTATAAATATGTATGCACAAATACACATGGGATTTTTTTTACATAAACAAAAAAGAAAAGTCCTCAAACTTATTTTTTTTACCTAATATTTTTTCATAGTGATATTTCCCTGAAGCATATATAAATCTATCCCAATATTTATAACAGCTTACATAGTACTTCATAGTTTGGATATTTAACTTTTATTTAGGCACCGAGGGGTGCTGAAAATTTCCCAATAAACATCTTTGTAAGCTTGTGTGAATCTTTTAGGATAATCAGAGGTAAAGTGCTGCCTAAAGGTACATATATTTTTATGCTATTGTCAGCAGCATATGCTAGCACTAGTTTATCTGTAGTCTGGTTTCATCTCACTGATTAGTGAAGCTGATTATATTAAGTTTATCCATAGTATGCATTTTTGTTCTATGAATTGCTTGTTGATAAATTTGGCTCATTAGAATGGAAGACTAGTTCCTCGGAATTTTCTTTTTGGTTTGTAAATCCTCCTTTCCTATTATGACAACATTCTTCGTTATATGGGGTCCAAATATGTTCCCTTGTCTCTTTGCCTCCCTTAACATTATTTATGATGTCCTTTGTCAAGGGAATTCAAATTTGTAATTGTCAATTTTCAATGAGCTTAATGTATATTTAAAGTCTAAATTTGTATGTGGTCAAGTTTAGTAATTTTATTTTTTTATAGCATAAGTTTTATGTCTTGCTTAGGAAAAGAATCCTCCTCCTCTCTTCTTAACGACTACCTTTGGCCCAGGCAATGATATACAAGACTCTTCATTTTCCCCCCAGTACTACATTTCATTTAGAATTTATGTGTATATCTGATATTTCAGGACACTGAATTATTTTTCCCAAAAAATGAGAGTTCCAGAGCCTCTATATGTAGGAACAGTAGACCATAGAATTTAGACCAAACTTTCTATGGAGAATAACTAAAAAGCTAAAGGAGAAGGTGAAAAACAGTCTTAAAAGCACCAAACAGCAAACTAATACATGGAAGAGAATACTGCTTCTAAGTAATAGAGGAGGGGAGATGGAGTGATAAAACAACATGAGTTACTAATCATTTTACATATTCTTAGAATTATTATTTTATTATATAAGGGTTTGCATCTTTGTTCCAAGATGAGATTTGCTTAAAACTTCCTTCTCTTTCCATGCCAATTTTTTCTAGTTTGGGTCTAAGAGTCATGCTAATCTTAGACCAATTTAGGAAACCTTCCTTTATTTTCTATCTTTGTAATAGTTTCTAAAACAAAAATTTTGTGTTTTTGAAAAGTTTGGCAGCTATCACCTATGGAAGATAAGGAATTGGTTGCCTTTTATAGTACAGATATTTGGATATCTTCTCCATGATTTTTTTACTTTCTTCCTTTTATTTAAACTCTTCCTTAGCCAATTTGGGTACTGCTTTTCTATAAAATTTTCATTTCAGATAGATTTTTTTACATAACACGCTCTTGTAATTTAAAATTTTCATCCAGGCTCACCTGGGTGGCTCAGTCAGTTGAGCGTCCAATTTGGCTAAGGTCATGATCTCACAGCTCATAAGTTCAAGCCCCATATTGGGCTCACTGAGGTCAGTGCAGAGCCCACTTGGGTTCCTCTGTCCCCCTTTCTTTCTGCCCGTCCCCTACTCATGCTCTCTCTCAACAAAAACATTAAAAAATTGTATCTATACCTATAATTATGTCTTCTTTCTCATATATGCTTCATTATACTAGGATTCAATGTATCAGTGGAACATCTGATACCAAGTAGATGCTCATTTAGTTGAGCTACCTCTAGCTCTAATTCTAAGAAAGTTTTAAAGATTCTCTTCTCTAAGATTTTATATTATTGGTATCTTACATTTTACCAAAATGTATATAAGCAAGAGATTTTTCCCACTCATTCTGCTCAGCACTCAACTTGCTCACTATGTAATATGAAGATCCTTTCTATCCCTATAGGTTTTCCCTCCACCTACCTCAACCTTTATATAATCTCTTCTGGGATGAATATGGGAACTTTTAATCTATCCTTGATACCACTTAAATTTTCTCTCATACTTCCCAAATCTTTGCTATTTTGAAGTGTTTTCTGGAAGAATCTTTACTCCTTCTCACTATGTGCATTCATCTATTTTTTATGATCACATTTTTTTTCAATTTCCACACTTCTTTTGGGTAATGAAGTCTTTTTTCCTGGATATAATACGTTCATATAAACTTCTACAGATGTTGACCATACTTTAAGATATTCTTCATGGAGTTAAGATGGTGGAGCAGCATGGAGACCCTGAGCTGGTCTCATTCCTGAAACACAGCTAGATCAGCACCAAACCATTTTGAAAACCTAGGAAAGTGATCTGTGGATTAACACAACAATCTGCATAACTTGAGCCACAGAACTTGGCAGGTACACGGTATGGAGAGGTGAATTGGGAGAGAGAAAAGCCATGGAGGGTAGGGAGCCGTTTTTGTGGAGAGAGCACAGAGAAAGAGAAAGGGGAGAGTGTGATGCATCGGGATCCTGAAAAAAAGGCACTCCCCCAAAAGTAGCTGGAGAGAAAGAGAAAGAGTGAAAACACTTGCAGGGACTGAAAAAGAAACCTGTTCCCCAAAACCACTGATGGGGAGAAAGGAGAGGGTTTCAATACCACAAGGATTCTATAAACAGTGGAGCATAGAGTCTGAAGTTCCAGAGCCCAGTATCTGGCAGTGCTCTGGTGAGGAAGCAGGGTGAATCCCCAGGAGCAGGCAGCGGGGTCTGAAGGGTCCATGTGCCATACATGGAGAAGTGGTTCCCTTGTTTGGAGTGCATTTGGTTAAGGCCATATGGTCTCCTCACAGGCAAAGGTCCTAGTGGACCCCAGAGAGCAGCCACGTTTGCTGGTATTGGGAAAAAGACACCAGAGTGCAGTGGAACCTGATGACAGCTGTGTTTTGTAATTTGCCATAATCTCTGAACCTCTGCTGCTGTGCAATCACACATACATTTTCTGGGGCAATCCAGCACCCAGACATTGCTCAGTGAGACCTTCCCGCAGAGAGTCAGATGGGGTTCCAAGCGGTGGGATCTCTGAAGTGCAGGGCTTTGAAACACAACCCCATCTGAGATAAAACTCTGGAGAAAGGTGCAGACTGGCAGGCAGATAGCTTGAAATGGACAGAGTAGAGGCAGGAAGTAGACAGAGGTCTGAGACAAAGGAGGGGTGCTTGACTGTGGGTCAGTGAGAGTGCAAAGTTTCTGTGCCAGATACCAGAGAGCTAAGTGAAGCCATTTCCACCTCTACACTGATCCATCCCAGTAAGCTAAGCAGTGGAGAATGGAGTAGAGAACAAAGCTGTTGCACCAAGCCCCACCCAACTGCACCCTCCAAGTACATCCTCCAGAAGACCAGCACAAGTCACTTCACCTGCTTAGTGTATAGACTATAGAGGGCTACATACTTTCAGTACTAGGGGAAAGTGGATATAACTTCATTCAGGTTTCATTCTGTTTGCTTGTTTATTTGTTCATTTTCTTTGATTCTGTTTCTGTTTAAATAGTTTTCTTCTTTCTTTCTTGGATACAGAAAGAGAATATTATATTTTATTTTATTTTACTTTACTTTTTATCTAAAATTTTTTATTCTATTTAATTTTCTTTATTTCATTTTATTCTGTTTTATTCTATAATTTTTTTTTAGTTTTTAAATTTTTTCTTACCTTTTTTTCCTTTTATTTTCCTTTTTTCTCTATTCTATCAAGCTTCTTTCAACAACCAGACCAAAACACACCTAGGATCTAGCTTCCTTTGTTTAATTTTTTGTTTTGTTTTTAATTTTAATTTTAATTTTTTTTTCTTCCTCCAAAATGACAAAATTAAGGGACTCACCCCAAAATAAAAAACAGGAAGAAATGACAGCCAGGGGCTTAATCAACACAGATATAAGCAAGATGTCTAAACTAGAATTTAGAATCATGATAATAAGAATACCAGCTGGGTTTGAAAATAGCATAGAATCTCTTTCTGTGGAGATACAAGAAGTAAAAGCTAATCAAGATGAAATACAAAATGCAAAATTCAAGATGCAATCTTGAATGAGTGCCATGACGGCAAGGATGGACAAAGCAGAGAAGTGAATGAGTGATAAAGAAGATAAAACTATGGAGAATAATGAAGCAGAAAAAAAGAAAGAAACAAAAGCAAAAGAGCATGATACAAGACTTAGAGAACTCAGTGACTTATTAAAAAGGAATAACATCTGAATCATAGGATAATTCCTCCACTCTTTGAGCGCAGAAAAAACAAAACAAAAAAGATCAAAAACAACAAAGACTGGAAAGGACCAGAGGATACCACCAGCAACACCAACTCTACAAGCAACACAATGGCACTAAATTCATATCTTTCAGTACTCACTTTAAACGTCAATGGACTAACTAGGGGCACCTGGGTGGCTCAGTCGGTTAAGCATCAGACTTCAGCTCAGGTCATGATCTCAAGGTCCATGAGTTCAAGCCCCACATCGGGCTGGGTGCTGACCATCTCAGAGTGTGGAGCCTGTTTCAGATTCTGTGTCTCCCTCTTTCTCTCTCCTCTCCCGCTCATACTCTGTCTCTCTCTTCTCAAAAATAAATAAACATAAAAAAAATTTAAATGTCAATGGACTAACTGCTTCAATCAGAAGACACAGGATATTAGGATGGATAAGAAAACAAGACCCATCTATATGCTGCTTATAAGAGACTAATTTTAGACCCAAAGACCCTAATTTTAGACCTGCAGATTAAAAGTAAGGGGATGGAGAAACATCTTTCATGTTAATGGTCGTCAAAAGCTAGAGTAGCCATAGTTATATCAGACAAACTAGGTTTTAAAATAAAGATTGTAACAAGAGATCAAGAAGGGCATTATGTCATAATTAAGTGGTTTATCCATCAAGAAAATCTAACCATTGTAAATATTTATGCTCCCAATGTGGACATAAATATATAAGTCAATTAATCACAAATGTAAAGAAACTCATTGATAATAATACCATAATACTAGGGGACATCAACACCCCACTTACAGCAAGTGACAGATCTTGTAAGCAGAAAATCTACAAGGAAACAATGGCTCTGAATGACATACTGGAGTGGATGGAATTAACAGATATATTCAGAACATTTCATCCTAAAGCAGAATACACATTATTCTCTAGTGCACACAGAACATTCTCTGGAATAGATCACATACTGGGTCACAAATCAGCCCTTGACAAGTACAAAAAGACTGAGATCACACTTTGCATATTTTCAGACCACAACACTATGAAACTCAAAATCGACCACGAGAAAGAATTTGGAAAGACCATGAATACTTGGAGATTACAGAACATCCTACTAAAGGATGAATGGGTTAACCAAGAAAAGAAATTAAAGAAGAAATTATAAAGTACATGGAAGCCAATGAAAATATAAACACTAATGCCCAAAACCTCTGGGATACAGCAAAGGCAGTCATAAGACTGAAGTATATAGCAACCCAGGCCTTCCTAAAGAAAGAAAAAGATCTCAAATACACAACCTAACCTTACACCTAAAAAAGCTGGAAAAAGAGCAGCAAATAAAGCCCACAACCATCAGAAGGGAAATGATAAGGATTAGAGCAGAAATCAATGATACCGGAATCAAAAGAATAGAACAGATCAATGAAACCAGGAGCTGGTCATTTGAAAGAGTTAACAAAACTTTATAAACTTCTAGCCAGATTCATCAAAAAGAAAAAGGAACGACCCAAATAAATAAAATCACAAATGAAAGAGGAAAGATTACAACCAATGCCACAGAAATAGAAACAATAATAAGAGAATATTATGAGCAATTATATGCCAACAAATTGGGCAATCTGGAAGAAATGGACAAATTCATAGAAACATATAAACTACCAAAAGTGAAAGAATAGATATGTGAACATACCCATAACCAGTAAAGAAATTAAATCAATAATAAAAATTCTCCCAACAAAAAAGAATCCAGAGCCAGATGGCTTCCCAGGGGAATTCTACCAAACATTTAAAGAAGAGTTAACACTATTCTTTTGAAGCTGTTCCAAAAAAATAGAAATGGAACAAACTTCCAAACTCATTCAATGAGGTCAGCATTACTTTGATTCCAAAACCAAAGACCCCACTAAAAAGGAGAACTACAGACCAATTTCCCTGATGAACATGGATGAGAAAATTCTCAACACAATACTAGCAACCCAGATCCAACAATACATTAAAAGAATAATTCACCACAATCAAGTGGAATTTATTCCTGGGATGCAGGGTTGGTTCAATATCTGCAAATCAATCAATGTGGTACATCATATTAATAAAAGAAATGATAAGAACCACATGATCCTCTCAATAGATACAAAAAAAGCATTTGACAAAATATAGCATCCCTTCTTGATAAAAACCCTCAGGGAAGTAGTGATAGAAGGATCATACTCAAGATCATAAAGGCTATATAAGAAAGACCCACAGCTAATATTATCCTCAGTGGGGAAAAACTAAGCTTTCCCCCTAGGGTCAGGAACACAACAAGGATGTTCATTCTTACCACTGTTATTCAACATAGTGTTGGAAGTCCTAGCCTTAGCAATCAGACAACAAAATGAAATGAAAGACATCCAAGTTGGCAAGGAGGAAGTCAAACTTTCACTCTTTGCAGATGACATAGTATCCTATGTGGAAAACACAAAGACTCCACCAAAAAAACTGCTAGAACTGATAAATGAATTCAGCAAAGTCACAGGATACAAAATCAATATGCAGAAATTGGTAGTATTTCTATACACCAATAATGAAACAACAGAATGAGAAATCAAGGAATTGATCCCATTTACAATTTCACCAAAAACCATAAAATACTTAGGAATAAACCTAACCAAAGAGGTGAAAAAGTCTATACACTGAAAACTATAGAAAGCTTATGAAAGACATTGAAGAAGACAAAAAGAAATGGAAAAACATTCCATGCTCATGGACTGGAAGAACAAATATTGTTAAAATGTCAATACCACCCAAAGCAATCTATATATTCAATGCAATCCCTATAAAAATAACACCAGCATTATTCACACAGCTAGAACAATCCTAAAATTTGTATGGAACCAGAAAAGACTCTGAATAGCCAAAGCAATCCTGAAAAAGAAAACCAAGCTGGAGGCATCACAATTCCGGACTTCAAGATGTATTACAAAGCTGTAATCATCAAGACAATATGGTACTGGCACAAAAACAGACACTCAGATCAATGGAACAGAATAGAGAACCCAGAAATGGACCCATCAAAGTATGGCCAAGTAATCTTTGACAAAGCAGGGAAGAATATCCAATGGAATAAACAGTCTCTTCAGCAAATGATGTTGGGAAAGCTGGACAGCAACATGCAAGTAAATGAACCTGGACCACTTTCTTACACCATACACAAAAATAAACTCAAAATGGATGAAAGACGTAAACATAATACAGAAAGCCATAAAAATCCTAGAGGAGCAAACAGGCAACAACCTCTTTGACCTCAGCTGCAGCACCTTCTTACTTGACATGTCTCTGGAGGTAAGGGAAACAAAAGCAAAAATGAGCTATTGGGACCTCATCAAGATAAAATGTGTCGGCACAGTGAAGGAAACAATCAGCAAAACTAAAAGGCAACCAGTGGAATGGGGTAAGCTACTTACAAATGACATATCAGATAAAGGGTTAGTATCCAAAAATCTATAAAGTTATCAAACTCAACACGCAAAAAGCAAATAATCCAGTGAAGAAATGGACAAAAAATATGAATACACACCTCTCCAAACAAGACATCCAGATGGCTAATAGACACATGACAAGATGCTCAACATCAGTCATCACTAGGGAAATACAAATCAAAACCACAATGAGATACCACCTCACACCAGTTAGAATAGCCAAAATGAACAACTCAGGCAACAAAAGATGTTGGTGAGGAAGCGGAGAAAGAGGAACACTTTTGCACTGCTGGTGGGAAAGTGAACTGGAGCAGCCATTCTGGAAAACAGTATGGAGGTTCCTCAAAAAAATTAAAAATAGAATTACCCTAGAACCCAGAAATTGCACTACTAGGTATTTGTTCAAAGGATATAGGAGCGCTTATTTGAAGGGGCACATGCACCCCAATGTTTACAGCAGCACTAACAACAATAGCTAAAGTATGGAAAGAGCCCAAATGTCCATTGACTGATGAATGGATAAAGATGTGAGATATATAGATATATATAGATACACACACACACACACACACACACACACACACACACACACACACAAAGGAATATTACTCAGAGATCAAAAAGAATGAAATCTTGCCATTTGCAGCAACAGGGATAAACTGGAGTATATTACGCTAAGCGAAATGAGTCAGTGAGAGAAAGACAAATATCCTATGATTTCACTCATATGTGGAATTTTTGATACACAACAGATGAACATAGGGAAGGGAAGCAAAAAGAAGATAAAAACAGAGAGGGAGACAAACTGTAAGAGACTCTTAAGTACAGAGAACAAACTGAGGGTTTCTGGCAGGGTACTGGGTGGAGGGAAGGGGTAAAGGAGTCAAGGGCATTAAGGACACTTGTTGGGATGAGCACTGGATGTTATATGTGAGTGCTGAATCACTAAATTCTATTCCTGAAATCACTATTACACTATATGTTAACTAACTTGGATTTAAATTTAAGGAGAGAGAGAGAGAGAGAGATTCTTCTATGTGTTCTAATAACTCTTTTGCTTATGGGTTATTTCATCTTGTGTGTACCTTTGTACTTAGTTTTCTTCAAAGGCTTTATGATTATTAGTAGCACTCTTCTTTCCATTTAAGACCCTTGTTCACTTTTCTATGAAAGTTGCTCTTGTTTATCATAGCCTGTCTGGTTGGAGAGGAGGATGGGCTGACTGGTAGGGTATGCCATGGTTTAATTTGTTATTCTAGGGCTGAGTCCCTTTTCTTTCTCAGGGCTAAGAAAGTTATCTAAATCAATTGTTGGAAAATTTATTCTATAAAAGGGTAAATAGTAAATATTTCAGCTTTGTGGGCCACATGAACTCTCTCTCCACTTCAACTCTGGGTATAGAACAAAAGCAACTGCAGACAATATATAAACTAGTGGGTATGACTGTGTTCCAATAAAATTTCACTTACAGAAATATGTTGTCAGCCTATGAGTCTGCCAGCCCCTGCCTTACACCATCTTCAAAGATGGCAGTGATGGTGCTTCCATTATCCAGTACTGAATGTGACAGGTGCTGAGAAGTGGTGGCAGGAATTTTTAGCTAGAGAAGCACCAACATGATAGGGCATTATTTAGGACTGTGTAACTTTACAGTTTGACCCTATTTTTCATTAGCCATTCTGGGAGATAGTTACTACTTGCTAATAAATTTCTTTCCTGCTTAAAGTGAGTGAATTCTGTTATTTGAAACTTAAAGTCTAATTTATACAGTCTAATCCTTACATTATAGTAACTCTTCTAAATTTCTGTTCAATTACAGTGCTTGTTTTCTTGCATTAGTATAAATTAATTCTGTCTTTATCATTGTTTTCTGTCAACTTTGCAATGTACTCATTCTGTCACCTTGCTTCGCCACTGCTCAGCTAGTTTTGAAGGAATTTTAAACAATGAGTGTTCATTCTCCTCAGCTATGCCCTGAAGATCTTGTAGCTCTGACTCTTGTCAGAGAGAATGTATTTCTCAGCCTTCTCCTTATATTTAATGCTTAAATCATTCATATGTGTATGACACTGCAGGTGCTATTCCCTCACCTTGAAAGTGCCACCTATATACAAAACTGAGCTCAGTTACCATCTCCATAAAGCCAATTCTGACTTCTCTGGCCTTCATCAATGTATCTGTGCTCTACAGGGCAAGATGGCAGCAAAGTAGGGGGACCCTAAGCTTGCCTCCTACTATGAATACAGCTATCAAATCATCTTAGATACCCAGAAAGCACCTGAAGACTGGCAGAACAAACTCCACAACTAAAGGTAGGAGAGGAAGCCACACTGAAGCAGGTAGGAAGTATGGAGATGTGGTTTGGGAGAGAAATGGATCATAACCCTGAAGTGAGGAGTAACAGAGAAGGGAGAGAGATTAGCATAGAGAGGAATGCATGGGAAAAAAATATACACAACAACTGGCTTGGAAAGCAAGAGGGACTGAATTTTCTGACTTCTTGCAACCAGCGGAGGTTGGCTTAAATAAAACTCAAAGAGCACTGGGGTCGCTCTTGGGGAAAAGACAGGGCAAATAGTGCACAGACATAAGCATGGAAATAGTGTTCTGAAAAGTACCTGGGGCACACAGTGGGGAAGTTATTTGCTCATCACAGAGCATGTCCCAGAGCCCAGAGAGGCAGTGTTTACAGAGATACCCCTATGGGAACAAAGGAACTGACCAGCGCCATTTTATTCCCCTGCCCCTCAGCATATGCATAGGGCCACCTGGGGGAACCAGTGCAGTGTCCATGCTCACTACCTACCTTGCTTAAACCATCCCTAATTCCCCATGCTCCCTCATGCTTCCCTCAATCCCAACACAGCAGGCCCCATCCCCTAGAAGACCAGCCTGAAACCATGCTCACGCTGCATCTCCTGATGCAACAGTTTTTCTTTTTTCCTTTTCCTTTTTTTTTAAACGTTTATTTATTTTTGAGAGAGAGAGAAAGAGAGAGAGATCAGGGGAGAGTCAGAGAGAGAGGGAGACACAGAATCCAAAGCAAGCTCCAGGCTTTGAGCTGTCCATACAGAACCCGACACGGGTTCGAACTCACAAACCATGAGATCATGACCTGAACCGACACTTAACTGACTGAGCCACCCAGGCACCCTGGAGTTTTTCTTTTTTAAATTCAGGATGCAGTTTGTTTCTCTATTTTTAAGTAAGTTCTATGCCCCATGTGGGGCTTGAACTCATGATCTTGAGATCAAGAGTCACATGCCCTACCAAAAGAGCCAGCCAGCCACCCCTCTGATACTGGAGTTTTGTAGAGCTTTGGTCCTGGCAGTGGTGGCAACTGGTTTCATTTCATAAACAGACCAGAGCAAACCTAGTTAAAATGTGCCACATTCAGGCCAGGGACCAAACACTGCCCATAGCAGTCAAAGAGAGCCTCCTCAGATGACTGGCCTACAGGATAAAGTGGCCAGGAGACAAAAGCAGAGCACATGCAGCACATATTGGAGACACTCCTTGCAGTGCCAGGTCCTGAGAAACAGGGGACACTATACAGCAGGGCACTATAGGACCTCCTCTTCATACGGTCATTGCCCTCAAGAACAAGAGATATAGCTGACTTTCCTAACATGGAGAAACAGGCACAGACACTTAGACAAAATGAGAAGTCAGAGAAATTTGTCTGAAATGAAAGAACAGAAAGGCCATGCAGATCTAAGTGAAACAGGTGTAAGTAATATGCCTGAGGGAATATTTAAAGCAAAGATCTTAAGGATACTCACTGAACTTGAGAAAAGAATGAGGGACATCCGTGAGACCCTTAACACAGAGATTAAAAAAAAATCAGAGATGAAGAGTGCAATAAATGTAATTAGAAACACACATAATGCAATGAACAGAAAACTAGAGGAAGTAGAGGAACAAATTAATAACCTAGAAGACAGAGTAATGGGAAGTAATCAAGCCAAACTAAAGAGAAAAAAGAATTATGCAAAATCATAATAGACTTAGGGAACTCAGTCATTCCATCAAATGGAATAACATTTGTATTAAAGGAATCCCAGAAGAATAGAGAGAAAGGGGGGCAGAAAATGTATTTGAGGAAACAGCTGAAAATTTGCCTAATATGGTTAAGAAAACAGATATCCAGATCTAGGAGGCACAGAGAACCCCCCCACACAACACAAATCAATAAAAGTAGTTCCACACCAAGACATAGTGTGATTACACTGGCAAAATATAGTGGTAAAGAAAAAAAAATTGAAAAGCAGCAAGAAAAAAGAAGACAGTAACATACAAGGGAAATCCTATAAGGCTATCAGGGGATTTTCAACAGAAACTTTCCAAGCCAGAAGGGAGGGGCATGATATACAGTAAAACATCGGATTGTGAGTAACTTGTTCTGTGAGTGTTCCACAAGACAAGCAAAGGTTTCTAATAAATTTTAATTTGGCAAATGAGTGATGTCTTGCAATATGAGTAGTACATGATGCCAAACCTCACAACTGAGCCAATAGTTCTTCTGTCTCTCTCTCTCACTGCAGGATTGTGGGTGATCGTCTCCCATGCTCAGATGCTCGGTGTCAGGCTGTGGTGTCTGGCAGAAATCAGTGATTTTTTAGAACGTTAGAAGGTGGCCACAACTGGCACTGGTGTATTTTTGGTCACTTCAAAGCACCTATGCACAGTCCTTTGCTTTTCCATTTAAAAGTATAGGAATGCTTACTTTCATTCTTGGTCTGACTGCCAGCAGATATAGATCCTTTCCTCTGCTGCTTTATTGCCAGTGACATTAAATACAGTATATAATAAGAGTTTATTAATACTGTACTATATTAAACATCCACGTAAGCATATACAATGACCACCATGCAGCATAAGGTTGAAAAGAAAGGTGTTAAGAAGGAGATGACTATGGTGGAAGTTAAGAAGGAAACCATTGAGAAGTATGAACAAGGTATGTGAGTGGCTCAAACTGCAAGATTCTATAAGAAGTCTATGTCTGCATCTCATCTGCAGAGGAGGAGGAAGAAAAGGCAGAGAAATCCCTCACTCTAAATGAGATTATGGAGATGTGTAAAATGTGGGAAGAAGTGCTAAATTTTGTAGAAAAATCACCACCCGAATAAGGCTGTAACAGTGTGAGTAATGAATCTGTTTAACAACAATGCGAGGTCACATTTCCATGAAATTCTCAAAAGGATGCAAAAGCAAATGTCATTGGATAAGTTCGTTGTTAAAGCTGCATGAAAAGAAAAAGCTTCCATTAAACCAATAGATACCAGTGATTCAATTAGTGATAGTGAAAGTCATCCTACACAGTAACCCCTCTCTCTCTCTCACACCAGCCATGAAGGTTTTCAAAGGGAAGTGCAGGTTTATTTATTTTTCTTTATATTTTATTTATTATTTTGTATTATTTTACAGCATTGTGATCATTTTCATAAGAATATTTTTGGGCAGTGGAATGAATCATCTGAGTTTCTATTATTTCTTATGGGGAAATTCGCTTTGATATACAAATGCTTTGGATTACAAGCAGGTTTCCAGAATGAATTATTCTTGCAAACCAAAGTTTTACTTTGTATATTCAAAGTGCTGAAGGGAAAAAAATCAGTAGCCAAAAATACTCTATCCAGCAATGTTATCATTCAGAATATAGTGACACTATATATATCACTCAGAGACAGAAAGAATTTCTGAAACAAAAACTAAAGGAGTTAATGACCACTAAACCAGTCCTGCAAGAAATATTAAAGGGGACTCTTTGAGCGGAAAGACCAAAAGAGACAGTATGAAGGCAGGAAACAGTAAAATCTGTAAAAAAAAAAAAAAAAAATTAGTATTTCTGTAAAAAAAATCAGGCAAGGAACTCTAAGAATAAAAGCATGTAAAATATGACACCATATACCTAAAATGTGAGAAAGAGGGGAGTAAGGAATAGGTTCAAACATAAACAACCATCAACTTAATATAGACCACTATATGCAGAAGACGTTGCATACAAACTTAATAGTAACCATACATCAAAAACCACAAAAAACATGCAAATAAACAGAAAAAAATCCAAATATATACCTAAATGTAATCCTAAAACCATGAAAGAGATAAAGACAAGAAAGGATCAGTGAAAATCTTCAGAAACAACCACAAAACAAGTAATAAAATGGCAATAAATACATACCTATCAATAATCACTTTCAAGGTAAATGGACTAAATACTCCAAACAGAGTGAAAGAATAGATTAAAAAAAAAACAAGGCCCACTTATATGCTGCCTACAAGAGACTCATTTTCAACCTAAAGACACCTACAAATTCAAAGTGAGGGGATGGAGAAACATCTATCATGAAAATGGATGTCAACTGATTTTGTACCCTGCAACTTTGCCAAATTCATGTATCAGTTCTAGCAGACTTTTGGTGGAGGGTATTATGCTAAGTGAAATAAGTCAGGCAGAGAAAGACAGTTACCATATGTTTTCACTCATATGGGATCCTGAGAAACTTAACAGAGAACCATGGGGGAGGGGAAGGGGGGAAGTTACAGGGAGGGGGGGGAAGTTACAGGGAGGGAGGGAGGCAAACCATAAGAGACTTAAATACTGAGAACAAACTGAGGGTTGATGGGGGGGTGAGGGAGAGGGGAAAGTGGGTGAGGGGCATTGAGGAGGGCACCTATTGGGATGAGCACTGGGTATTGTATGGAAACCAATCTGACAATAAAGTATATTTAATGAAAAAAAAAAAAAAAAGAAAACGGATGTCAAAAGAAAGCCAAAGTAGCAATACTTATATAGGACAAAATAGACTTTGAAATAAACACTGTAACAAGAGACAAAGAAGGATCTGTATAATAATAAAGGGGACAATTCAACAAGAAGATATAATAATTGCAAATATTAATGCATCCAACACATGAGAACTTAAATACATGTAACAGTTAATAATAAACATAAAGAAATTAATCAATAGTAATACAATAATAGTAGGGGCCTTCAACACCTCACTTACATCAATGGAAAGATCATCTAAACAGAAAATCAGCAAGAAAATACTGGCTTTGAATGACATACTGGACCAGATGGATTTAATGGATATATTCAGAACATTCCATCCTAAAACAGCAGAATACACTTTCTTTTCAAGTTCACAAGGAACATTCTCCAGTATATATCACATATAAGGCCACAAAACAAGCCTCAACAAATTCAAGAAGATCAAAGTCATACCATGCGTCTTTTCTGATCACAAGAGAATGAAAGTAGAAGTCAACCAAAAGAAATAATACAGAAAGACCACAAATACATGGAGGTTAAATACCATGCTACTAAACAATGAGTGGGTCAACCAGAAAACAAAAGGAGAAATTGAAAAGTAGATGGTAACAAATGAAAAAGTAAACACATGGTCCAAAACCTTTGGGATGCAGCAAAAGTGGTTTAAGAGGGAAGTATAGAACAATACAGACTTACTTCAAGAAGAAAAACCTCAAATAAACAAGCTAACTTTACACCTAAAGGAGCCAGAAAAAGAACAACAAATGAAGCCTAAAACCAGCAGAAAGGAGGAAATAATAAAGATTAGAGAAGAAATAAATAATATATAAACTAAAAACAAAACAAGACAAAACAAAAAACAAACAAAACAATGGAACATATCAATGAAACCAGGAGCTGGTTCTTTGAAAAAACCAGTAAAATTCATAAACCTCAAGCCAGACTTACCAAGAAAAAAAGAGAAAGGACTCAAAATCACAAATGAGAAAGGAGAAATAACCAACACCACAGAAATTCAAACAATTATAAGAGAATATTATGAAAAACTATAGGTCAACAAATTGGACAACCTAGAAGAAATGAATAAACTCTTAGAAAACATATAACCGGGGGGGGGGGGGGGCGGGATCCAGCATGGTGGAGAAGTAGGATCTGAAGTTCCCTCGTCTCTCAAACACAGCAGTGTTGAGGCCAAAGGACTTTGAACTGCAAGAGTCTGGTGGCAAAGTGACAGAGATGCCTCCAGAGATCCACTGAGACAATCTGGGCAGGTCATATGTGCATGATTGTGAACTGGGAGAGATAAAATCGGTGGCGGAGGAATGGAGGGGAGGGATCCCCTTCTTTGGAGAGACAAAGGGAAGAGAAAGAGAGGCTGGAGGAAGCATAGGACTGTATCTGGACAAGAGAAAAACCATGGACCAGGATGGAAAAGATCTAACCTCTAATTGTGGCGTTTTCTCCCGACTGAGGCTGGCTGCCCTGTTTGCACACCAGGGAGGAGGACAGCCAGTCCAGGGCTTAGTACCTAGTTTAGAGGTGCAGTCCACAGTGGGAGAAAGCAATCCCCTCCCTGGAGTGCTGTGAGAAGAAGGTATATAACCATTTAAAGGACAAAGATTGCCTGCGCCCACTAGCCAAAGATCATATATCAGGTGGCATGGAGTGGCACTTCCCCAAAACTGAGGCTCATGGAGTGGGAAACTTTAGGACATCAGGGTTTAAGTCTTAGCTGAGCACTAGGGAGGTGTGGGAGTCGGTGGAGTGGGACAAACTGCCTTGTTCGCACCCACAGCACAGTGGGGACAGCCTGAACAGAGTGGTTTGGGATACCTGGTCTGTGGAGGAGAGACTGGGGTGTCTCCATTTTTCTCCCCATCACCAACAAGGTGGGGCTTCAGGGAACGGACAGCAGGGCCCACAGTGGAGGTGGGATCTGCCTACGCCAAACCAGGCCCCTCCGCACCTGGTAACTGCGTACCTACTGGAGCAGGATTGACACTGACCAACCAGACAGCCCCTCCTCCAGACCAGCGCTGTTGCATTGCCTGATTTAAGTCTCAGACAATTCTAATTATATAGATATATTCTTCCTTCCTTTTCTCCTCCTTATCTCTTCCCTCCTCTAGTCTGGTTATTCTGGTTATTGGTTTGCTTAAGCAGACATATTTAATCTATTCTCTTTATACATGTTCTACACCTCCTTCTTTATTTTCCTTTCTCTCTCTCTGGATTAAGCCATATAGTTTCTCTTTCTGGTCAATTTTCTTTTCTTTACTTTTTCCCCACCCCAGTAATTTCTCTCTTTGTATGGGATAAGGCCTCTTTCATCAGCACCTCCAAACTGTTGTTTACTTGTAGCTGTGTTTTTGTTTTTTTTCTTTTTGTTTTTGTGGGGGTTTTTTTGTTTTTGTTTTTCTGTTTGTTTTTTCCTTTCCAGGGCTACTTCAACAAACAAATCAAAGCACACCTGGTGGATGGTCCAAAACATCACTATGAGTAGGGAGATAAAGTAACCAAAGTCACAACAACAGAGAGCACATAACACACTCCAAAAAACACCTCCTGAAGGTCCAGGCCCTGGGCATTGTATGACCCCTCTTTAATATAGTAGCATGCGCAGGTGCAGGGCACATAACAAACTTTTAAAATGCATAAAGGACAGAAAACTAGCCAAAATGACAAAACAGAAGAATTCTCCTCAAAAGAAATTCCAGGAAAAAATGACAGCTAAAGAATTGCTCAAAACAGATATAAACAATATAACTGAAAAAGAATTTAGAATAATAGTCATAAGGTTAATTGCTGGGCTTGTAAAAAGCATAGAAGACAGCAGAGAATCTATTGCTGCAGAGATCAAGGAACTAAGCGATAGTCATGATGAATTTAAAACTGCTGTAAATGAGGTGCAAAATAAGCTGGAGGTGATGACAGTGAGGAATGAAGAGCCAGAGGGGAGAATAAGTGAAATAGAAGATACAATTATGGAAAAAGATGAAGCTGAGAAAAAGAGAGATAAAAAAAACTCTGGACCACAAGGGGAGAATTAGAGAACTAAGTGATTGAATGAAACGGAATAATATCCATATAATAGGAGTTCCAGAAGAAGAAGAAGGGAGAGAAAAGGGCCAAAGGTGTAGGTCAACAAATCATAGCTGAGAAACAGGCGTTGAAATCCAGGAGGTACAGACAACTCCCTTCAGATGTAACTCGAATCGATATTCTGCAAGACATATCATAGTGAAACTGGCAAAATACAAATATAAAGAGAGAATTCTGAAAGCAGCTAGGGACAAACATGTCTTAACCTACAAGGGTAGATACATAAGGTAGTGGCAGACCTATCTACTGAAACTTGGCAGGCCAGAAAGGAGTGGAAGGAAATTTTCAATGTGTTGAATAGGAAAAATATGCAGCCAAGAATCCTTTATCCAGCAAGCCTGTCATTCAGAATAGAAGAGATAAAGGTTTTCCCAGACAAAAACTGAAGGAGTTCATCACCACTAAACGATCCCTACAAGAGATCCTAAGGGGGACTCTATGAGTGGAATGTTGCAAAGACCACAAAGGACCAGAGACATCACTACAAGCATAAAACCTACAGATAACACAATGGCTCTAAATCTGTATCTTTCAATAATAACATTGAATGTAAATGTACTAAATGCTCCAATCAAAATACATAGGGTATCAGAATCGGTAAAAAAAAAACAAAAAACAAAAAAAAACAAGACCCATCTATTTGCTGTCTACAAAAGACCCATTTTAGACCCAAGGACCTTCAGATTCAAAGGGAGGGATGGAGAACTATCTATCATGCTACTGAAAGTCAAAAGAAAGCTGCAGCAGCCATACTTATATCAGACAAACTAGATTTTATTTTTTTTTAATTTTTTTTTTTAATGTTTATTTATTTTTGAGACAGAGAGAAACAGAGCATGAACGGAGCTGGGTCAGAGAGAGGGAGACACAGAATCCAAAACAGGCTCCAGGCTCCGAGCTGTCAGCACAGAGCCCAACGCGGGGCTCGAACTCACAGACCGCGAGATCATGACCTGAGCTGAAGTCGGCCCCTTAACCGACTGAGCCACCCAGGCGCCCCCAGACAAACTAGATTTTAAACTAAAGTCTGTAACAAGAGATGAAGAAGGACATTATATCATAATTACAGAGTCAATCCATCAAGAAGAGCTAACAATTATAAATGTTTATGCATTGAATTTGAGAGCACCCAAATATATAAAACAATCACAAACATAAGTGATCTCATTGGTAAGAACATGGTAATTGCAGGGGACTTTAATACTCCACTTACAGCAAGGACAAATAATCTAGACGGACAATCCATAAAGAAACAATGGCCCTGAATGATACACTGGAAGAGATGGACTTGACAGATATATTCAGAACTTTTCATCCTAAAGCAGAATACACATTCTTCTCTAGTGCACATGGAACATTCTCCAAGATATATTACATACTGGGTCACAAAAAAAACCTCAATAAATATAAAAGAATTGAGATCATACCATGCACACTTTCAGATCACAATGCTATGAAACTTGAGATCAACTGCAGGAAAAAGTTTGGAAAACCTCCAAATGCATGGAGGTTAAAGAACATCCTACTAAAGAATGAATGGGTCAACCAAGCAGTTAAAGAAGAAATTTAAAAAATATATGGAAACAAATGAAAATGAAAATACTATAGTCCAAACCCTGTGGGATGCAGCAAAGGCAGTCCTAAGAGGAAAATACATGGCAAATTCAGGCCTATCTCAAGAAATAAGAAAAAAATCCCCAATACAAAATCTAACAGCACATCTAAAGGAGCTAGAAGCAGAAGAACGAAGAAACCCAAACCCAGCAGGAGAAATAATAAAGGTCAGAGCAGAAATAAACAATACAGAATCAAAAAAAACCAAAACAAAACAGGTGAACATATCAATGAAACTAAGAGCTGGTTTTTTGAAAAAATAAACAAAATTGATAAATCCTAGCCATACTTCTCAAAAAGAGAAGACAGAGGACCCAACTAGATAAAATCAAGAATGAAAATTGATTTATCACAACCAATCCCTCAGAAATACAAACAATTATCAGAGAATACTATGAAAAATTATATGCCAACAAACTGGACAACCTGGAAGAAATGGAAAAATTCCTAAACACCCACACACTACCAAAACTCAAACAGGAAGATATAGAAAATTTGAACAGACCCACAACTAGTGAAGAAATGGAATCAGCTATCTAAAATCTCCCAACAAGTAAGAGTCCTGGACCAGATGGCTTCCCAAGGGAATTCTACCAGACATTTAAAGTAGAGTTAATACTTATCCACGCTGTTTCAAAAAATAGAAATGGAAGGAAAACTTACAGACTCATTCTATGAAACCAGCATTACCTTGATTCCAAAACCAGACAGAGATCCCACAAAAAAAGGAGAATTATATGCCAATATCCCTGATGAACATGGATGCAAAAATTCTCAACAAGACACTAGCAAATTGAATTCAACAGCATATAAAAAGAATTATTCACCATGATCAAGTGGGATTCATTCCTGGGCTGTAGGGCTGGTTTAATATTCACAAGTCAATCAATGTGATACATCACATTAATAAAAGAAAGGATAAGAACCATATGATCCTGTCAATAGATGCAGAAAAAGCATTTGACAAAATGTTTTCTTAATAAAAATTCTCAAGAAAGTCAGGACAGAAGGAACATACCTAAACATCATAAAAGCCATAAATGAAAAGCCCACAACTAATATCATCCTCAATGGGGAAAAACTGAGAGCTTTCTCCCTGAGATCAGGAACACTACAGGGATGTCCATTGTTGTTTAACATAGTGTTGGAAATCTAGCATCAGCAATCAGACAACAAAATGAAATAAAAGGCATCCAAATTGGCAAAGAAGAAGTCAAACTTTCACTTTTTGCAGATGACATGATACTCTACATGGAAAACCCAAAAGACTCCACCAAATGACTGCTAGAACTGATACATGAATTCAAAGTCACAGGGTACAAATTCAATGTACAGAAATCGGTTGCATTTCTATGCACCAATAATGAAGCCACAGAAAGATAAATTAAGAAAATGATCCCATTTACAATTGCACCAAGAATCATAAAATACATAGGAATAAACCTAACCAAAGATGTAAAAGATCCATATGCTGAAAACTATAGAAATCTTATGAAGGAAATTGAAGAAGACACAAAGAAATGGAAAAACATTCCATGCTAATAGACTGGAAGAATAAACACTGTTAAAATATCAATACTACCCAAAGCAATCTACACATCCAACGCAATCCCAAACAAATTTACACTGGTATTCTTCTCAAAGCTAGAACAAATAATCCTAAAATCTGTATGGAACCACAAAAGACCCCAAGTAGCCAAAGTAATATTGAAGAAGAAAGCCAAAGGGGAGGCATCACAATCCCAGATGTTAGCGTTGACTATAAAGTTGTAATCGTCAAGACAGTATGGTATTGGCATAAAAACAGACACATAGACCAATGGAATAGAGAACCCAGAACTGGACCCACAAATGTATGGCCAACTCATCTTTGACAAAGCAGGAAAGAACATCCAATGGAAAAAAAAACAGTCTCTTTAGCAAATGGTGCTGGGAGAACTGGACAGCAACATGCAGAAGAATGAAACTAGGCCACTTTCTTACACCATACACAAAAATAAACTCAAAATGGATGAAAGACCTAAATGAGAGACAGGAAACCATCAGAACCCTACAGGAGAAAGTAGGCAACCTCTTTGACCTCAGCTGCAGCAATTTCTTATTCAATACATATCCAAAGGCAAGGGAATTAAAAGCAAAAATGAACTACTGGGAGCTCATCAAGATAAAAAGCTTCTGCACACCAAAGGAAACAACCAACAAAACTAAAAGGCAACCAATGGAATGGGAAAAGATATTTGCAAATGACATATCAGATAAAGGGCTAGTTTCCAAAATCTATAAAGAACATACTAAATTCCATACCTGAAAAAAAAATAATCCAGTGAAGAAATGGGCAGATGACATGAATAGACACTTTTAAAAAGATGACCAACAGACACATGAAAAGATGCTCAATGCCACTCATCAACAGGGAAACACGAATCAAAGCCCCACTGAGATACCACTTCACACTGGTCAGAGTGTGTGAATCTCTGAAGAACCCAATCAGGAAACTACAGATGCAGGCAAGGATGTGGAGAAACGGGAACCTTCTTGCACTGTTAGTGGGAATGCAAACTAGTGCAGCCACTCTGGAAAACAATGTAGACATTCCTCAAAAAATTAAAAATAGAACTACCCTACGACCCAGCAATAGCACTGTTAGGAATTTATCCAAGGGATACAGGAGTGCTGATGCATAGGGGCACGTGTACCTCAATGTTTATAGCAGCATTTTCAACAATAGCCAGATTATGCAAAGAGCCTAAATGTCCATCAACTGATGAATGGATAAAGAAGATATGGTTTATATATACAATGGAATACTATTTGGCAATGAGAAAGAATAAAATCATGCCATTTGCAGCAACATGGATGGAACTGGAAGGTAATACGCTGAGTGAAGTAAATCAGTCAGAGAAGAACAGATATCATATGTTTTCACTCATATGGGGATTTTGAGAAACTTAACAGAAGACCATGGGGGACGGGAGGGGAAAAAATAGTTACAAACAGAGAGGGAGGGAGGCAAACCATAAGAGACTCTTAATTACAGAAAATAAACTGAGGGTGGATAGGGGTGGAGGAGAGGGGAAAATGGGTGATGGGCATTGAGGAGGGCACTTGTTAAGATGAACACTGGATATTGTATGTAAGCGATGAACCACAGGAATCTACCCCAAAAACCAAGAGCACACTTTACGCACTGTATGTTAGCCAATTTGACAATAAGTTATATTTAAAAAAAAAGAAAGAAAAAGAAAACATGTAACTTAACCAAAACTGAAACAGGACAAATGATAAAATTTGATCAGCCTTATTACTAGCAAAGAAATTGAATCAGTAATCAAAAACTGCCAACAAACAAAAGTAAAGGACCAGATGGCTTCACAGGTGAATTCTACCAAACATTTAAAGAGGAGTAGGGGCAACTGGATGGCTCGGTCGGTTAAGTGTCTGACTTCAGCTCAGGTCATGATCTCATGGTCTGTGAATTAAAGCCCTACATCGGGCTCTGTGCTGACAGCTCAGAGCCTGGAGTCTGTTTCAGGTTCTGTGTCTCCCTCTCTCTCTGCCCCTCCCCTGCTCATGCTCTGTCTCTGTTTCAAAAATAAATAAAAACATTTTTTAAAAAATAAAAAATAAATAAAGAGGAGTTAATACTTGTTCTTCTCAAACTATTCCAAAAAGCTTAAAAAGGCAGGAAAACTTTCAAATTCATTCTATGAGGCCAGCATTACCCTGACACCAAAACAAGATAAAACACCACAAAAAAGAGAACTATAGGCCAATAGTTCTGATGAACACAGACACAAAAATCCTCAATAAAATACTAGCAAATAGAATCCAACAATATATTTAAAAAACACTCATCACAATTGAGTGGGATTTATTCCTGGGTTGCAAGGGTGGTCAATATTCACAAATCAAACCACAAGATTTATCACATCAATAATAGAAATGATAAGAACCTTACAATCATTTCAAAAGATGCAGAAAAAAACATTTGACAAAGTACAACATCCATTCATAATAAAAACTCTCAACAAACTAGGTTCAGAGGGGACATACCTCAACATAATAAAGGCCATATATGAAAATCCCACAGCTAACATCCTCAATGGGGAAAAACTGAGGGCTTTCCCCCCTAAAGTCAGGAGCAAGGCAAGGATGTCCATTCTCACCACTTTTGTTTACATAGTACTATTAAGTCCTAGCAACAGCAATCAGTCAACAAACAGAAACAAAGGCATCCAAATCAGTAAAGAAGTAAAACTTCCACTTTTGCCGATGACATGATACTATATATAGAAAACCTTAAATACTGTACCAAAATGCTGTTAGAACTAATAAATTCAGGGGGCTCCTGGGTGGCTCAGTCAGTTAAGCATCCAACTTCAGCTCAGGTCATGATCTCACGGTCCGTGAGTTCGAGCCCCGCGTCGGGCTCTGTGCTGACAGCTCAGAACCTGGAACCTGTTTCGGATTCTGGGTCTCCCTCTCTCTCTGCCCCTCCCCTATTCACGCTCTGTCCCTCTCTGTCTCAAAAATAAATAAACGTTAAAAAAAAATTAAAAAAAAGAACTGATAAATTCAGTAAAGTCACGGGACACAAAATCAATGTACAGACATCTGTTTCATATCTATATACCAACAGTGAAGCACCAGAAAGAGAAATGAAGAAAACAGTCCCATTTACAATGGCACCAAAAATACTGAGATACTTAGGAATAAACCTAACCAAAGAGGTGAACGACCTGTACTCTGAAAACTTTCAAAAACTGATGAAAAAAATAGAATATGACACAAAGTCATGAAAAGACATTCCACACTCATGGTTTGGAAGAACAAATATTGTTAAGATGTTCATACTTCCCAAAGCAACCTACACATTTAATGCAATTCCTATCAAAATACTAACAACATTTTTTGCAGACCTAGAACAAATAATTCGAAAATTTGTATGGAACCACAAAGACCCTGTACAACCAAAGCAGTATTGAAAAAGAAAAGCAAACCTGGAGGCATCACAACTCCAGACTTCAAGTTACATTACAAAGCTGTAGTAACCAAAACAGCATGTTACTGACGCAAAAATAGACACACAGAAAATCCAGAAATAAGCCCACAACTACATGGTCAATTAATCTTTGACAAAGCAGGAAAGAAAATCTAGCAGGAAAAAGACTGTTTTCAACAAACGGTGTTGGGAAAAGTGGATAGCTACATGAAGAAGATGGAACTGGACCACTTCCTTACATCACACACAGAAATAAATTGAAAATGGATTAAAGACATAAATGTGAGACCTGAAGCCACAAAAATCCTAGAAAAGAACACAGGCAGTAACCTCTTTGACATGGGCCATAGAAACATTTTTCTAGATATGTCTCCTGAGGGAAAGGACATAAAAGTAAAAATAAACTATTGGAACTACATCAAAATAAAAAGCTTCTGCACAGTGAAGGAAACAATCAACAAAACTAAAAGGCAACCTATGGAATGGGAGAAGAAATCCGCAAATGACATATTCAATAAGGGTTAATATCCATAATATATAAAGAACTTTTAAAAGTCAACACCCCAAAAAAACAAATAATCCAATAAAAAATGGGCAGAACATATGAACAGACATTTCTGCAAAGAAGACATCTGGACAGCCAACAGACACATGGAAAGATGTTCATCATAACTTACCATCAGAGAAATTCAAATCTAAACTACAATGAGCTATCACCTCACACCCTGTCAGAATGGCTAAAATCAACAACACAAGAAACAACAGGTATTGGCGAGGATGTGGAGGAAAAGGAACACTTGTGCTCTGTTGGTGGGAATGCAAACTGGTGCAGCTGCTCTGGAAAACAATATGGAGGTTCCTCAAAAAGTTAAAAATAGAAATACCCTACAATCCAACAACTGCTCTACTGGGTATTTACCCAAAGAATACAAAAACACTAATTCAAGGATACGTGTACCTCTATGTTTATATCAGCATTATTTACAATACCCAAGTTATGGAAGCAGCCTGAGTTTCCATTGATTGATGAATAGAGAAGATGTGATACACACACACACACACACACACACACACACACACACACACACACACACACACAGGAAAACTATTCAGCTATAAAAAAGAATGAAATCTTGCCATTGCAACGACATGGATGGATCTAGAGAGTATAATGCTAAGCGAAGTAAGTCAGAGAAAGACAAATATATGATTTCACTCATATGGAATTTAAGAAATAAAACAAATGAGCAAAGGGGAAAAAGAGACAGAGAGAGACACAAACCAAGAAACAGACTCTTAATTATAGAAAACAAACTGATGGTTAGTGGGGGCAGGGAGGGAGTGAAATAGGTGACAGGGATTAAGGAATGCACTTGTGATGAGCACCAGATGATGTATGGAATTGTTGAATCACTATATTGTGTGCCTAAAACTAGTATAACACTGCATGTTAACTGACTGTAATTAAAATGAAAATTAAAAAAAAAATAAAAAAATATATACATCCGGGCTCTAAGTTCTCAACATGGGTAATATTCCATTAATTGGTCCTGAATTAACTTTTTTAAGGTAGTTATTATAATAAGATCTAACATTTATCAAGCCATTACTATGGCCTAGACACTGTTCAAAATACTTCCAAGTATTTACTCATTTAACCTTCACAGCTCCCTGAGGCAGACATCATTATAATTCTAGCTTTATAGATGAGATAACCAAGGCATAGCATGGATTAAGAAAACTGTCCATGGTCTTACAGCTAGTATGTAGCACAATCAGGATTCAAATCCAGAGAGTCTGGCTATAGAGCCTCAGCTTTATTCTCTATATTACCTGCTGTGCGTTAGGTTTTCCCCCCCCTATTAATTGTAAATCTGCTTTTCTCTAGGAGCCTAGTAAGGGTAATGGATGAGAATATAATTTGGTTCTTGCAGAGTCATGATATCACCATGTGATGGCCATGTATTTACCATGATATAATACCAAAACTACTCTGATTCATCTTAGTTCCTCCAAGTCTAACAAAGAAAAATAGTCACCATTCTCCTGGGAAGTTCCTAAGACATTCTGATGCTTATTTGACTATGCCCGTTGGGAAGAGCCCATATTGGACGTGCAGGTATCTAACAGTTATCACAGGTGGCCCTTGGTCCCTAGTAAAAGACACATAGTTTACCTTTGACAACTCCATGTTCTAATCAGTTAATGGTCTCTGATGGAGACCATAAGTGTAAGGTCCCAATACTCATCGGGTTCCCGTTTCTGTTCATTTTCAAAAGACCAAAGCTCTGAGTGTCTTTAAGTTAGAGAACATAGTACATATTTTTATCTCTTAAAAGTTGCCACTAAAGGCACAAAACCAACACAAAGTATTCAATAAATATTTACAGAATTTAAAAGAATCTCACATTATCTCATTGGCCACAAGAAGATAGCTGCCAGATGGCTTGAAGAACTAGCAAAAAGCCATGTATAGCAGGGTGACAGCTTCAAACCAGAGGTTTTGAATGCTGGGATTGCTGTAGGTAACAAGCTTCATCTCTAAGCAAACAAAAGCAAACAGAGGGATTTCACAAACGCTCCCATTTGTAGCACCTCAGTTTTTGGACACCTTGTGAATCAAATACTAGAGACAAAGGACCAGATCTTCCTTTGCCTCACTTGAGAAATGCCCGAATCCTTTCTTGCCACTAGTAAGTGCATTTGTTGGCAAGTTGAGGTGTGTGTGCAGGCGGAAAAGGAAGGTGAGGTGACTGGGAAAGAAAAGTATTCTAGGAAAGGGTGGAAGGATAAAGATCTCCAGATTTTTTTTTTATCTCTTTCCAAACAGTCTTTTAAATTTCCAAATTTGCCTTTAATTTGTAAATGTTTCACTTTTAAACCATCATGATGCTTCCCCTTTAGTTTCTTTCTATCATAGAAAATAAACCTTGCATTTTCAGGGTACATAATTATTCTTCTTTCTAGTATTTTCTGTCTCCATTGATTTCTCAGTGCATTCTCTGAGGTTTAGAAAGGAAAGGACGTAGTGACAGAGGCACAAGTTTAATAGCATGGAGCCAACAATGACATTTTTTGGTTTAGGGATGAAGGAAGTCTCATGATACTCAGCCATCAAAGTCATCTTAATGCAGACATTAAAATGAGTTCCAGGCTGCCAAATATGAAGCCTTGAGAGTCTGACTCTGAGCATGGGCTTCTAATAAATAATTTTGGAATTATTTCCCACATCCGCAGGAGAAAAATCCACCTCTTTGTGCAATCTAAAGGGAAGCCTTGAGAAGAAGCCCAAACTACCTCATAAAAGCCCGGATGTTCACACAGCTCAATGAACCCAACCTCACTGTAATCCATAGGGGTGAAATGTTTGCATTGTTTTCAAGGTGGAAAATTGCTGTTAATCTTGAACTCTGAGGGAAAGGAGAAATAGGAAGCCACCGGGAACATAACATGCTGAACCTTGAAATTAAAACAGGAAAAGCCACTGCCTGACTTGCCCTCTGAAAGCAGCTTTCACAGGCCCTTGAAGAAAACAAAAGCAATCTGTTCATGTAAGATTCACTGGGTCATATATGTTTGCTCAAAGTGTTTACCGTAACTTGGAAATCTGACTGCAGAAACTTGCTCAAGTAAGAGGGTCTGGTTTTAAAAAGTTTTCAGAGGTGCCTGGGTGGCTCAGTTGGTGAAGCGTCCAACTTTAGCTCAGGTCATGATCTCGCAGCTCCTGAGTTCGAGCTCCACATCAGACTCTGTGCTGCCAGCTCAGAGCCTGGAGCCTGCTTCCAATTCTGTGTCTCCCTCTCTCTCTGCCCCTAACCCACTCACATTCTGTCTCTGTCTCTCTCAAAAATAAATAAACATTAAAAAAAAAATTTTTTTAAGTCTTCAAATACCACCTCTCATTTTTCCTATCCTTCATGTTCATGTTCCTTGTGTTCTTTAATTCTAAGGTCTATAGAAATTTCTACTAATATCTCATAAATGTTTCCATACCTAGGAAATGCCACATTAACTCATGGCATGTTTGTCAGTTCAAGGGGCTCCTCAAACTTTTTCCATTTGCACCGTGTGGTGCAAAGGACACTGGGAGTCTAAGACCTAGGATCTATTTTAGCCCTGTCAGGGACTGATTATGAACAAGTAATTCTTCTGTTCTACAGCTTCCTTTTTTTTTTTTTTTTTTAAAGGGGGTGGATATCAACAGAAAATACAAACTCCTTGTTAAATGACCAGATCTCAGGGATCAAGCTTGCCTATGTTTAAATTATATAACGTTCACTAGAATATAAACTATTTGAGTGCTAGGTATTGGTCTGTTTTGTTCACTACTATTTTCCCAGAACCTAGAACAGTACCCGACTCTCAATAACCATATATTGAATGACGGATGGATGACCAAATAGAAGGCATTTGTTCATTAAGGGCTGTGATCCAAGCAGAATTACAATGTTGAACAACATAGTAAGATTCAGTTTTCCTCATCTCAAAGGGAAGAACCCAGGGCACCTGGGTGGCTCAGTTGGTTAAGCGTCTGACTTTGGCTCAGGTCATGATCTCATGGTTCATGAGTTTGAGCCCCATGTTGGGCTACGTGCTGCTCAGAGCCTGGAGCCTGCTTCGAATTCTGTATCTCCCTCTCTCTCTTTCTCTCTGCCCCTCCCCACCTTGCATGCGCGTGCACGCATGCTGTCTCTCTCTCTCTCTCTCTCAAAAGTGAATAAGCACTAAAAATAATAATAATGATAATAAATTTTTTTTAAAAAGAGGGAAGAACCCACCAGGAGCTGAAAATTTAAGACAAGGTAGGGTCTAGAGGAAGGGGCCCTTCTCCCAGCTTCTGAAAAATACGTGCTAGTTCTATGAAACCAACATGGAGAAATGAGTAAGAGGTTTAAGGTTGACAAGAAAAAAACCCTCAATTTCAGAGGCCAGATGAGCACCAGTTTCAAGCACTGGCGTGTAAAGCCATATGCATAGATATGGAAAACCACAGATAGAAGAGAGATTAACCCAACCTACACAAGTATGATAGAAAAAGACCTGAGGGTCAAAGAGACTATATATGTAACCAAGAAAGCAGTACGTGCTGTTACTATGAAAGCAATCTTTTTGTAATTGCTGGCACTGGTAAGATTCTTGTTAGGGTCACAGATCTTGATTTCTATATTTTAAATGAAGAAGGAATCTATAAAGGAGGAGAAAATTAGGCAAAATAAGAAATTATTTAAAGGGAAGAAAATAAGCTGAAGAATTCAGTATTGCTTTATTTGTAGGAAACTAAAGGATGATGCTTTTGGTATTACTTTCAAATATAGAAAGTAAGTTTTTTGATTCATTGTGAAGAAAAACTTCCTGATCAAGGAAATAAGTTAAAAAACCATGCAACTAGAGACGAGGGTGACATCCTTGCACTGTGCATATAGTATTTTCAAAAGTAGACATTCATTTGGAAAACAGTCTGGTAGTTCCTCAAGCAATTAAGCACAGAATTACCATAAGATCCAGCAATTCCACTGCTAGACATACACCCATGAGAAAACATGCGCTCACAAAAACATGTACACGTATGTTCATAGCAGCATTATTCATCATAGTCAAAAAGTAGAAATAATAGAAACAATTCAAATATCACCTGACAAATGGATAAACAAACATGTGGCGTATCTATACAACAGAATGTTATTCATCAATAAAAAGAAATGAAGTACCAATACAAACCACACGGATCAACCTGGAAAACATCGTTCAAAGGGAAAGAAGCCAGTCACAGAAGGGCCACATATTTTATGATTGCCTTCATATAACATGTACAGAATAAAGAAATTAATGAAAACAGAAAGTAGGTTGACGGTTGCCTAGGTCTGGAGCAGAGAGTAGGAGGAATGGAGAGTGACTACTAATGGGTACAAGATTTCTTTTTGGATAGAAACTACTCTAAAATTAGACTGTGGTGATGGCTGCACGACTCTGTAAATATACTAAAAACCACTGACTTCTACACTTTAAAAAGGCAAATTTTGTGGCATGTAAGTTACACCTCAATAAAGCTATTACATTGTTTTAAATTCACCTGGACTGAAAGGGTCCATTCACCTGGACTGAAAGGGTCTAAGTGTAGACAGGCTGAGGCAAAGAATGTACCATGAGACCTCTCACCAGCTCTGGAAAACAATTTTTCTATGACTTAGACCCATGAAGATACCAGACTTATGTGATCCAGACTAAACAGATTGGATGTTTACAATGGTCACAAATACCTCTTCATAGAGACCAGAAGGGCAGATGCTTTACTCTGAGCGCACTACTGGAAACCAGTTAAGACTCAACTTTTACTGTCCAGAAATGAAAAGTCCAAATGTAGAATCCAAGCCACATGCCCCCATTCCTAAATGACTGTCTTTTACTCCAATTTTCGTATCCTATCTTCCTACTGACACTCTCGCAATCCCTCACATAAAGAAGACAATGTGATCTTTTAAAATGTAAACCAGAACATGCTACTCTTCCTTTGGTATTTAACGTGAAGTCCAAATATTTACCTTCTCCTGTAAGTCTCACAAGAGCTGACCCCTGCTTCCCTCTCCACTCTTACTTTTACCCACAGGCTCCAGTCACAATGGAGCTTTTATCGTTCCTGGGGTGCAAAACGTGTTTCCATCTTAAAGCCTTTGCGTTCATTAGCTATGCCCTCTGCCAGAAATGCTCTTCCTCCTGAATCTATGTGGCTGGATGCTTTCTTCTCTTTACTAAAGGCTCACCATCTAATTAGCATGTCAATCCCATACAAGCATACTGTTTTCTCCTTGGTGCTTTATCATAAAATAGCTGTTCAATATTTTTTGAAAGAACGAAGAATGACCTCTTCACTTTGAGGAACTATGATATTCACCTCCTATAACAACCCTGTGGGATCCCCACCTTATAAATGGGGTAGTAGAGATATGATCTATAAGAGGCTACGTAACACGCAGAGGTGGATTTTGTCCTGTGTGAGGATAATTGAGTGCTTCTCCCTATATTTTCCCATCTCTCCTTTGCTAAAAAGGTTGTCAGGCTTTGTATCTCCTTGTCTTAGGGACTGCCTCTGGGTTGTTTGAGGGCAGGGGCTCTTCCTGTATTTGTATCTCTTTCCTGTATTTCTTCTCGTTAAAGAGCTGATGCTAGTATCTGGAGGGGAGAGACAGGAGGGGCATGCCTTTGACAGACATCAGTCTGAAAAGGAAAATGACCGAAGACTGAGAATGAGACTGGAGTCATGGAGAAGCATGTTCAGTGTATTGCAATGACTCAATAGAAAGCAAGGCTTCAAAGGGATACGGTCCTAGGTATGACTCAAAAGGCCACAGCTATCTTGCTTTAGCACAGTTTCACCTCTCTGGGCAAGTTAGAGGGGTTAGAAATAGAAATAGAAATCTAAGAGTTTAGTAGGATTTAGACCACAGTGGTCAGTGTGACCATGACAAATGGAGGGAAGAAAGCCATATCCCCTGGTATTGATGCTATGTTATCTCCCCTTTGAGGCTGCAAAACAATCAAGCAAAAATGAGAATCTTCTGTTTTCCTGGAAAAAAAAAATCAGAAATTTGGGTAAATACCTGAACAAGCCAACATGTACACTAGGAATCTATTCATACCCACCCAGGGTAGAGCAAGCACCTGTTCCAGGACTGAAGGAGAGAAAGGCGGCTAAAGGTGTGAGGCACCCTGCAGAGAAATCAGAGCCAGCACCTCCTATGTAGTGCACCGAAGAAGGAAGACAGGTGTGTGCTTTTAAATAGGAAGGCAATTTGGTTTTCTTAGCTGTTGGTTCAGAGGTGCCAAGTTAAGGATAAATCATTGCCATTTTCCAAAGTGTACCTGAAGGGAACTGGCAAGTCAGTCAATGACCTGTCAAGGGATAAGCCACCGGGGAGTGTTATCCTCTCAGTGAGGCTCACTGGGTAACTGACAGGGCTCTGCTTCATTGGTTTGTCTTTCCTTGGCATCCGAGGACTTGCTCTGGCCTCGGGTTCCAGCTCCTTCTCCTGAGTCACCACAGCCTCCCTAGCGGAGGCCATGTTGTCCTCACCCAGGGAGACAGAAATTTTCTGTTCATATCACCAGCCCTCTGGAGGAGGCAACTAATCTCCTTCACCAAGTGGAGGGAAAACAGGACTCTGCCAATATTTAACTGGTTAAACAGCTTAAGTGAAATCCCAGCTAGGCTAACATGAGAGCATTAAGTGTTTAAGCAAGATTTATGAGGTGGCACATTCCTGAGCAGTCAGGGTTACCACCATAGTCTAGGTATCAGTGGACTGAAAACTGCAGATGGTTCCAATCATTCAGTTGGAATTTCCATAAAATAGTACTTTCCTGTCTTCAGAAATCCTGATAAATCCCAAACTTTCTCACCAACATGAATAAACAAAGAGTTAAACATACACTCTCATTCTGCCTTTGCTGGGTTAGTTTTTTCCGCCCTCCCTCTTGGCACTTCACTAGAAGCTCCCATGTCTGGTCTGTCTCAGCACGCCAAGCTCCAGGTGTGCTGCCTCAGGCAGGGCACCCCTCTGGTTATTCCCTAAATGAAGCTGGGTATCCAGCTGCCCAAATATCAGACTATGGTACAAGGAGCGCGTGAGACTCCTGCCCCTCCAACAAGCCGGACTCCTTGGGCTTCTGGGAGGAGCCCAGCAGAAAGGCAGATATAGGCCCAGTCTCTGCCCTTTCTCCTGAGAGATGCCTCCATGGGAATGTTTTGTAGACATGACAAATGGAACCTAGCCAGAAACTGACCTCCTGTTCTCTTCCAAAAGGGCCCCCTGTACCAGACACATCTTTCTCTTAGGGGTACCCACTCTCATTTCCAATTCCCAATCTAAAATTCATCAAGTCATCAGACTTCCTTCACCTTCATTTCCTATACTCATTCTACCACATCTAAGAGGTTTCCATTTGTGGAGCTCTTTCACTGTCTCTCCTTTCCCATACTCCCAGATTCAAGAACATGGCTTCTCTTTCATTCTCCTGCAGGCTATATCCAACTTCTTTCTCCCAAGCCCACGACCAGGTGACTCTTCATCATCTACTTTCCACTGTTTTTTGGAAAAACAAATATTTTATCAGGCAACAAGTATTTTTTGAGTTCCTACTATGTGTTGGATACTATTCTAGGTACTGAGTATAAATTGGAAAAAAAAATGCAGTCAGTACCATTTTGGAGGTTACATTTATTAGTGGAGGGATCACAATATAAACAAATATACAGCAAATCAGATGTTGGCAAATGGTGTGGGGGGTGGGGAATGAAAACCTGTGATCAGGGAAATAGGGAACACTAGGAAGGAAATACTACTATTGTATATTGGGCTGTGAAAGAATGCCCCCCTGGGAAGTCAGTATTGTAGCAGACTTGAAGGAAATGAATGAGTGTGTGCATGAGTCATGGGAATATCTGGGAAAGGAGTAGTCTGTGTGTAGGGAGAACTGAATGGTACCAAAGCCCTGAGGCAGAGGCAGATGTGGTGTGTTCCAGGATCAGCGAGGAGGCCAGTGTAGCTGGATGTGTATGAAAGGGCAGTAGGCAATGGGGACTGAGAAGGAGCAAAGGGCAAAGCCATCTAGTGTGGGTTCTTGTAGGCTGCTGTAAGGCCTTTAGTGTTTACTCCAAGAGTGAGACTCAGAACCTCTGGGGGGTTTGGAGCAGAGATCTCATTAGAATTTTAAAAGAATTACTCTAGCTACTTTATTGAGAATAAGGGGGAAATAGTGAGACAAGGGAGCCCAGTGGGGAAGCCATTACAGTAGTGCTGGTTGAGAGATGATGATGGCCTAAACTAAGGCTTAGTGGCAGAGGTATTGAGAAATAGATTTTGGAAATATCTTAAAGGTACAGCAGTAGGACCTACTGATCAATTAAATGTAGGCTGAGAGATAAAGCAGGCTCCAACATCTTTCATCTAAGCAATTGAAAGACTGGAATATTCATTTATTGAGATGTGGAAGATGGGAAAGAAAGCTGATGTTGGGGTGGGAGTGGTGAAAATCAGGAATTTGTTTCTGGACAAGTGAATTCTGAGATGCTTTTCAGGTTGCATGGCAATGTCAAATAGGCACTTGGAATATGAGAATATGGAGGTCCAAGAGGCTGGGTCTAGATTATGTACATCTGGGAGCTCTTAGCATATTGATGGCATTGATGGGACCAGTGAGATCACTAAGGAGGGAGTGCATGTGACATCCGGTAAGGTGAGAAATGGCTCTGAGGATATCTCAGTGTATACAGAGAACAAAAGCCCTTTGCTCCTTAGGCTGCTTCCCCAGGCTGACCCTGGCTGTTCCAACACCCTGTCTTTCCTTCTGCCCGATAACTACACCAGTTATTACTTTCATCCTCCCTTCACTGAGCCCCAGGCACACCTTACACATTTTTTATTCTAAGCCTCAACTGCTACCTATCTTAAAAGGTCCAATTCAAATCCTACCTTTATTTATTTATTCACTCACCAAATATTTTTTGAAAATCTACAGTGTTGGATGCCAAAAATATAGCAATGACAAAGAAATCATTTTCCAGAAAGCCTTTCTTTACCCCTTGTCTAACTGCCCTTTCCTTGATTTTCTACAGCAACCAAACCCAGACACTTTCATTGGCCCTGACTATGGGACAAGCTCTGTGATAGGCACTAGGACAAAATCAGAAATAAGAAATGATCACAGGTTATTGGAAAAGCAGGCAAGTAAATGTGAAATCACAAAAAAGCATGTTGCTTGCTATGGTAGGAGAATGCACTGTGGTAGGCAGAATAATGCCCCCTGCCTTCCACCAAAGATGTCTACATCCTAATGCCTAGAACCTGTATGTTACTTTGCATGGCAGCAGGGAAAATAAGATTACAGGTGAAATTAAGTTTACTCATCAGCCGACCTTAAAATAGGGACCTTATCTTGGGTTCAATGTGATTGCCGAGTGCTTAAAAGTGGAAAGAGGCAGAAGGGAAGAGTCAGAGAAAGATGCGTGACTGCAGAAGTAATGTTGTGGGCTTTGAAGATGGAGGAAGGGAACCACACACTACAGAATGGAGGTGACCTCTAGAAACTGGACAACACAAGGGAATGGGTTCTCCCCTAAAGCCTCCAGAAAGGAATACAGCCCTGTTGGCATCTTGAATTTAAAAGCCCCATGAGTCCCGTGTTGAACTTCTGAACTACAGACCTCTAACACAATAAAGTTATCTGGTTTTTAGCCACCAAGTCTGTGGTAATCTGTTAGGTTAGCAACAGGAAACTAATATGGCGCTCCATGGCCACTTAACTCTTTCAAAGGTGTGTAGTATCTCCCCAATATTGCCCATTTCCAAAGATGAGAAAAAGTGAAAGTACCTTTTAAAATTCCCTCTGTTAATGCTCCCATTAGTCAGGGTTCTTTGGCTGCAAGCAACAGAAAACTTAGTAAGGTTTTTCTTAAGCCAGGAAACTGGCTCACCAAATGGAAAGTTTTGGGGTAGGTCTAGGGTCAGGCACAGCAGAAAAGAGGTGGTCAGGTGGTGCTGATGTCAAATATCCATCTCTCCTCTGTTCTTTCCTCTCTGCTCACACGATTCTCAGATGGGCTGTTTCTACATGCTGGCAGAGGTGTTCAACGGCAGCTCCAGGTTTATGTTCCACAGGCTTAGCAACTCCAAAAGAAAGAGGGTACCTTTTTTCTCAGTCCTAGAAGTTGACACTCGCTGGCTTTATATTGTGTTGTCTGTCTGACCCTGATCTAATCATGGTGGCCAACAGGGTTCCCGAGGCTCACTGCCAGACCTGGGTCATGTGCCCATCCTCCAGAGATCAGGAGCAGGGTCAGAACCGAGCCCAGTGTGTGGAGAGGATGAGGAGGGTCCGCAGTGACCTTCCTGACCCTATAATGCCAGAGCAGGAAACAGGTGCCAGAAGCAGGATATCAGGAAAGTAAAAGGACTATACACTCAGAAAGACTTAGGTTCAAATTCCATCTCTGTCCTTTATTAACTAAGTATCTATCAGTAAGTCTTATTACCTTTCAGAGCTTTGGTTTCCTCATAAGCAAAGTTATGTAATAGTATTTGCCTCATTGAGCACTTTTTAAACCAGATCATGTGCATAAAACTGCCTAGCACTGTGCCTGGTGTGGACAAAGTGCTCAGGAAATGTAGGTTCCCTTCCCTCTTCGCATATAGTGAAGATGAGTGTCCTACAGCCAGACAGCCTAGAGTACCTCTACCCCACCTCATATTCCACTCATCTCCAGAAAGCCTTACTTGTCGCTCCTTAATGCCATCTTGAGTCTAGCTCTTCAGGGACATCTCAGAATTCTTCATCTTCTCTAGCTAAAGGGGAATTCTCCTCAGTTACTTATTTAGAAGCAATGACTCCCTGCACTCCTTCAAGATTTCTCTCTCACAGAATATATTTGCTAGGGCCTAATCTGCAATGGAAGGAAATGCAAGAGCCAACGTGCACACAGAGCTTCTACTTTCCACCAACTCAAAGCATGCCAGTGCCCTGGAGAGGAGGGAATGCTGCTTGTACTCTGAGGTGGAGAAAGCAAAACTCAGAGTGGCTACAGAATTTACTAAAATTTCAGCAAGTCAATAGCAAAGCTGGGAATGGATATTTACAACCAAACTCGGGTACTTCTCCAAGTTATCAAACTAAGGAAAAACCCATTCATTATCTCACATCTTACCTCAAGCTATCACTACCCACATCAAGTGCTAAAATAGGATTGGCAGAGCCCTGCACAGAATTCCAACCAGTACTAGTCCATTTCTATAAAGACTCAATAAAGAAAGACTTGATAAAGACAAACTAGGGAAGAGGTAAAGAGGGTGTCTCCAAGTCCTTAAGACCCATCACTAGTTTTTTTATTTTGTCTGTTCTTTTATTTCTGGTGTTATTTTATATATTGGCTAAGGCGCCCTCAACTCTAGACCTCAACTATTCCTGGCGGCTAAGTATTGTAACGCCCTCTGAGCCTTGATGGAGAGAGTTTTCCTCATCACCCACATGTAGCCAGAAGATAGAAAAACTTCTAAAAATTCCATTCCACTAGAATCCAAGTGGAAAATCACATTGCAGCCCTGTTTCCAAGCCAATAAAGATGAACAATCCAATAGTGGGGAGGGTAGGAGGAGAGCGGGGAGACTTTGGGAGAGAATGAATAGAGGGAAAAAGAAAAGAAAACCCTAAAGCTATCTTCAAATGGCAGGGGACAAAATGAAATTAAGTTGCCCAGACGCACAGAATGAAAACATTATTTAGTCATTCCCTGAAATCTTCAGGCATAAATAATAGGTTCCATCTTAGCCTAACCCAACTCAGCATGGATCCCATTCACAGGTCCACTTTAAAAAAATCTCTGAAGACATCATTAAATCACCCTAACCCTGCTTCCAAAGGAAAATGCTAAGTAATGAAATTATATTAATAGAAAGATGTGGGTCACAAACAACGGAAGGCTGTAGAGTGAATAGCATCCTTCTACAGACCTTTAGGGGGAGACTGTGAAAACGGCGGGTTTTGCTCTTATAGAAAGGAACGCTCAGTTTGCTTACTGAGCCAGCCTTCATTTTTGGTGTTTTCCTCCTGAGGCAGCAGGAGGATTTGTGAGGTCTTATTTTGCATACTTAGCCTCACAGAAGGAAAGCAATATGGTGTACCATTGGGGGGGAAATGACAGCAGTCTACACATATGAAGCAAAAATTGAATCGAAGCATTACCATGTGAAACTTCCATCAAAAACTGAGTTAGATTCATGTTCAGACAGGTTGAAGTTTGGCAGGGAGGGTCATAGCTTCACTTATTTCTTTCTGAGCCACAGCAGATTCTATGGCAGTTCTTAACACTTCTGACCCTACCTCCTTTGGGGACTTTTTTCTCTGTGTTGTGAAAATACCACACTCTCAAAATAGTTTCTCCTACACCTCTTTTGACAGATCTGCTTAATTTCCGAAGGGGGTGACTCTTCTCTTCTTGATGTTCCACAAGCATTTGATCCAGGCTCTTTACTGGGCTCACTCTCCTTAGGTGTTCTGGTCTGTTCTCATGACCCCAGTTGCCATCCTTGTACTCAGGGATGTCTTCCCTGAGTTTCAGAGTTTTGTAATAGCTGCTTCATTGTACATCTCCACTCTGGTTCCTCAATGCAGCATGCCCTTCAAATTCTTTAACTTCTCTTCCCAAACTGCCATGTTTTTGGCACTTTGGCCTCAGTGAATAGACCAACTGTAATAAAAACTGGGTGACATCCTTAACATCTACTTGCCCATTCCCTGCCTCTATTTAACACTGAGGTCCTGTCTATTGTATCTTCTAAATATATATTGAATCAATCCACCTTACATATTCATTCTGCCACCATCCTTGTCCAAACTATGACATCAGGAGGAGTATAGAATAGAAGAGAAATGTCCCTGGAGCCAGGGTTTACATTATAGCTCTACCGCATGCTACCTTGGGCAAGTCATTTAATCTGTTTATGTTTCTCAACTGTAAACAGAGATGGTAATGCAACAAGCCTCACAGAGTTGCTGTACCAATTAATGACAATACATGTGAAGGCTGAAAAGAGTGCCCAGCACATGGTTAGCTCAAGAAAGTATTAGTTGTGGTTACCTAGATTATCATTACTATTATTACTGTTTTATTATCACCCACCTTGATAACTGAATCTCTCACATAACTTCATCTCCGTATATTCACGAATACTTCTCTCCAATGTTTTCTTCACGTTTTCTTCAAACTCTTCTTCAAGCAAGAGTTATGGTTCCTAAAGGCAAATCCTATTAGGACACCAGCTTGATTATTCAATTTCCCTCAGGGTAAAGTCCAACTCCCTTAACCTAACTTAAGAGGCTCTTCAGTGCCTAGCTCTTCTCTGCACCTCTCTTGCAACTAGTGCTTTCTGACATCTCTGGTCTTCTCCACATGACTGAAATACTCTTCCTCTTCTACACAGATAATTCCTGCTCTCCTGTAAATTCTCCACTGGGTGCCCCTTGTCTCTGTTGGGGAATTATCACTGGAAACAAAATCTTCTCACAGCCTAGAAAACCTCCTCACAAAGGCAGCAGAGACAGAAAACAGTTTTATTATTAAAGAAACATTAAACCAGAATGTGATGTGCACCGCAGGCAATCCCCCAAGAGACTACAAGGACAGGAAGAATTCTCATCCTTGTGGTAGCCAAGCAGATACAACCCATTAATACATGTTTTCAAGATAAATAATAACTAGTCCACAAGTAAGGGAACAGCACCATTTGTCACACAGAGTGAGCCCTAACTTTACCTTGTAAGTGGGGTGACCATCTGTGTTAGCCTATTGGCTTCATCCAGACGAAAGACAAATTTCTAATATCTTTATAAAGGGAAACAGTTTTGCAATTGGAACAAAGCACCCATCAAAATTAGGCTCCTACCCTCCCACAGACACTGGACTACTGGGGTGCCACCTCCCTTGATGTGTACATTTCAAGGAGATGGATCCCAAGTCCTTGACAAAGACATTCCTGGTCATAAAGCTGACAACAGGCCTATCTAGTTTTCAAAAAGAATTTTTGTTTTTGTTTTGTTAAGAATTTATATACATTTCAAAGAGGAGAAAATAATTACAATTTTTCTAAGGTAAATGCTCTGAGAAAAAGGAAGACACAAAAATTTCTTCCCTTATTTCCAACAGGGAAGATTAAGTCTCTTATTATTCATTTGTATTTGTCCTTACCAGGATAGGTTATGAGCCTGCCATGTCTGCTTAAAAAGCACCCTTTCCTTCCCCTCTTTTGCACTTGAAGCAGCCAGTCAGTATTTAGTTCATTAAATATTTAATGAGTACCTACCAGGTGCCAGATACTGGCCATACTGTGGTTAACAAACTGACATGATCTTACCTGAATGAAGCTTACATTACGTAAGGAAGTTAGACAAATAAATACATAAATAACTGTATAATTAAAAATGTGATAAGTATAAAACAAATATGCTGCTTTCAAATAGAAACATTTTGTTCAAGAACCAATTAATTTCTGAATAAATGCATTTCCAGAGCTCTATAACTTAGGGATGAGCAATTGCTTGGACAAATAAAAAGTAAAAATTAAGAATGGAATTGATCTCGGGGTGGCTCCGTGGCTCGTTGGTTGAGTGGCCAACTCTGGGTTTCAGCTGAGATCATGATCACAGTCATGGGATCGAGCCCCACATTGGGCTATGCTCTGACCTTGAACCCTGCTTGGGATATTTGTTCTCTCTCTCTTTCTCTTTCTCTCTCTCCCCACCCCCTCTCCCTGCCCCTCTCTCCTGCTCATACTCTCTAAAATTAAAAAAAGAAAATTAAAAAGGAATAGAATTGATATCTAGCCCCCACAAGAGAGTGACTGCATGTAATGTGGACTGAATGGATTGACAGTAAGGAAATTAGTTCATTGCTGCCATTGTCTGCAGCCCTCTTTACAGGATAGAAGGATGGTGTAAACAAACTTAAAAAGTGAAATATTATCAGTGCTGATCCAAGTTCAGGCAGTCGAGTTGTGTGGCTTTAAAACCAGTGTTCTATTTCCTAGGACATTAATTAGGAGAAATATTCAATTCTCTAGATGTTGTTTGACTGGTAACCTCAACCCAGACCATATATTTCATTGCAGGTGACTTGTGAGAAAGGGCTGAAAATTAGAGATTTACACGAGAGAGAGAGAGACAGAGAGAGAGAGAAAGGCAACACCATAGCCAATTCCAGGTGGCCTATTTCCAAGGGCCCTACCTCTCTGGGCAACATCTGCACCTCATTTTTACTCCCATCCTATATCTCAGCCAAAAATATGTCTCACTGCTCTGAAGATAAATTCCATTCTGCTCTATGCCCTAATCTAACATATATATTTTTTAAATGTTAACTCTGATCCAGCCAAGAAGGCTCCCTCCTTGGAAGATGTAAGGGTGACATAAACAACTCCTTTGAAGCTGACTTTGGTTGTCTGGTGGAACAGCTTTAAAGACGAACACCAGGGGTATTTATCTCTGAAATTACAGTAGTGACCTCCAGCTCTTATTTAGTGGGCATGGGAAGGAAGAATCCAAAGAGAAGCATGATTTTGTGTTTATCAGAATCACCTACAGATACTACAGTTTCTAATTCAGTAGGAGCCTGAGAATCTGTATCTCTAACAATTTTCCAAGTGATGCTAATGCTACTGCTCTAGGGACCAAACTTTGGGGAAAAAAAACCACTGTATGATGTTAACAGTTGCTAATCTTGACTGCCATTGGAATTATCTAGAGTGCTTTTTTAAAATACTGATGTTGGAGTACTACACTGGACCAATAAAATCAGAATCCCTTGGGATAGGGCCAGCCATCTGCATCTTGTAAAGTGGCACAGAGAAACCAGGGTTGAGACAACTATTTTAGATAAATACCTGGAGAAAGAAAGCAAAGTCAGGGCACCTGGATGGCTCAGTCGGTTAAGTGGCCAACTTCCAACTCAGGTCATGATCGCACAGCTCAAAGGCTCATGAGTTCGAGCCCTGCATCGGGCTCTGTACTGACAGCTCAGAGCCTGGAGCCTGCTTCCAATTCTGTCTCCTTCACTCTCTGTCCTTCCTCTGCTCGTGCTCTGTCTCTCTTTCTCAAAAATGAACATTAAAAAAATTAATTAAAAAAAAAGAAAGCAAAGCAATGAGGAGAAAAGTAGAAAGGGTAGTGTGTGAACATCAATGAACATCCTCTCTAAACATGTGGGAAGGTATAAAGTGGAATGACAGCATGGTAGATATGATAATATGGTCCAAGCTTCTTCTATGAAAGATGGAGCAGTGAAGGGGAGTGATTTGTCCAACATTTCAAAGCAGATTAATGATTAATTTGGATGTGAGCCCACGTTCTCCTAAGTTCCAGTGATTTGTCCTCTCACCAAACTTAGATTTCACCTCTGACATTCTTCAAAACACTTATGAGATATTCATCCTCAGAGATTGGCAAAAAAGACATAAGAATACTATGTGATAACTCCCATGCTGTGGGATCAGGAACACCAAGGTGGGTCACTTAGTTCAGTCTAATAGGGTAAAGTCATCAGCCAGCATTAACTAATGGAGAGCAAAGGGCAGTTCAGAGAGAAAGGAACAAGCCAAAATATAGAAGATGGTTGGTGAGGAATGTGCCAATCTTTCAGAAGAGCTGCAGCATAAAGAGAGAAGCAGGTAGGGCTCAGATCAAAAAGGACCAGATCTTAAAGGTAAAAGGGAGACACTGCACTTTAAATAGTGAGTATGAAATAACAGAATAAGATTTGCATTTTAGATATTTCACTTTGTCAGTAGTGAAGTTGGTTTGAGGAGAGCTAGTCTGCAGGCAGGAGAATGCTTAAGGTACTGCTGAAACAGTTCAGGAGATATGTAAGGATAAAACTTAGGGACTAGGAAGAAACAATGGATTTGAGAGACTTTGAGAACTGAATACCCCAAGATTTAGTGATTGATTTGAGATGGCATATGGGAGAGGTGGGTGGATTGAGCATGATGCCCACTGCTCTGGACTGATCAAGGAGCAGCAGTTGCACTGAGAACTGAAGGGTCTGTAGTTTATCCAAGTGGAGATGTCTAGTATCTGCTGGACAAGAGAAAAACTGTTTACAATTCCCATTCAGAGAGAAAGTTAGAATCACAAGCAATGCAATCATGGACACTTGGGGGGATGCCAGCATTTCAGGGAAAGGCAGATAAGATGGGTCAATTAAAGAGAACAAGCCTGTAGTGGAACAAAAGTACTCATGTATGAGTCAGCACCCCTCTACATGGCTTTTCCTCTATTTCTCATCCATGCTTTAAGAAGAAACCTGTATTTGGCCTCTCATTTCTTGTTTCTTCCCCTTTCCAAAATAGTAGAGAAACAAAAGGCAAGCAAATCAATATAATAAAGAGATGGATGAAAAAGAACCTCCCATCTAGAGCTCCAGAAGAGAATTTTGGAGACTGTGGTATGAGAGGATCCAGATCAGCTGTGTGATTTAAGATTTAAGGAAACTTATGAGTATTCTAGGAGTCTTTGGTAAGTGTGGTGAATCAGATTCCCTTTAATATTCTTTGAGGGATGTAAGGCTAAGTTGCTTTTACCTGTTGCTCTGGGCATCTCTGAAAAGTCTCTGCATTGAGACTGAGCAACATGACATGACAGATTTACCAGAATTTTAAGAAGGAATCATCAGGGAGGTAGGAGGCACACAGGATAAAGTAATGCCACAGAAGCCAATGACACAAGGGAGCAGTCCACAGCCCTGTGTGTTGCTGAGAGATCAGATGAGCACAGTTAACTTCTGCCAATGTAGGTTTCGGAAGAGTTGAGAATCAGAAGTCAATGGGCCAAGAATAAATGGGAGATGACGAAGTAGGGCAATGAGTTCAATCTACTCTAACAAAAAGCTTGACTGATACAGAGAAGAATTCGAAGTAGCTCATGGGAAATAAGAAGACCATTTGAAGTGAAACATCAGTTTATGCATGTTCTAAGTGATTGATCTGAGCAGGTATTTTCAATTCAAATGCTTTGATTCTCTCTTGCTCAGTAGTCAGAGGCCAGCTCCTCTTCCCTGATGATTTAATCTCAGAGCCACTTCCCTCATTGTTGGTCAACCATACATTACTTTCATGGAATAATGCTAAAGGAGGAGTAGCAAATTAGAAAGAATTGGGCTTTTATTTGGAATTTGAATATTTGGAAGAGGACTTCCCATGTTTTGTCCTATGTACTCACTAGAGCAGTTTTGTTTGATTTTTTCTTTTTCTTTTTTTTAACTTAGAAAGTTCCCTTACAAAAATTACAGAACGTCAAAAATGAAGTCATCTGACTTCAATTCTCTTTTACTTAAAACGTTTTAAAGTATATCTACCTATTCAGTATACAGTAATTATGGTGTCCCTATACAGGCTAGCATTTGTGCATACTAGGTCTCGAGCTTATCCTGAATGAGGCAATAACTTCTTTAGAGAGGAAGATTTACCTATAAGGAGAAAAGTTAAACCCATGACCATCCTTACGTTCCTACTTGAAAATTCAAAACGCTCTTCTTTGATGATTTCTAGTCAAGATCAGCTTGCCTGAAAATAGATTTGACAATAGTGTGCTACAAAAGTAGCAAATTATCTTTAAATTATTGTAGTAGAGCTGACATTCTGCTATTAGACATCCATTTGTTAGGGTTTGGTATTTTCCTGCCTCAAAATGTCCGATTAGTGCTACACTAAATGTGATCTATAGAATAGGGGCCCAGGCCACACCAGGAATGTGTTAGAAATGCTAATTTTCCCATCTCACTCTAGATCTGCTGAATCGGAAATGCTGGAGGGTAAGGCCCAAGAATCTGCATTTTAACAAGGTCTCCATGTGATTCTCTGATCTGCTGAAGCGTAGGAAGTGCTGTTGTAGGCTCCTGGGACAGATCCCTGTCGTTTGTGTGTGACGTGTCTTCCTTTGCCCCTCCAGCTCCACAACCCTGCATTCTCAAGACCGCTGTGTCTTAAGAAGCTGATCTGTATTGATAATACCAGCAGTGTCCTCTGGGGTTTAACTGATAGAAGGCACCAAAAGGAGATGAACGTTCAAAGGGTGAGGGAGACATTTATTTTTCCCCAATGCCGTTCCCACAAGGTCATCAGGACCGTCAGATTCCTTTACTGCAGGTCATGGCTTCCTAACATCGGCCTTCTCTCCACAGCTCTCCCTGACTCAGTCTCCTCTCCCCTCTTCTTGCTTCCTGGTGCCAATGACTTGCCCACCACTATTAACAGCCCCAGGAAGCTGCAATGTCCTTTCTCTGTGATTCAACTCAATCCAACTGATAATATGTAAATAGTCATTTTATGATACTGTCTTCAAATCACCCAACTTAAGTGTGCCATCTGTTTCCCTTCAGGACCCTGACTGACAAAATCCATAGGTTCCCAATGCCTAGCATAAAGGTTAATAACTATTTACAGAATAAAGGAATATATATATATGAAAAGGAGTAACCCACCTCATGAACATCAGTTATTAGTAGCTTAGTGACTTTATAAGGTTTTTTAAATGCCATCCAACAGGCTAATTTGAAAACAGGATATGGATTTTGACAGGCATGATGTCCAGAGCACTGGCTTTGGCAAGTATCAGCATGAACACACCCCACTGCATTAAGTGGCAGGTGACTGATCTCAAAGAGCATCAAACTTCACTGCCCTCACCCTGTTTTAGTTTTGAACACAACCACAAAGGAGGGAAAGACATGGTAGACAATTCAAAAGTAATGAATAAACCTTCAGGAATTAGCAAGGATGGTTGGTGGGAAAAGAGAATCTTATGGCAATAAATTAAATCCTGGCTCTTAGGGGAGGTTAAAAAAAAAAAAAGTCTAACTGGTGAATGCTTAAGATGTGACAATATTAGGGACAAAACTCTAATGCTTGAAATGGTGCCATGCGTGTATCATTATTAAACAGGCCATTTTCTTTGATCAAAGAAGAGACCTACAAATATTACCATCCCTATCTTAATAGAATGGAATACTTATACTTGTTAACCAACCTATGGTACACTCCCTAGCCTTTGCCAGTATTGGAAACCACAGGGACTATGAATCAAAAAGCCTCAGAAAACTTAGCAGTTTGGGACCAGTGCACAACTCCTCCTCCATACTCCATCACCTGATTTTATTTCCCCCAGCTAAAGCACTTCTGTAAGCCATCTGTAAGCACTTATCACTGTACACACAAACACAAATAGACTATGGACATTGTTTAGAGTTATGATATCCTGGCTATGTATCCTATAGATTTTTAAAATTCTTTTCTAAGAGCAACTGGATTTACCAATTAGCTTATCCAAACAGACAATCCTGGGAAGTTTTTTGTGTTTTTTTTTTTTTTAAACAAAGTTTCCGTCTGCAGCATAATGTTGTTATACCCAGACTTGCTTCCCTCATCACTGCTTTCACCCAATGTTCCCTCAACACATCTTGATTCAACTCTTCAAATTTCTATTCTGGCTCACCACATGTCAAATCTTGCTAAGCAAATGGAGAAACAACACTCAACATATCTTTTCCTGTCAACGGCAACATCTGTGTTCAAGTCATTAAAGACTAGAACCTGCATTTCATCCCACTGTTTACTCTCATATTAAACTCCGCAAGGAATGTACAGAAGAACTTTCCCTTATTATTATGGACTGAGGTATGCAAGGGCTCAGAATCAGTGCTCTTGTGTTCAGTATCTTGTGCCTTGATTACTAATTAAAGTAACTAATCTCCAACTAATTCTTCAATCACATGGTGCATGTCTTGCCTGAGAGAATGCAAATTTAGCTACTCTGCCAGACACAGTATACCTTCTACTGAAGATGGGGAAATTGTAGTCACTAGTACGAAATGTCATCTTAAGTCATTTTAACCCCAGAATAGTAGTTTCTATATCTGTACCTAAGTTTTTATATATCTGTCTCTGCAAGGATTATTTCTACTTGAAGACACCGAGTGCCAGGAGATTCAAGTTCTCAAAGCAAAAAGTTACTAAAGCCAAAATATTTACTGTGCCCAAGAAATGACACCTAGTCCAGGAAGAAATGAAAACGTTTGGGTAGCTAGTAATTTGCAATATTTTGAAACCCATCTGAATAAATTGTGAATGAAGGAATCACCCCCTTCATCTAAAAAGCTTAGTAGAAGAGTTACTTTATGTACATTTGAAAGGAAGCCTTTGCGTTTTAAAAAATCAGTAGGAAAGAAATATTGACAACAGTTGGTTGTATGTGCAGGTTTCATCTCCTCAGTATATTCTATTCACTATATACTAAGTGACCATCATATCAGATTATTCTGTTGGAAAATTCAGTCACTTCAAACTCAGCAAACCCAAAATAGATCTGATCACTCCTCCCCTTCCACTATTCTCTTATCTTCATTGTTAGCTCTGTGAATGGTAATCTACTTACCCAGAGGCCCAAAGCAAAACTTCTACTTATCACACTCAGATCCTTCACTTTTTATTCTTCTCAACTGCCAATGACTTCATTTCGTTCCTCAACATTTCTCACCTGCGTGAGTGAAATACCCTTCTCATTAGTCTTTCTGATCCCAGACTATTTGCCTTTTCATTAATTCTCCATATGTAAGTCAAACTGGTTTTCTGAAAATACAAATATGATTCTTGGCTTAAATGTCTTCCAGTGGCTCTTCATAATCTTTCAGTGATTCTTCAAAAAATCCAAACCCCTTATTATGGCACACAAACTTCTTTATTACCTGGGTCCAGCCTATACCTTCAGCCTTTTTCTTGCTACTTTCCATCTCTCATTTATTCTCAAACTGTAACAAAGTAACAGTTTTTCTGAACAAGGCCTGGTGTCTCTCTCTCTGGCTTTCACATACTAGCTTGGATCTGTCTGAACTGAGACGTCTCTGACCCCAAAGCACATTTGGCAACGTTTGGAGACACTTTTGATTGTCAGGATTGAGAGGGGTACCACCGACACGTACAGGACAGCCTCCCTCAATAAAGAATTATCCAGCCCAAAATGTCAACAGTTCTCTGGCTGAGAACTTTAACTTGGCCCCTCTTCCACTGTGTGACAGAAACTAATTATTTATGGTATTTATTCTTCATCTTTCAGTAATCAAACCTCCCAAGTTTTAGCTGGGCACACAGAATCTTATCTGGACTATATTCCCCAGCTTCTACTGCACCCAAGTGTAGGCATTTGTGTGAACCCAAGTCAGTTACCCTTGGAAAGGCTCCCTGTAAGCTGACTCTTGGCTGGCATCTGGAAACTCAGATGTCAGGAGAGTTGCCACCAGTCCCTGTAAAGAGTGGCTCACTGTGCCCAAATTGCATTATTTTAATGCAATTTTATATATATTATATATATTTTATAATATATATATTAATATATATTTTATATATATTTTATATGGGTTATGCTGAACACCTGCTTTGATTGTAATAAATCCTGGCCATGAATAAGGCTATATGCTGAGACCTATTGACACTTCTAGTGACTCACTAACACTAGCAAGAAGTCTGGGGACACCTAACAAAACATGCAACTAAGTTCTGGCCAGTGAGAAGTGAATAGAAGTCAACTTCTGGGTCACATCCTTTAAATAAATTGTTGGCTCTTCTTCTTTCCCCTCCCCCTACAGCTGGATTGTTGATGTAGTACTCACCAGTCAACTTCAGTCAGGTGGAGAATGACCATATCCTAGAGCAGAGATTGGCAAACTTTTTCTGTGAAGAGGTCATATGGTCTGCATGGAAACTAATTATCTCTGCCATTGTAGCATTAAAGCCACCACAGACAATACTTAAATGAATGTGTTTAGCTGTGTGCCAATAAAACTTTATTTACAAAAACAGGAGGTGGGTTATTTTGCCTGTGGGTCATAATTTGCCAATGCCTGCCCTAGAGGACAGAGATAGATGTTAAGAGATAATTCTCCATGTATTTAACTTTTCTGCTGATCTGGTGAGCAAAGGCATTGACTACCTTTGTTCCAAATGTGGGTTTTTTTTTCCTTCTTTTCAAGGACATCGTGTTGCAAACATCTTTAGAAGATATAGTATCTCCATCCAGAGCGAAGGACAAGTCTGTTAACTATCCAGGATAATAAAGATAATGTCTTCCTTTGGGGTAAGAGTCAGATGGACGTAATGTCAATTATGAAAGATTTGGTTTCCTAAATATGGGGTTCCTCTCTTGTAAAGTAACTGTCCACTGTTACAAGTATCTCCTGCCCCTTTTAGGGTGCCCTGAGAGATTTGGGACTCAGGTAACAGGAGCCAATGCCGATACTCTGACTGCTGCTACTGCCAAAAATAACATACAGTCATTTGTCTCTGAATTAGGAGTCTCGTGTCTATTCCCATCCATGAAACTGTGGCATGCTAAATTGTCTGAGGCAGTGTGGAGCAATTTAGTCCATACCTTAATATTCCTTGGCTAATTCTAAATCCTCCTTCAATTCATAAGTTAGAGTTCATTACCTAAAGGAAACGGCCTATGACATAACCCAACAGCTCGCACACAATAGCTACACAAATTCCAGAAGAGTCATTCCTAAGCATTTCCACTTCATCATATATATCAAAACAAGTACTTTTCTGAATTATTGTCCTCCCACCCATTCACTGAGAGCAAGCTGAGAGCAAGGATTGCTCATCCCCGTATCTTCAATCCCTATCACAGTGACTACCATATAGCAGGACTCAAAACATACTTGTTGATATAGTGAATCAAGTACACCTTGCTTCTTATTCTCTCCACTACTCATTCCATGCAGTGTATTCTCTCCACTACTTATTCTCTCCACTACTCATCCCTGGCAGTCAAATGAATGAAGGCAGTATTACTTATCCAGGAAGACCTCTCCCAAAGTCTTCTAGTCTCTAAGCTGCATCTCAAAAGGATACTCACTTTCGGGGTTTACATGTCTCACTTTGGGGGTGTACTTGTTCTAGACCTTAAATAACATTTAATGCAATTAAACAGGATATACACTGAAAGGACATTTATATCTCATTCCTAGAATCAGGTCCAGCATTTTAAAATTTTATCAAATAAAATTTGTGTTCATTTATCAAAGAATCATGCTTCCCCCTTTGTGAAAATAAGGATACTATAAATGTCCCAATAATTCAGGTGTTGTCTCTTTTAGGAGTATTTTCTAATGTAGCCAAGGAACAAATGGTACCCAATGGGATTTGTTTTGCTTGTGAGAGACAAAACTGCTCACTCTTTGGCCAGAATATCTGGCTCTCATACATACTCCAAACTCCAAATCCTGTTCCACTGTGCACATTCAGTATCTCTACAATGGAGTTCCAAACACCTTCCAATAAATCCTCCTCTATTTATAAAACAACAACAACAACAACAACAAAAAACAAAAACAAAAACCAAAAACAGCCCCACTGGGCATGTTAAAGCTATGGTTGCTTACTTACACAATTGTTCTTCCCTTTTCTCATAGCCATGCCTCAGTGTTAATCCTTTAGTGAACTCACCCCAAACGTGTGTGAGATACAGGCTTGGTCATAACTTGGAACCATCAGGTACAACTCAAAACATGTTTTAAGGGTAGATTGTCCAAGTGCAAAGGTCTGCACAAACTTCCTTGTGACCAACTGTGTTGTCTCCTGCAGTTCTGATTATATTACCCATATGAAGCACTGTCTGGTTCTAAATACTGACATTGTTCCCATCATGGATATCTTTCTTGGCACCTGTCTTCAACACTGAGATTGCATTGGCCCCTTCATAGGTCCGTGAAGGAGTTCCTGAGCCTGTTTCTGGCCTCAGGAGCTCCTGAAGCTGCCAATATATCTCCTTTGGATGTCAATTGTTGGTGGCTTATTGTTTCATATTTTGAAATAGATTAATAAAAGGCCACCAAGACTTTTTGAAACCCAAGATGAATGTGAATTACATATATGAATGTGAATTGCATCTTAACGGACTAGACCATTCATGAGACAAAAGGAACATATGTTATATGAAAGTTATATGAAAGGGACTGGGAAAAGCCATGGGTAGAAATGGATCTGATCACAAGCAGACAACATCCAGCACAATAATATAAAATTATTGGCTGAAAGAAAATGTTGTAATGTTGAAGGAGCATATGGTGTTTTGGCCAAAGTTCATGAGAATCAGGAATGTCATCCTTGGACCCAAAGGGCAGAGTTAAATAGGGACTTAGATTATTTGAATCTGTATCAAATAGAAATCTTATTTCTTTTCTTGTACCAAATAAAAAGATAATAAAAGATGTGAGGCAACATAATAAACCTAATCTAATAATAATAAATAATAAATAAATAAACCTAGACTATTGTCCAATGCTTTACCTAGTTCACTATTTTCTACTATCTGAATGAATTCAGATAATTTTCTTGCATAAAAAGTCTTCATTATCCATCCACTGTTCAGCTTCTACCCATCCTATAAGCCTACCATAAATCTGTTTCTGCTTGAAAGCATAGCCATAGCTCTCCCTTTCAATTCCATGTTCACAGACCTTGTCCGCCACTCACAATTAGGGCCTTCATGACACTCTGCCTTATGTTACTCAATATTCCTTTACAAGAATTATTTTTATCATTTCACTTTGGTGATAAGCTTCTTGAGATCAGAAGCTCTCACTAAAGAAGTTAACTTAGCACAGTTACATTGCAGCTGCTCATTAAATACTTGTTTATTGGTAAGGTTTTAAACACTGCAGAGTGAACAAAAGCAAGAACATAATGCATTCCATCTACAATGGACATGAACAATGTGAAGGCCAATATGTATGGTAGCTGAGGCCTTCCCAAAGAGGTTCAGTGCTTTCACCCAAGAAGTTCCCAGGATGTCAAGCCTGGAGTCAGAGTTCCTAGGACAGGAGCTCCCTGGATATTCCCTTTCTTGAGTTCTGAAGTCAGTAGAAAGGAATATCCAAGGACCCCAAAATTCTCTGTCCAGAAGGAAAACCCGCCGTGTGAGGGGCCACCTTAGAAGACAGGCAACAGACTTCAACAAATGTCTTCAGTGACCCAAGCACGAGTGGGACATTCGTCAGTTCTTGGATCCCAGCACAAGGCTGTGCAGGGTGGGTCACGTGGGGCCTGAGAAAAACCAGATGCTTGGGAAAGAAGTAACAGGAGATACTGGAAATACTGTACGGTCTAGACTGAATGCTTCAGTGGTCTGGAGATAAACAAAGTAGGCCAAGGGTGAAATGTGTGATCTCAGTCAGCTTTACCCATGAGAGTTCCAGCTCCTATCTTCAGGAAACAGCTAAGGCTCATTTATGTGACCACAGGCAAACTTGGCATGTGCTATACTCACTTTCTTTTAGTCTAATCGGTGTATTTGATTTTTTGGATGGCACATTCCTGTTGCAAGCATTTCCCCAGATTTGAGGGCCTGATCTGGGGGCATATGGAAAGGAACTCTCCACAGCCATTTCCTTCCTGCAGAAGGTGCTGACCAAGGTGCCCTCCACTGTCAAGGAAGGATTAGGTATTTGGGGGCTGGGCTCCAGCTGTTAGCTCTCCTTAGATGTCACCTGGCAGATAAGTATTGATGTTCTGCATGTTCACTGGGGATAGATTTGCAAAGTTTCAGGGAGAACTGGCTGGTTCCAGGACAGACACAAGATTAATGCTTTAGGTGCCTTATCCTGATGATGTCAGAGAATGTTAGTAGCATTCACAAAAACACAAGAGAACATCAACACACATCTCTCACTTGACAAACCAGGAAAACAATGCTTCAAAACTGGTGCCTTCAAACTTGCCTCGATACTGCTTCCTTCCCAAGAAATTATGAGGATCCATCCGGGCTCTGGTGCTGTCAGAGCAAGGGCTCTGTCCAGCTGGGCTCACTGACCTGTGCATAAGATGTTGCCAGAGCACTGTCCCAGCATTCCCAGGGTGAGTTCCTGGGTTGGCTTTGTTTCCAGTCATCCTACTTCTGACCCTCACTTTGGTCCTTTGGATCATGTCCCACTTAGCTCCTCCAGCCTGATGAACTTTTTGATTTATTAATCTTTTGAGTCAACTTAACTGGACTTTTAATTAACTTTCTTCCTGTCTCCTGATAGTCCTAGGCAAGCCTCCATTGGCACCCTTGCAGAACCCCCACCCACGCTTGCAGACTCCTCTGGACAGCCCTGATTGGAGATTAACTAACTGCACAGTCCCACCCTCACCGTAACTTTGCACGGCAAGGCTGTAGGAGGTAGGTCTGCAGCAACAGATGTGTAATCAAACTATACAGAAAGCTAAGGTCTTATGTAGTAAAACTATTATAATATTTAATCTTATCTGCTCAAATTAATGTTGAAACCACCAAGCCCTTTGAGGACCACAGGTGACAAGTGTCAAAGAAGGCAACTCCAATTGACCTCAGGGGCGAGTAAACTTTTAACTTCTTGGAAAAAATCCAGGCTTGAGATCCCAGGCTTACAAATGAAATTCAAAGTTAGGCTTATGACCTATGAACACAGTGGCAGTGTATAGAATGAAAAAACTGAAGAGATGCAAGTCTTCTAAAAAAAAAAATGGGAGAAATTATATCCACATGAACATAATTTAAGTAAGTGCTCTGAGCACTAATGCAATGCTGTTCAGATTGTCAGTTTTTAAGGCACCTTATTCAAATACCTGAGTCTACATTCCAAGATAAATTCCATTTTTTATGCCTCTCATCCATAGTATGGGAAGCTAAGGATTTTAAGTAAGCAGTAATGTTTTTCTTTGTTTCAAGTTGGTATTTATTTATTTATTGTGCCCAGCACTGGGTCTGTGCTGTTTCTGTCTGCTCAGTGGAGAGAATAAAGCATCTCATAGTTTCTTCCTTCGGACTTATAGTCCCACTGTGCCTTCTTCCCAGAAAAATGTCCCCTCTCATCTGTTTTTCCAAATCCAACCACCCTTTGAAAGACAGATCAAACTCTACCTCTTCCTTGAAGTCTTCTGTGACTGTACCAGCCATGTTTTGTCTTCTGAACTAACAGTGCTCACTGTCCTTCCCATTCCTCCAACATGCTTGATTATATGAACTAAATACTGAGACTTATGAAAACTTATCTGGGGATTCAGATTAACATAGGACCTCATTTAGTATTATTCCCATCAAAATAGAGTTCCTCAGGGTGCCCGGATGGCTCAGGTGGTTAAGCATCTGACTCTTGATTTTGGCTCAGGTCATGATCTCTCGGTTCAGAGATCAAGCCCTGCATTGGGATTCTCTCTCTCCCTCTCTTTCTGCCCCTCAGCCACATGTGTGCACACACTCTCTCTCAAAGTAAATAAACATAAAAAAAAAAACTATATATATATGTATACACATGCGTACGTATATATGTATATTTCCTTAGTAATTTGGACATATTATTTTAATAATACCTTAGTTCTAGTATTAAAAATGGCTTCTTTTGGGGCACCTGGGTGGCGCAGTCGGTTAAGCGTCTAGCTTCAGCCAGGTCACGATCTCACGGTCCATGGGTTCGAGCCCCGCGTCGGGCTCTGGGCTGATGGCTCAGAGCCTGGAGCCTGTTTCCGATTCTGTGTCTCCCTCTCTCTCTGCCCCTCCCCCGTTCATGCTCTGTCTCTCTCTGTCCCAAAAATAAATAAACGTTGAAAAAAAATTTTTTTTAAAAAAATGGCTTCTTTTTAAATGGGTGGTGAATTGGCAGCTCATGGACTATATTCAACACAAGAGGTATTTTTGCCCTATACATGTTGAATTGCCCAATGTTTTTAAAGACAGATTATTACACGTTTGATATTTTCAAAATGGGAAATTTTATCAAAAATATATATTTCTGGGGTGGCTGGGTGGCTCAGTCAGTTAAGCATCTAACTTCAGCTCAGGTCATGATCTCACGGTTGGTGAGTTCAAGTCCCACATCGGGTGAGTGCAAGCCCTGCTTTGGGTGAGCCCCACTTCTCTCTCTCTTTCTGCCCCTCGCTCACTTGCACCCTCTCTCTAAAATGCAGATCACTAACTTTTCTTCAATTACCTAAAGATTTGGCAACACAAGGTCCTCCTGGTCACCTATAGGAGAAAGCACTCACTTTAGACAGGGCACCCTGGATTGTCACAGTCCTTTGTCACACATCTCTACAGTGTGGATACCAAGTGCCCATTGCCCTTCCCTCATCTTCCAGTCATCTCACTTTATATATTTGCCTTATCTGTCACATCTCCCTAATCACGTGAGTTTGCAAGGTCCCTCTTCACTAAACCGTTTTTAACCACAGTTTAACTCCTTTTTCCTTTCTTCAAATTTTAGTAGCAATTCAAAACTTCCTCTTGTCTTCACTTGAGGTGTCAAAATTCTTCTACTTAGCTCACTGGCTGCTGAGAGTCTTCAGAACTTCAAAGCAACTTAATTTCAAAAGCTCTTAACCATGTACTTTGAAATAATCTGTCTCCTTAACTCTTAATTACTGAAACACTTCTAATTCACTATTCTCTAACTCTTTTTTGAAGAGAAACTGATTTCTGATCAGTACTGCCTGCTCCATTCAGTTTGGTCTAAGTTAGAAAGAACACGATGGTAGCATCGTCCCTGCCCAGGTCCCTAAACTGTGGGGAGCAGCTGATTTCTCAACGTAAGTGCGAGAAGGCTTCCACAAGTGTGAGAGTCATGCTGATATTCCATATTATGGAAAGTCAGCTCCAGGAAGCAAGTTGATACCTACATGGACGCGAATTGACATGATCTTCCTTTTGAATGAGGCCCAAGGAACCAACCTAGCACTCATGGAAACTAAGCTTGGAGACTAGATGTGTAGCTCAGCATATTCTCTCCCTGATCCAGTCCGTAAATACGCAGTTAAGTCTCGTGACACTCTGAGCTAATGGAGTTCAGTTACTAGAAGGTCTTTGGAGGGCAATCAGGTGCTATTAAAAATATGCTAATGGCAGCTTGTGATCTAGCAGCAGGACCCCAGGATTTGGAGTTGGCATGGCAACTGCCAGCAGATAGTTCACGCAGAACAGGAACAACGGAAAGAATTAGAATGAGCTGCTTAAATGCAAGTGTTAATGAAAAAATATGGAACACAATTGAAGATCAGAGAGAATGTCTGGTGCCCTCAGTGGGAAAAACAAAACACACACAAAACACAAAACCTGAAAGTAAAATTTATGCCTTCCACTCTGGTATGGCCACAGAAGAAAAGCCAGCCATTGGGGATAATTTAGCATTTAGCCTGATTTTTTAGGGGACATATGACTGTTGAAATCTGTGTGTTTCATATGTGGATGACAGAAGTGTCCTATGTGTCTGTGTCTCCTCGCCAAGGCTGGAAGAAGAGGTCTGACAGGGAACAGCTTTTAGCAATCCACTGTATCAAAGGCAGTACAGATGGCTGTTTTCGCTTTTAGCTTAACTGAATGTCAAAAAAAAAAGGAAATGGGCTCCTCACAAGCACATATCCAACATGTAGCAAGAGGTTGAACCTGGGGCTTGAACCCAGGTGCATATCAGTTTCTGGGCAAACCAGATGCACGTTTAAATGTGTGTGCACATGTGTGCATTCCTGTATTTAGGTGTGTCCTACACTCTTTCCCCTCTTTGCCTGAAGCTGGAACTTTCATAACAACTCAGCTTCTGCGGCTGTGGGCTTCAGACCATGAAGAACAGGATTCTTTCCTGCCTTCCCACTGCAAAGAGTAAATGCCATTGGAAGTGATTTCTCTGGGTGGGGATAGACAAAAAGCACGCTAAGTTCACTGTCTCCATCAGCCTTGCTAGCTGATGACACAGAATAAAATAATGTGGAAGGGAGCCGTCCGAGACAGGCAGGGATGGGAAGGACTCCAGGAAAACAGAGGTAATATATCTGCAGCCAGCACAGAGGCTCTCACATGCCGAAGATGGAAATGAAGCCAGCAATGCAGAAAGTAGGCACGCACATCTCTGGGGGCTGAGGAAAAAGGAAAGAGAGAGGCAGACAGACCATGAATTAAGTGAGCTTGGGGATGCAGAGGGGACACTGGGAAAATTCATGAAAGCTCAAAGGGCAGCGTGTATGCCGAAGACTAGGAGTGGGGCCAAGAAGGAATTCAACCCCTCAAAGATTCACGTTTCATCCACACTGTCCGTAGCGTGGCCCGCAACCCCTACTTTGGGAAAAATTTTTATCATTTGAAAAATACACTTTTAAAATGACTTCGGCATAACTTCCTTTTCTTAGTCACTTCCTTCCTTCTCTTTGATACAATAGCCCCTTAAAGAACAACCAGGGGAGAAAAGCTGGTGGAAATGCGTACAATTTAAAACAATCGCTATTGTCCTGGATGTGTCCAATCCCACAGGGGCTGACAGGTGCTCTGCCACTGAAAGAATGGATATCAAAATGGCCTCATAGAAATAAGGTTTTTCAGGACACCCTGAAATTTATATCATCTAGAGAGCCCCATTGAAGAAAAAAAATTACAGAATTATAATACAAAGTTGCCAGGACCCTCCTAGAGCCTTGGAAAGGGCCTGTGCACATGAGGGGCCACGTCAGATGATATCTACCATGTATTACGAGGTCCACACCTGTTAGGGGCAGGGGAGTGCCTTTCCAGTAAGGGGTCTCTAGGCAAGGAAAAAACGGTCCATTTATTGTTTTATATTAAAGCAGTCCTCCAAGACACGGCTTGGGTTTAAAATACCCACATTGTTATCTACTCATTAGACTAAATTCTGCATCCTGTACTGCTAATAGCACTTCCTGAGGAAATGGGCTGAAATTCCAAGATTATATCACTAAGAAACCAAGTGACTTTAAGGTGCCAGGCATATTACTAGGGATGCCTAAGCGACTGTAGTATTTCACCTAAAATAAGACACAGTTTCTTGGTCTTACAGAAGACCTGATGGTGATATGTGTGGTGTAAAAATGAAAGAAGCCAAAAGGTTCACCTTGAATCCTTCTAAATGCTAAAGACAGGTATCTCATTGCCTATGTGGTAAGTACGAATTTAATCAAAGCTATTATAAATAATCTGAGGCTCCTAAAAAATGATAGGACGTAAGAAAATAGAGCACTGGGCTTCTAATAGGAATCTTTTGTTTTGGAATCACACCTGTGATTCAGCTGCACAGGAATTTAAGTGGGCCAGTGTATTCACTGTTGTCATCCGGGGGCGGGGGGGGGCGGTTCCTGCAGAGGGGCCCCTATGAGGGCCTTCATTTCCTCAGGTTGCTGGTGTCAGTTGGGACAAAGGATGTGAATGGATGACAGAGGACTTTCTTCTGCAAGGGCGCCCTCTTGTGAGCATCTCATCAATGATCTTGCAAAGGAAGGAAACATCTACCCCACCGTGTTGCCTCACATAAGGCACAACTATGCAGATTCACAGTGTTTTCTATAAAGCCTCACTCATCAGACCTCATCCAGAAACACTCTCCTCTCTCCTCACCGTGGCGGAACTGGTGTATTCATTCCTCAATTCCAGGAGATCCTTCTATAACAAGTTACCCTATAGTTTCCTGTCAAAGCGTCCTGAACACACACTGCTTGCACACTGCTTGGACATCCACCCGAACCCTCCTAAAAGCACAAGACCCTGGGGGCGTCTGGGTTCGTGGGCTCAAGCCCCCTGTCAGGCTCTGTGCTGACAGCACAGAGTCTGCTTGGGATTCTCTCCCTCCTCTCTATGCCTCCCCCACTTGCATTTTCTCGCTCTCAAAATAAACACCCAAACATTAAAAAAAAAAAATGCATAAGACACTGAATCCATTGCCCCTTACTTGCCTCTTCCCTTGCTTTCCCCCTTCATTCCCTCAAAGCTTCCCAATTCGCTTTTACCTCCAGGCTCACTGGAAGGCAATTTTCTTCATAAATGTTTACTGTTTCCTCATAACCCTCTCCAAATCTTCATTTTCCTTCAAGTCTCAGCCTCAAAGTCGGGGAGGCCCACTCTCCTCCTCCAAGGCAGGAGCTGGTTCATCTCCCGTGTGCTCCCATGGTCCTATGCTTCCCTGAAATAGCTCCTACTAGGCTCTATTTTGATGGTCTTTTACTTACCAGCATCTCCCACTAGACCAGGCTACCCAAAGGCAGAAATTCTGTCTGCTTCTACTTATTTGGTTCCTGGCTGTGACCCCAGTGCCCAGCCTGTCGTCTGTCACTTAACAGGTGTAAAGTAGGGATTAGGTGATGAAAAAATGAGTTACGTGTAACCAGACACCATTCTCTAACATGGCACACGCTCTTCTTGAGCATGAATGCATACCCTTTCAGCACAATTCCTGGGCAGTATTCTATAAGAGTAAACAACTACCCACCACCTACTACATGTCACACACAGGAGCTTGGCATGGCTCAAAAGGAAGTGGCAGAGAAATTAAAGACAAATAGGACCACGAGCAGGGAAGGATGGTGTCTACAGTGCCAAAGGGGGAGAGGGTGCCACACAGGAGAGGAATGATAAGCTAAAGCTTCACCCGATGAGAGGGCAAAATTCTCAAGCCTTGACCACTTAGGTGGTCCTTGTTAGAAACATCGGGAACAATTACAGTAAAATGGTGAAAATCACTGGCTTGCCACTTTTAATCACACTTTGAATAGTGATAGAAGAGTAAGGAAGGAGTAAGCACTTTTGTGTCTACTCTAAGAACGCCCCCCCCCCCAAGCAGGTGTTCATTTTTATTAAATCTTGGACTTCACGTGGCCCTCATAAAGGCTTGGATTTGGCCAGCCTTCCAGTCAGGACCATGGTAGAGCATCACGTCCCCCAAATTCCCCTGCTTCCTTTGAACACATCTCATTTAGCCTCTTCGGCTTCTCAGTGGGCTCAAGGAACAATCTAAGATTGTGAGTGCACTTTTGAGAAGGGTAATTGCTGTGAATGACTAAAGAAAGCATCCCAGCACTAAAGTGTTACCATGAGCTCTAAAACCTGCAAATCATATGATAATTATTCCTGAAGCGCCTTGGCAGCCCTTAAGTATAATTATCATGTAATCTGCAAGGCATGTAATGTTTTCAAAACAAGCATGAATGGAAAAGAAAACTAATAAGTCCCTCCCTTTTTCGTCAGCACAGCCCATCTTCAAGGTTCAAGGGACCAGGGTATAGGCAGCAACAGGTCATGTCCCAGAGTGCCTCCTTCTGGCGGGAGGTCTGCACCTTGTAATCCATCGTGACAGACTTGGTTGCCTGTTGGCTCCAGTGCCTTTGTGCTTTGCTTCCTCTTAGACACTGCAGGTGGCGTCTGCATTTCCTGTGTGAAGTATTCAAGTGAGTTCTAATGATTTTAAGATGAACTCAGAGCAAGTTAACTTTGTCAGGCATGGTGGATGGAGGCTTTTCAGTTTGCTCAGACTGTCATGTAGAGAGGGGAACACTGGGATAAACAGGCCCATAAAGCCTCTGGGTTCTGTTCCTGATCCACAATGAGGATTTCACCCGTCCTCCTGGAGAACACTATGGTCATTACCTATGTCCTTGGGAACCATCAGTGCCCTGGAGTGAAATGGAGCAAGCATGTTTAAGAGAAAAAGCGCACCACAATTTTACAGCTCAGGGAGGGAGAGGAGGAGAGGGGAGTCATGTGGCTATCAGGCAAGATACTAAGTGAAAGGTAATTTTGAAAACTGCAGGCCATCGCCAGCAGAGAAAGGCTTATTTTGTTGCAGTGGTACAAGTGGCTCGCCTGTGTTCCATGGCAGATGGAATCATTGGATTTTGAGGGCCTACAGGGTAGGTCCTGTATCTGACACAGAGGCTGTCCATTATTCCTCTTGGTGTTTCAAAGCACAGGATCGGACACATAGAGTGACCTCAAAAGTGGCTGAATATGATCCATACAAGAATCTACACTTATTTCCAGAGCTCTTGGCTTATAGCAAATTTAGGCAGCAGATAGGACAGAGAAGTAAGAATGGAGTTTGCTGGCATGCAGGCTACAATCACTGTCCCCGTGTGTTATCAAACATGATTCTGGGGCACCTGGGTGGCTCAGACCGTTAAGCATCTGACCTCGGCTCAGGTGATGATCTCATGATTGAGTTCTAGCTCCGCTTCAGGTGAGCTCGAGTCCTGCTTCTTTCTCTCTCTCTCTCTCTCTTTCTCTCTCTCTCTCTCTCTCTCTCTCTCTCTCTTTCTCTCTCTCTCTCTCTTTCTCTCTCTCTCTCTCTTTCTCTCTCTCTCTCTTTCTCTCTCTCTCTCTCTCTTTCTCTCTCTCTCTCTCTCTCTTCTCTCTCTCTCTCTCTCTCTCTTTCTCTCTCTCTCTCTTTCTCTCTCTCTCTCTCTCTCTCTCTCTCTCTCTTTCTCTCTCTCTCTCTCTTTCTCTCTCTCTCTCTCTTTCTCTCTCTCTCTCTCTCTTTCTCTCTCTCTCCCTCTCTTTCTCTCTCTCTCCCTCTCTTTCTCTCTCTCTCCCTCTCTTTCTCTCTCTCTCCCTCTTTCTCTCTCTCTCCCCCCCCCTTGTGGGATTCTCTCTCTGCCTCTCATTCATTTGTGCCCTCTCTCTCTCAACAAACAAAAAACAAATGAAAACAAAACAAAAAAACATAACTTCTCTTCTCGCCCTTCCTCCTCCCCCTACTATCCCCTCCCCTCAACTCTGGGGCCACTGCCCCCCAACCAGGGCCAGAAGATCTTTCTCCTCAAGCTTCTATCTGCCCCGCCAGTTGGCCGATCCTCCAGGGCAGAGCAGTCCAATTCAGTAAACGACAGTGCTTGGTCTCCCACCAGAGACAAAATGTCAAGACTTAATTTTTAACTAAAATTGTTTCATTTTTGGATGTATTTCATAAACCTATTTAAAGAAAACCAAGGAAATACAGAAAGGTAGAAAGAACTGAAGAAGTTACCCAGAGTCACTCTGACCTATCTTTAACATTTGTAGTGTATTTCCTTTTTATCTCTTTTCTAATTAATGTTTGGTTTATTTTCTGTAACTGTGGGATATGCCACACACCATTTGTGTCTTACTTTGACTAAAACCATAATTATTTCCCTGTGGTGGTATTACACAGTTTTCATAAGTATTTCTAAGGGCCACAGATGACATCATAATTTATGTGCCCATTGCTTTCTGGTGGCACTATGATATTATTTCTAATTCTCACCACTCACCAGTGTGCCACGAAGAATATCCTTATGCATATAGCATTTCATTTCTCTAAAGTTATCTTCTTTGGGAAAAATTTAATGACCTAGTGTTAGGCCAAGAGTTCTTACGAAGGACACCAAAATAGGGTCTGTAAAGAAGAAAACTGATAGTTTGGACCTCAAATTAAAAACTTTTCTCTGCTTAAGAAACTGCCAAGAGAATGAAAAGACAAGTTATAGATGTAAGGAAATATTTGTAAATCATGTATCTGACAAAGGCTGTTTATCCAGAATATATAAAAAAAAAAAAAACTACAAAAGCTCAGCCATAAGAAAGCAAACCACCCAATTACAAAATGTGCAAAGAACTTGAACAGAATCTTTAACGAAGAGGATATAAGGATGGCAAATAAACACATGAAAAGATGTTCAACATCATCAGCCATTAGATAAATGCAAATCAAAACCATAATTAGACATCATGATACACCCATCAGAATGGCTAAAATAAAAAATACTGAAAACACCAAGTGGTGACAAAGAACTAGAACTTTCATATATTGCTTGTAGGAATGCAAAATGGTATAGCCATTCTGAAAAATGGTTTCAGAGTTTTATATAAAGTTAAATATACCCTTGCCACTGACCATGCAACCCCACTCCTTGCTATTTGTCCTACAGAAATAAAAACTTACATTCACACAAAAGCCTGTAACATTGTTCATAGATTTATTTATAACAGCTAATAACTGGAAATTACTCAATGTTTTTCAATGAGCACATGTCTCAGACTGGGTCTGGAGTTCTCTCTTGTCCAGCAAGAGACCAGACACAGAATTGAGTATGAGAGGCGCTAAAGTCTGGGAGGAGACAAGAGCCCCAAACAGGGCTTTCATCTCCGTATTTACTGAGCACACAAGATATTACCTACATAGTGAATGTCAAGAAAACAAGATCTCACACACATGAACGTGGAGAAAACAATCAGACAGTAATCATGAACTTCTGTGTGTAAGAAGCAAAGGGTCTGGGGGAAAGTGGAGTTTGTGATCAAGGTACATTGGTGCCAGATGGAAAGTAATTTCCTGCAGGTGATGTAACAAGTTATTCGTGATATCATTACAATATCTCACTAGCTAGCCTCGGGCAAATAAGAAGCCCTAAGCTTTTTTCTAACCCTTTTATGTAAGTAGAACCTATTTCCCCACAAACACAGGCATAAACAAACTGTGGTAGATCCGTACAATAGGATACTATGATAGTGACAAGGACCAAACAAACTACTGATACACATAACAACTTGAATACATTTTAAAAGCATTATGCTGAGTGAAAGAAGCCATTCTCAAAAGGTACTACATTGTAGGATTCTACTTATCTGACATTCTCAAAGACAAAATTATAGTGATAGAAACCACAACAGCAATTTTCAGGGACTAGGCTAGGGAGTGTGAGAATAAAAAGACAGCTCAAGGGAATTTTTTGAATGATAGGATAGTACAGTTTCCTCACTGTTGTGGTTACAAGAATCTACGCAGGTGTTAAATCTCATAAAATTCCACTTCGAAAGGAAAAAAAAAGCCAAATTGACTGTATGATCATTTTTGGAAGCTAAGTTAAATTTAAAAATAGTGCTATTCTTTGGGGAAAATGACCAAAAGTTGAATAAATAGGCCAGTCATAATAAAAGAAGGAACCATAAGGAGCTTCATACTGTTAAGCTCAACCACATGGAAACGAAGATGCTATGAGACTTGCCCAAGGTCACTGGCAAGCCTGAGATACGAAGAAAAAACTACAGAGGCACCTGGGTGGCGTTAAGCGTCAGTTAAGTCAGTTAAGCGTCTGACTTCAGCTCAGGTCATGATCTCACAGTTTGTGAGTTCGAGCCCTGTAGCAGGCTCTGTGCTGACAGCTCAGAGCATGGAGCCTGCTTTGGATTCTACCTCCCCCTCTCTCTGCCCCTCCTGCGCCAGCAGCTAGTGCATGCTCTCTTTCTCTCTCAAAAAATAAATAAACGTTACCAAAAAATAAATTTTAGAAAATAAGAAAAAAAGGAAAAACTACACCCACCTGCCGCCGTGCTGTTTCCATAAGTGCTCATGTCTTCAACATGTGCTGTGTAGAATTACGGAATAATTTTCTTCTCATGAATCCAGCCCGAATAGAGTATGGTAGGGATGGGGAGCAGAGGGGAACTGCATCACTGCGCTTTGGAAAATCAACCCCATTCTGCAAAAAGTCTTGTTTTAATCAGTCTATGACCATGTGTTTTCCCAGCCAATGAGCAAACAGGCAAAACTGTGCAGGATTTCGGATCCAACTCTGTTGTCAGAAGGAAAGAAATTCAGAAAGCTGGTCCTTGGCTGGCTAATGAAAGCTCCCAGATATAAAAAGGAAACTAACAAATTGTAACAAAAGATTCAAGACCTGAAAGCCTCAAAGAATTGTATGATTGTCCTCCAAAAAGATAACAGAAGCAATTCAGTCTTTCACATCAGTGAATTATTTATTGGTTATGTAAACATTTATACACTTAAATATGAAAACTCAAGGGAAATTTTTTTTTTACCCAATAGACCATTTCATAAATTGTTAAATGTTCAAGACTGAAGACAAGGTTTAGTATATTTTTCTCATTTTTTTTAAAGATAAATAACCACAAAAGATAGGATGGTAAGTTTTAATTCAGTGATTACGTACTTTCACAAATACATGTCTCATTTTCCCATATTTTCTCTAGCTTTTCTCATAGTCTCAAAGTCACTGAAAATCTCAAGATAATAAAACAGCATAGATATGCTAATAAGTAAAACAAACACAACTCTGTATCAACTGAGAAACAAATGTGTAAGGACACTATCAGCTTCTTGTACGTTGCAATCATGTATAATATACACCGTAAAAACTGAAATCGGAATTGGTTTGTAAACTAGCCTCTAGTACACACAGGGCAAGGAGTGAGCAAGGAAAAGGGCAGGCCACTCCAGACTGGCAGGTGGCCGTGTTATCAAGCAAGGGAGCTTACTTACCGTCTGCGTAGGTCAGCGGCAAGAGGAGTAAATCTCCGCACTTGCCTGACAGAACTTTAAAGTGCAAAGTTTATATAGAGTCCTCAGTTGGGTTCCGTCACATCTACTATTCCCATGGTCTCAACAACACGTTCCTGTCTCCGGGCTGCCTCCTTGAAAATGGCTCCCACTGTGGGAAAGGTGCGCAGAATGTTCGGTCTTCATAGGGGAGGGGGAGGAGCCTCCAAACGCCCAATGCCCAGGTGCAGCTCACAGGTCTTCTGGCAATCAGCCCTCTCCAAGACCTGCTCCAATTATCTAGTTTGAATTTGTGTCAAGAAATCTACTCTAAGACATTAATGATCTCGAAAGTCCTTAGGAAGCTTTGTCATACCTTGGGCTATTGAGATTCCATTTATTTTTCCCAAATGTATTTGATTTTATTCCAATGAGAGTTGAAATGACAGGTTTGTAGAGCTGTAAGTCACCGTAAAGATCCCTTATTACCACCTTCACAGATGAGGAGATTGAGGCAGACAAAATCTCACAGCTGCTTTGTCAGACCTGGCTTCTGCCAGAAGTCGGTGCCTCCCTTCTCTTCCCTCTGTTCTTGCATGCTTTTCCTCTCTGGTTCCTAAAAGTGGAGAAATCTTCCTGACTGCTTGGGGGAACTTCCGCTAGGTCAGATGATCTTCTGGTAACATTGCCTGAAATACGACACAATATATGCTTCCTGAATTTTCAATTATTACGGTTTTGTCCATTTTACTTTTTATTGTGTATATAGACAGCTAGAGAAAAATCTCCAAGAGAAAGAATAACAAATTTTGTTTGCTTGCTACCCTCTGGATATGCCTATGCTATCTCAATATTTGGTTGGGGGAAGTTAGAGGAAAATGTGATAGTGACTTGATTGCAAAATCAACTCAGAAGTATTTGAGGAGAGTCAATTAGATCTTTCTGTAGCTTTTCCTATGAAGTTGAGGATTTGGTGTTGGAAGAAAATCATACAATTGAGTTGCTTTTATCTCAAATTTGACTGCACCTGGCTTGAGAGCAGGGCCTATTTGTATGAATGCCAGCTGATAACTGGCAAAAAATGTTCAATGAATGAATGAATGATGCTCTTGCCCCATAAAATGTGTCTGTGTCTACAAAAATTTAGAGAGGTATTAAGATGATATTTCAGCTTAGAACAAAGAAGAATTTTCTCTAGTTTTGTTTAAAAATGGAAGAGAAAAATTATTTTTTAAAGAAGAACAGGTTACCTTGCAGAATACTTATTCTCCTATGCACAAGCAGATGCCAGAAAACTTCTGATAAGAAATCTTGTGGAGGGTATGAATATACAAAATCTAAGATTCTTTCCAATTCCACAATTCAGTGCTTCTGTGATAAATATGTGGCCTATATTCAAAATTATTCAAAGTTTTATTCTCTTATCCACATGTTTCTTTCTTCAATTGCTATCTTGAATCAAAAAGATCTGGTAAAAAATATTGATGAAAATTGATGTAATTATGCTATAAGAATATATCCTATCTATATCATCTATATTATCTATATAGAGATATATCTAAGCTAGGACATATATTCATATGTACAGTACATATATTCATGTATTCCTGTATATGAAATCATTTTTTTAATTCCAAGACCTCAGTTATATAACTGATTTATTTGAGTGTCAGTTAATTTCTTTTATCTACCATGAAAGTCAAGTGCCAAAGAGTGATATCTGGTCACTAAGGTCAGCAAAATGCTCTAATTGACTATTTTTATTCCATTAACTACCAAGAGGGATTGGTTGTTCAATGTTTATTTATTTTTGAGAGAGAGAGAAAGAGAGAGCATGCAAATAAGTGATGAAGGGGCAGGGGGAGGGGGCAGAGAGAATGGGCGACAGAGGATCTGGAGCTGTGTTGTGAGTACAGAGCCTGATGCGGGGCTCGAACTCACGAACCGTGATATATGATCCGAGCCAAAGTTGGATGCTTAACCGACTGAGCCACCCAGGTGTCCCTTGCAGTGATTTTATACACCATTGAAATACCGTTGAAACAAATATGCATCTCTAAGCTTCAAGCAGAAATTTAAAAGAGAAATTTTTTTCATATTAACCTTTCTCTCAAGGAAATAGTATTGATAATAAGATAAATATTTGTACAGGAATTTATAGTTCGAAAAGCAATCCCATATATTTATTTGATATAGTGCTTTGTATACTTTATTAGAGCCACACAATATTTCTACTATTATTACCATTTTATAGATAAGATAAGAACATTTAGATTCAGTACAGTTGAGCGACTTGCCCAAAATTATGCAAATAGTAAGTGATTGAGTTGAGACTGAAAACCTAGTTTTCTTTTTTTTTGAAAACCCAGTTTTCTAATTCTTGATTCTACATTCCTTCCCCACTGTACTAATAATTGGTATATGTCCTCAGCAGTTTCTTCAAAGAGGTAATTGAGTTGATAATAGGGTTCTTTGATTTCTATCTGAATGCTCTTCAGTGTAAACTGTAGAAATGTGATGAAATATAAATAATAGAGAAATGGGCCCTGAAGAAACAGATTGTTTGGTTTATAGAATTTTTTCAAAATCCCTTTAAAAATTATAACAATTATATATAACATTTTAATACACATAATGAGGAAGCATTTAAATGTCCACAAGATCTGCTACTATATAATGAAATGACAAATCAAATTGTGTTATATTCCCAGACTGGAATATATCATGACTTGTTTTATTTTCCTAAATTGATATTGCAGAGTCTATTTAATTTTTCCTCTCTTTTTGTCATATTTTTGACATAGCAGAGCCTTTTATCTAAAGAAACATAAATTCTCAAATGAAAATCAAGGAGCTCAGTCCAATATATATTTTTTTCTTACACGAATCTTTCATTAGTCATTTATTTATATTTGACTTCAGGGTCTGATCTTAGATCTTAAGCTTCTCAAGCTCTGAAACTATATCTAGATTTTATTTGTCTCCAACACCCTGTTAGGAGAGGAATGGTCTAATAAATGTGTATTGAATTGAATAAAACCTCAAACAGATCAGCTTCCACAATATCCTACTCTATGATCTTTGTTAATTTTCCACACCTGTGTAAGTTTCTCGACAAAATGAGAACCATTCTTTTCACCATGGATGACCACTCCTTCTTTCCTAAAATCATCTCATCCCATGGCTTGTGAACATTCCTCTCTTGGTTTCCAGCTCTCCCTCTTGCTCTGCCTTTCCCTCGAAACGTTGGTGCCTCCGAGGATCCTCCTTTTTACTTCCTTCTGCTCCCCTTCCACATTATCCTCTATTGTCTTTATATACTAATAATTCCCAAACCAGCACCTGCAGCTCATAACTTTTAGTTGAGTTCCAGACCTATAGATCCAGCTGGAAGTCTTCACCTCTTCACTTGAATAATACTTGTCCCCCCAAATATAGTATTCTGAAAATTCAGGAAGCATATATTGTGTTGGATTTCAGGCAATGTTACCAGAAGATCATCTGACCTAGCAGAAGTTCCCCCAAGCAGTCAGGAAGATTTCTCCACTTTTAGGAACCAGAGAGGAAAAGCATGCAAGAACAGAGGGAAGAGAAGGGAGGCACCGACTTCTGGCAGAAGCCAGGTCTGACAAAGCAGCTGTGGGATTCTGTCTGCCTCAATCTCCTCATCTGTGAAGGTGGTAATAAGGGATCTTTACGGTGACTTACAGCTCTACAAACCTGTCATTTCAACTCTCATTGGAATAAAATCAAATACATTTGGGAAAAATAAATGGAATCTCAATATCCCAAGGTATGACAAAGCTTCCTAAGGACTTTCGAGATCATTAATGTCTTAGAGTAGATTTCTTGACACAAATTCAAACTAGATATTGTTGGAGGAGGTCATCAAGAGGATATGACTGCTGGTTGACCCATGAGCTGCACCTCAAATTGAACTTATTCTCTGTCTCCACAACTGGCTCCTCGTGTTATGCCCCTCATTCACTTAGTCTAACCAAGCCAGAAACCCTGCAGTCCTTGACTCCCTCTGCCCCTTATTTTCTACCTTCTACAAGTTACGATCTCCTGGTGAATCTGCCTTCTTAATATCTTATGGTAATGGTCTCTTTTCTTCATCCTCATTACAAAAACTTTTATAGAGGCTCTTATAATTTCTCTTAAATGATGTGGCCTCCCAACCCATTCTCAGTGCTATCGCCCAAGTCCTCATTATAAAAGGAAAATATGATCAGTTCCTCCTGGATTAAATTATACCTGATTGGCTCACTGTTGCTCTCAAGATAAAACCCAGCTTCTTAGCAGAACCTTGCAGGCCTTCCATGGTCTGACCCCTTCCCTCTCCTCTATCTTCTCCCCTTGCCCGACTCTCCTGCAAGCCATTTTAACCTACTTTTATTTTCCTGCATATGCTGTCCTTCCTATGCTTACATATCATTGCACGTGTCTCATTCTTTCAGGCCAGAAATGAAGGAAGGAGGTGGCAAGTCCATATCTGCACTCTAGCAGATTAGAAGGAATAAAACATCTAGGGACAAAATGGGCAGTTACCAAGAGGAAAGCAGGCTGGGGGCTAGGGATTTGTGTTTAATAAGAAAATAAGAGTGGGGTTTAGAAGTTGGAACACCTTTGTGGGTTTCTCCAAGAAGAGGAAAACCAAGGGGGAATGTCTGGAGAAGAAAGAAGAAATTATGCACCGACACCTTGAGAGCTAAGGGAGCCACAACTCCTTCCCAGTTCCCTGATTCCCATAGTTCACCAGTAAGCATCGTGTAAGGACATTTTATTTCTCTTCTCATGCTCTTAATTGATAACAAGAGTAATAATGGCTAGTATTTACTGAGAATTTAATATGCAGCAATCATTTTTCATAAGTGCTTCATATAAAATCTCATTTAATTCTCACATCAACCTGAAGAGGGAAGTGGTTTTGTTCCCATTTTATAGATGAGGGCACTGATGAGTATGGGTCAAATGTCTTGAAATAACTTTCCATTCTGGCACAGCTCAAAAGAGGAATGATTTTCTCATATATCTGTCTGGAATCAGACATAAAGAAAAGTGACATCTCTCAGCCAGACTAGCTCTCTTACCCATGAATAAGGACTTTGTTTTCACAGTAGATTGCTATTGTTAACATTTTTTTTTATGATTGATATCCAATGTATTAAATTTTGTCCCCTTTATTTAATGATTGCCATGTGCGTACCATGAACTTTCTCCTTGAGAAAAACTAGAGTATGATGATGATCTCCTTGAGATAATTCTTTCTCCTGTGAAGGAGAAAAGAAGCGTGGCAGTTTGAGCTACCTTAACTGAATCGAATGTAATGCAAAGAAAGCTAATGTAATCAATTGATTCAATGGCCTTGCAGAGACATGACCTTTTTCATGAGAGAACTAGATTTATTAATGACATTATTCTCAACCTCTATGTGTATAAACAAAAATCTTAAACATGAAGGACACCCAAAGAAATGAGACATCATGAAACAAACTTAGAATGTATTAGTGGCAACGCGTTACTGACCAAGATCACACCAAATTAATAAAATGGCAGCTGCCTAAGGACAGAGGGGTTTTTAGCATCTAAATGTGTACCCTTCTTTCTCTTCCCTATACTGAAGATATTTAAGAGGAAATATTTTTAAAACCAATATAAATAACAAGCCTCTCGCATATACTACACCAGCCTCAGCCCTAAAAGTGCTGAAAAACCATCTTTCATATTCCCTTGTTGAGAGTCCATCTTCTCATATGTATTTCTTGTGCAGCTGATTTTCAACCTCGCATATATATCATGTCAATATCCATGAGAACAAATCAGATAATTATATGAAAAATACACTGTAATTGAGACAAATGAGGCAGTGGAGAAATGGAGAGATGTGGGGGTAGTTGCAAAACAGTGACCCATATTTTAAGAAATATGGCTTACCTCAAAAGATCCCATCCTCTTTTAATTTACAGATAATTTTTATGTTCTAGCCAGAGCAAAATAAGTATGGATGCACTTTATCATTAGACTTGTACATGATATTATTTCCTTATCATCTGGTGGTCTGGACATAATTAACTTTCTGTGAATTGGCAACCAAGAATTTTTAGAAACATATTAACTCTTTCGTGTGAATGGGATCCATATAGTAACCTAGTGGTGCTGTGTACAAAATGCTGCTCTAGTGGCCAACACCAACAGTTGGTCCACAGTTGTCTCTGTCTAACGTGAGTGTCCAGAGCAGGACATACCCCTTGGCTGCAGTAAAAACAACAAACACGTAATATTCCGTGTTTTTGTGTGTGAGAGAGCCAACTGAAATCCAAGGTAATAGTTAGGCTGTGTCTGGTCAACAACACAATAAGTAAAAGGACAATTGGCATGGCATTTTTAGCCATCTGGATGGCTAAATAGGATTACTGCTAAGAGCTAACTAGAAATTATCTGGTAGATTTGATCAAAACAGACACTAGTTCTGGATAATTCAGACCAAAAGACCGATGTTTCCTCTTACTAGAAAAATCATTTGAAGACAGAATTTGACATCAGTGCAAATCATTTCTTTAAGGCTTCCCCTCACTGTGTAAAGACAAAGTCTCAGCCTATGTAGAATCACTGTTAGAACTACCTGAGGGGCAGTTTCTAAGCTGATGGGCATTTGAGGGCCATTTTGCTACTCAAATTCATTTTTCTTTTCCTTTTGTTGACCATCAAATCAGGTTCACCTTTGGTTTTACCATCCATGAGTGTCACTAATAGAGAAAGTAGAAAACTTACTGCCCAAACTGTGAGTTTGGCTAAAAATTATCCAGTCTTTGAACGGTGCTCAATTGTTATAACATTAGAATTCTGGTCACTTAATGTAAGGACATGTGCACTGTATTCAAATGAACAAAAAGGAAAGTAAAACGAGCAAACAAAAAACCAAGTCATATGTGGTGAATCGGTAGAGGAAAAGCAAGTGCACTGGCCGTGCAATTTGCCAGTTTAATGGAAAGGTCAAATCAGTGAAAATGGTTGGAATGGCCTGTGCCAGATGGTAAGATGTAGTTCACTTTAATTTATTTATTTGGTATTCCCAGAACCAGGTGATCATCATCATACCAACTGATGAAAAATGATGCTACCCCTGACTCAAATATATAAATCAATACTTGCAGGTCAGTTCCATATCCATGTGATGGACGTACAAACAAGAATCAGAATTTCTATAGATGTTGGAGTGAAAAACTGGGATAGGGGAAAGAAAAAGAATCAGGAAATGTGTGGCATTTTCAGTGACAAAGAGTGGAATTTAAAGATAAATAGTGACCGAGATGGCCTTATATTTCCCCTCAGCTTGGCTAAACTTGAGAAAGACTTGCCTATGACTTTAGGCCCTGATTCCTTTTCTGAGAGCATTTACTTTAGAAAACCTGCAAGTTCTTTCTCTACCACTTTGAGATACAAATCTTCTTAAAATCCCCTTGCCATTTTTTTTTTGTTGTTGTTTTTTGTTTTGTTTTGTTTTTTGTTTTTTGGCCAAGACTGTCTTTCTCAAGAACCTGGGAACCACCTCTTTGAAATGTAATCATCAATGACAATAAAGCCCCTATCTCCCAGTCTCTTTATGAAGGTAGGATCCTAACTTCCCTGGTGCCAATTAGCAAACACAGGTGGCCTAATCACAGAGAAAAACACAAACTCAAGGACTCAATGTGCTGGACGCATCCCACTGATCGACCACTCCCTAATGTCCTCCAGTACTTTTCCAATAGCTGTGCAATGCTCAAAATCCCTCCTACCCTTTATTTCAGTGGAGAGGAGTTGAGGCCTAGCTTCTGGTTTCTCTCCCTTCTTGCCTTGAGTACAGTTTAATGGTCTTGAATAAGTCTCCTTTGCCTGTTTAATTTTGTCAGGTGCAATTTTACTCTGACAATAGAAAGTCAAGAAGGGAGAACCTTCCCAGACAGAGAACACAGCACTGGCAAAGGGCTGGAAGCATCACATTCTACTACATATTTGAGGAGATCTATCCATATTTGCTACATATGTGAGGCTACAGTCCTCTCTGCCTACACCCTACCTTCTGTGCACTTGTGTTTGAAAATTTTCCATCTCTATGCCATCAGCAACAACAGGATGCAGTTAGGCGCACTTCTGAGAATCCCACCTGTGCTCTTCTACTCTCTCTCCCCCAGCCTGGAGGAATCTTACTTAATGCCACTGGATTGTATATCTAAAAATGATTAAAATGGCAAATTTAATGTTTTGTATGTTTTACCACAATTAAAAAAAATGTAATCCTCCTAAGAAGTTAATTCCATAGAAAACATTCAGAGTGTTACAGAAGAATAGAGTCCATGTTTAGACCAGTTGAAGATTTGGCCTCAATCTGGAAGTTACTCTTCCTTCACCCTCTCCCCGCTAATAAAAGGAGAAGAGAATGTGATTCTCTCCCTCGCTCCACACCTATAGCAGGCAGAGGCAGTAGCAAGAGCCACAGAGACATTCTTCTGGTAAGTACAAAGAGGAGCTATAAGAAGTGACTGGTGGCAGCCATCTCGGGGAGGATATATTCAAGAACTTTAAATATGGTGGACAACCTCTGAACTTTAAATCTGAAAATTTAGGACCTGCAGATACAGAGACTAGGAATATTTTGTATTTGTAAATTAGAGCACTGACCCCTAGGCACATAGGCCTCTCCTTGAATTTGCACAGGCTGCTCAGATGAGTCACTGATAGTCTCCCCAACATCCAGCATCAAACCTCACTTCTGCCTTGTCTTCCTGCTCTATCAGACCACAGCATTGCTGTTACCCACGGAACAGTTATTTAGAAGAAGGTTGGAGTTGAAATCTTCCCCTATTGTTTGGTAGCAATGCAGTGGGGGAAAAATCAATTCCCTGTGTCTAGAGTGCACAGGTTAGGCAAGCAGTGCCTCTTATGGAACATAACTGTTGCCAGGCTTCTTGTGTGGGTGTGCGGCCCACTAGAGAGGTATTCTAAATGCTGATTATCTCCTGGGACCCAGGCCCTGGTCTCTAAGAAAAAGAGTTCTGTCTCCTGGTTCCATTTCTCTTCTTGCTCCCTATTTGAGGAGGGAAAAATTAGAAATAATGCAAGTAAGTGTGAAATATAGAACATTTCTTTGTGGAAGTTTCTTGCCGGTTTTTTAAAAAAACCATAGTGTTTTATCACCACCTAGTGGCCAAAATTGTGCTTTGCAGTTAGGATTTTAATTTTTAAGCATTTGCTCTAAATTCTAATTTTCTTTTCTTTTTTTTTTTATGTTTATTTTTGAGAGAGAGACAGACAGAATGTGAGTGGGGGAGGGACAGAGAGAGAGAGAGAGAGAGGGAGACATAGAATCCAAAGCAGGCTCCAGGCTCCAAGGTGTCAGCACAGAACCAGATGTGGGGCTTGAACTCAGGAACCATGAGATCATAACCTGAGCTGAAGTCCAAGTTTAACCGACTGAACCACCCAGATGCCTCCCTTACTTTATTTTATATCTAAATACGGCTTAGAGACAGGTAGAATATGAGAAATCTTAAATTAAGGAGAGACTCAATATTAGAAGGCCAAATATAGGGGTCATTTCATAATGCTTTCTAAGCCCTTATATTTCTGGGTTTACTGAAACAACACATATAACTGAGACTTGATTCTGAGGTTGTGATGACAATAATAACAATCACCTTAATAATAATATCTGCTGAGTGCTTACTATGTTCCAGACAATATTCTAATGCTTTTCAGAACTACTCATTGGCCCCACAATAACTATGTAGTTAAGTTGTCTTGTACCCAATTTTTAGAAGAGAAAACGGAGATAAAGAGAAGTGAACAATTTTCCCCAAGACCAACCGCCTATTAACCAGTAAAGCCGAAATTTAAAGCCCAACAGTCCAGCTCCAGAACCTTAAGTCTATATAGCATAGGATAAATGTGTACAATAGGACTGTGGAATCAGAGAGGCTCCCCACTACTGTAAAGCTAGGTATGCCTTTAACTAGATTGTGATTAAGTTTCAAATGCTTGGGAAAGACAGAGTGCCATAGGAATCCAGGGTTGGCACTTGATAAAGGCATTTCTACGGAAATTTCAGAGATAGCAGGAATTTAACTTCAAACGTTGGTGTGAAGTGGAAAGGCATGGGGAGGGGCGGGGGGGGGGGAGCATGGCCCGAGTAAGAAGAGACAGCAGGATCAGAGGCAGTGATGCGATGGAGGACATGAAGCAGGGTGGGGGCAGCGACCAGAACCAGGTGAACAAAGTGGGGAATAGGAGGACGTTCAAGGAAAGAGAGGAAAGTCAGAAAGGTCGGTTTGGGCCAATTGTCCATGGAGGATCTTACCAGCAGATTAAGAACTTAGATCTTGAGTCAGGTAGTTATAGGGAATTATTGAGAAGTTTTTAAATAATATTTAAGGCTTTTGTAATTTTTCAAAGGCAAGGTGTGCCCAATGTGGAATAATTGGAAACCAAGAAAGGCAAAGCTAAAAGACTATTTGTAACTTTACCTCTTTTAGTAACATTTGTAATATATCTTCCGGTCTTTATACCACATACACATTTTTAAAAAAAAAAGAAGTTATTGGATTTGATGTAATGAATATACAGTATTCTAATGTTTTGGTTTTGCCTTTTATTACTGTACATGTCTATTATAAATAAATAAAATAGAAGCATGAAAGCAAAAGTAAAATTATAAGCAATTCCAGGCTCCTATTATTAACAATCACTTTTATTGTGTGTGTATATTTGTGTGTATATGTATGTATGTATCCCTTTGGGAAAAATAGAGCCCATTAAAAAAATAGAATAATAATTTACAAACTGTTTTAGACCCTGAAGTTTTCTCTTAACATATCATGAACATCTTGTTATGCTGATACATGTATTTCTACATCAAAATTTAATGACTGCATCCTTTACAAAATAATTTACTCAATCTCACATTTTTTAATTGCTTTTGCATCTTTGTTGAAAACCAATTAACTACACATGTGTGGGTCTTCAGTTAGACTCTCAATTGTATTGATCTATTTGTCTTTCTCGATTCTAATACCACAAACTTTTTTTTTCAGTATATGAAGTTTACTGTCAAATTGGTTTCCATACAACACCCAGTGCTCATCCCAAAAGGTGCCCTCCTCAATACCCATCGCCCACCCCCCCTCCCTCCCGCCCCCCATCAACCCTCAGTTTGTTCTCAGTTTTTAAGAGTCTCTTATGCTTTGGCTCTCTCCCACTCTAACCTCTTTTTTTTTCCTTCCCTTCCCCCATGGGTTCCTGTTAAGTTTCTCAGGATCCACATAAGAGTGAAACCATATGGTATCTGTCTTTCTCTGTATGGCTTATTTCACTTAGCATAACACTCTCCAGTTCCATCCACGTTGCTACAAAGGGCCATATTTCATTCTTTCTCATTGCCACATAGTACTCCATTGTATATATAAACCACAATTTCTTTATCCATTCATCAGTTGATGGACATTTAGGCTCTTTCCATAATTTGGCTATTGTTGAGAGTGCTGCTATAAACATTGGGGTACAAGTGCCCCTATGCATCAGTACTCCTGTATCCCTTGTCTAATACCACAATATTGATCATTGTAACTTTGTACTAAGACTGGAAGTCAGATAGCAGAGGTTAGCCAAACTTTGTTCTTTTTCAGAGTTGTTTTGGCAATTCTATATCTTTTGCATTTCCAAATGCATTTTAGAATTAGTATTAAAATGTACAAATAAGGCTGTTGAGATTTTAATTGGGATTGTATTATAAGTATCAAATCAAATTGGGGAGAATTAATATTTTATCCGTGTTTATGCATAACCATGGCATTTATCTCTATTTATTTAGGAGTTCTTTAATTCCTCTCAGTATGTTTTGCAGTTTGCAGTGTATGGGACCTGCATATTTTTTTCTCATATTTATCTCTAGGTAATTCATATTTTTATGGTATCATAAATGGTATTGTTATTTTAATTTCAATTTCCAATTGTTTGTTGCCAGTATATTGATCTCACTCCTTCCAAACTTGCTGAAATTAGTTATTAGCTCTAGTAAATACATAGATTCCACAAGATTTTCTACATAGATGATTGTGCCATTTGTGAATAAAGACAATTTTACCTCTTCATCTCCCATCTGGGTGTCTTTTATTTCTCTTGCTTGCCTGGAATGACTGGCTGAAACCTCCAGGACTATGTTGAATAGAGATGGTGAAAGCAGACATCCTTGCTTGTTTCCTCATCTTGGGGGAAAGAATTTTGTCTTTTAAGTATCATGTTAACGGTGTAGTTTTTGTAGCTGCTCTTCACCAGGCTGAGGATATTTCTTCTATTTCCAGTATGCGATTTTTTTTTTTAATCAGGATAAGATGTTGGTTATTTTGTCACATGATTTTTCTCCATCTTTTGAGACGATCATATTGTTGTTTAGTCTATTAACATGGTGACTTACATTGTTTTGTTTTTCAAATGTTGAACTAACTTTGTATCCCTGAGGTACACCCCCACTTGATCATGATGCATTATTTTAATATAGTGTTAGGTTTGGTTTGTTAAAATTTGGTAAGAAATGTTATCTGCACATTCATGAGCGATATTGTTCTGTAGTTTTCTTAAAACATATTTTTCAGGTACTGGTATCATAGTCATGCTGGCCTCATAGATTGAGCTGGGAAGTACTCAGTTTTCTGGAAGAGTTTGTGTTGAAATATTTTTTCTTCCTTAAATGTTTGGGAGGATTCACTAGTAAATGCATCTGAGAATGGAATTTTCTTTGTGGGAAGATTTAAAACTCCAAATGCAATGTCTTTAAAAGACATAAGGCTCTTTGGATTGTCTATTTCTTCTGGAATAATCTTGGTAGTTTGTATCTTTTAGGGAATTTGAAAGTTTCCTTGTTTCTTAAGGTGAACATTGATGTCATTGGCTCGAGATCTTTCTTCTTTTTAAAATAGGCATTGAGAGCAAAAATATTCTTTCTTATTACTGCTTTGGCTGTAACCATAAATTTTCATATGCTATGTTTTCATTTTTATTTAGTTAAAATTTTTCCTAATTTCTTTTTTGATTTCTTTTTTGACCCATGGGCTATGTAAATGCATGTAATTTATATATTTGAGATTTTGTCCACATAACTCTCTGTTATTGATTTCTAATTTAATTCCATAGTGGTCAGAGAACATATTTTGTATGTCTTTTGTTGCTCTACCTTGACTGCAAACAGAAATTCAATCCCATGCTTTTGGACTTGTAGGTTGTTTTTGATTTTTGCACTGTTGAAAACAATTCTTGGATGAAGATGAACTTGGAATCTTTGCACCCATTCTACTTTCTTAGATAAATTACAGGGAATAAAAATTTTGAGTCAAATAGTATTTACTTTCTTTTATAGACTTTGTACATACTGATAGGTAGCTTATTTCATGCTTTTCCTTATATTAAATAATGTGCAAATATTTCTTCAGATCAATAATTGTTTTTCTATAACATTTCTATGATTATTTTCTATAATCACTGCATAATATTTTATTGATCTACCAAATTATATTTAACAATCCTCTATTGTTGGACATCTCGGTTCTATCAAATTTGGGACAAATTTCCATAATGCTTTAACAAATCACATTGTGGATCATTCGTTTGTAGAAGAGGATTGACCTCATAAAAACGGCGATTTAGGGAAGTAAGTCAGGAAGTAGTAGAGAGGATAGATTTGGGCTGAGAAGGACTGGAAGTAGGGAAATGTGGTCCATCCCAATAAGATTCAAATGCAATACTACAAACATAAGGCTCTGGCGGTGACAAAGAAACAGAGACATCAGGATGGGTGGAAGAAATATTAAAACAAAAGAATCTATCACACTTAGTGACGATTTTGTGAGAATGAAATTCAATCTCTATCTTTAAAGTAGTGGCATTTTTAGGTAAAATTGTCTTCACATTTATCTTTAAAATATCCATTTTCTTAGCATTTGTTCTCACTTGTCAAGCAGTAATGTTTTCTACTCATTCAATAATGGTTTCTTCATAGATGATAGGAGGAAACTAGGGAAACTATTTTCTTAGGCAATTATATCTAAGGGAGAACAGGATTCAAAGAACTCCCTATTACTTTATAAGGAATTCTCTCAGCCTCAAAATGTTTTGCCCTTTTGAATTATATCCTCACCGTATAAAGAAACAACAGATTTTGAGACCTATCCGTAACCTTGTTATACTTTGATTTGTTAGCTAGCAATGGTTAAGAGCAAAACCTATTGGGTCACTTGACCCAGAGAAGGAGAAGTCACCTTCCTGTCAATTACCCTTGAGGACCCAGCTGACCGTGGGCTCCTGCAGTGCCTCTACCTGAGTGCCTGGAGTGGGCAGGGGCTTGACGGGTGTGTTCAGTGAACACACAAAGCCAAGTCTAAACTTCCCAGTCCCATCTTTCTTCATCCCAGCTCCTTTCCTTTCCACTTCTCTTTCCTACCACTCTCACCTTGCAATGTTGGGAATGCTAAGCTGTATGAAATATCCATTATTGTGCACACTGACACAATTTATCTCTTAATTTAGCAGATGATTCAGCTCTTTTATCAAATTTTTAAAAATAAAATAGGTCATCTCATTTTAAATTCTTTCTTGATCATTTCCCTAAAAGCCTTGGCCTTGGCCAAGTTGTCACAATCACAGCTCTGGAGGCTTCATCCAAAGGCCCAGGTCCAGCTCATTAGACTGAGCACCAAAGTTCCTCACAACACTCCCTAAAAAAAACAAAACAAAACAAAACAAAACAAAACAAAAAAAAAAAAACGAGTACACTATCTGTTTCTTTACTTCTCATTTAAGGTCAAAAAGCAATACTATGATCATCAAAATGTGCTTGAAGAAAACCTGGCTTCCAGTCACCATGTGGTCTTCTGGAAATTTTTAGTAGATTAGTTGTATAATTACTTCAACCACAAACTCAGTCCCATAAGAGTCAAGAAGCACCAACAATTTTTTAAAGCTTTTATTAAACTGCAGTTAGTTAACATACAGCGTAATATTCGTTTCACATGTGCAATATAGTGATTCAACACTTCCATATATCACCCACTTGCTCATCACAAGCGCATTCCTTAATCCTGGTCACCTATTTAACCCATCCTCCCTCCCCACCATTTCCCTTCTGGTAACTAGTTTGTTCTTTATCATTAAAAGTCTATTTCTTGCTTTGCCTCGCTCTTCTGCCCCCCTTTGCTTGTTTGTTTTGTTTCTTAAATTTCACATACGATGAAATCACAAGGTATCTGCTTTTCTGACTGACTTATTTCACTTAGCATAATACTCTCTAGCTCCATTCATGTTGTTGCAAACAGCAAGATTTCATTCTTTTTGATGGCTGAGTAATATTTCACTATCTATCTATCTATCTATGCCATTTCTTCTTTATCCATTCATCTGTCCACGGACACTTGGGGTATTTCCATAATTTGGCTATTGAAGATAATGCTGCTATAAACATCAGGGTGTGTGTATCCCTTTAAATTAGTGTTTTTTATTTTGGGGCACATACCTAGTGGTGCGATTGCTGGATCATAGGGTAGTTCTAGTTTTAACTTTTTGAGGAAACTCCATACTGTTTTCAGAGTGGCTGCGCCAGTTTGTATTCCCAGCAACAGTGTGAGTATTCCTCTTTTTCCACATCCTTGCCAACACCCGTTGTTTCTTGCGTGGTTGATTTTAGCCATTCTGATAGGTGTGAGGTGATATCTCATTGTAGTTTTGATTAAGGAGCACCAACTTTAAATTTATCAATTTATGAATTATTTCCCTCCCTCTGAAGTCCCATCTGCAACCTTGACAGTCTCAAGTTGTTTAATTTTTTTGTCATGTGCATGTAATGGTATTGGTAATGACTACCCATCCAAATTCTATCAAAAGCTTTTAAAATACTGTAAACTCCTCTACTGCTGTCTCAATGCTCATTAACTAAGTCTGAAGGGAAGACATTGAACCCACTTCTACCATGTGTTGTAAATGTCTGTTTAGTATTGAGTTGGCAGCCCAAAATTCTCTCGATAAAATATAATGATTTTTCAGGTGGAATAAATCTTTTCATTAAATACTTACTGATTTGGTACCTTGGGAAAGTTACTTAAATTCTATAAGCAGTGGCTGGTTCGAGCAGGAGCCCACTTGTGGAAGCCAATGGTTAAATTTTCAGTTTTGCCTACAAGTTTTTAAGAGACTTGTTTTAGAGACTTGAAATCAGTCGTGGTTTACTGTGGTTTACCACAGATGCTGGCAAATGCTACAAATGAGGGCACTTCTTTCTCCACAGAGAGCTGGTTTACCAGTTTCCTATTGTTTCTAAGTCTTAGTTTCTTCATCCATAAAATGAGAAAAATAAAATTTCAATCAGTATTGGACACATTCAGTTGCAGTAACATAATCTCTTTGCTAGTTTAAATACAAGGAATTTGCTGAAAAGTCTGAAATGCCCTATAGAATTGTAAGGAAGACCGATAAAATAGGTTATAGTTTGAGCTCTCAAAAACAAATCTGAGATTATACCATAAAACTGGGCCACCATGGGACCTACTGCTTCTTCTATATTCAGGAAGCTACCTGCCCATTTGGGAAGCTGCTGCTATGGTTACCAGCTGTAAAACTACATTACCTCCACCAGGTTCAGGAAAGCCTCCTTGATCAAGAAGCCACTACAGGCAAAGCGGAGACCTGTGCATTGCCTCTAACTGCCTCTTGCCTTCTGAATATTTCAAGATAGCATCTGATTGGCAGAAACTAACTCATAAACAGAACTTGGAGGCTTGTAAATATAGTCTTTATTCATATTGTCTTGTGTGCAGATAAAAAATCAGAGGTTCTATTGCCATAGATTAAAAGAAAGGGGGAGAATAGCTATTGGAGGACAGCTAGCAGTCTGCCATAGACTATCCATTTTATCCCTGAGCTCTGTGAACGCCCTTTTCCCCAAACAGAATAATTCATACCCTACCTATGAGCTATGACCTCAGAGTTCCATCCAGAGATTGAACCCAGTTCAAAGGCCAGGATATCTGAATGACTTAAAGTCCTCTCCATCAAGCCCAGATTGGCTATCTGTAGACACATGACCCAAGAAGTGGCACGTAAGTTATCCCCCCATGTTCAACAACAACAACGACACCACCACCACCACCACACACACACACACACACACACACACACACACACTATCCAGTGGTAGAGTAGGACCAGGATAACTATAATAAAAATATTATGCTGGGCGGGAATTTCAGGGACCTCTGCCCTGGTACTAGACTACTATAATTTTCTAGGTTAGCCTATCTAAAAGCCTCTGGTTCCTTTCACATCTCCATGACTACTGGTTCTGTTTTCTTGGAGGTCCTTCCTTATCCATTAGACTCCTGGACCACATCTGACCTGGGCATCGGAGAGTCTTCCTTTCTTGGGGCTATAAAACTTCCACATCCGGGGCACCTGGTTGGCTCAGTCAGTCAAGAGTCCCACCCTTGGTTTTGGCTCAGGTCATGATCCCACGGTTCGTGGGTTAGAGCCCCTCATAGGGCTCCGCACTGACAGCACAGAGCATGCCTGGGATTCTCTCTCTCTCTCTCTCTCTCTCTCTCTCTCTCTCTCTCTGCCCCTCCTCTGCTCTCTCAAAATAAACTTTAAAAAAAATTAAAAAAAACAAAAACAAAAACACTTTCACATCTTGCTCTTTTCTGATGAAGGTTTGGCTACCTAAGTTTGCTTTGTGCTCAGATAGTCGGGCTCTGGTAGACCAGGTTTATGGTTTTGGTGGTAAAGAGTTTCCTCATATACTTGATAGGCTTCTAGTCTTCCATCTGATCACTTCCAGCATGAGAATTGTACCCAAAGAACTCACTTAGATATTACATATAAATATATATTAAATTTGAATACATATTATTATATATATTTAAATCTTAAGATCTAGTTTTAATTATTAGCTACTATGCTCTGCACAATCTCTTTTCAACCTAATGGTGGCTGTTTATGGATTGAGTTATGTTCCTCCCAAAAAAGATATGTTTTATACTTGAACCCTAGTATGTCAGAATGTGACCTTATTTGGAGATGATCAATTTGGATGGAGATAATCAAGTTAAAATGAGGTCATTAGGGTGATCCCTGATTCAATATGACTGGTTTCTCATAGAAAGGGGAGATTTGGACACAGATTTGCATACATGGAGAATGTCGTGTGAGGAGGAAGGTAGAGGTCTAGGTGATGCATCGACAAGCCAAGGAATGCCAAAAGTTGCCAGTAGACCACCAGAAGCTAGGGGAGATTCATGGAACAAATTCTTCCTCACATCTCTCAAAAGAAACCAACCCTGCTGAAACCTTGACTTTGAACTTCCAGCCTCTAGAACTATAAGACAAGAAATTTCTGTTCAAGCCACTCAGTTTGTGCTACTTTGTGACAGCAGCCCTAGCAAATTAGTACGGGTGGCTAACATAGTATGCTAAAATAAGGGTTTTGAATGGTGGGGCAACACCCTTAATCTCATCTATGCTCCTGAGCTGTTCTCATTGTCTAGCCCAGAATGCTTTGAAGAGGTGCTTGTAAATAGTTGGGGCCCCAGTGCTCCTTCAGAACAAACTCTTATTTTTGCTTAAGTGTGGAAGTACAGACACAATTGACTTTTTAAACACTGTGAGGCACCAAATTATTAGCCTCACAAATATTTTAGATTTCTCCACCATAGGTTGAGATACTTTGCTACAGCTTTAGATTTCTGTCCTTTCCTTAATAATAGGTATATTCCTTTCATTTTTCTTTGCAGGCTGGCTAGATCTAGATATAGTTCATCTTTCTCTTGTAAATCTTTGCTGGAGATAGCAGAAGTAACCAATTTACACCATTATGAATTTTTCCAACCCTTTAACCTACCACCACAGGCTTGATCAATGTGTAATCTCCCCTGCAAGGCATTTTAGGTAACCATTTATCAAACACTTCGCCACTGAATAACAACAACCAGTTTTCCACACTGCTAGACCTGTCCTTATCCTCTACTGCTTGGACTAAGTCAAAGTACAATAATATCCTTTAGGGCAGAACCCCACTTCTCAATTCCAAATTTTGTATTGGTCAGAGTTCTCTTGCAGAGAACAGAAGTCATTTTAACATTCGGTTTAATCTGAAAGGGATTTAGTGCAGGTTTTGTTCTGGCTTGGAGAACCAGTGGGAGGGCTGAAGAAACAATCAAGGATTCCTTCAAGAACAGTACAATAGAGCAGAGCCACCCATGCAGATCTTCTTAAGGCTACAGGAAGATGACCAAGATCATAAAGCAATCCTGTACTGGGGCAGGGGACTGGGAAACAGAATCCTGTACTGGGGCAGGGGACTGTGATAGGAGTGCAGAAACACTAAAAGTATGACTTCCACCTTACGAATCTCTCGCAAGTACATCTGATTAGCAGGATCCAAGCCAATTCAGAGTTCTAGCTGTCACAGTGTCTCGGAAATGTCTCTTATTCTGGGCTGTGATGTGACCAAATAAAAGTTAAGAGCTCTATTTCTGTGTAAGAAAAGGGGGAAGGAGATAAAGCACAAGTAGTCAGAGTGTGAATCTGAATATTTTAGGGTTATTTCTGGCATAGAGCAGGCCCTTAATAATTGACAAATGTATGAAAACATAATACAAGTTCCCTCTCTGACAAAATGCACATGCAATCAGAAATACCAGATCAGGTTTGTAAAAGGCAAACTATGTCACAATTATTTTGCACTTTTATTTGTTCAAGTGCAATACTACGTTCTCTGAGCTGGAATATTTACAAATGTAACCTTCTGGTTAACAGAGTTCATTCTCTGGAGCAGTAATTGAACTTATAAGTCAAAGGTCCAGTTCTGGTCCAGTTGAAGTCTCTTTGTTCTTTCTCAAGTTGTTTCACCTTCCCATGTCTTCTGGTACCCATGATTCCAGAAAATAAGAGCTCTTAGATGTGTTTCAAGCCTGGTTTTATCTTTTTACAAATTTGAATCTTAAACCTAGATTTTTGAAATATGTTTTAGGGCAGAGGTCAGTAAAGTTTTTCTTAAAGGATTAAAAAAATTTTTTTTGATGTTTATTTTTGAAGGAGAGCGAGACAGAGCATGAGCGGGGGAGGGGCAGAGATTGGGAAACAGAATTCGAAGCAGGCTCCAGGCTCTGAGCTGTCAGCACAGAGCCCAGTGCAGGGCTTGGAGCATGAACTCACAAGCCATGAGATCATGACCTGAGCCAATGCCAGATGCCCAACAACTAAGCTATCCAGGTGCCCCAGTAAAGCTTCTTAATAAAGGGTCAGATAGTAGTATTTTCAGCTTTGTAGGCCATACAGCATCTGTTGCAGTTTCTCAAACTTGACATTGTAGTGTGAAAGCAGTCACAGACAGACAGCACATAGATTAATGACAGTACCTAGGTTCCAACAAAACTGTATTTACAAAAAAGGTAAGAGACCTAACCTCACATGGGCTGTCATTTGGCAACCCTTGTTTTAGAGAATTGCATGAAATAGGGGCACCTGGGTGGCTCAGTGGGTTAGGCATCCGACTTTGGCTCAGGTCATGGTCTCCTGGTTTGTGAGTCTGAGCCCCATGTTGGGCTCTGTGCTGACAGCTCAGAGCCTGGAGCCTGTTTCCGATTCTGTGTCTCTCTCGATCTGCCCCTCCCCTGCTTGTGCTCTGTCTCTCTCTCTCTCTCTCTCTCAAAAATAAGTAAACATTAAAAAAAAAAAAAGAAGATGAAATGAAATAAAATAAAATACAAAAGAATTATTGAAAACAAAAGAAATAATTCATTAGAGGTACCTTGGTGATCATTTAAGATATGGACCTAGTTGGCAATGATCTCCCCCCACATGGAGAGTCCTTTCTTTCAAGCACTGCAAGCACTCACTCTAACTAGCGGTGTTTGAGATAGCACTTCCCTCTGCTTGGCCGCACTGTACAGTCCCATGTCAATGTTCTCGTGACCATTTGTGGACCTAAGCACAGTATGAAATTTCTTTAATTTCAATAACCATCCTCACGATGGAAACAGCAACCTGCTCCCAACTGTACCCAGCTACAGCTAAAGCAACTGTTGTATTTTTCTGCCAGTCCCAACTGCTGGCTGGATTTAGCTCCTGGATTCAGCTCCCACAGGCTCCTGAGAGCCTTGCAATACCAGAATACCTGTGAGTTACTGTGGCCCACCACACACAGATGGAGATTCTGGTGCCATCCTGCCCTGACCAGGCATCAGCTTTTGTACTAAAAGGTAGTGGAACTCCTAGCACAGCAGTCCCATCTGACCTCTGCCACTCATTAGCTGTGTGGTCTTAGGATAATTACTTATATTTTCAGTGCTTCAGTTTCCTAATATGCAAGATGGGGTTCATGCTGACAGCTCCTTAGAGCAGTGACAGGACTCTATCAAACATTCCAAAGATGCTATCTACAATGCAGAAATTGGTAGCAGTTATTCATATACTTTATAATGACCATAATAGTGTGAATTGGCCTTCATTTTCATCTGAGTATTCCGATACGTGAACAACAGGTAAAATTTGAGTTTTGCTTGCTTGTTTCCATTGGTTTTAATTATGGTCTCCTAACATGAATATTTTCTATACATTGGGATAGCCTGTTTTATTATTCGGTTGCCCTAAATTTTCTTAATTAAAAGTGTACATATTTTGGGAGTGTCTGGCTGGCTCAGTAGGTCTCTTGATCTCAGAGTTGTGAGTTCAAGCCCCACATTGGGCCTAGATCTTACTTAAAAAAAATTTTTTTTAAATATATATATATATTTTTTTGAGAGAGAGAGAGAGACAGAGAGAGACAGAGACAGAGACACACAGAGTGTGAACGGGGGAGGAGCAGAGAGAGAGGGAGACACAGAATCTGAGGCAGGCTCCAGGTTCTGAGCTGGGAGCACAGAGCCAGATGCAAGGCTTAAACTCATGAACTGTGGGGATCATGACCTGAGCCAAAGTCACCTAACCAACTGAACCACCCAGGCGACCCTACAAATTTTTTTTAAAAACTGTACATATTTTTGAAAACAAATGAGCATAAGCTTGAAAACAGTAGAGCAGACACCATAAAAAAGTAAAACACAAAAACTAAGCAACAAATATAAATACCATGGATAATTTAGTATTTTGCCCACTGATTCTTAACAGTTGGCTGTTCCTCTGGCCTGCTCTCTTCACACACAAACCTGGCTTCTTTTTCTTTCCTGGTGGTTCTTAAACACCAGGCAGACTGGTCTTAGATTAGCTATGTGACATCATCCAGTGGGGCTTGTTCAAAGTCACATTCTTAAATCCCACTCCCAAAGACTGATTTGGTAGTTTCAGGAGAGGGCTGGGCGTCCCTATTTTCACAATGCCTCCTGTATTGCAGGTGCAGGGGAGACTTGGGAGACTTCTACTCTGTGCCCTTACTCATGTTCTCACGCAAGCGTTCCTCTCCAGCCCCTGCTACCCATGAATGAGGTGCCAAAAACTGTGCAGCCACTGTCTCGAATGCTTATAACTACCCTGCCAAGGAGATATTCTTAATGCCATATTATAAGTGAGGAAACCAAGGCTCGGTTATGTTTAGTAATTTGTCGGAAGTCTTCTGCCTCTTTCCTTGACAAGAGTATTTGGTTAATACCATAGCTGATGTTAACTTATCTGTTGAAGCATGTAAAAAATTACCTAGAGGGGATGGACCAAGCCTGGTCCATCTAGCATAGTCAGGGACTGATTACAAGGAGTAGAAACCCATTCGAAAGGTGTGAAGAAGGCTTATGGAGAGGATAGAGGAGAATTTCATGGAAACTAAATGTAGAAAATGTAGCTTGGCCTTAAGGAAACTGGATTAAACTCAGTCTTGGGTGTTTGAGATACTTGTAATAACAGAGGAAATAGATAATTTTCACATATTTATTCTTCCAATCTAGTACGAATGGCTTATATGCATAGGTTTCTCCAGCGAGGCTCAGGAGCTGCGTAGGAAGGCAGGAATTGCCCTTTGTCTCCCCATGGCTGTAGAAGAAACATTTCAGGTCCCTCCTTCCTGTACAGCTGCCACTAGGGTGTCTCCTCCCAACAGCACTCCTCCTTGTTTTCACCTGGCTGCTGGCCTTGGCTGGGTAGAACAAAGGAATAAAGTGTTGCAAGAGAAAATGGGCCCTCTATTCCCTACAGGCTCTTTCATTCTAAATGAGAGAATTCAAAGTCAATTCAAACGGACTTAAAAAAAAGAAAAAAGAAAAAGAAATTTACTGGATTATGTAAATAAAAGGTTCAGGATTAAATCTAGCTCTGGAATTGGCTGGGGGTCACAGATAAACTGCCCCAGCTTCAACAGTTTTCCTACAGCAGGCATTTAAAAAATATTTGTTTACTTGAATTAAGGCTATGAATTTTCCAGAGTCAAATTGTCTAAGTATAGAATTTGTCATACTTCCTGGTTTTGATTTATGGGGGTTTTATTTTTAAATATTTTAAATATTTTTATTTATATTCTACAGTATGTATTATTTGGTTTTATTTTTGATCAAAGAATGTAGAAGCCAGATTTTTGATTTTTTAATTTTCAAGTAGCTGGGGGATATTTGTGCATGTGTGTTTTCATTATTTATTTGTTTGTTTTACTTCTAGATTTATTGTCACCTGGATATATTTTTTCTGTGTCTTGCAATTTTTTTGTTTTTCTTTTCGGAAATTTTTTCTTTAGCTATGTTAATATATTCAATCTGATTACAGTCAGGGCTTGGCAGGGAAGCTGTTTGGTGGCTTTAGGGTGACCTTCCATACAGCTAGTCAAGTACATTAGGTCTCTTTTATACTTGAACTCGAGATGGAAAGATTATTTCCCCATTTTCTTTTCTTTTTTTTTTAATGTTTATTTATTTATCTTTTGAGAGAGAGCGAGCGAGAGTGAGCAGGGGGAGGAGCAGAGAGAGAGTGGGAGAAAATCCCAAGCAGGCTCAGGGCTGTCAGCACAAGAGTCCCACACAGGGCTCCATCCCATGAACCGTGAGATCATGACCTGAGTAGGTTGCTTAGCCAACTGAGCCACCCAGGTGTTCTTACTTCCCAATTTTCAAACTACTTAGGGGTGGGGGACTCGTTTGTGGCCCTATATACTACAGTTCCCCTATGAGTACAGTAATAATAGTGCATACCTTACAGGGTTGTTACCAGGATTAAATGAGCTAATATGTGTAAAATGCTTAGCACTGTGCCTGGTCTACAGTAAGCCATCAATAACAGCTCCAGATGATAATATGTTCTTTTTTTCTGAACCCGCAGTTTTGCTTTCCAGTACAAGTCCACTTTGATAGATATAGGGTGGTTTCTAATTACCCCCAACTTCTTTCTAACCAAAAATCACAACAACAGATGAAGAAGAAAAGGCAAAGAAAAACTTCCCTACTGGACATAAATGGGATGTAATGACTTTATGCAGCACCCCCTAACAATCACAATAGCAACAACAACAAAAGCCAAGTTAATTTTCTTTTAAACATGTTCTACCCGGTTCTGTGAAGAGAATTCACAGAGCTGCTGAGCAATGTGCTTACAGCTGAATCCTAATAACAAGAGGTCCTAATTTTCTACTTGTTGAGGACTTGTTCCTCTCCACCGTTCAACTGTGTAAACCTTCCGGGCAGGGATTAGGTCTTTCATTTCTGGTCCTCACCGCTGTGCACAGGTGCCTGACAGAGAGCGTGAAACACAGTTTGAGTTTTGTGGGGGTTGAGAGGTCCCGTATTCGAGTTCTCCAGACCTGAACCAAATTCCAGTTCAGCTACTCAGAAATTAAGTAATCTGCCTTAAGAGTTATGCTTGGGGCTCTATTCACTTGCTTGTTATTATTGGCCAATTATCGTGATCCTTGTTTGCATACATATTTGGATAATAATTTCAGATGGTTGTGGAAAAGTGCTTTGTATAAGGTCTTATACATACTTTATACCTCACTAAATCCACTGAAGAGCCCCCTCAAGGTAGGTGAGTTTTACTGATGATTACATGTGAGATAATGGAAAAGTAATCACCAGCCAAATTATTATTCCTTGTATGGATGAGGTAAGATTTAATAATGAGGTAAGATTTTAAAAATCTGCCAATAATAACTACCAAGTGGTGTTTGGTGATTCTTTTAACGACATTCATTTAAAAATTTATGCATTATTATTTGTTCTCATTGCAAGTCTGTCCAAAGTGACTAATGGTGTAGCATTGTATTCCTTCTCATGGTCCTCAAACTACATATCCTAGTAAATATAATTTGTAAACACCTGACATTTAGTGATTTGTCAAACATCCTATCCGATCCGTGACTTCACAGCCACTGGAAATGTTACTCATCTTCAAGTAGACGAAAACCAGAATACTTCATGAGGCTGCGAAAGCCACCTGCCACACCCCTTCTCTATTTTAGGTGGTCTTTCTGATCTCCCTTTTCTGAGGACAATGTTTGGCGACAGATCAATTCGCAGGGTCGCAGTGACTTTGTTTATAGGCTTTCTCATTCAGCGCTGTCGATTCTAAGCCAGAGGAAGCGGAAAGCCGAAGGATTTGTCATCCTCTGCACGGGTGCTTTCTCTTTTTTACCAGACTTTTTTGGTCCTGGGAGGGGTGCTGCAGCTGCGTGATACTACATCTCCACAGCCCTCTAAATTTAGGCCAGCCTCATCCCTCACTGTCATCACTCACTCCCTCTGGCGTTCGTATTTCTCCCAGTTGGATTTACTCTTGCAAAATTCTTGCGCCATTAATCCGCCGAGGGATACCCCGCCGGAGCCCGACCCACCCGCCTTCCCACACACCCAGGGAACCCTGCCGGGTTCCTGCCAGCCCACACTCACGAGGAATCATTCCATTTCCTGGCGACCAATCAGCGTTCCGTACGCTGCCGCGCCAGCCAATCCAAGCAAACACACGTTGCCCAGGCCAACTTCGGCCACTTGCTCTCCGGTGCGCCCGGGTTCGAGCTGCGGAAAAACTTGGTACCTTCCAATTGGCTGCAATGGCGGAGGTGGCCCGTAGCCCATTGGCTCTGCCGGCTCTGCCTGGCGTGGAAGCTGAGGGAGCTCCCGAGCGTCAGTGTTGCCCCAAGCCGTGAGTGCGGTGCGACCCGTCGCGCCTAGCCGCTCACCGCGCCTCGCTTTATCTCAGGGAGCTGTGGGTGGAGGCGCGGAGTTACGGCGGAAGTGAGGCGGCCGGGAGGGAAGGCGACAGGGGCGACCGGGGCGCCCTGTCCGGGGCGTTTTCCGGAGCTGCTCCGGGCAGCGGGGCGGCGGAGGCCGGCGTGGAGGTCGGGGGTGGCGGACCCCGGCGCCCGGGCGGTGCAGACCTTACAAGTGAGGGAGGTAAGGCATCCCCGGAAGGACCCCAATGCTTGCACCTCGCCTCTCGGCACCGCTCACCTGCTTAAGGACTTGGATGCCCACTAGGCGTTTCTGCGTCGCTTAAAAGGGGAAGGGGCAGTAAAAACCTCGCGTCCAGAGCCGCAGTGAAGATTCACTGAGGTCGCGTTCTGTGAGTGGGCACAGTGCTTCCTGGTTCGTAGTAGATGCACAGACAACGTAGGGTCCCATCTTCCCACACCAAGCTCTGACTGAGTGATACTGATAAGAGGCAGCGTTTTCCGGTGCTTAACAATCTTCCAACCCCGATACTAAATGTATTAATTCATCTAAATTCCCAGTAATTTAGTGTTATTATCCCTAATGTATAGTTAAGAAAGATTACCTGAGCTATTTTGGGATCAGGAGCCAGGACAAAATGACAAATTCAGTATGATGTCAGATTTTTTTAATGTAAAGTCTCTTCTAGCTTGTGATCAACTTCCGGTGTTTTGCAGAATAGACCTTTAGACTGTGAAGGCAGAAGCCCAGGGTTGGAATTCTGGCTCTATCGCTTATTAGCTGTGTGATTATGTACAAAGTGACTTAATTTCTTTGTTACTACTTTGTAAAATCAGTATAATAGGATCAGCTTTGAAGGTTGTTTATGAGGATTAAATGAAATAATACAATTTAAAGTGGCCAGGAAGACTGGTCACATAGTAAGTGATCAATAAATGTTAGCTATTATTATTTTAAGTAAAGGATTAGAGCATTAGGAGTTCAAAGATGACCTTGGACTCAAACTTAAAGCTGAAATATCATTAGAATTTTTTAAGTTTACTTATTTATTTTGAGAGAGAGGGAAACAGAGAATCCCAAGCAGACTCTGCGCGGTCAGTGCAGAACCCCCATGGGGGATCGAACACACAAACTGTGAGATGATCTGAGCCCAAACCAAGAGTTGGTTGCTTCACCTACTGAGCCACCCAGGTGTCCCAAGGTATCATTAGAATTTAATATTGCCTTAACTGTTGTAAAAAGTCTCAACATGGTTGTAAAGCTAATACTAAAGCTAAAGTGAGCACTGAAACAGAGGGACATTGGTGACATTGTAGAAGTAGGCTTTTCTGTTGGATTCTTGCTATAGCCAGTCTCAAAAATGAGAACCTACTGTTTTTGAGTTTGAAAAGCTAAATTACAAATTCAAAATTGATTGGAAATCAAGGATATGCTGAAATGTTTATGTTAGGTGGAAAAATAATTTAATTTACAAGGCCTTGGTTTGCACAATATCTTGGGGGAAAATCTATGGCATGCTAAATTGAAGCTATGCAACTAAATGAAACCCTTATCAATTGGGAAATTGAAGTTTAAACAATTCTGTTAATAGTGTCTTTCAATAGTGAATTCTGACTTCATATTACATAAGTACAGGTTTTTACGACATTACACTTTATACTAGAGGTTAAAGTGTTTATTATGTTTCATATTTAAAATAGAACCTATGGCCATCTCCTTGTGATGTAAATTTAATGAAAATCGGAGTTGTATTGGTCACAGACTATGATGCTGAGAGATGGCCACAAGACAATTTTTAACTTGGGCAGGCTGCCCGCTTTATGATGGCAGCCACTGTCTACACTAGTGATTATTGCAAAGACATGGGCATAGGAAACATGAACAAAAAGTTTAGTCTAAAGTAAGGAAAAAAATGAAGGTGGACATTACTGAGCACTGAGGAATAGAACTGTCAAAAGTAGATAACCTTTTCTAAGGAACTGCTAGATTCTGATATGATTAAGTGGTACCTGTTCTCTGAAATGTTAAGTGATGGAATTGGAGAGTTTCTGATGTAGGTCAAGAAAGGGAATAAAAGAATTAGTAAGAGGGAGTTCAGAATAGTATTTAGAACATTTTTCTCACATTCTTCACAGGTGGAGATTTTAGTAGAGCATATTGTATACTTTCCTTTCAATTAATGTGAGTATCCTGCTTTATTAGGAGAGCATCAAGACCTTGATAATAACTCCATACTGCCCAACCCCCAATTCGGGAATATGTTTTGAGAGATATGTTATGCCTGCCCACACACAGATAGTTCAGACAGTAGCCGTATTCTCTTTTGGACTTAATCTTGATGAAAAAAGTCCATGCAAGAATGAACTGCCTAGTTAAATACTTCATTGGGCTAAAAAAGAGCTTTCTGAGTTTACACTTACTGTTTTCCTTTCCTACCTCCTACTCCAGTACCCTTAAAAGAGGCTTATTACTAGTTTTAATGTTTTAGCTTTTGTTGTTGTTGCAATTAAACATTTATTTAAAAGGTGGAATAAGTCAAATTTGAGAGCAAAGACTGGATTATAACCATTTCTTTAGTTCTAGGACCTGGTATATGCTAGATATTTGGCAAATAGTAGACTTACTTGAGAAATTGCTGTATTTAATTATGGCAAAGAATGTTTTAGTCATTCAGAAGCTCAAGGATGATTGGTGTAAATGGGCCCATCTTAGATATCTTGAGGTATTTCATAAGTGAGGCTAGTAGCTCACCATCTACCTCTTTTTCCCACTTTTATTTACTGGGTTCCTACTGCATGTTAGCTAGACCTAAGGAGGATAACATTGAGCAAGTCACACTTCTTGCCCCAAAAGATTTACAGTTAAATTGGAAAAGATGACAAGTGAATAATTACAGAGTTGCTGTGACAAACGTTGGTGGGGTAGGGGGAAGCTAACCTAGTTGTTATAGGAGTCCAGGAAGGAAGAGTAGAAATTAGGCAATAAAGCTCAGCCAGATCATAAAAGGGCCCATAAGCCATATTAAGGAGTTTGGACTTTATAGTGATCAGTAAGAGCGATCAGAAAGATTACTAAGGTAAGCACCTCAAAGATTCAGATTCTCATCTTTATAGGTAGTTTTTCTGGCTCACATTTGTGTAATGGATTTGCACAAAGATGATGTTGTCAATGATAATAGTATCTTTACATTTCATCTTTGATTTCTATCAAGGAGTTTGAAAAAATATCTTATCTGCCAACCACAGGAACCTGGCAGGCAGCCTTTGGGTTTACAGAATATTGTTTGATCATAACGATCCTAGTCATAGATTAGTTTTTCAAGTCTCTAAGAATTTGTGCTTGTTTGTAACATACCCTTGATTAAGGTCGTTGTAGTGGCTACCAAGTCAGCAGTCTCTTGAGGGGAAATCGGATATATTCCTGACTGGCATACTTTTTGAATGAGATCATCCACTTTTTAGTCTTTGGGTGAGATCTATATTTTGCATCACTTACATAGATCCTAAATTCTACATTATTGAATTTTATATATATACTTTGCTATGTTTCTGAAAGGATATACCACCCCAAAATATACCACTTTGGAATAGGGATTATTTTGAGCTGAAGGCAGTCAGCAGCAAATGCAGAAAGAGCTGTTTTCCCTCCCATTACTGCCTAAAAGTAGGACATAAACTTCCCTTTGTGAAGGTCTTCCTTCTCTTCTCTCCTATACCGAAAGGAGGACAACTCATCACTGGGCACAGAGTTGACACCGTGATTGTCTGAACAAACAAACTTTACTACAATAACTCTTATCTTCTATTAGTTTTCTCTCATATATTTCCTCATAATTTACCACCACTAGAAGCCCAGCCCCCTCTTCCTTTGTTTTATCACTTTTCCACAATTTATCACCCTTTGTTAAAATGATGTATAAGCCCTAGGTCTAACTGCTTTTTTGGATCTCCATTTCTTTATTGTGAAGGCTTCTATGCACATAAAAATTAAAATATCAATAGTGAATAAAATATATATGCCTTTTCTCCTGTTAATATACCTTTGTCAATTTAATTTGCAGGTCTCAGAGACAGAACCTAAGAGAGTAGAGAAAAAGGTTTTTTTCCTCCCCTACAGTTCTATATCATCTTATTGTTTATCATTTTGAATGTCTTGTGTGCCCTGCTTTATGCTATTTAAATATTGACTACAATATTGATTTATTTTTGTCACCTTTAGTTTTTAGACCGGTGGTTCTCACCCCTGGCTGGATAACAGAATAATTAGCAAGGCTTTTTAACGAACTTAGATTATGGGGGCCTGCTCCAGATCAGGGCCACTGAATCGCACTATCTGCGCTGGGCCCTGAAATGCAACATCTAAAAACAGTGTCAAAGAAAACCAGAGGCAGACAGAAGTTAAAGTGGTAAAGGCAAATCTTATTCAAGAACTATTGCAATAATGGAGAATAAACCTCAGTGTAGAACTACAGTCCATTCTGAATACAACAGAGACAAGTGGGGATTTGTTGTCAAAGAGCAGGGTGGGGTGGGTGTCCAGTGGATGGAAAATTGCTAAGAGGAAACATTAGGGGGAAGGGGAATTCTGGCTAAATTGACATAGGATTCGTGCTGAACACAGGGCAGTGTGACAAGATCAAGGGTAGGTTGAGGAATTTTTGAGGGTGAGGGGTTTTCGTAAACTGGCTCAGCAGGATTCTTGATAGAACTGAACCTTGGGGGCCAAGGACAAGCCTAAGAACAAGGCTTGGTTAAAAAGAGCACTCAGAAGAGACTAGGGAGGGAATCTTTGTTAACAGCAACAACTACTACAAAATGTAACAAAGGTGATCCTGATGTATGCATTTGTCCTTGAGAATTACAGCCTCATTCCCATAGAGGTTTGAGGCTTGACATTTCATGTAGATCTTTTCTTGATCTCCTTTGTAGTAGTAACTTGATGGTTCTGTAAACTGTGCAGCTTTTGCCCAGAAGCTTTTTCTCCTTTATCCTTTTTACTGGAGTGCACCAAGGCACCAAAAGGACACAAAATTAAAATAAAACAATTCTTGTTTTGAAGCAAACACACTTCAACAAATATTAAGGACCTGTTGTGTTCCAGGCAGTGTTCTAGTTGGTGGGGAAACACTGGTAAATAAGGCAGACAAAAGGCCCCTGCTTTGTTAGTTGAAGATGCGATGGTGAAAGAGTAGAATACAGTACACCAATAAATAAACAGGTTAATTTCATAATGTGATAAGCACCACGAAGAAAATAAAAGAAGGATATAATAACGACTTGTAGAAGGCTGTATTTAAGACAGGAGGTTTAAAATGAAGTTGTCATTACAAGTTGTTATTAGTCATGCTCAGATTTGGGATTTAATAATGCATGCATAGAAATAGCAAGTGCAAAGCCCAAAGTCAGTGACAGGCTTGGCCTATTTGAGGGACAGAAAGAAAACCATTAGGACAAGAATATTGTAGGCAGTGAGGCTTTGACTTTGAGCTACTGGCTCAATTTCCATTGTAAAAATAAATTCTTAAGATGGGGAAGACTGAGTCAAATTGAGGGAAGCCTGGGGAAGCAAGAGGTACCCACAGGGATGAAGCTCTAACTAGGCTTCTGGATCTGGGACTTTGGGGTGCTGTCTCTCCCCATTTCCCCCTCTCTCCTTTGGTCTTTCCACACTTCAGCCTCAGGATAGCCAGATTTTTTGCATGCTTGCATGTTAATCAAAGACTCCCGGAGCGATTATTCTAAAAGAAACCTGCAGAACTGCATGGACTTTTCTAACCCAGCCTACAAAGTCATGCAGTCACAGACCACTTCTTGATGGGAAGTATATCAAAGAATTTTCAGCAATGTGTTAAAACCAACACATTACAGAACCCCTCATTATATTAAGTTTATTATCTTTAAGGCTAGTAATCATTGCTCTTTAAAAACATTGTTGAATAGTAGCTTATCTTTGGAATTGTGAATAATATAGTACTTTTATTTTTTATACAGTTAAAATTATTGCCTTAAAATTATGAACCATTTGTTTATGCTGTACTAGTAGTTCTAAAAGTCTTCCTATGACCTCCTTCCTTACACAGATACCTTACTGAGTCCTATAACATCTCACTGAATGAAATAAAATATTGAAAATGGTACAGTTCTTCAAACTTTTGAAATTGTTCAGAGTTCTGTAGCCCTATCCTGAAAGAAGGTATGAGCAGGTTTCTGCTTGTGCTTCTTGTTCATTTGTTTGCTAGAATGAGTCCCAAATCTGTTGGATGTTAAATTGAAATTTTAATGGCTGAAGCTCTAAGGACTTTTTTAAAGAATTTATTCCTTGTGTATTTATTTTTATAGTTTGGAAACAGCAATTTTTTTTCTTTAAGTTATCTAGAATTCAATAATGTATATCTTTTTGTTATATTCTATTAGGAAGGGAAATAGGATTGTGTTTTATTTTTATAGGAATAATTTTAATAACTCAAAATATGTGATTCTCATCCTTGATTAGGTGTTATTCATCTTGGAAGCTTTTAGGAAAACTATGCCCAGGTCCTACTCTCAGAGATTCTGAATAGTTGATTTGGGGTGGGATTCAGGTGTAAGTATCTTTGACAGCTCCCCAGGTGATTCTTTTATGAAGCCAGATTTGAGACTCCTCGGTCTACTGCGTCAAACTGTGATATTTGCTGATGCTAATCCTTGTCTCTGTAACAGGAAAAAGGAAAAAAGAAAAAAAAAATGGAAGGCCTGCCTGATGCTGCTGTCTTTGCAACTAGACTTAAAAACACTCTCATCCAGTATCATAGCATTGAAGACGATAAGTGGCGAGTTGCCAAGAAAATGGTAAATTACTTAAATTACTTCTATTTGGGGTTTATCCTTTATCTAATGAGTTGGTTGATGACTTTCAAAATGGTAAGGGAAAATAGGACCATTCTTTGGAAAGATGTGCAGGATAGATAATTATGCTAATAAAATCAGTGTTTTTACATCTCACCAAGGCAAAAACATAATAATCCTGTACTGCTTTCATTACTGCTTTAGCTAGCGGACATGAGAATAGACTCTTGGCAACAAGAACCTATAGTATAGCTTCTAAAGCCAACATATAGAATGTATGGATAGTTTGGAAGAGTTTCAGATATTTCAGCAAGCCTGTGAGGGTGGCCATTTAGTTTTCTTTCTTACCAGTGGGACTTGTCCAAACTATCACATGGCTGAGTGTTGACAGAAGTAGCCCTGGATCCAGGACTCTTGCAGTGAAGCACTCTAGCTTGTCTGATGGTCAAGATTTCTTGGGAAATGATCAGAAAAAGGATGTAGGGACTAATTCAAGGTAGCACTGCCATAATAGATGTGACTTGTTTGATTTAAAAAAATATACATGAGCAAGGTCAGAATGAAATATTTAGCATTCCTTTTGTCTTAGTCTAAATGTGTCAGTAATGGTAAATAGATAAGATTGGAGTGAGGCAAATAATAATGGCTGGCAAGATAGAGCCTTCACTGGATCTTAACAGTGTTTGGATCTCATTAAGCTACTAAAAAATCTTTTTTGGAGGTCTGTACTTTAAGGAAGATGTGAAGAACTTTAGGAAACAGAAGAAATTCAGATATGGATCATTTGATGGCATAAAAGACTTCTATGTATCTCTTTGAATATTTACTTAAGTTTTATTTTAATGCAAGGACATGCTGTGCAATTTGAAATTGTTGGTTTTATGTCCACATTTCTAGCTAGGTGATTATTTATGTTCATATACTGTTTTTATTTTTCTAGAAAGATGTAACAATTTGGAGAAAACCTTCAGAAGAATTTAATGGATACCTGTAAGTAAATTCTTCTAGTTTTATGTAGCTCTTAAGACATTGCCAAATTTCCTATATATAAATGATCACTAAATCATCATTGCCTATGAAATTTGGCTTTTAATATTTTAAACTTTCTGGGAAGCAAATAACCTTATGAATTCAGAGTCTTAAAATGTCTATATCCCTTGTGGACTGAGGTGGTGGTAAGGGAATCATAAATAATGATATCAAATGGCCGATAAAATCTTAACTTCTTAGCATGTTGTATAAGACCTTTCTAGTCTTCTATATTTACTCAGTGCTATAGCATACTTTATTCTAAGAATTCATCTTAAAGAAATCGTAAGAAAGATAATAGTTGAATAGTTATCTCTTCCATCACAGCATTACTTACAATATTAAAAATTACAAACAACTTGAATAATCAATAGTCAGAGAATGGTTAAATTTTGAAACGTGGTATCTTACAGTCTTTAAAAACTACATTTTAAAATATTATTTAAAAACACAAGAAAATGCTCACAATGTAACGTAAAGTGAATAAAGCAGAATACTAAATTGCAGGTAGCACAATTGTGAGTTGACTTTATATATATATTTTTAAATATTTTTTAATGTTTATTTTTGAGAGAGAGAGAGAGAGAGAGAGACAGAGTGCAAGGTGGGGAGGAGCAGAGAGAGAGGGAGACACAGAACCCAAAGCTTTAGGCTTTGAGCTGTCAGCACCAGAGCCCGACACAGGGCTCAAACCCACAAACTGCAAGATCATGACCTGAGCTGAAGTTGGCCACTTAGCCGACTGAGCCACCCAGGTGCCCCTATATACTTTTATATATTAAAATGTTTTTACTTGGAGCTCCTGGTGGCTCATTCAGATGTGCATCTGACCCTTGATTTCAGCTCAGGTCATGATCCCAAGGTTGTGGGATCGAGCCCCGTGTCGGGCTCTGTGCTGACAGGCAAAGCCTGCTTGGGATGCTGGCCTTCCCTCTGCCCTTCCCCTGCTTGCTGGCACACACATGTGTGCACGTTCTCTGTCTCTAAAATAAAAAAATAAAAAATGTTTTTACTTAACACCAAACATATACCTCTAGATGGCAGTTTTATACGTGATTTTTGTTTCCATTTTTTTTGGTATTTACATATAGTTGAACACGAATTACGCTTTTAACCAGAAAAAAAGTAATTGTTTTTTAAAGCCAGTGGAGACAATTGCCTTGTGTAATTGCAGTGGAATGTTCACATCCTTGGGACTCAGCCCTTTTAAAAACGAAACTGTTCTGAACTATAATACCAAAGATAGCATTTCCAGAAAGATGAGTTCTACAATATTTATGTCAAGGACCAGGAAACTGGAGTTGCGGATTAAGCATTGTAAGCAAGTGTGAATTAATCATTTAGATCACCAATTCCCAGTAGGGGTTGAAAAGCATAAAAAGTGCCAAGAGAGCATTACACTTGGTGATTTGAGAGAACTTCATAGAAGAGTCAGCATATGAGCCGACCTTTAAAGGAGGAATGGCTATTTCCTAGGGAATGAAGAACTGATTCGTATTCCAGGCAGAGGGGATTGCATCTCCTCCAGAAACACACATGGGAAACACTCTAAGGAGTTTGTTTAGGGAAGTAGAAGTTGTGTTTGTATAGCTGGAGCATAAAGTAAGGGTGAGGAGAGCATATGTCTGAAGGATTTTTGAATTCTAGAATAAGAAATTCAGTATTGCACTTACCCTTGTTTACCCCTGACCCCGACCTCCCAGGTCCTCAAAGATTTTGAACTTCCTCTGACAGCACTGCGAAAAATGGAACATGGAAATGAGTGTGGAGAGTTTAGAGAAGAGGTTTTGCCCTGGGAATCCATGGCTAGCTTTTTGAAGTTTCCTTAAGATCATATATGTAATTTGGTGTCAATGTTATATTCCTGGGAAGAGATCTTTGGCTTTTTTTTTTTTTTTTAAAAACTTAAAGAGACATGTGATCCAAAGAGCTAGAAATGGTTGCAGTGTCGAGTTGGACACAGAGTGGCCTAAGTGGGAGTTGATAAGGGCAGGTGAACGTGACAGAGATCTAAAGATGGTGGTGGAGGTAATGATAGCTAACATTTATTGAGAGCCAAATATTGTCCTGAGCACTTTACATTTAGGAAGTCATCTTGATAAAACATGGTGACTTTAGTTGTGACTACTGAAATAGGGTTGAGAGAGTCCAAGTTGAATCCCACATATCTAATTTGGGTGACTGGATTAACTTGTATTGCCCCCACTCCCACCATCCACCCAAAGTTAGAGAACACAGGAGGGAAGAGCAGATTTAGGATAGGGGAGACAATGTAAGTTTGAGCTGGAAGCATTTACAAGACGATAAAACAGCTTCAGATGCTTTAAAAAAAACTTTTAGAGGGGCGCCTGGGTGGCTCAGTAGGTTAAGCGTTCTCCTCTTGATTTCAGCTCGGGTCATGATTTTGTGGTTCCTGAGATCTAGCCCCATGCCAGGCTCTGCACTGACAGTGTGGAGCCTGCTTGGGATTCTCTCTCTCTCCCCCTCTCTCTGCCCCTCCCCCACGCACATGCATGCTCTCTTCTCTCTCTCCCTGAAAATAAATAAATACACTTAGAAAAAAGACTTTTAGAAAGACCCCCCCCCGAAAGGTTACTGATAGAGTTAAAGCCAGTCTATCTCTCATTTCTTCTCTTTTCTTTCCTCCCCAGTTAACTAGTATCTTAAAGTGTATGTTATTCCTGTTTTATTCTTTGACCACATATGTGTGTGTTTCCTTCAGTAATTTCCTTTAATTTTTTCCATTTAACATTGTGTTTTCAAGATTTAGCCATGTTGTTACATGTAGACCTATTCTTCCATGTTCATAAGAAAATGCTGCGATGTGTTTACCTGTATTTGCAAATTTGCCTACTGACAAATTTTTAGGTTGTTGTCAGTTATCCCTTATAAGGTACAGTGCTATAGTAAACTTCTTAGGTATTTGTCTCCTGCACATGTGTGATTTTCTTTGGGGTGCACCTGGGTTGGCTACACTAGACGTTAACCAAATTGCTCTCTAAAGTGATGGTAGCAGTCTGAGAGTTCTCATTCCCTTCCATTCAGTACTGGTTATGGTTTTAATCTCTGCCAATCTCAGGGGTATGAGATGGTATCTTGTTGCTATTTGCTTGATTATGAGTGAAGTTGAGCATCTTTTCTAAATTTATCAACATTTCAGGGCAATCTTACCGTATCCTTTGCCCATCTTTTCTTTAGATTATATTTGTCTCATTAGTTTATAGGAATTAATTATGTATTCTCTGTAATAATTATGTCTGTTCATATGTGTTGCACATGCCTTCTTCCAGTCTGTGCTGGTTTTAAAAGAAACTTACTAATTTTGTCATTTGTGATATGCAAGTTTTTAATTTCAACTGTCTCATTTGTGTTTTTGTGTGATTTATGTATTCAAGAAATCCCCCTGTATCTTGAGTTCACAAAGTTCAAAGTTTTAAATTTTATGTGGTGGTTTTTAGTCTATCTGGAATTAATTGTTTTGAATGCTGTCAAGTAGCGATTCAGTTTTTAATTTCTCTATTAGGATAAGTGTTGAATCAAAGCACCATTTATGGAATAGTACATCCTTTCCCCATTGATATGTAATGCCACCTTTGAAACATGCCAAGTTCTGATAAAATTCACAAGCCATCCTCGGTGTTCTCTTCCTGGGTGACCTATTTTTCTTTTCTTGTCATAAAAAAGTTTTTGAAAGAGGAAAAATATATGTATACTAATAACATGTTAGAGCATAACTGAAAAAAGAACAGCATACAAAATAAATGAAGCATTAGCGTTCTGCCAACCGTTTTCAGCTATCCCGTAACATGAAGGTACTTTACTATGTTTATGACAACATAATTTGCCATGCATATCTTATCAGATTTGAGGGCAAACAGTCTGATAAAATAATTGACATCACTACATTTATCAGAAAAACAGTTGGGATTTACTCCCTTTAAAAAATCTTTGTTAACTTGTACTCTTTTTGAAGTTAGCTCTGAACGATGCGGGCATGCTGAGATTTTTCATTCTAATAGCATTTGACTTTAATATTCTTTCTCCAGTTTCAAAGCCCAAGGTGTTATAGATGACATCGTCAATAGTGTAATAGACCATATACGCCCCGGTCCCTGTCGCTTGGATTGGGACAGCTTAATGACTTCAATGGATATTTTGGAACACTTTGAAGAGGTATTTATTTAGAAACATTACTTCAGATTGTGTGTGTATTTGTGAGAGAGAGGCAGAGAGACAGAGCGAGCATGTAAGCATGAGCATGTATACATACACGTATTCATTGCTTTGAGAGTAGGTAGTCACTGCAAAGATCTCATAGGGGAATCCTTGATGCCTTTTAAAAAGCTTGAGTTTCCTCATATTAACTAATGAGTATTCATCAGAACTGAATTTGTTTTCCACAATAGCTCTACCCTTGCTGCTTAAGAAAATTGTCAGCGTCTTTAATGAGGCTTTGAAATCTAAAATTCTGAAAACACCACCATCGTATTCAGGTTTCTAGGTAATTATATGTTTTTCCATTAATATTAAGCCAAAATTAAAGACCAAAGATAAAAATGCCACCTTAGGCATTAGAGAATTATGAACCCAAAGTGGGTTGTCTTCTTTTTCTATTTTTATTAATTCATTCTTGCCATGTTTGAATTTCTTTATTGAACTATTTGGTGTTTTAGTCCAAGGATTTGTGGATTTTATTTTAAACACCTGTAGTCTACACCATCTATTTCCATGTTGAATATCATATAGGATAAAAGGCCACTGTATTGAATTAGAGATTTGGATACTGGGCAGCTTAACTCTTTGTGTGTTGATCATATATCTTATTCACAAACATATAGTAGCAGTGATATTTAGAATAGAGATCTAAACCTGTAAGAATCACTGTAAGAATTGTTATCAATAATAATTATAATACATTTTAAATGAGTATCAGTTTTTTACTAAAGATTAATTAGTGATACATGAGTCAATATATATTTCCTTAGTAATACCTCTTACCTGTTCCCTTTCAGAATTGCTGTGTGATGCGTTATACTACTGCTGGCCAGCTTTGGAATATAATTTCCCCAAGAGAGTTTGTTGATTTCTCCTACACTGTGGGCTATGAAGAAGGGCTTCTATCCTGTGGTAATTATATCAAAACCTTATACTTTCTTTTCATTTGTTTTAAATATTTGAGTTTTCTAGGCTGGATGTTTCGTTCTACGTGAGATGTATTTTCAGCCTTCACACTTATTTTGTAATCACTTTAAGCTTTGCAAACACCCTAGGAAGTAAAATAACAATATCAAGTAGGGTTTGGGAATCTTTCTGGTAAGTTTTTTTTTCTCAGTTACATGGTAGCTTCCACGTTATGGCTGACAAATATGAGTTAAATGACTGCCTATGAGAAAGGGATATAGTAAATAGATTTCCTTTTAAGTCACTCTCAGAAAACAACTTCTTAGTCATATACATAGAAGGAATAGACTTGGTATGTGTTAGAGCGTTTTTCTTTCCTGGAGCTGTGTAATAGTTGTCTTCTAAAAATTAAAAATACTGGTCTTAGAAGGCTCCTGCTTTCTGAAATAGATCTATAGGTAAATTGATCTTTTTTTATGTGTAGTATATACTTGAGTTAGCAGTTGTAGGTAAGTATCTCCTTGTTCACTCTTAACCAGCCAGTACCAAAGTTGGATGTGGTAGTGCCTTTAGGGAGTAGTGGTGGTACCATAGTTTTGATTTTTGGTACCTTGAAGCCTGGATGCTACAGCCACAATTCATAGTTTCCAAGGAGTTACCAGGATGACATAATGTTACCTATTCTGACGTGACTAGAACTTTCCCCATTACCTACTTACCAGCCCCCTGCCAGAATTCTAGTTGGTGATTATCTTTTTCATTCTTCCATGGTTACTCTTAGGGCTTAGTTTTTCATCTACATGGATAAGAAGAAAAATAGTTAAACAAGATATCTGATGATAATTTTTAATGAGAGTTTTAGACTAATCTCAGTCACTGCTAAGTGTTAATTTAAAATTTCCTTGTAGGGGTAAGTCTTGATTGGAGTGAAAAGAGACCAGAATTTATTCGTGGATATAACCATCCCTGTGGTTGGTTTTGTGTTCCGCTTAAAGACAATCCTCGCCAGAGTCTTTTGACAGGCTATATTCAGACGGATCTGCGTGGGATGATTCCGCAGTCTGCAGTCAACACAGCCATGGCAAGCACTTTAATCAACTTCTATGGTGATTTACAAAAAGCCTTACAAAAGGCATAATATGTTTAAACATGTAGTACAGTAGACCCCAGAGTCAACTTTTGCTCTCAGCTGCGTGGCCTGTAAAAATCATCCTTTCCTCTCCTCCATGTAGCCTGTGGAAACATTTGAGATGATTTGTTGGTTTATTTTATTCCCAAACTAAATACTTGTCTAAGAGAGGGCATTTCAGTTTTCTTAAATAGTTATTTGCACAGTGTTTGGTACAGCAGTGTGTCTGAGCACGGAGAGTATGACAGAGATCCATTAAGAAGTAGGCATTATTCTTTGACCTAAACTCTTTAGAAACTGAGTAGTGACTCAGTATGAATATTTTGCCTGCTTGGAAATTAGAGAAAGCATAAGCTTCATGCTGTTAGTTAAAATCATCTATTTTAGAGGTTTATGAACATTTTATAAGTTTTAACTTTTTCTGGAAGTTAAATATTAGTGTTTTACTTTGGTATGCTGTATGAGTTTGTCAATATCTTGGACTAAAGAAGAAAGCTCTTTATATTTTGTAAAGGTGATTTTCATTGTCAGTTGACTTGCACTACTTTATAAGTATTGAAAAAATCAGAAATAAAAATAAAGTAACTATAAATACAATTCAAATACAATTCTAGATAACATTATTTTATGGATATCTTTAAAAATGTATTTGTGTCTTTCTGTGAGTTTATTTTGGAAGTCTTAAAAAGCATTTATGCATGGGTAAGACAGTACAAAACTGCCAAATGTGTGCTGGGGACACCACATTGATTGGGTTGTGTGAAAGGGTTGGGGGTATCCTCTATTCACCAACAGAAAATGATCTGTCCATAAAGTCAAATTCAATGAATGTTTTCTTCATGTTTCATTTTTTTAATGATAAGCCCTCAAGAAATAGCTTTAATTCTGAGAAGTATCTGATATTCTTTGGAAAATAATGAGATTTTCAGTCTTTCTCATTTGACCCATGTTCATGTTTCAAAGTGTCACTCACCTCATAAAGTATTACTGACTACATCATAAACATTGTGACAGATCTTCATCTGGAACTTTAACAAATGCATTCATAGCTTTATCTACATGCCTGGATGAGTCATTTTATAACTAGCATGGATGAAAATAGGTCCCTTGAGTCTAGGGCTGCCCTAAATGAACATTCCTGAATAATTTTAACATTCCAAATGATTCTTTGGCTTTTGAACTAACCACCTGGTTTACTTTTAAAATGAGATCTTGAGGCAACTCATTCAGTGTAGCCATGAAGATGTGTGTATTTATGTTCGTGTACGGGCACATGTTCTGAAATCTATCTTCGTGTTCAGTGAGTTCTTTATGTGGTACTATTACTGTTTCCATCATTTTGTTTCTCCTCCTCCTCCTCCTCTTTTTTTCTCTTCCTTCTCCTACTCCTCCTCCACCTCTCCTCCTTCCTCCCTTCCTCCCCTTCCTATTCTCCGTCTCCTTTTTCTCCTTTTTGATTAATATATTCCAGTGTTCTGTCTAGGATGGCAAAATACCAGCAGATGTCCAATTACAGGGTGCCCAGATTGTGTGAGGGACTTGTGATAAGATTGTCTGAACTGGGTACCCCCAAAGCAAATAAACTGTCCACTCAGCAACTCTAATGTTCTCTTTGTCCTTTTCAACTTATACCTCCAATTAGTGATTACATAATCCACTGTTGAATTGGACCCATTGCACATAAAAGGACACTCATGGAAACATTTTTATTGCAATACTGAGTCATATGATAGTTTGAGAAATAGTATTTGAATGACCTGAAATGTATATGCAGCTTCTAGATGGCACTTTAGATCTGCTACATTCTAGCTGTACTTCTTTTTTTTTAACAGCCTTATTGAAATATAATTTACATGCTATACAACTTACTGGTTGTAAGTATACAATCCAGTAATTTTTGAATACATCTATAATTGTGCAGCCATCACCACAATCCAGCTTTAGAACATTTCCATCAACCAAAAAGATCCCTTTGCCTGTTTGCAGACTCATATCTAACCAAAGTTTAGCATAGTTGCCAGCATATAGGGGATGAGAAAGATTATAGCAGGTTTTATTTGGTTTTGTTTTTAAGAGTAGATTCTAAGTTCAGGTACCTCGTGGTAATGTTTTAAATATGTTATCTGAAATACCATAATTATACAAAAATTTAATGATATGGGTTGGGATTACTATTAACATATAATTGAGTCTGCTCTTTCTGTACAGTGCTGTAGAAGAATGGAAAACTAATGTGAGCCGTATATATAATTTAAAATTTTCCAGTGGCCACATGAAAAAGATAAAAAGAAACAGCTGAAGTTAATTTTAATAATGCAATTTATTTACCTCAGTAGATCCCAAACATCATTTCAACAAATAATCAGTGTGAAAACTCAGTAAGATAGATTACATTCTTCTTTCTTACTAATTCTTTGAAATCTCGTGTGTATTTTACTTACTTGGATTAGCCACATTAAAAAAAAATTTTTTTTAAATCTTTATTTATTTTTAAGAGGGGAGCAGGGAGGGGTAGAGAGAGAGGGAGATATAGAATCCAAAGCAGGCTCCAGGCTCTGAGCTGTCAGCACAGAGCCCGATGCGGGGCTCAAACTCACAGATCGTGAGATCATGGCCTGACCTGAAGTCAGACGCTTAACTGACTGAGCCACCTAGGTGCTCCTTGGATTAGCCACATTTTAAGTGTGCATTATCAACATTGGACCAGTGGCCTGTATTTAATAGCACAGTTCTCTAGTATATGTATTAATTTGTGTTTTTATAATATGAAGTAATGAATTTCATGGAATTGCTCTCTTAAATACAAAATGTTTTCTAATCTCTGGAGCCTTCAATGCTTGCTAAATGGGGACTTCTGAACATTAGAAATAAATCAGTTTGTAGTTGTTAATAATATAACAATTATAGCCAAAAAGTTTTCCTTTAAATATAATTAATTTTCGTAGGGCAGTTAATGAAACAAAAAATATAATCTGCCTTGTTAGGTGGTTGATTATTTTTCTCTAGCTTATAGCTAGTTTGTATTAGAAACACATTTACACAGGGAATACTTGGCATAGTACTGTTTTCAGTACTTGTTACCTACTTTTTTAAGGACATTAGTTTCATACAAAAAAAATAATTTATCATAACTGATACTTTTGCATGAAGTATTAGTGTGCATTGATAACTAACTCTTGATTAACCCTTGGAGTTTAACACAATACTTAGCAAAAATAATTGCAGGAATTTACTGGTTGCAGTTATGTATAATATGAACTGCTAGAGTGTTAAAGAGAGATTGTAAATGTTAAAAATCTCTTCATTTTACTGTTGACTGATGTTGGATGTATTTGAAGTTGTAGATTTCTACATGTAAGATTATCTCCCAGTAAAAATAATTTTCTTTTTCCCCCTCCTCCCTCTTTCTTTATTAACTGAAGGACAAAGTATCAATACTCAGGTTGAATTAAATTAACATCTCAGACAAAATCCTCTGTAACTGAGGTTGCCTCTGGAGAAGATGGAAAAACATTGCACAGTTTAAGCCTTTAATTATTTATTGAGCTTTTAGGTATGAGTAATTCCCTTTGATGTAAACAAAAACTTTATCTGTTTACTCAAGAGCACACTAGCACCCTTAGAATCATTGGTTAAAATCCAGATCCTTTTACTTACATGGATACTGCAGGTATCCCAACCCAATGGATAAATTATGGAATCCAGAGAAGTTAGGGGACTTGACCAGGTTTCCATCAGAATGTGTGTCGTATAATCACTCGTCTGCTGTATTTTTCCCTTGCCTTTCTTACTCAACTTCTAGAAGTGGGGGGTGGTGGGATCTGAGCATAGAAGAAACATAGGAAGTTGGAATTATAATTCATTATTTTGTTGTTTCCGAAGATTTTACATGTATAGTCAAATAAAAGTTTGTCTCTTGCAATTCAATAAAAGCTATACTATATATAGATTTTATTGTTTAAAAAGTTTATAATTCTTTTATGAGCCAATGTGAAACTGGAACTTTTAATAAAAGCATGTTTTAATATAAACTGTGCTTTTATTTTTAAATTGCTATTAAATATTTCAGAATAAAATTACTAGACATTCATAATCATTGACACTGTCTGAGTTGTATTAACCTTAAGTGCTGGCAAATAGTTTCATGTATCTAAACTTAAAGTATGTAATTTAACTTTTTAAACTCTTACAAAAGAAAAATATAAACTGGAAAATAAAGATTAGTAACTCTCATGCTTATCTTGCACCAAAGTCTCATATAATATTAGCCAAAATACAGCTGAATTTTGGTTTGCTATTATATAGCCAAGATGATGATGAATGTGTTATTCCCTTATTTCAGTAACATATACCAGGGTTTGTTGTGCCTACGTTTAAATAACTGTGTTAACTTGGCTAGGAATTGTCATAATTTCATTTGAAGTTGAAGAAATCCAGAAGTGAAGTGATGACACAGACCCTTGATCTATGTTACCACAAAGTATTATGGATACTGTGGGCAGTATGCACTAGAAAATAATCACTATGACATGGTTTCAACAAACAGTGTTTTTTCTCATTTAATAAAAAATCTGGATATAGGTAATTTCGGGTTTATCAGCTCAAAGATGTCAGGGCCAGAGTTTCTACAGTTTTTATCTTTCTCTCATAATGGTAAGGTGATTGACTAGCCCTGAAAATTATATGTGCATTCAAGTCAAGAACCAGGGGAAGGCATGGCAACATGCACTGGTCTCTTCTATCAGGGAAGCAAACGCTTTCCCAGAAGCCTCCACTAGCTTTCTTCTCCAGTAGTCTCTGCCACATGACCCCCCCTGGCTGTAAGGATGGTTAGGGAGGCAAGCATAAGAATTTCCAGGCTCTTGAAGAGAGGGATGGTGATGAATGACTCTTTGGATAGCCAACCATAGCATCTCTTAGTGGATCAGCTCTGGAAAGTGTGTATAAGGCTCTCAAATGTCAGTAGGAAAATGATAAGACTACCAAAATAGAAATGAAAATAGCAAAGTAGTCATTCACTTTATGAAAAACTTACTGGGCCTCTTTTACATGATAGACACTACATAGCTATTCTTAGAAGCAATGGAGCTTCCTCTGTAGGTTAATTTTTTTTTAATGCTTATTTATTTTTGAGAGAGAGACATAGTGCAAACAGGGGAGGGGCAGAGAGAGAGGGAGACACAGAATCCAAAGCAAGCTCCAGGCTTGGAGCTGTCAGCACAGAGCCTGATGCGGAGCCCAAACTCACGAACTCAGATCATGACCTGAGCTGAAGTCGGATGCTTACCTGCCTGAGCCACCCAGGCACCCCATCTGTAGATTGTTAATGGCTGGTGTCAACAAGAATGACCTGTTTCTATTACACCGTAATATTTTCAGAATATATAATAGGTGTTATTCTATTCCCCATAAGAGAATTATATTCTATTCCCCTGGAGCAAAGGGTCCACTATGGATGAAGGCTTCTGTAGCTATGAGATGACAGAAAATTGCCAGAACACATGACCTGCAAATGTATCCCAGGAGTTGGAGGGTGGATGGATCCGTGCTACCTGTGTTATCAGCTGCACAGGTAATTAGGGGGGTGTGGTGTGCTAGTAAAAATAATGTTGGAAGCATAGTGTAAAAGTGCTAAACTAGGCTTTTTAGTCATTATTTGGATAGTATTTTTTTTCAGGAGCTTTACCTTCCTATTTAGGTTTTGATTTAGTGACAGCCCTTAAGTACAAGGCAGCTGATTTTTTATGAAAGGAAGTAGTCCAGAGGTTGTGCAAAACTAGGTTGAAATAAAAATATGTTCATATGGTTGGAAATGGACTTGCAGATGGGAGAGGTTATTTTTCTCTAGCATCTCCCTCCGTTGAGAAGTCACTGTTCGGGGTAAGTGTGTCTTCGCCACAAAGCAAGCATTTTGGACCCAATGGTAGTAGCAAGCTGCAATTCTGAGAGTTAGCTCCACTGTCACGTGATTCCCTTCCCCACAGATAATCTCACACAAATGCTCGCCCACTGACTGAGTGGCCAAGCTCAAGGCTTTCAGCTCTTTTTACAACTCATGCTGTTAACAATCAGCTTCTTAAGAGTGAAAGTGCAGTGTCTGCCTCTCATTCTCAGGTCCTGGAGGTTTGAAAGCACCATCATGAAGTGACCGCTGAACATCATGTGGCCCAGCAATTCCACATTAGGATTATTTCCTTAGGATAGATTTCCCCAAACACTGAAAAGACTTTTAGTATTACCGAGAAAAGAAAGAATTGAGATTGGATTATTATGCATCTCTCATAAATGTTTGTGAAGCCTATGTAGAAATGGTTGTGCTATAGTGATAGGCTGGTACCAAAAAGCTACAATATGATTACAAGTCTGTGAGAAAAAAGTAAAGGGTAAAACCAATCGTGTCTGTCTTTGGAATGTGTTATTATGGTAATTTTCTCCTTTTCTGTATTTTCAAATTTTTATAATGGAAAATCAGTTTTTCTATGAAGTACTGAATTTAACTTTTATCCAGTGAATTGACTTCCCAGCGGCGGGAGCACTGAGCCAGGAGATGGACAACCCAGATCTGTTCTCGTCCTAGCCACCAACTTGACCTCAGATAAGTCATTACCTCCCTAGGTGTCACTTCTCTTTAATAAAATGAGCTTCTTGGATTAAATGATTAGTTAGGTCCCTTTTTAATTTTTAATAACTTTATGACTTTCATGACATCCCTGTATAGTGTTTAAAAATTATAGGAAGCTCAGTGTAATTTTATCTGGGAGAAAGAGAAAATAATTCAACTCCCTATGTCAGATGTAAGGAAAATGTCCATGCGTCACTCATGAATTGTAACATTTCAAATCACAGAATGCAAACTTTTGGCGGGCTCTTAGATGATTTATTATCATACTGTACATGCAAATCGCTTTACAGATTTCGCAGCAGTAAGGTATATGCTTCTTTTGGCATGCTCTGACACATCTGGGTGTACTAACACAAAGTAACATTGGCCCTCACTGAGGTCAATTTCAATAGTCTACCAACATCCATTTTGCCACATGTCACACGTTCTTCTTTATGTTCCCAGGAAACACCAAAAAATGAGCATGTTTAGTCATTTAATCGGGCTATCCAACCTGAGTCCAAGAAGCAACAGCTGTCTATGGCTGTCATGTTGTCTGCCCCAGGTTTGGGGCAGCTGAGACAGCCAAGGACTCTGTGTCCCATCTGTGGGAAGCAGGGACTCCGGTCAGTCACTGCCATTGAAGAATAGAGTAGCTCAATCAAAAGCAAATGGGCATGATTTGGATGAATTCTCTACAAACATCTGTATTTACATTATGGCCTAGGTCAGCTTACATGTTTACCTAAAAAATATTATATCTCTGTATGAAGGAGTCAATAGCACCATTTTGACAGATTAGAAATGAAATCTTCACAGCTCCTTTTTCAGTACTTTTCAGTCAGACATTGGGAAGATAGCCTGTGATCTTGGCTGTGTAAACTGAAATATTTATACTTTTTCTTTGTCCCCCAGATCCTACATGCACCTGTTTTTGGCTAATGGCTGGCAGTCTATTGGAGATGTAGTTTTCCTGTATGTAACGGTATTCCATGAACCTAATCTTCCATGCTGCTCTGAGTTTATGTCCCTTTAGTCTAGCAAACATTCAACAACCCAGGAATACAAATTTTTCCTCTAGGTCAAACTAAAAAAGACCTACCAGCTCATGTCACAAGCCTGAAAAACCCTGGTAGGAAGTATTCCTTTCTCATTGACTGCTAAGTTGTATTTCCTGTATACTCACAGTATCTGTCTTTGCTTCTTTTCTATCACTCAGATGACAGTCTACCTTTGTCCCTTCTTTGTCCCATCCTTTGTCATTTCATTTGTCCTGAGAAGTAATGCAGCCATTCACTACTCACAGACATTATCTGAGACAGCAAAGTGGGCAAGGCTACTAAAAGTGTATATACTGTAGTCTAACTCTAGTTGGTAAATATTTAAAAGTAAGTTTTTTGAAGATGGATGTAAAATGCTGCCTGCAATGAGTGATATAAAAAGGGATTTATAGAAGGGTGTGTAAAGAGGCAAAAGGGAGGGAGAGGTAGAAGAAAGGCCTTGCCAGGACCAGCCTGATGTTTGAGGAAAGCAGTTCTGAAAATTTCACATTTTGTTGTCTGGGACTAAGCTTTTTTATACAAGTCATCTCGAAGTCTAAACTTTAAGGTGTGATTCTATCTCTGTGGGGATCGCCCTTTTGGGTCTGATCATTTAAAGGTGAAGGTTACTATGGCAGAAGGAACCTTGACGTGGGCCTCTACTGGCAAAACTGGTGAATAGTTAGGCAATTTGCTAGCCACAGAGTTATTCCGATACTGGAGTTTTGCAAAGCTTTCTCAGAAATCACCATCATTGTCTACTCTGCTTTGTTAGTGGAGACCTAGCCAGCACAGTTTTTGCTTTTAGTGACAGAGGCTTTGCTTCAACTAGTGACTTGAAAAAAAACGTCTTCGATGTGTTGGGTGATTTTTTTATTCTACTTAGGGATGCACCAAATTAGCCGATCAATCTCCATGTAGGAGATCACAGAGGGCTAGATGCTCTGAGGAAATGCTGCACACTTATCTACCCAGAATAAGAAAGGAGTGAGAAGTTCTAATTAAATTTTGCACAAGATCCAAGCCTCTTTCTGCAGACTTAGTGACACTTCCCTGCAGAGTTTGGCCTTTCATACCAGTATTGCCCCTTCACCACTTTGTCTGGAATTTTTCCACCCTGTAGATTTCTCAGCCAGACCTGGCCCCTTCCTCCTTCCTCCCTGCAAAGATTGTCCCCAACCTTCAAATCCAGCCTAGGTTCCCATGCTTTCCTCAATCATCATTCTAGGCAGACGGGAGATTTTCCTTCTTGCCATCCCTAGACGACTTAATCCCTCACTTAGATTTGGCACAGGCCATGTATGCACACGTTTTTTTCTCTCCAACTAAAAAGTTCACTCTCAGAGGATATAGCACTGGGCTTAATTCATCTCTGACTCCTTCACTGTACGTAACTGTTTCTCAGTGAAAGTTTACTGAGAAAATGGGTGTCTGAGATGGCCTACTGGGAAGCTTCAAAATTGGAAAATCATTTCCTTAAAGTGAGCTTGTGATGCAGGCCTAATATCCCCTAAACTAGTACTACTGTCTAATTTATGGTTCTGGGGAAAATTAGCTATTGACTTTGGTCTATTCATTTCTAAGGGAAGCAGGTGACCCAATTATTGAGAGAAATGTAGAAACATGATTTTAAGTCTATTAACAACTGCCTTCAAGCTCTGACAAATCAATAAAAATGGGGAGGTGGGAGTGTGAAATCCTAATCTTTATGTCTTGCCTCTCCTGTCCAGTAGAGTCTCCGTCTTGCACATGAGCCGTGAGGAAGTGGCAGGCAAGTGATCTCTTTTCTCCTGAGTCCAGTGTATCCCAGTGGCACATCATATGATTAATTACTGCAGCACTTTAAAGAAAGCAGTATAGTATTTAGTTAGAATCATGATAGAAGTTTAGATATTCCTAATAATAGGCTGATAATAGGTCTTGTACTCAATATCTCATTTGTAACCTTTGGCTACAGATGTTCAAAGTCAACAAAGGTCACGCATACCTACATTTCTCAGTATCTGGGTTACCTGCTTCCCTTAAGGCAGATATTGTGAAATGAATCATTTCTCTGTGACAGAAATAGACTAAGAGAAGGGCCCTTCTTGGATTTCTAAATATGTAAGAAAAGTAAAAGCAAGCATTTATTCAAGGCCCTCTCTTTTGAAAGAAATGAAATATCTCTCAGAATATCCTCAGAAAAACATGGGGATTGGAAAGTAGTTTCCTTACATAAAAGAAATGGCTGTTTGCCTGTCAGTGAGCTATTGGTGAGCAAGTTATTGTCATAGAAAGCCACATAATAAAGCATATTATTTACTAAAACTGGTTGAATGAAAACCCAGTTGTTATAAATTACTTAAGAATATGCTGAAGGATTCAAAACCAAAGGCTCTGTTACTTCTTAGTTTACTGAAGTAACAGCTGAAGACCGACTTAAATGTGAGCAAGTATCAGTGTAAGATGTCATTTACATGATTTTAAATATAAGGATCAAATTTCTAAAACATGCTCAAAATGCTAGAAATCTTTTTTAATTCCTCTCTGAACAAAGTCAATTCATATTCTAAATTAATTTTTTTCAGGAATGATGCCATTTGGAATTTTTAGTTCTGTAGGGATACTTCAGTGTTAAGTTGTACAGACAGCACAATTATTGTTGTGAGACAATCTGCTCTGTTGTGAGACAAAGCTCTCCTAGCTTCCTCTGGGAATTAGAACCTTACGTTAAGTAGAGGAAAGTCATGGAAATCTCTCAGATGTTCGCAAAAAAGCATGGGTACCATGATAGGCCAGGGTCATCAGGTTTTTTTTTTCTGTAGAGAGCCAGATAGACATGTTACGCTTTGCTGGGCTATCTAGTTCTCTCTGTTGAAACTTCTCAACTCTGTTCTAGTAGCATGAAAGCAACCAGACAATATGTAAATAAATGAGCATGGTCATGTTCCAATAAAAACTTTATTTATAAAAACAGGCTTCTGGTGGATTTGGTCTGTGAACCATAGTTTGCCTGATTCCTGAAAATTATTCTTTGGAAATTTAAATTTATTTCCTTGGGCTATTATGTGGAAATTGCTTTTTAAAAAATGCACATATAAGTTTTATATGTATATCATAAAGACCATAGATAAAAGAATGATCATCGATATTCAAATAAGAAAGTATAAACATTAGCTTCTAACTCATTTACTACTAATAATATCTTTTGCCTGATACGCTTAGTTCATTGGGCATAAGGAATTACTTGAACCTTTTAAACCCGTCTGCTGTTCCCACTCAGTGAACTCACAAGAAATTTTAAATTTTCAAGGGAAACACAGCAACATCTATCAGATATGGAATGCAATACTACTATTAGGTTGTTTGGACCTAAGTACTTAATAAATGGACATGTTAGATAATTCTTTTGGCTTTGGGAAGACCATGAAAATAATACTGAGACTAAGGATGTATGAATAGAAACACCTTGGGAAATTCTAACGTAAGAACCTGGACAATAAAAATGTAAACAAAATCATAACTCGTGAATATGTTATTTGTACTCTATGCTAATGTAAGTCGCTGCATGATAGACGATAAAATAGGTTAACAGGGAGCAGCTATAAGATGACAGTTTTCAATTGATAGTCATACTTACTTGTATCTTTTACAAACCAGATTAACTACTATACATGTAACAAGGAAAGGACAAAGAAAGGACCAACCTCGTACATTTTTTCTACAACTGATTATCAGAGTGAGAGCACTTAGGGAAAAACAATAGCTTTCAAAAATTCTAATGTGAAGCCTATTGTATTTGAATATCCCAAAATAGTATTTTAAATGGAAAATAGTATTTTAACTGACTGAAGATTAAATGTCATTTTTAACAATGAGTCACAACAAAAATTACACAGATATAAATATTCCATATCCATGGGTTTTCCAGGTCAATCTTCAAAATGTGCTGAAAACAACTATTAATAACAAGCATGATTTTGTAGTCTTAGCATTGCTGCTTAGAGTTTCAAACTAAATTGTGGGCCACCAAGGGCCCCACATTTCTCCAACCAGTCTGGGATACTCCTTCCAGGGTTTTAGCAGATCTCACAAGCCTAGAGGGCAGCCTGATGGCCAGAAGGATGAAGCAAAACATTGATTTGGGACAAGTGGTAGCAAACCAAGACACAGGGAAGAGTAACTGACTCGTGGAATCCCATTTTTTCATACTGAATAATAGCAATATACCAGTATTCAAACAGCATCAGTTTCAGTCAGAGCATGGGAAGAGATTTCCTTCCATCTGGTTCATTTGAGCTCAGCCAGGTCAGACGCCTAGTGTCTTCTGAGCAATGTCTGATTCCTGTGAAGGAGTCAGATGGTCCGCTCTCATTCAAGGCTTCCATCTTGCCTTAGGTGGACCTCTGGGCCAGGTAACAGGGAAAAGGCTGAGTCTTGAAGGAAGTTAAAATCATGCAATCAAATCCTCTAGAGTATATCACAAGCATTTATGAAAATTGGAATTTTAAACAAGCCAACATAAATTAGTCAAGTTTGTTATTGCTCTCCAAGGTAAGTATATAAATGGTTGGGCTTTGTGAGCTGAGATTACATTATCTGATCTCAGGTGATATCTGAAAGGAGTAATAATGACAAAAACTGCCCTTAGTAGATAAGAATGTAGAAAGAGGAAATGATGAACTTGGTAACCATGGTGGGTAGCTGATCTCTCTCCAGTCGTCTTTTTTCCCCCTTATTTGTCAAGGAACCAGAAACTCACCCTGAGTTGTGCCAAGGGGAGAAAAGGACTTCGAAAAAAATGTATAGAAAATTATTGGGTACATTTCTATTCATCATGTAGTTATGAATATTGTAATATTAATATTGCAATTGCATGCACATAATGTTTTTAAAAACCACGGGTGACACACAGTCTAGCCATTAAGCAGTATTTAACTAGTAAATGCTCAAATGTTAGCAACGACCCTAATCGGGACCGTATCTGTGATGAACATTGAGGAAATTGGAATATGACCTAAGACACAGTGATTGTAAGGATATTACAAATCCTATTATGTCTGGAAACTTTGCACCATCTAAAGCAGACCTACATAACCAGTCTATACTCCACAATGACGATAAATTACATAATGGCATTGTAATTATGTAATTGACTCTCCTCGGTATATTTATTTCAATTTTTCGTGGAGTCAACCTTCATCCAGAAAAACCGAGTGCTGATTCACTTCGTTGACTTTTGTTTTTCTGTTCTTTCTTTCTTTCTTTCTTTCTTTCTTTCTTTCTTTCTTTCTTTCTGGTTTTTGTTTGTTTTTGCATTTGCTTTGCAAGAACAATCCTACAACAGAATAAATGGCTTAGTAATTTTACTCTTTGCCTTTTCTGGCATTTACTTTTTTTTTTTTCTAATTTGAAATGCGACCAGATGCTTCTGTGAAATAAAAACTGAATTATGAAACAAAATGGCTCTAAATCTTCGGTCTGTAGGCAATCCACCAACAGTTACCTTGCATGTGAAACTGGAAATAGGGGTTGCTAGATATTCTAAATTACAAACTATGTTTTAAATACTATGTAATTGAGGTCACAGTAATAGGCAAACTATTCCTTTCTTTTTTTAAGTTTGCCACTCAACATGGCTATAGAACTTTGAGGACTATTCTAAAATAGCAGTATATAAGAAAATTCTAAGTCTTTGAATCCATGTATAATGGCAGTGTTGATTGAACAGTTCTGAGGAAATCTAAAAAGATCCAGCCAACGGTCATTCTTATTTTGGGGGTTACTGGGATATCCTCACCCTCCCCAAACGATCTTCATCACACGAATTTAGTATGTTCGGGTGATTTGTAGAACGAAATATTGCCTGTAACAAAATGATGCCCACCTCAGTCCAGCCTTAAAAAAATCCTATTAAGGGTCTGTGTGTAGTCCCTCCTGAGTGGGGACACATGGTTTCATACACAAGAATACTGTTGATGTTATGGCAGTACTCAGGAGACTCGAGCCTGAAGTCAAGATTCCAGGGCCCAGAGAGGGATTAGAGGGACTGTGGCAAACAGACAATTTTGCAATGCCCAGGAAGGCATTGTTCTCTAAAAGTCGTGATGGGAAATCTTCCTTTGAAGTACATGATTAAGCAGATGTGGCCAATAGAGTTTTTACTTATTTTGGTCTGTGACATTTCGGAAACATTTTCTTTTTGGCCTCCTACCAACTCATCAGTATGGAAAACTGAGGCAGCTCAAATCTAAGCATAGAAATTCATGTGTCATTTTTGCTTTAGAAGTGCATTCTAGAACAGTTTTGTTCCAAAACATTAGCCACTAGTCATGTGTGGCTATTGAGCACTTGATGTCCTAAAGGTATAACATATATATATATATATATACATACACACACACACACACACACACACACATACTCCTGATTTTTAAAACAATATAAAAATAATAAATTCAAAATATCTCAATAATTTTTCATATTGATTATACATTGGGATTATAGCACTTGTTCTAGATGATAACTTCTACAACCATGTTATTCTAATTTCTCCCTTATTTATGTATTTGTGGGGCAAATGAGCTCTTACAGCCTGAAAAACCCAGTGGGATTCTGACTAGACTTTTTAAATGTGAGAAACAATAATTACCATAATTCTTCATGGTAAAATAGTCTAGTTCATGCTATGTATCTGAACTTATTTGAGAAACAAAAATCAATAATGTATTAACTGTCAGCTCTAAAATGCAAAACAGAATTTATTGTTCTGTGCTAAAATAACCTTAATGTTTTTGCTTTGTGACTATATTGTCTTAATTAAAGGTAACATTATGAAAGAGTTTGTCAAATTAAGGCTCTCTCTACAACAGTCTACCATTATTTAGCTAAGTAATCTTTGTGGGGTTGTTGTTGTTGTTTTTTTTTAATGTTTACTTTTGAGAGAGAGAGAGCATGAGCAGGGGAGGGGCAGAAAGAGAGGGAGGCACAGAATTCAAAACAGGCTCCAGGCTCTCAGCTGTCAGCACAGAGTCCAATGTGGGGCTAGAACTCATGAACATGAGATCATGACCTGAGCTGAAGTCAGATGCTTAATGGTCTAAGCCACCCAGGCGCCCCTAGCTAAGTTAATCTTTGAGATAGATAACAGATCTCTTTTAAATAAAGAAGATAAATGTTTGTTGTTCTTTCAAAATGGTTAATCTAATTATCCTAACAGATTGTATTTCTGTTAAATCTTAGATTGAATCGTTTGGCTGAAATGACCAATTTTTGTGAAAGTCTGACTTGTTTTTGCATTGAAATGACAAAGTTAGTCACTATTTTGGCATCATCAGGACTTCATCTTTTACAGTCAAAACTTAAAACTCCCGTTAATCTTTAGAAAGTGCAATTTACAGGTTAAAAAAAAATTAGAGGAAATCACCCTCAGGTGCTCAAGTACTCACCAAGGAAAAGGCATGGGCACTCATTTAAATGGGTAAATTCTTAAACACACACTAGCCTTTCGCATCCGCTACTGCTGGAGCTCCTGTTAACACAGGCCACAGGCAGCGCAGTCAGCCTGAGTGATGGATCAGAGAATGACTGCCCTCCCTCGGAACACTGTGGGGGTGGATGGGGCCTGGAAGGGCAACGCCTAATGATGTTCCAACAATGCCACTGTCCAGTAAGATCCATTTCCCTCTCTTCTTTCCTTTTCCAGTATATGCGACAACGACTCTATCTGCCTGTTAAGTCTCATTAGGAAAAGCACACCGGGCAATTGATCTTCTTAAATGGAAATGTTAATGCTTAGTGAAGAAGGCATTCTTAAAGATTAAAAAGAGTGAGCCCTTTATAATTACTAACCTGGAAATTCTGAGAGAATAAAGAAGGAAGGAAAGAAACGGGAGAAAATAAGTACTCTCAACTAGCTAAAACAAAAAATAATCTTCTGAGCCCAGATGATGTGCTCTTTAAGGGCTTTTTCCTCTGTCCATGTCGGTGACCCATCAGGCCCTTAAACCACGGACGATGAGAAGTCCTACCTTTTCTTCTTATGACAACAGTAGTAAAGGAAGGTTTGCGCTTGGAAAGCAGAATATCTACCAAGGTCCAGGAGCCCGCAGGAACCAGAGATTTAATTTCATTTTCCAATTTGACAGTTTTGAGGAAGAGCCAAAAGAATTTAAGATCTTTTTTCGGTGAAGATTTTTATGTGACAGTCATTTTTACTGTCCATATTTTGGTCTCTGAAAATAATCCTTTTTTAAAACTGAGGAAACCTATTTGTGATGCATAATTTGATAAAAATGTTCACTTCATCTCAAACTAGAAAGAAATATGAGGTACTTGGAATTTAGGTGTGGTTTCTATAAGGGAAAAGTGTTCATATGAAAAATCAAAGAAAAATACTTTGAAAAAAAATCATAATGAAGTATTAGGTCTAATGTTACAGCTTCTTGTGAGTCTGATTTGAAATTAGTGCTCTTTCTTTGTTTCTTTTTGTTTTTGTTTTTGTTTTTTAAGGCAAATAAAATGTTGCACTGTCCTAAATTTCTTGGCATGGAAACTAAAAAACTACATTGTAAGATGTGGGCACTTCTATTCCAAGTATGAGAAAAAGATATACCAGATTTTCTGAAATATCTTTAGTTCATAAGCAATATATCTAGTTCATCATCAACTGAAGGGAAAAAGGACTTTCATAAACAAAAGTTTCCTTACTCTAGTAAAGTGGATGATCTTATAATGGAATATTATTCTCACTCTATTCAGACATTTTGGCACCAGCCTGTGGGGTAGATTTTTCTGAATATTTGAAACTCGGTAAATACAGAGTTTATTCATAAAAATGTCACGGTCTTTAAAGTTGTACAAACTCATGAATAAATCCAATTGTATCTGAAAATGACAAGCAGTCAACCTTTGTTAGTTTAGGTCTAGGCCTTAGCTCCTTCTCTTCCCTCAGTTTCTTTAGCCTACCTTAAGTGTTATCCATGAGAAAGAAACTGTATTAGCATGGGAAGGAAGGGATATATCTCTCAGCAGGAGTCTGTAAAATACTTTCTCCAGGATTGTAAAATGGCAGGATTTTGTGATAGAACATTTTTGGTTATTAGTAATATAGTGTGTATAAATAAGGACAAAATTAGAAAGCATTTGCTATACAAGCTTTAAGGGCATTTTGTTTCATGGCCCTTAAGTATGCTTCAACTTCTTACCATTGTAAGTGGGATTTTTTATATGTACCATAAAACTGCACCCTATAACCATCTCCTTGTAAACAGTTTGAACACACTGAAAAGTATAATGTGAATGCCATGGGAACATGTCTTATAGCATTACCTAATATTGAGCAACAGTCCAAAGGAATTACTGCCTTGTGAAGAAATCCAAAGGATGTATGATGGCTAGGTTTTCAAAGCAAAAACAATGTGTTACTAGGTACTTCAAATGTATGCTACTGGTCCCTGAAAATGTATGTTTTTAAAATGCATGTTGTTTACTCAAAATTTCAAATTTAACTCATCAGCATTAGGTATCCATTACATACCAGAGAAGACACTATTTTTTCATAAAGCAGTCACATGCATGAAGTTAGGATTACCAACTGATATATATGTATTTTTTTTTTGCACCTCAAAAAACAGAATCACTATAATGCAGATCATGCTTCCACATCTTCCTTGCTGAAGGACAAAACATACAAAGTGCCCGCATTTGGCCTCCCGACTGGAAAGAAGCCAAATCAGTACTCTGGCAGGATCACATCATTCTGCTGAGCTCCAAATACCACAGCCGGGTTTTCTTGCTCTTGTTTGGAGGCTGCTGCTTCCTCCGAGGTCTTCAGCTTCTCCTCTACTAGGCCCTCCTCGATTTCTGGGTCAGCCACCTTTGTCTCATCTTCTATTGCTTTGGGCACCGCACTGGCGGCCTTGGCAGCACTTATATCAGCATCTTTAACTTCTTCTACGGCCTGTACCTTCATCAGCTCAGCCTCTGCCCGCTCAACTGCCACTGGGGCCCCACTTCCTTGAACTTCGTCTCCTTCTGAGATAGCTTTAACATCTTCACTGCCATCCTGAATCGAAGAAGGTGCCTGGCCGGCCTTCTGGCTCTCTTGGATGCTGCTGTGGCTGCTGCTGGCGCTTCCCAGCCGGGAAGAGGCCACCACGGCCTTCACTGCTGCCTGATTAGAAACAGAGAAGTGTCAGGTGTCACCTGCACTTAAAATCCCCAATCAGAGCTCCATCTCAGCTTTGCATGTTCCAGACATATTTATTACTCCAAGATGGTTGAATGAAAACTTGTATGGAGCATAAACAGAAAAATCTCTTTAATCCCAAGCTAGAGTATTTAATCATCTGGACCAGTGAAAGCTTGAGTAAATATGTTTGCCCATGGATAACCTGGTTTCAAATATTTTGGACTTTGTTTCCTAAAGTATTTGTTTCATGGAACACTAGTATTATTTGACAAAAGAATTCCATGGTTAGGTTTGTTTGAGAAGTCCTGGGTTCAGTCAAGGTTATTTAATCCATAGTATTTCAGATCAATTTGACCACAGAGCCCTTAAGGTTCATTTAGTCTTTATCAGCCTGTAAGTGATGGCTGAATTGAACGTTATTTTTGACCTTCAGCTGTTCTCTGAAATTCTCTGGATATACAGTCAGTCCTAAACACCATTATGTAAGAGAAAAGCATCTAATATATCTTCTATGTATATTCTATAAAAAGATATATTTTGGACAGTTTTCTGTATCACATGAATTACAGTTGACACTTGAACAACATGCATTTGAATTGCAAGGGTCCATTTACATGCAGATTTTTTTCAATAGATACATTGAAAAGTTTTTTAGAGATTTTCAACAATTTGAAAAAACTCACAGATGAAGTATGTAGCCTAGAAATACCCGAAATATTAAGAAAAAATTAGGTGTTATTGTAAAGATATAGTACATAAAACATTGAACATAAAAACTATGCATTAATTGACTGTTATCTCTAAGGCTACCAGTCAACAGTAGGCTATTAGTGATTAAGTTTTGGGGGAGCCAAAAGTTATAGGTAGATCAACTGTGTTGAGGGGTTGGTGCCCCTAAACCCAGGATTGTTCAAAGGTTAATTGTATTTTAATTTTTACCAAGTATTGTAATTTATCTACATTACATTATAGTTTTTAAAAGTTTCCCAATTTTCACATATTCAGAAAGAAAACTTTCTGAATATGTACCAGTTTCCTGAGCAATGCTGTTTAAGCAGTTCAGTCACAATTAAATGAGTAGCAGTGATAATGTGTTTGGTGAGTAAATCTCAACATATAACACATTTCCCTTTATTAATAATGAATTCTTTAAAAATTTTTTAATGCTTATTTATTTCTGGGGGGGGGGAGAGAGAGAGAGAGAAAGAGAGAGTGAGAGCATGAGTGGGGAAGGGACAGAGAAAGAGGGAGACACAGAATCTGAAGCAGGCTCCAGGCTCTGAGCTATCAGCTAAGAGCCCGACACAGGGCTTGAACTCATGGACTGCGAGATCATGACCTGAGCTGAAGTTGGACACTTAACCGACTGAGCCACCCAGGTGCCCCAATAATGAATTCTTAAGAGAGAATAACATGACTGTCAGTGGCTTTACATTGTTGGGATTTCAAAGCAGGATTTTCCCTGGTACCATAGGAGATAAATAATATTATTAGATGAAGAATAGTGGAATTATCTTTAATAGTTGAAGCTAAGAGAGAGATTTTTTTTTTTTTAACAGAACAAAACAAATCTACAAATCTTACCTTAAGCTTGCGTCGGGCATTGAATTCTTGGAGCTTCTTTTGAGCAGTATCCATGTGTACAAAATTAGCTGCTTTGCCTGTGACCCATGGGTGCTGGAGAGCTTGGAAAGTAGTCAGCCGTTTCTTAGGATCCAAAACAATTAATTTTCTAACCTGAAACGATAAAGAACCATAGATTTCTTAGGAAGATTTTTTTATGGCTTGCCCCTCAGCTTGTGAACTTCTATTTTCCTAGCAATACCATGAAATATACATTAAAAAAAAAAGCTTTTAAGCTGTCAGTAGTCACTGTACTGATAGCTTCAGGTAGCAGCGGCTGAGGGGGTCTGAGAAGACAGTGGTGTGCACCAGCTAAGAGCCTAAACTTGCAGACAGTTTTCCAAGGGAGGTTAAAGAAACAGGTCCTGGCTTGCCTGTGGACTGGAAGCTGTCTGAAGGAGAACGAGCATCTGAATAATTCTAGGCTGTACTTCATACCACTTAGAATTCAGAACTTGTTGGGGTGCCTGGGTGGCTCAGTCGGCTAAGTGTCCGACTTCAGCTCAGGTCACGATCTCGCAGTTTGTGGGTTCGAGCCCCGCGTCGGGCTCTGTGCTGACAGCTCAGAGCCTGGAGCCTGTTTCAGATTCTGTGTCTCCCTCTCTTTCTGACCCTCCCCCGTTCATGCTCTACCTCTCTCTGTCTCAAAAATAAATAAAAACGTTAAAAAAAAAAAGAATTCAGAATTTGTTGTATCTCAGTGGAGATAGTATCATCGTGCATCCATCATGTTTTCTATGGGGATTAAATGGCATCAAAGGGACAGTACCATAGTCCTTACTCTTATCCCATGACTCTATGGTAAAGTTCATTCTTTCTAATACCTTCAGGGTTTTGAAGGAATAAGCCAAGTAATGGAGTAAAAGCCTATTTAGAATCAAAGCAAAGGTGTCAGTGGTTTAGGGACATGATTTGTTTAAAGGACTGAATTCAACCCATGGCAGACCATTCTGAAGGTTGACCCCTGAGGATGAGCAGATAATAAACTGCCAGGGAGATCAACAACCAAAATAATCTCTGGCCCTGGGCTCAGAGGGGTGACCTGGAATGAGACAGAGACTATTTGGAGTTAGGAGTCATGTTCAAGCCCAATTACATCTCTTACCTACTTTTGTGACCCTAGACAAAGACCCACATACTAACTGAGTCCCTGTGGACATTCTCCTAGGCCCTTTTCTTATATGATCTCATTTCCACCTTCATTCCTTTGTAAATACACTCTTATGTGCATATAAAAATGTTTCAAAATTCATATAATTCTTTCCATGACCTTATCAACTTGGAACTATTAGCTCCAATTCATAAATGAGGGATGAGAGGAAGCTCAGAAAGATGTAGTGCCTTACCTAAGGTCGGACAACTTGTAATTGGTGGAGGCTGTGTGCAAACTCAGGTCTGTCTTACCTCAGAGCTCATTTTGTGGCTACTCTACCACAGCGCCTCCATGGCAGTCCGTCAACGCCCCTGGCCTTCAGTCTGCGCATGTGGCAAATGAGGGGCTTTTGGTGTCATAGGCCTAAGGTCTTCCTAACTCTGATAAGGTAAGAAGAACTGAACACAGGCTAACACAAATCAGGCAGCAACTCAAACGAAGAACACATACCTGGTTCTCCTTTTACTTCTTTTCTGTAAAATTTGCAAAGAAATGTGTGTTTGGGGTAAGAGACAAAATTTGTAGAGGGTAGAGATGTGAGGTTGTTTGGGCTAAAACTCTGAGAGGAGGTGGTGGGAGGCACAGGTGGTTAAGGAAAATGAATGTGCAGAAGGAAGTAAAAATCTGATTGCAGTCCCCCTATAACCTGTGGGATACGTGTCCTAATAATTTTATGTAAATGGCACCTAATCTTTAGCGACAATTCACAATATTATTTCCCTCCCGTTTTTCAATGGTCCTTTTCCTCCTCCTCATCATTACCATCCTCATCCTCGTGAAAATACAAAGAATTTACTGAAATTCAGAATGTTCCCCCAAATTCCACATGTCAGCATTAATCTTTACATCTGAAGATACGAATGCGCTGAATTGTTAAACTTGCTGAAGGTCAGAGAGACCCGGTGATCCTGCCAAGATTCAAACCCAAAGCCTTGCCTTGATCCGACAGCTCCCCTCACAACCTGACTCCACCATGTGTTGGCACTGTTCCCCTGCTGTTATCAGAACAGATGCAGGTTCTTCTGGTAGGTACACAGCTGTGGTACTCAAGGACTCTGTTAGTTCTGAAGTTTCATAAATTTATTAGCTCATAGGTAAGACTTAGCTGGATGGGGGTGCCTGGGTGGCTCAGTCAGTTAAGCTTCCAACTCTTGATGTCAGCTCAGGTCATGATCTCGCGATCCATGAGTTCAAGCCCTGCATCAGGCTCTGCACTGACAATGTGGAGCCTGCTTGGGATTCTCTCTCTCTGCCCCTCCCCCACTTGTGCACGTGTGCGCTCTCTCTCTCTCTCTCTCTCTCAAAATAAAATAAATTAATTAAGAAAAAATTAGCTGAGGAGTGCCTGGGTGGCTCAATTGGTTGAGCATCCAGCTCTAGGTTTTGGCTCAGGTTCATGATCTCGCAGTTTTGTGGGTTTGAGCCCCACATCTGGCTCTGCCCAGGCAGTGTGGAGCCTGCTTGGGATTCTCTCTTTCCTTGCTCTTCCCCTCCCCCACTCACACTGTCTTTCAAAATAAATAAACTTAAAAAAATTAGCCGAACGAAGGAATATCACAGCTAATGCTCTTATCCACTTAATTTTCATTAGAGATGAAAAGAAAGTAAAGGAACTGTTATGGAGTTAGTTGACGGTAGTTAGTTAACATGCATTATATATCCTTAAGTCTCACAATAATCTAGACAAAGGTACTGTATCATCCCAGAAAAGAAAACTAAAGTAGAGAGATTAGATAACAAGCCCAAGGTCACACCTGTAGGTTGTAAGAAAGGGGGCACTTTAAAAAGGGGGCACTTCAGGTGTGTCAGACTTTAAAAATCTATGGTCTATTTCCTGATCCATTGTTTCATTCAGTACACATTTACTGAGTCTGCACTACATGCCCACGTGGTACTAAGACCTGGGCACACATGCCTCGACCTCTCCCAGAACTTGCAGTCCAATTAAGGAAGACCTTTCCACAAGTAAATATAACTAACAACCATCATGAAAGCGTGAGCTGGAGGCAAAGCAATAATAGTGGCGGAAGGAACAAAGCAGGTGTGGGAAGGAGGGACTGCTGAAGCGGGAGGTGGGGGGGCGGCAAAGCTACCCCAAGGGAGTCAAATGGCAACTGTGGCTTGACATGAAGAGTTACCCATGCGAGAGGTGTGTGTGCACGTGTGTGTGTGTGTATGTGCACACGTGTGAGAGAGAGGCAGTATGGAGGAAGAGGCTGGAAGATAGGAGGAAGAACGTTACAAAGCAGAGGAAAGAGTAACGGCCCACACGCTGAGCTACCCTGACGAGGGGCTGTTAGTCTGGTACCCTGGTGTGAAGACAGACCAGAGGACAGTCTGTGAAATGGGTGGCATGGGCAGGGTGACAGGTTCCCGGCCAGGCGGTGCTGTGTAGATCTCATTACAGATTTTGGATTTTCTCCTAAGGGCCTCAAAGCAGGAGAGTGACAGGATTGATTTATTTACTAGGCCCTTCCTCAGGATCCTGCTTGGAGAGCTTACCTGAAAAGGGCATGGAGGAGGTGGGAAGGCCACAGGAGGGTTGTGGCAGTGGTCATAGGAGAGGACAGGCCTGGTAGGGGCAGTGGTGGTGGAGTGGGGAGAAGCGGATGGATTCAAGAAGTGTTCAGGCGTGTGGGGCCTGGCTTGAGCCAGGAGTTGGGATGATGCCTCCACACATCGCACACACTGTCTCTCTGCCTGACTGCACTGAAAAGTCATGGTCTAGAGGGGGTTTGTTCCATGAAAGAACATGGATGGGAAGGAGAAAAAGTTTGGAGGGAAAAGAGCATTGGCTGGAAACCTGGATCATTTGTTCTGCTGGGGAGCTGTGTGACCTTGGACAGTCAGTTCACCTCTCCGGGCTTTAGCACCCTCATCTTTAAAAGGAGGGAAACATTCAATGACTCCTAAGATCCCTTGGAGAGCTAGCCTTCTGTGGTTTAAAAGTTAGCTTTTAGTTATTTCTGGGTGGTTTTTCTCTAGCCATTGATGGTTACTGCTTTCATCCCATGCTAGTATCCCCCTCATTTTAGAATAGGTGGGCCATCTCCGGTGAGGATATACACACAAACGTTAATATGAGCTTAAGTGAGATCCCAAGTAAAACAAACAAAAAAACAAACAAAATGAATTATCAGTAGAGTGTAACTTGTTTATGATGCCAGTGATGCATGATGGGACTTGTGTTACTACTGGGATATTTTAATAAGTTTGAACCTCTCAAGATGCAATGCTTATTTGAAATATAATCAAATCTAGGTAATCTAGGCAAGCCAGGTTAAAATGGAATTATTCTGTGTAAATTATATTTGAATTCACCCAGAACAGCTGGCTTCACAGGCAAGGTTTTACCTTGACTAGATGGTAAAAACTCACTAATTAATACTGTAGTGACTTTTAGTTTGTGATAATTCAGCTGGTGATGAGTCAGGCATATCTGTTTTTCATTATCTACAAGGAAAATGCATTAGTGTGCCTTTTATATGTTTTATAAAAAATACAATTATAAAGAAATAAGATATTAAGAGGGGCAAATTTTAAAAAATGACACTGCCCATTAACTAATTAAAAATGAATATGAGGATTGTTCTTCGTTTTGTTTTGATCACACTTACCAAGTCCTTGGCATTTAGAGATACTTCATCCCACCAGGGGGAGATAAAGTAGTATTCACAATTCAGAATTCTCCTGAACATGAACTGATCACCTCTTTCATCATAGAATGGTTCAAATCCACAAAGTCTAGAAGGACAAAAGATAGGGAATAAAATGTCTTTAAATGCCTAAATACATTTCATCAAATTTTTGTGGTAATTCAGAATTGTCCTTTTCACAGCTTCCCATTACGAACACCAGTCTACTCAGCACGAGTGTGGAACTGCCTCGTTATAATTCACTTTTGCTGTGTAAATACACATCATGCTCTCTGGAAGTAAGAATAGGTACAAAGCCGATTCAGAATTTCTACAAAGAGTTTATAATAACATCAATGACTCTGACACAAAACAATAACAATAATTGTTAACACTATTACAGGCACTATGCTAATGATTTTCTGAGGATTTCTTTTCAGCAGGAATTGAGAAGATGGACTGATTAGAAGTTCCAATTTATTACAAAGTGGAAGAATTAGGATTTTGAGAATAAACAGATTAAGAGGTAGACAGAAAAGATTTTTCAGTCATTTTTCCTCAGCTCTATTCGTTGAATTCCACCATAGAAATGAGTAAAGTACTAGATTTCCATCCCACACCAGTTTGGATGTCAGGATGAACAAAGACAGGAGCTAAGACTGTTGTCAGGAAATGACCCTTTAAAACCTGACAGAGTGAACACATGGGGCCAACAGAGATGAATGGGCTGGTGCTCCCTTAGCCCTGTGTGTGACCCTCACTTCTGTACCTCTGGAAGATCTACATTCACCTTCACTTTCCACTAGGGGGTCAGCATACAAGTGAATGGGAAAAGTGGGGGGAAAGAAATAGAAAATCATCTCCAACATCCTAAAGAGAGAGAGGAAAAGTGAGTTGCTGAAAAGGGACCACCAAAAGCCTCCACTGTAGGGGCAGCTGGGTTGCTCAGTTGGTTAAGCATGTGACTTCAGCTCAGGTCATGATCTCGTGGTTCACAAGTTTGAGCCCCGCATCTGGTTTTCTGCTGTCAGCTCAGAGCCTGGGGCCTGCTTTGGGTTCTGTGTCTCCCTCTCTCTATGCCCCTTCCCTGCTCACGCTTGGTCTTTCTCTCTCTCTCTCAAAAATAAAAATATTTAAAAAATTAAAAAAAAAAAGCCTCCACTCTTTACAGATGGGTACAGGTTCTGAAATCACTAGGGATCAAGAGGAAACTATAAAAACAAGTCCCTACCAGGATATGAGTTGCACTGGACAAAAAATGGAGGGGAAAGGATGAACATGTTAAAAAACATTTTCTTAAATTCTTCTTTCAATCTGGTCAGGAGGGTGCAGAGCATGAAACGTTTGAGTGCTTTCTAATGCAGTGGGTTTCTAGGGAAAAGCATTTTGTCATGTCCTTTGCTCAGGGACTGTTCTATTGGGAGTCTTTGTCTCTTTTGAATATTCTGGAGCCAGCCAGGACAAGAAAGGCCTGGCAGTGCTGAGGCTCGGACCAGTGTGTCCTCTCCCACTGCAGCCAGCCATCTGCACTGAGAGTCCTGCTCCCCCATAAGGAGAGAAGGGAGCCTACGTCCACACAAGGGGGCAGCTCAGCCTTGCCTGGCCCTCCAGTGCCAGCCACAACACTAGAAAAATATAGCCTACTGTTAGTTAGTCATGGAGAAATTAGCCAACGTTCCAGGCTTGGTTTAGGAAACTCTTCTGTTTCCCCTTCTGGAAGTCTAGAAAGAAAAATTACAGTTCAGAAGGTACAGTACTCAAATGCCTTTCTTACTTCTCAAACATATCTGTAAATCTGTGCACTGATGACAGAAGTAAAAAGTTTATGTCATGTCAGCCTAAAATGCCAAAAATGGAAGAACTGTGACACAGAACAACACACACACACACACACACACACACACACACACACACACACACTACAAAAAGCCTTCAGAAATGGAAATATTTGAGAATCCTGACAACGAAAGTTGCAGAGGACATTAGGGTTAGGCCAACCATGTGAATGTCTGATACAGGGGAGCTCCAGGCTGCTGGGAAGAACTGTAGTGTGGGACAGCTGCAGGACAGAGTTCAAATCTCCGGCCTTATCTGAGTCTGATTCTGACCTGAGCATTGTAGTAGTTGCTTTTGTCTGAAGGCACAAAGGATTTAGGTGTAAAAGGTAGAGGGACCAGAGTTTCTGTGAGAAATAACAAAAAGGCCTTCATTTCTAGTCTACTGTCATCCTTAGAAAATAGCAAGGTCACAGCACAAAATAGCTCAGTGGAACTTTTAATTATAGTAAAGGAGATACACAGGTCCAATGGCACAGTCTTGGAGAACTTGTCCTGGTGGGAGGGCTGTGGCGGTGGTCACAGGCTACTACTGCATACTTTGAAGCAACACCTACTAATTAATGACTTTAAGTGAACCAGGGGAAGGGGCTTTGACAGACTCTTAAAATTATTTTCAGGGCTATGATGTTTCTCCAACAATCACATTCTTCCCTCTTCGTTTTCCCTGCTCAGTGACCACATTATGGGGTTTTACTCGTTCCAGATTTCAGGTTCTCAGGGTGAATGTGATGTAGTTTCCTACCTCCATCTCTCTGAGTTCCTGTACAACCTTAATGCTTACACCACCCCCCCATCACATTTCAGCATGAAATTGCAATTGGGTGGGGACACTGATACTTTAGGGGCAAATCTGATTCATTATTTGTGCAGTTCAGTTTTTTATTTCACGTCACTGTGATATGTCACCTGCCTAATTCAGGAGCCAACACTGTCTCCTGAGTATAAAAGTGACCTCAAATGTAAGCTGAAGGAGTTCCATGATGTGGCCTTGGGAATTCGTTTTAGTGAATTAAGCACTTAGTATGGCAAAAAAATTACCTAACAGTTTTGCACTTTCATAAGAAAAAAACAATGTTTCTCTACCTCTCCAAATGATTTTCAAGCCTTTACTATATTCTGGATACACCAAGAATTCAACACTGAAACTATCTTTTGACGTTACATAGTAGCAGACAGCTATTTAATGGGTTGCTTATTAAACTTTTTTGTTTTGGCTACTGACTACTGAATATATCCAGGTGAACACAGAGTTTACTAATTTGTTTGGGGGTACCCTAGTTACCCTCTTCCTAGTCCTTATTACCCAGATACTACACTTTCTAAGATCACTATTAAATTCAAAAACAACAATAACAACAACAACACCCAAACCTCTTTCTGCTATGGACTGAAATGTGTCTCCCTAAAATTCATATGTTGAAGTCCTAATCCCCCAGTGCAATGGTATTTGGAGATAGAGTCTTTGGGAGGTAATTAGGGTTTGATGTAGTCATGAGGGTGGGCTAACTTCATGATGTGATTTGCGTCCTTAGAAGAAGAGATACCAAAGAGCTTACATTCTTTCTCTGCCATGTGAGGAAAGAGTTAGAGGACAGGTGTCTGCAAGTCAGGAAGAGAGCTCTCACCAGGACTGGACCTCCTGGCACTCTGATCTCAGACTTCCAGCCTCTGAAACTGTGAGAAATAAAATTCTGTTGTTTAAACCACCCAGTTTGCAGTATTTTGTCATGGCAGCCTGAGCCGATTAATATCCTCTCTTTCATACCTTCCAAAATCTCTACAGATTTGAATGGTATAGGTTCCAACAAGTAACTGTGCAGTGTCCTCTAAACGGCAACCAAATCTGCTTGTCTTAAGTTAAACTCCAGAACTCACTGACACCTTTCTTCTGTAGCCTCTCTTCAGCAGTCTTCCCAGACACTCCTCTGTCCTTGCTTACCTCCCTCATATTCCTCTGCAATTCCATCATGTCTTTGGCAAATTTCCTGAAACCCTTTGTTTATTCATAGCCAGGAGCTCAGGAATGGAGTTGGGGATACCAGAGAGCGAGAGATTAGCCCAACTTTTTTCTACCAGAGAAAAGGTTTCTCTGAGTTTAGGGTATTAAACTCAAGGTCCTTGGGGGACCTAACACAAATAGAAAACAAAATTGATAGGCAAATTGCATTAAAAACATTGCTGACAAGAAATGTACCAGTCTGGAATTGTTTACGAAATTAAATAGCCACTTGCTTTTTAAAAAGCAATACTAATAACTAAATACTAAATAACTAATAACTAAATACTAATACTGCATTTTGATGAGATGCAAATAAGTAAAATAACAGCATGTTTTTAATAGATGGACTTGAGTTTCATATTCATTACTATCATCATATAATGAATTGTTCTCCAAATCTGCTACACACTGCACTGCAAAATGGGACTGAGAAAAGTCCTGGACAGTGGGGCGCCTGGTGGCTCAGTCAGTTAAGCATCTGACTCTTGATTTCCGTTCACAGTTCATGAAATTGAGTCCACTGTTGGGCTCTGTGCTGACAGAGCAGAGCCTGCTTGTGATTTTCCCTCTCTCCCTCTCTCTCTGCCCCCCCGCCCTGCTCATGCTCCCTCTTTCTCTCTCTCTCTCTCAAAATAAATAAATAAACATTACAAAAAAAGAGAGAAAGAGAGAAGTCCTGGACAGAAGTGCTGGTTCTAAGGAAATTATAGAATAAAAAGTAATGTTTATTTTCAGAAAATTCTATCACTGGCTACATTTAGTATGTCATAGAAAATTACAAAAGTCAAAAAGTAGTCTTGCTTTTTATGAGGACTATCAGTACCTAGAAAATATTACAGCAAAGGCAAATAGAACACATAGAGGTTGCTTTTCTTCACTTACAAGATGTAGGTGATTATTCCGACAGACCACATGTCCACCTCAGGTCCATAGGCACAGCCTCTAAGGATTTCAGGTGCTGCAGAAAGAATGAATATTGTGTTAAATTGGAGTTTAAATTTAACATTTACATCTCAATAACAAGCAACAGGTAAGAAATTAATTAACACAAAGTTCAGAACAGTTTTGTAACCAATTTTGTCTCCCCAAACCAAAGTGTGAGACTACAAACCCTCATGTCTACTTTAATGGGAGAAATCAAAGTCTTTCTGTGTTTGGGGTGCATAAAAATAAAGGTATTAACTTTAATATTCTACATCAGAACATTCATTCGAATCAGACAGAACTGCATCTTTGCTATAAAAGATCCCTTACTTCAGAGGGAGCTTTGTACGCAGAAAAGGAACACAAATTTAGCATAAGGGGAAAAATGCAAGTTATGCTACCTTGAGATCTAGACCTTCTTGGGAGCATGGGGCATCCATGCAAACCTGTATTTGACAGCATGCAGGGCAGGGACCAGCGCAGGGACCTGGGCAGACAGTGGGAAGGACTGGGAAGTCTCTATGCTGGAAGGTTGGAACAGGTGTTAGAAGGGGCCTGGCACATGTCTTAGTACTGACAACTACATGTAGGTTCCCAGAGAGCAGCTGTCCCCAGTTTGGGATTATGAACTGAGAAAGGGATCTTCTCCGTGCACAATGAGCTTGCTCCTGTTAGCCCTGCCCACCATGGTGAAAATGGAAGGTCTTCTCAGCCATCAAACGGCCCTGTAGTATAGAATGAGGAGATCTTTTCTGTTTTTATTATCTTAGAGCTGTGAAAATGGAGAGTTGACTGCATCCAACTGTTTGCACCAAGAATTGGAGGTGTTATTTGTTTGCCTAACAAAGGAAGAAAAGGAGAAGTGAGAGTTTTACAATCCATGCAGAAATAAGGCTCGGGCCTCTAGCCCCAGAGTGGCCTATAGCCTCAGTGTTCCCATTTTGAACAAAAGTGCTGTAGATGTCAGTGGGGTCTCTGAGGGAGGAGCTGACCAATCAATGTTGAGAGCTCCTTGAGGGAGGCTTTGGGAATGGGGGCACCACCCTCCTCCTTCCAGCAGGGGGCAGGAGAGCAAGGGAGCTGGATCCCCGGTCTGCAGGCCGAAAATGTCACACTCAGACTAGGTCATTAAAGTGAGCCCTGGAAGGCTGCTATCCTCCTGGAACTCTGAATTTGACTTAGAGGAAGGAACACAGTGGATTTTCCACTGATGTCTTCCCATACTACCCCTCCTCCCCCATCCTTTTGCAATCAGGATATTCTCTTCTCTGCACAAACTGTGTTACATAAAATACAAGAGATGAAGAGCCCATACGGTGAAACGAGAGTGTGCAATGTAACATTCCAAGCAGCAATTCAGCAAGATGCACCCTTTAAAGAATGGTGTCTGGGGCCAGGAAGTTTTTCTCATCTATAGGCATATTATTCCTAGAAAATTTTCCTCTTAGAATTTAATTAACATAATGAAGAAAAATGCACGCTCATTGCCAACACCATTCACTCCTTCAGGTTAGCTTTCGTTTTCCAGGGCAATCTGTACCCCACATATGGTTCCTTTGGGCCTCAACACTGAGCGCCCACTTGCAAATGCCTTGCTCATCAGGGTTCAGAGGAAACTCTGGTTAGGCTGCCTCTTCCAGGAGGGCCGCTGTGCTGTCTGTGTCACTGGGAGCTGTTCCAGTCAGGGAGCTGAATGCACACACATTTAGTACGATTAGCCCTTCCCCACTCAGGTCTTCCCATCAGTGGAGTGCTGTCAAGTCCCACACTGACATTTAGACATACAGAAATCTGTTGGGGAGAGTCCTTTACATTTTCTGGGATTCGTTTTTACCTCTAAAACCTAAGTGAATTGGATTAGCTAATTTCCAAGTACTCTTGAGTTTGAAGCTACTAGCCATTGTGATATTAGTAGAGGGGTTGTTACTGCCAATTTAAGCAAGAAGAGAGGACAGGCACTCTACTGAATTCCTGTTCCTCCGCCGGAGCGTCAACTGTGTACGCTGGCCCCGGGCGTAACCTATCCTATTGGCTCCAGGGCTCTCAAGCCTCCCCTCGGTGCTGTCCGGAGGTGAGCACCCTGTCGCAGAGGTCAGGTGCTTTTTCTGGCCATTCTTGATAGCTCCCAGGTAAGGGCCCAAAGTAAGCGAATACCATGGAACAAAACTCTTTCTGAATCCACTTTTTAGGGCATCTGGTTTTCTTACCTGACCTGGTAATATCTGACCTCCCCTCACAGCACAGGGTGCAACCTTGCCCTCCAGAGGCAACTTGGTTCCTTGTAAGGCGGTAGGCTGCAATGTGGGCAATCCCCTGGTGTGAAACACTAAACTTTCCATGGTGAGGTTAACTGAGACAAAAGCAATATAGAATGTTTTTGCCCTCCATAATAAATTTCTCTTAAGAAGAATTTAAAATATTTACTAATCAGAATACAAAACTTAGGTGAAACAAACCCTAAGCATCTAGATCCAATCAGATCCCATTCACAGAAACCTTTAAATATTTTCACAGTTGCTAGTTATCATAACCTTGACTTCAGGACCCGCAGAATACACTCTTGTAATCTGTCTGAACCCTTTCCAAGAGCCAGAAGCTTTCCAGAATACATTTCAAGCTCCAGTATACCAGCGCTACAGGTCTCCTAGGTATCAAATGTCCTTGCGGTGGATTCTACAATTTTGTGATTTTATTAAGGAGGGAAATACTTGACTACTTCCAACTTGGTTCAGGAAAAGACATAAGCTAGCCCACCTTTTAATGCTATAAGCACTTCCAGGGGTCCTACATATCTTTTCACCTCACTGCCCAAACAAACAAATAAGTCAAAAAAATACAGTAAGGGAGAAAATCATTTCAAGGTGTGATCCAGTTTTTAAAAATGTGTTTAAAACAATTTAGAATCCTCTTTTCTAAAAAAGTCAATAATCCTTTATTGATTTCTCTGGATGTCTTCTAAGTGGATCCACGTTTTGTGCCACTTCGTAAGCTTATCATTCGTGTTATTGCTCATTAACACTAAATGCTACAGAGCTCATACTCCAATCTCCAACGCAGAATAATTGTGGCAAATGGTCTTAGAATTGCCAAGATACCAGCCTTCACTTTTTTAACATGCAATTTTAACTGAATATCAAAATTATATTAAAAATTCAAACTTTATGATATTTATTTACCAACATACCACTTAGACCTCAGAGTGTTGCTTTTTCGATAAGATCATGGTACCATTAAAACTTCTAGAGACTGAGGGTCCATCTACAGACTGGGATGAATTTCAGTTTATTAAATAAACTCACTGTTACTAGTTCTCGAAATGGTCCCACATAAAAAGTATGAGGTATGCCCTATGACACCCTGACAGGGGCCACTGAGGCTAAGTTTCCCCTCTTTTTCTAAAGCTTTAGGAGAAAAGTAGAGGGATGATTTTGGTCATGGATTGCACCTTCATTTTGTCAATTCCTTCCTACCTATTGAGTTAAGACCACACATTGGCATTCTTTAGCAGAAGACTTTTTTCAAACTACTGTTAACTCTTCTGAGAAAGACAAATCCCAGGGAGACTAAGATGAGTGAAATCCACATGTTCATTCATTCACTCATTAAACAAACCATGAACTATTTATTAAGTACCTGCTGTATGATGGGCACTATGTTAGATGGTGTTGGGGGAGCAATGGGGAGTTCCAGAGAACACGTCTCTGCCACCATGGAGCTTACAGTTTGGTGGGGGAGGTAGGCATTGATCGAGAAAGCCACATGAAGAAATACAAAGTGGTAACTGTAAGTGCTTGGATGGAGGGTGTCTCCAATAGAGGGCTGACCTGGTGAGAAAGATCAAGGAAGGTGGGTAGAGAAAGCAAAGTTTAAAGTGAGATGTGAAAGACTGGAGAAGTTAACCAGGCAAAGGGGGAGAGGGCAGTGGTTGAGGAAAGAGAGTGAAGCGGGTTCGGTGGAGCAGCCACACATGCAGAGACTTTGTGGCGGGCAGGAGCGGGCAGGAGCGAGGGTGCCCAAGGAGCTGAGCAAGCCAGTGTCGGTGGAGCACACCCCTGGGCACAGTGAAGTCCCTGTGAGATGAGCCCCTGTGAGGCAGAGGCCAGACTACAGATTCCAGTACATGAGGGCTTCTGTTTGTTTGTTTCTTTATTTGTTCTTAAATTCTCTCCTATGCTTTTGTTTTAGTGATTCAAAACATAGAGGAACAAATCTATTTTCATCTTAAAGCCTGAATCTGACTTTGCAGAATTCCACCCCCTCCTACAGCTGAGGGAGAGCCACTGTGGAGCTTTTCACTGTACAGTCTTGTCTTGAATTGAGTTTTCTTTAGAGCACAAGTCTTCAGCATCTAGAAGTCTCTCTACACTTTGCCTCTGAGGAGTGAGCACTGTGGAAGGAGGAGAAAGAGGAATTTATCTACCAGAAGGAGAAGAGCAGTGTTTGGAAATTCTCTCCCCTTGTTGCTCTTAACATAGTGAGGAACCCAGAGGAGAATGCACTCCAGGCAGCTTCCTACAGGCAGCTGGGCAGACCCTACTCTGTGCCTTCCTCAGCACCTGTACCATGTGTGGTCCTTTGTCAGGGTGTCACAGATATTTGGTGAGAATGGGACACAACATTTAAGCCCTGTCAAGTGCAATTTTTGCTTTGACAACAGAGAAGACAGGTCATGTCCCGGCGCCATTTGCTTAGTGTTGTAACAAAGGGGTGAATCAGACTGGGATACAGTTGACATGTTTCCAGAAGGAGTTGCCTCTGGCTAGGAGCAGCCTTACCAGTTTACTACAGTGACTCTCAGAATACTACTGATTCCATACATGCCATGGTGTGAGAGGTTGAGAAGGGCTGAGGAGGCATGTGGGGCCTCCGTCACTTTGGGTATCTATGACTTGTAGTGTAGAGCAAGAAAGAAGTTTGAAGGATATTTTAAAACTCAAGGGATACACTTCATGACCTAACTCATCTTTTCCATTTTCCTGGGCTCTTGATCTTTTACACTACAAACATCAGTCAATCCATCTCTCACTTAGTATTTTTTCATTAAAGCTGTTTAAATAAGTCTTCCTTGCCACACGAATTCCATGATACTTCTCTTTGTATAAATCTTATAAATGGCTGAAGAAAGATAGCCTGTTTATTTTCCCCATCTTACTTTTTATTTTTTTAATAATACCCTGAAGAGAAAATCAAGTATTTGAGAACACCTAAGTACTTTCAGAAGAGGAAAAAATAAACACAACCTATTTTTATTACCCTGGGAAAGTTTTATGTCTATGAAATTCACTTTTCTATGATCCCACAGAGCCCTCCCATCTTAGAGCAATCACTATTTGTTCCGAATCTTAATCAGACTGAGTCTCCTGCTCACTTCAAAGCTGTGATGGATGCAGGCCCAGGGACAGCAAAGAGGTATTCATTCTTGAAAAGCTGCCTCTACAAGGAGGTGGAGTATCAATAAATAAACTGAACTCGTCCTAATATTAACATCATGCAAGAGTCTCTTTTGGATATGGAGATACAGATATAAAGTGATGGACACGGACTTCGAACTCTGTTAAGTATGGCAAATACCATGTTTCTCTCTAATGGAGCTATAAATCTTACTGTAATTATCACTAATAATTCTCTCAAAATATTTTTATTTTGTGCATATCCTGTCTGTGACAACATTCTAAATGGAACACTTTGTGGGTGTTCAGGGCCCAAAGAATACATTTTAAGCAAGTCTCCTTCCCACTTGCCATCAGTCACCCTTCCTATGACCGCTTCTCCCCTGCATTCCGCCCTCACATGGGTAATAATAGAGCTGAGTCCTTAGCACAGTGAGTTCTCTGGCACAGCTGGCTCTGTTCCTTAGGTAGTCACTTACAGTTACAAAGAGGGAAGGACAGAGAATGATTTATGCTATGGGGACGCAGAAGTTAAGGATGACCAGCACATTAAAAGGCTGTTTCTAAGCCAAAGAGAACATGAAAAGTAGGAGGAAGGACAATCTCTTCAGACTCAATTTTATAAGCCGTCTCAGGTCAGAATATATTTGGTTAACTTGGATTAAATGAAGCGCTTGCCATAATCCTCAACATAGTTTACACATATAAAATATATACAGACAGACCGTGAGGTAATATTATGAATGTCAAATACTATGTATCTGCTGGGTGATGCAGAAATGAGCAACAGTCTGTCTCCTCTCCCCTTGCTCCCCTGAATCCTGAGACACGGGTCAGTAGTCAGCCTCTGGGACCATTTCCCGAGCCAGGGAGGCAGCCCCTCCTTCTGCTGATAGCTTTAGATGCTAGAACACTGTTGTGTATATTGTGCCTCATATCTGTGCCTTGCAGCACCCATTCGTAATTCCTAATTCTGTCCAGTGATGCTTCCTCCACTATCTGATGTTCTATGAATAATAAACATGGTTTCTTCTCTCTGGCCTCTACTGGTGATGTTGCCCCAGGATCAGTCTGGGTTGTTTCTTCTTCTTCCCTGGAGTCTCATGACTTTCCATAGCATCTATATGGTGAGAGAGCCCCCATTTATATCAACAGACATGACCCTGCTCCTGAACCTCAAACATATATACCCTTCTGCCCACATGTCATCTCCACCTGGATATCTAACAGGCATCTCAAAATCAACGAGCTCCAACCCCGTTGCTCCTCAAGTCCTCCCTATCTCAGTAAATGTGAACTCTATCCTGCCAACTGGAGCTCTTTGGTCCCCCTCCTACCTATTATTTCTCCCCTTATCATTGCACTTCACTCAACTGTGTCCTTCTTCAACCTATAGACACCCAGCTGTGTTCCTGCCTCAGGGTTGGTGTGCTCTGTCCCCTCCACCTGGAATGTTCTTTCCATAGAATCTGCATGGCTTGTTCTCTCCCTGCCTCTTCCAAATCTTTGCTCTTCTGCTCCCTCATGAGTGAAGCTTTCCCTGGTCAGCGTGTCCCAACACTTTCTATCCTCTTTCCCAACTCTATAGGAATGATCACCTTTCTATATATTGACACAATCATTCTGTTTATTATTTGCCTTCTCTCACTAAAATGTGCCACCCTTAAAGAAGAGATCTTGTTTGTTTGTTTGATTGATTGTTATACCCCTAACACCTAGAATAGTGCCTGGTGCATAGTAGGAGCTCAGTAAATAATTTATTAAATGAAAAAAGAATTGAATAGGTACATAACTAAAGTTCCACAGAATACACTTTGTCTAGGTCAGTACCAGATCAATACAAATACCCCGAGAGGCTCATTTTCCTCTAGATTTAAAACTTCCAAGACAGCCTGCATTCCACCAGCAGAGTCCCTGTCATCTGCAAGGTCAAGACCAAGATAAGCTATGGCCTTTCCTCACCTCTCGTGTATCTATCCCCAGCCCCACTTTTTCCTTTACCTGGCATGTGCTCATACGGATCAAGCATTGCAAGCGTGCCTGGGACAGTCATATGGTGGCTGCAGACACAGCTTATCTCAGGGAGAAAGAAGGGCCATGGTCAGCAATGGGAGATGGACCTAGGCACTCCTTACTCACCTGCTGAGCATTCTCTGCTTGCGTCTTCTCACATCCCCTGCTCTTGCCCATCGTCCACTAATCCCACAGGAGCCCCGTGTACACACATCAGCCCATCAAGCATGTTATAGGCCATGCAACTGACATTTTACTATGTACTCTTCTGTTTTCTCTTAAGTTCACTGTAAAAAGGAAGTCACCCTAGTGGGTATTTAATTAACTCTCAGGTGAGATTATCCCTTAGCCAGTTAGATTACTAACATAATCTGACACTCTTGTTATTTCACCTTAGCTATTTAGTCCTCTAGAAATGAACAAAATACATCTTTTATGAAACTATTCTGAAAGCTTATATTTTAGATGATTAGATTTCCTTCTACTACATTAAATTTTCCTACATTGGTCATATTAGTATGTGTTCATGTAGACAGAAATCTCTTCTGTCTGACTCTAGGCTATTGAGAAATTATCTTTAATTTTGGTATAGTGAACATAATAAATTATTTCTTTAAAATATAACAATGCAGAAACAACACAGGATTATCACTCCATTGGGACTCTGGCAAATGCCAAGAGAAAATCAATTCTGAAGAGCTTCTAGACCCTGCAAATTGAATTTGGATAGACGGGTAGAAATATGAACCATGAACATACATAGTTTAATTAACTAAGCTTATGAGTAAATTAGAAATCAGTATTATACAGAAATACTCTTTTAACCTAACCCTTTACCATATTGTTTTCTTTTCTACTCTCACAGCTTTACTTGTTTTTGTGATTGGCATTGATAGGCTGAACACCCGCAGACTTCCAGTCTTAAATAGTTAAACCAGTCAAGACATTTGGTAGTAATATTGCATACGTTGTGGCCCATTTATCGGGAGCCATGACCTAATGGATTTTTTTTTTTTTTTTCTGAGACCTATTTCTTTTCGCAATAACAAGATGTGGAGAATCTCTTCACGGCTATTTCAGAACACTAGTCATTGATTTCATTTATCTGGATCACAGATTTTAATTTTCTGGCCTGGAGTTTATTTTCCACTGGGCACACTTCCCAGGAAATAATGAGTATTTGCTTAAACATACAGCATCTGTGATTTTTCTTTTGCAATTCACTTATAGGAGAACCCTCTGTTATTAATAGCCTGGGGCAAAGGTTCTATGAATGAGACTGAATGGATGGCTTTTCACTTTTGTATTTCCTGACAAATGACAGATGGTGTAATATAAACACCCACTCCCTCAAAAGATGTAACTGAAAAAGCCTTCCATTAAAGGTAGACACTAGACCCCGTGTACATGAGGAGAACTGACCTGGAATGTAATCACCCTTCCAACGAGCAAGAAAACAAGCTCACACGTCTCCTCTCTGTCAACCGAAGGGGCCTCAGATACCTTTTCAAGTTAAAACTAAAGTCTGTGTGTAAAGTCATGGTTTCTGTAGGACGACAGTGATTCCCACCAGTCTCATTTCCAACTCATTGTATAAATGGGCAGTTTCCTCCCCACCTAGGTACTCTCAGAAGGGACACGCCAAACTGATGATGGCACTTACATGTATTGCAGGGAGGAAAGGCTAGAACTGAGTGAACCTTAAAGGGGCTTCAGCCTTGCCTATAAAGTCTAATTGTTTCATTACTATATGTTATTATTATTCACTATTATATTAACTAAAACAAAAACAAAAACAAAAATGTTTCAACTCTGCATCTTGTCTTTTCTCTAGGCCATCCACTTCCTGTGCCCTGGGTGTGACTGAGACCTTGTTTTCCCGAACTCAGCCTTTCCAGTGTTTTTTGTGTTACTATACACAGGTGTATCCTTAAAATCCTGTCCCTAACCTCTAGGCAGGGGTGGGGGTGGGGTGGGGGAAGGGATAGTGAGAGTAGTGTGGGTACTTTGGGCAGGGGGGAATAGTAAGTGGAAAATAAGCCTCCATTATTAGATGGCATTATCTAATGCCGAGATATTTGTAAGATACAGATTTGATTTTAAAATATAATTGCCCTGATTAAGAACCTTTGCTCAATCACTACTATTTACCAAAGCAAATCTGAATTCCTTAGCCTGATGTATAGATTATTTAAAAATATGGTCCATTGTATCTTTCCAAGTCCAACTATATCTATACTGCAGTTGTGCAAAGTGCCAAAGTAACCAACAGTCCCTGAATCTGCCAGATGCTACCACTCCTCTATGATTTTTCTCTTCCTTTGCCTACTTGCAAAGAATGCCTTGTGACTACCTCTTCACTTGCTGAACTCCTATCCAACCTTCAGAGTCCAGCTCAAATATTAGGGAGGATTAATTGTTCCCTCCCCTCTGAATACCTAAGCCTTTAGCTTGGATAAAACTACAACTTACCAACACAAACTGATTTATTGTGTATGGGTATTTTTTCTTTAATAGCCCATGAAATCCTTAAAGGACAAGACCATATGGTGTTCACTCTTCAATCTCAGAGCCTCTTAGACATTCAATGTTCATTTTATCAATGAATGAATCATTCACTCATAGAATGGCTATTCTGTCACGCTGCAGGAAAGAGCTGCTCTTATCACTATTATCAAAGCCATTAAAAGGATGCTGCTATCTCTTAGTCACAGAAGGGACCCTTAGAGACGGCTACTGTAAGCTCTTCCTGATCTTCCCATTTCAGGGCTGCTAGTTCTCAGAGAAATGCTCCAACCTACCTACCTCCTAGGAATACTCAGTGTTTGTACTTAGATAATGATTACTAAATTGCCCATCAGCTTTCTTCTTTTGGGAAATCCTTACTTTGTTTTATCATTCTTTTGTCAATTCTCTTTCAATGCTTCTTTTGATTGGTCAGCAGTTAATACTCACAAATGGGCAATCCCATTTGGCACATGGTACAAAATTCGGGGTTCTTTTTTTATCTTTATGGCCTTGGAGATCGGGAGGCATGAAAGAAATATAGGAGGATGACAAGGACACATGAATTAGAGAAAGGGGAAACATCTATGGCACCATTAGATGTCATGGACAGATTGTCAGCTAAAAGTTCTAAGGAAAATAAAATATACATAAATATACATATAAATATATACATATATAAATATATATCTCTATCTATCTATCTATCTATCTATCTATCTATCTATCTATAAATTATATATATAAAACAAGAGGATGCCTATAGGGAACATGGTATGCTTTAATAGTTTTTTTTTTCCCCCCTGGTAATGGGAATCTTACTCAAGTCTGTGCTAGAGATAGTGAGCGGTCTAATGCAATACTTATGCTTAGTAACAGGACGCTGAATTCATTTGGGGCAGCAACATGTCCAGCCAAAAGACTCACTCTGGTAGTATGGAGGCTGTAACCAAGTACTGGCCAATAAGAGAGAAGTGGAAGTGACGTGGATCTTTAGCAAGTCTATTTAACAAAGAAAAGGTACACCCTTTTTTCCCCCTTCCCCCCTTCCTGTCACAGAGAATGTGGATGTAATGACTGATTTCAAGCAGCCATTTTGGACTGTGAGGAAGCATGCTAAAGAACGGTAGAGCAAGACAGAAAAGGCCTGGACCCCTGGCACTGAGATCCACAGAGCCTTACCTGGAGAACCCACCAGGATTGCCTTTCACTAGACTTTTAACATGACAGAAATCAACTTCTATCTTTCATAAGCCACAGTTACTTGGAGTTTTCTGAATTTACTCCTAATTGGTAGTCTACTCTTGCCAAGGAGTTAAAGGTCCAGAAAAAGAATATTTGGCACAATGTAAAGATATAATAGAAAGACAGGTATACTTAATTCTGTGTAATTACTGGGTCTATGAACAGTTGAGCTACAAGAACATAATATTTTAGATTCATTAGGGAAATTAACTAGGTAAAAACAAAATAATAAAAAGTTTATTGTGAACATGTGGATTCCATATGTGAATATGGAAACATGGAGAAAGATGAGGAAAAATTCATAAGGCTATTATTACTGATTACACATACTTGGATTTTTACTTCCTGCAATGACCGAGTAATACTTTTGAGGTTTAAAAAACTAAAAACAAGACAAAACAAAACAAAAACATTTTAAGATGTAAATAATAACTGATAAATATTTCTATGAAGGAAAATTATATTGGTTTATCTATATTGGCTTTTTTGAAGAGGGAATTGTATAAATCTGTTTTTAGGCCCTTGGATACCTGGATTCTCATCTCTCACCCACTAACAACTAGATGTGGAATCTTGGGGAAGTCATACTCTAGAACTCAAAATGAGAAAGTTAGTAAATGAACTTTCAAGCTTCTTCTAGCACTAAAATTCTGTGAACTTAATCATATATTTGCTTCAGTGGATATCTAACTGTACCTTCTATAGTCTGATGTGCATGAATTCAAACATTGTTAAGTTAGTTACGTGGTTCTTAGGAGTGAGGACTGTCACACAGTCCATCTCTAGAGACTGGGGGACTCTGGAGGGGCAACCCCACCTGAAGCCTTTATCTTAATAAGGCTAGGCGAGTGCCATCAATGAGGACTAGGGACTACCCCAATCTCACTGTTATCCTATACGCCCTTTGAATTAATGACACACTCCCTCCTCACCCACCCTCCCAAGTAAAAGCAAACAAGGAAAGTGACAGGAGGACTCATGGCTCTATTTCCAACCACAAATAAGGTTGTTTCCCTGCCCTCTTTCTTGATGATTGTCCTTCTGCTTCGAAGTGGGTTCAAGAGTAGCTACTGCCCAGGAGACAGTTGCAGAGCACCAGCCCTTTTTCCTAGGGCTCCTTCTTTCCCTTCTTTTCTAAGAAGGGGGCCCTAAAACCAACATCATTGAACCCCTCATGTAGAACAAGAGGTGGTCTAAGTATCATTTATACACGCCTTCCTCATGGAGACTCACATCACACTGTAAGCATTTTAAATAGAGATATTAGGAGTTAGAAAATTAGATCGTGAAGTAAAAATCGATTTCAAATAACAATAAAAGTAATTATCAGTATTAAAGAGCATACCGCAGTACCCTGGGGTTCCACACACTGTCTTCATGAGCACTTGATGTTCCACAATTTTAGAGAGTCCAAAATCAGCTAACAACACAAGAGAAACACTTAATGAAACAAGTCTTTTCTCAGCTTTTATAAGATGACAGAATATTTCTGTTATTCAAAATAAAACAGATTTATTTGTTTTTGTATTTGATGATGGATGGATATGTAGAAGGGGACCAGTCACATGGGAGAGGGAACTAAAAAAATAAAATAAAATAAAATAATAATAATACCAATTCAAGTCTTGCTTTAAATTTGAGAAAAACATGACTCCCAAATACATTTTATGCTCTATAATCCCTAGTGTTTAGCAAATTACCTCTTTTTTCTTGAAGTAATAGTTGCAATAGATACATTTTGTCTAATATTAATTCTGAGATTTATGAAACAGTAACTCTAAAGTATAATATAGTGATACAGAATTAGTAATCCCTTGGACAAAATCAAAATAAAAAATTAGGTTTTCATGAATGTCAAAGAAATTAACAGAAATATCAAAACATTTATTCTGCTTCAAAATAATGTCATTCTTTAGTGTATTTTATGGATAAGGATTTACTCTCATATGAGAGATATAACACTTTTTTTGGGCAAAAGTCCTTTTTATTTATTGCTCAGAATATTACCTAGATAAAACACTACCAAAGTTGCTACCATTATGGTCTGTTTGCTGGGCTACATCTCTCTCACTCAGGAAACATCAGGAAACCATTCAAGGCCACTCTTCAAGAGAGGCAGGTGCAGAATTGATGCCATTTTAGACTTCAAAGATAAACCCACATTTCCACGGAGGTGCTGATCCTTATCAGGGAAAGCAGCAGGAAGTCCTTCAGAAAGAAAGCCTCTCCTGTCTAAATTAGTATCTATCCATCCATTTAAAGAAATTTCTTTAAGGATAAAATCTTTGAAAGTGATGTCAAAGGAAATGGAAGTCTCCCCGCCGTTCACTGCCTTTCAGGAGTGATTATAAGAACAGGACGGCTGCCTAGCAGGGCTTTGGTATTTTTTTTCTTTGAGTTCTTGCATTCATAAAGCACATTATGTTGTCTGAGCTCTTCTATGATATGTATAACTTAATTTTCAAAGATGTTAATACTTCTAATGCAGTGAACTGATCATATTAACATTACACAGGCCAGCACCAAAAGAGCAATGTCCTTCACAGGATTTAATGCAGATCTACTAAAGGAGGATTCATATAAAATAAATTTTATTATTATTATTTGCAAATGAAGATTTGCTTTGGAAAGTAGCATTTAACACATGTATATTTTTTTTCTAAAATGCTGATTTAAGGAACCCTTTGAACAGATGGGAGTTTCACAAAGTTCATCTTTGTAGTTCTTCAAAATGCTTACTGGTAGAAAAAACAAGGTTTCCAAAGTCAAATAAGGTTTGGGAAAAACCTCACAGTACACTAATTTAGATGTCAGTTTACACATTAGCATTTTTAAAGTTCTGGGAAGTCCTGCAAAAATAAAAAATCGTGTTTAAGTTGGCATTTCCTACCTTATTTGACCAACCTTAGCACTTCCACAAACAACTCCCATTTCCCACAACGGGAATTACAGTAGTTACCCCTGTTCACTCAGCTGAGGAACCAGTGTTCTGTGGAGTATACTTTGGGAAATACAGATCTCAATTTCCTCTGTTCACATAAACAAGTGACTCAGACCCTAAATTCAAGAATATGTACTAAGCATTTTGTGTCGAAGTTCTTGAATATCTAAAATTAAGCTCCAACTGATTTGTGGAATAAAAAGTAACAAAAAAAGAAGTGTTATGTTATCTGTGATTTTCTTCTGTATAAACTTATCTACAAAATACACCATCACCCCCTGGAGTCCCTGCCATTTCTACAAACTACGTTTCCTTTGTGTTCAGCACTGGAGCACCTCCGAGGCACTGATTCCAGAAAGAACACAAACTTCCCAAATAATGCATTATTCCTTTACAGACACCAAATATTCAAGGAAATTAAATGGAGGCAAAACCGGATGGAGCAGTATTTAAAAATTCCATGAAATAAATTTCTTCTACTCTGGGAAAGGAGTCATGAGACATTAGGAAATGTCCTCACCGATTTTGAGTGGTGCATCTGGGGCTGGAGTTGCATAGAGAAGATTCTCTGGTTTGAGATCACGATGGACAATCCCATTTTCATGTAGGTACTAAATAGGGAAAATAATGAAGTAACATTACAGTAATTGTACTTAATGGTTCCAACATTCATGTTTAATCTTTTCAGAATTAGAATTATCTTTACTAAGTCATGTGATTCGACAACACACATATATGATGATTTTAAAAATAAACACCATAAAGGAAAACAAGTTTATACTATACATAATTCAAGAACAGCTGACAGTTACTTGAAAGTGAAATGAATTTTAAAGTGTATAAAACCGGGGAGCCTGGGTGGCGCAGTCGGTTAAGCGTCCGACTTCAGCCAGGTCACGATCTCGCGGTCCGTGAGTTCGAGCCCCGCGTCAGGCTCTGGGCTGATGGCTCAGAGCCTGGAGCCTGCTTCTGATTCTGTGTCTCCCTCTCTCTCTGCCCCTCCCCCATTCATGCTCTGTCTCTCTCTGTCCCAAAATAAAAAAAAAAAAAACGTTGAAAAAAAAATTTTAAAGTGTATAAAACCAACTGCCAGAAATAAAATATTTACTCCTCAGAGAATATTAGTTGTAGCTCTCTTTATGCATATTACCATATCAGTTCAAATCTAATTATTATTATAATAAGTCAAGGCTCTATGTATTGAAGTCTGTCTGATTTATATCTGAAAAGCATAATTGTATGTGTCATCTCAGAAGCTCACAACCACAGCAAAGACTTACTAATTATTGCTTGAACAGACATTTAGATGTGAGTAATTATTATAGAAGACTATCCTTAATATGATAAATATTGCTTAAAGATGATGAATGCTCTCATAGGCTCTTCTGAGGATTAGTAAATCCAGCTATCAATATAGAGTAGTATATTGGAGACAACCTTAAATTAAAGATCACCTCTAGAAATTCCACTCATTTTATTATATTTTAAATTATTTCATAAATTATGTGTTATCACACATGTAACATACTCTCGCTGTGATTGTGGAGGTCTTACCTGATCCTGCTTCCCCTGGTTTTAGATCCCTCTCCAAAAGTAATCACTCATCAGTTTGAAATGGTTTTAACTTTTTTCTATGAATTCACAAACATGAATGTATGTATGCAAGGAAATATCCCTGATTTTTCCATTTTCTTATATAAATGCATGATTAATATTAATTTTTATAGTGCTTTTTTCACACAATATGTCTTTGAAACCTTTTCCACAAATCACTACAGCTCAATCTCTTTACCACTTGTTGTATCCATTTCATTGGAAGCATCATAATTTATTTTGCTAGTCCCTTTTTGATGGACATTCAAGTTTTTAAAAATTATAAATAAGGCAATAATAAGCCTTCTATCCCTTGGATATTTGGCTAGTTTTGCTGGTGTTTCTCTAGGACAGATACCTGGAAGCAGGTATGGTGGGGTCAAAAAGTAGATTTTAAATTTTAATAAATACTGCAAAATCATTCTCTGAAAAGACTCCATCAATATCTACTCACATCAACAGTGTGAATATTTATGTTTTCCTGACATCTTCACCAAATCTGTATTTTTAACCTTTGCTGGGCTTCCGTGTAAATACTGTATCTTAGGTTTGGTTAAATTTGCCTTTCTCTGTTTACTGGTATAGTACATGCTTACTGGTTTTCCTCTTCTATGAACTGCCTGTTTATATCCTTTGCCCATTTTTCTGTTGGGTTGGGAGAAAAAGTTGCCAGTGTACTTCAGTATTTCTCCTTTCCTATCTTCTATGGGAAGGGAAGGAGCCTTCTCTCTTTGCAAGCCAGGTAACAGAAGGTGGATAGCTTCAAGGTCACAATTTGTGGTGCTTGACATGTCAGTGATTCGGGGAAACAGGAATTGATATCCAGCTCACTCATGAAAAAGAGATAGTTGGAGTAGGTGAGTGAGGAGAGAGGGCCCCAATGAGATTCAGCTACTCTCAAAGAATAGCTGAACATAAGTGCAGTTATCTCATGAGGGTTCAATGTGGACTGTGCAGAAGGGAACCAGAACCAGACATGAGTCTCCCTGAAGAATGTTTCCTGCTGGGGTGATGCCATCTCATTTCAGCATCACAGGAAGCAGAACATGGGGAAGGTGACAGCAGGCAGTTGAGGAACCAGTGACTCCTCAGAGCACCTGAGGTGAGAGAACTCCCCCGCAATGGGTCTCTGTAGAGCCATCAGTGGTGTCCCATAGGGAAAGAACCCTAGGCATTGTAACCTGCCATCCCCAGAGATCACAGATGCCAGATCATAACTGTAGCAGTCTGGTGACACCTTTCTTCACTGTCCTTCTCCTCTCCCTCTCCTGTCACCCTCACAGCAACTTTAGAAGGAACACAATCAGTTGGTGGGTAAAAAGCAGGAGGAAGAGAAGAAACTAACAAATATTCCTATCTCCTATATTTAGAAATTATAGATCTCTCATGTCCACGTTGGGGGAAGGAAGACATTTAAAAGTTGGATGAGTCTAAAATTTTTGTCTTTTCCTTATGCAAGAGTGCCTGGAAAAGCTATGGGAATAGCTTGAAATTTTATTCATGAAGGAGAGGAATGGGTTCAGAGTGGATCTGCCAGGACAATGGTGAGATAAAATAAAATTGCTTTTGCTCATGTCTCACCAGGCTGAGCTCACTCCTTACAGTAGATAATGATCACATATAGACAATAATACCATACGTGCCCTATGCACGTCCTATACTCTAAGCACTATTACAAACACCTCGTACTTGCAAATCCTATAACCCTTGTTCTGCAAATAAGAAAACCGAGGCAGAGAGAGGCCAAGAGATGTGCTCAATGTCACAACTAGATGTGTGGAGCTGAGTGAGGTTCAGACGTAGGTGTCCAGAAGTGGAGGCCATAGCCTTGTCTATTATGTGACTCCCAAGCAGATGCTGGACTGTGTGGGGTGGGAATGAAAGGAAAATCACAAAGATGGAGAGGAGAGGAACATGATGGAAGGAGAGGGAAGGTAATGGCAGGGGAGGAGAAGTGAGAAGGCAGAGGGCCATGCTCAGCCTTGAGTGACACCCAGGGAAAACCCACCAGATCCCTGAGGAGGAAGATGATGTATGTTGTATAAGCTGAGTTTGAAGGCAACAACACAAGTTTCTCATACAGTTGCTTTGGAACACACCTAAGAATTGCAGTTTGGGATCAAGAGAAAATATTGCTTTCCCACAGTCTAACCCAATTTAGAAGCTCCATTCCGTTGGGAAGAAAATGACAGTGAAGATAGCAACACAATAACAGCAGCAAATGAGATAAACTTACAAGTATTGGTTTAGCAAAGTACTAATTATTTAAAGATGTTCACCAACTACTGTTCTGGCTTTCTAGAACAGAAATGGTAGTTTTGTGTTCTAAGTCCAAATTAACACAAATCAAAACAAAATGGCACCATTTGGCACTTCATAAAGGAGAGCTAGACCAGATAACAGAAGAAAATTTTTAGAGAAAATAATAGACTTAGGAGCTATGCACCAACCGAAGAACAAATTTAAAGACAAAATAAAGCAATGAAATACTGAAGGTCATGATCCTGGCTTTTAAAAATATAGGCAGGGATTAATTACTATCAATTACTTGGTGCATAAAGATTATTAAAAGTCGAGATATAATCATGTACAAATGTTGTAGGAGTCATTTAAATGTATTCGACTGACAAAAATGGCAGGAATCATTATTTTATTTTTGCTTAGACCCACTGACTGCTTTTAACCTATAGTTAATACTTTTACCTTTTACATTATCTCTAGTCAGGAAGCCAAGCAAAAAAGAAAAGGTGGAGCATGATCTTTTGCCTTCCCCCAAAAAGATACAATTGTTAGAAGCAGCAGCAACCTTTTAGAACACCAGATCTCAAACCTTTTGGTCTCAGGACCCTGTTAGAGTAAAAACAATTATTGAGGACCTCAAAGAGCTTTTGCTTATGTGAGTTATATCTAACATTAGTTACTATGTTAGTAGTTAAAACTGAGAAATTAAAAAAAATCCTAATTTATTTAAAAAAAAACAATAAACTAATGACACATGAACATAAACATTTTCTAATAAAAATAACTATTTTCTAAAACAAAAAATAGTGAGTGCTGTGCTATTGTCTTAAAACTTTACAAATTTCTTTAATTTCTGGTTTAATAGAAGATGGCTAGATTCTCTTATCTGCTTCTGCACTGTCTACTGCAAAATCACACATCATTCAGACTCTGGAATATTCCACTGTACTTTCATAAGTGAAGAGAAATGTCTTCATATTATGACAACATACTTCTGACCTCACAGACCCTCTGAAAGGCAACTCAGGGACCCTCCAGGAATCCTCAGACTGTACTTTGAAAATTTCTGTCTCAGAGCATCTGAGGATATAAAAAGAGCAGTTTAAGGGCTGAATAATAGGCACACTGCCCTTTATTTTTAAACGGGGTTTTAAATGAAATACACACTTCTAATCTCACCAAGCACTAATCTTATCTCGACACATCAAGATCACTGCACACGGAGAAGTGAAAAAGAAATTAAGGGGAAAAATGCCCCTCAAAATTGTGTACTCATGGGGAATTGTACAAAGACATTTTATGATATCATATTAATGATACAGAACTGATTAAAAAATATCTAATTATGGAGAAAGAGACCTTATCAAGATGCTGCTGATCTTAGCTACTGATCATTTAAATCATGGGGATTCAATACAAACAGACAAAAGGATTAGAGACATTGAGAAACTTGAGATAACTAGATATTCCAGAACAAACCAAGTGTTCAAAGTAATCATAATTAAAGTAAACCAAACACAAATGAGGAAACCTTGAAAACTAAACACCGTTTTGGAAGAAGACCTCTATAACCTAACAATTTAATGGACAGGAAATAATAAATCTGACAACAACTGTAGCATTTAACTACTGAATCGTGACTAATTGTAACCTATTTTAATAAAGAAACTGGAAGAGCAGATAACTAGGTATATATGAATTTACTTAAAACTTTAAGGAATAAAAAGAAGGAAAAGGAGGAGGGAAAGGAAGAGGCAGAGAAGCACAATTAATTTACTGGCTCAATTTTTAAAAAGTATATTATCTTTTTAGAAAAAAAGCATAAAATGACAAATATTTTATACGCAGAGTAATTAAGATAGGCAACAGGTACGTTTTTAAGGATTAGGCAATGATGCATTTAATGCACTGGTACCAAGGGCATACCTTTGCTAAGTTCTGTTTCAGTATTATACCCTCAGTTTTGAGGAAGGGTTGATAAAAGAAACAAGCATAAGAAGGTTTTTGTGGCATTGTTTTTGAAATAATTATTGAAGAATAACACCATGAGAGGCACTTTGGGGCCATATACCCCCAAGCATGCTATTTATTAGCTGTGTGACCTGGAACAATCTGTCTACCCTTCACCTCCCGGTTTCCCTCTCTGTAGCACCCACTTTGAAGGTTGCACTGAGAATCAGAGGTTAGGCATGGAGACACTTAGCATGGAGTGGACATTCTGTTCTATAAATGGTAGCTGTTAGGAGCACCCTACCACTGTTGTTCCATGTCTCTTGTACAATAAATTACATCCGAAATCCTTTGAGATTTGGAAAACTTGCTCTTTCCTGAAGTGCCAAAGAATACTTTAATGGGAAAATATTTGCTTTTTATTTCATCACATTTTCTTCTTCTGTTTTGGTGGCCCCAAACTCAATGTACAAGAGGTTTCAGTTACAATTACTAGCCTGGTTTAGAATATTTACTTCTCCCTCTCTCTTTTTTAAAATTCCCTTTTCCACTTTAATAGCTTTACTTTGTATGCCTTTTTCACTTAATTTGCCACAGATCCTGTTCCCAAGAAGATGCAATGATAAATCACAGAGTAATAGAATGTAATATATATTAGTCTTCTTCACCCTTGAAATAGGTCTAAGGGAAATACAGACTTAAGTTGCTGTATCTGTGTTCACAGTTTCTAAGCGCATTTAGAAGTCAGAAGTGAAAAAAAGTATATGCCAATTAGGATTTGAAGCATTCTTACTATATCTGTTATCCATTGTAACACAAAGAATTACTACGATAAATAGTATTTGTCACTGATAAAGAGGAGCATTTCACAGCCTGTTGTTTCCCTTATGCTCCATTCTCCTTCTCGGGGCTCTTCTTCAGGAGCCGTCCTTGGGTGCCCCTGGGTGCCGCTCAGGGTCCTCCTCCACACCCCTCTCCCTACTCAGAGGCACTGCCCCATCACTACTGCCTTTTCTCCCACGTCTGCTATTCCCTCTTTTTTTGCTTTCATCATACACATACCTCCAGAATGAACAGTATCACCATCAAAAGGAAACAGGAAAAAGAAATCAACCATCACCTCCATGGTCTCTCAAATACACACATTCCCCTCCTGCTCTAGCTGCACTCAGCTATACCCAACTCTCCTCAGTCTCCACTCCCCATTTCCATTTTCTTCCCTCTCATTTTCTTTCAACACACTATTGTTTCATTTCTGACCTCATCAAACCTAACACACACTTTCTGACTCTTTATCTGACCTGTTTGGCCTCTGAGCACACGGACTTGTCTCTCACTTGGACTCTCATTGCCTGGGGCTCTTGCCACACTGGCCTCATGGTGCTCCTCACCTATGCTCCCCCCTCAGTCTCCTCCCCAAGCCCTCCGTCTCAAGACTTGCTCAGCACCCTTCTGCTTTTCCTTTGGTTTCCAGAGTTCAGCTCATCTAAAGCCACAAATAAAGGTATCACTTATCCAATGTGCCCCAAATCTCTATTGCCTTCCCCAACTTCTCTGTGGCTCTGATTTGAGAGAACTTTCTACTTCCCATTCCATTTGAATGTCTCACACATGTTTCAAGGTCAACATGTCCAAAATCAATTTAGTCTTTACCCTGAATTTACTCCTGCTGTACCTGTATTTCCAAACCCAATGAATGACAGCATCCTTTTGATCAAGCCAGAAACCTGGGTTTACCTAACTTCTCCATCTCCTTTACCAACACGTCCAGTCCATGACCCATGACAGTAAGTAGCTCTCGCTCCTTAGTGCCTCATGTATTGGCCTCTTGTTCCTACTTATCCGCTCTTGCCTTCAGCCAGGCCACAAACATGGCTTCCCTCTTGATTACTCTGGTGACTAGCTTAATTACCAGCTCCCCAACTTCCAGGGTTGTTCCCATGCAGCCCATGCTCCACACTGCCATGACAATCATTTTTAAAAAGTGCAGTTTTGGTCACGTCATTCCCCTGCTTAAAATCTTCAGCATCTTTCCATCACTTTGGTCATGCAGGGTAGCAACAACGTTGCATTTGATTTTGCATCTCTTGAGCAGGGACCAAAAACTCTCCAGGGGTCAGGAAGACACCCTAAAAGAATGAAGGAAGTTGGCAGAGTGTAAAATAAAAGGAAGGCACTGGGAAGTCCTAGGGACTGCATCTGCCCCTGGAGAGCATGACTCCTTACAAGGAGAAGGCGACTCAGATTCAGCCAGGCAGGAATGCAGGCCCCATGTTGCTAGCTCTTTTGATTTTTAAAAAATGTTTTATTATTTGTTTTTGAGAAAGAGACAGAGAAGAAGTGGGGGAGGGGCAGAGAGAGAGGGACACACAGAATCTGAAGCAGCTCCAGGCTCCGAGCTGTCAGCACAGAGCTTGACACGGGGCTCAAACTCATGGACTGTGAGATCATGACCTGAGCTGAAGTTGGATGCTTAACCGACTGGGCCACCCCGGTGTCCCTCGCTCTTCTGATTTTAAAGGAAAGATAGAAATTCAGATTTTTTAATGTAAAATATTACAAATTTTAAATGTTGGCACTTAAGTTGAAAATTTTAAAAGCCTGTGCAGGGTACAAACAAAACACCCTACAGTCTGTGATTCCTGCTTTGGAATTTAAAACAGGACTTGGCGCCCGGCAGATGCTCAATAAACATTTGGGAAGTATAAGTTTATGAATAAATAAACGAATTTTGTTTCTGACTCTGCTTCTTAAATTAGATATCTACTACTGTGCTTGTAGCCTTCTCTTCTGCTATAAACTCTTCCTGAGCTTGTCTGTCTATTCCTTTCCCTCCAGCTACTTTTTATAGCCTCCCCAAAAGTACACATGTGTGTAAAAAAATTGTGGGTAGGGTTATAATTAATTTTAGTTTTTTCTTTTTTTTTAAATTTTAAAAAATTGTTTTAATGTTTGAGGGAGAGAGAGAGAAAGAGTGCAAGTAGGGGAGAAGCAGAGAGAGAGAGAGAGAGAGAGAGAGAGAGAGAGACATGGAATCCAAAGCAGGCTCCAGGTTCTGAGTGCAGAATCTGATGTGGGGCTCAAACTCACGAACTGTGAGATCATGACCTGAGCTGAAGTTGGACACTCAACTGACTGAGCCACCCAGATGCCCCTTTTTAAGTTTTTTTTTTTAAGTTTATTTATTTTGAGAGAGAAAGAGACCACAAGTGTGGAGGGGAAGAAAGAGAGAGAGAGAGAGAGAGAGAGAGAGAGAGAGAGAGAGAATCCTAAGCAGGTTCCTCACTGTCAGTGTGGAGCCTGATGTGGGGCTTGAACTCACGAACCATGAGATCATGACCTGAGCCTAAATCAATAGTTGGATGCTTAACCAATTGAGCCACCCAGGTGTCCCAATTTTAGTTTTTTATTATATGAAAGTTAACTATAAACATTATATATTACTTGGGTAATGAATTTTTAAAAACATAAATTTTATATAATTGGCAGGCATTTCATGTTGGCTTGTCCTGAATACCATGCATCTACTATGAATGATGTTCTCCGAATATGAATATGTACATTGAGATGGTAACTATGTCTGGTCTCATATGAACTAAACACATGATGCCATTAATATTGCTAGTAGTTTAAGACTGCAAAGACTATTCCATGATACTATCTAAAAAGCATGTTCTAATTCAAAGTGATGTTTTCTTAAGCTCCAGGCCCATATATCCACCTGCCCAGGTCTCATTTCCAGCTGGCTGTTTCACAGACACCTTACGTTCAATACGTCCAAAACTGAACTGTTGAGCGTCTTCCAGCCCTATTCTTTCCGTTCTTCCCACCTCAAAATGTGATGTCTCAATCAACTCAAGTGTTCAAGTCAGAAACTGTTTCTCTCTTCTCCCCCAGTAGCCTCCATCCAAGTCATAGTAGTGTGCTGTGAATTCTAATTCCAAAATGTCTCCAGAATCACTTTGCCTTTCTCCATGGCATTGCCATGAGCTTAGCTAGACCACCACAGTATTCCCTTAACCCTCTTTGATTTCCAACAGGCCCTACCTTCAATCTATTCTCCACACAGCAACATAGGTAATCAGGCCACTTCTTCTCCTTGGGAAGCTCTTCAATGGTTTCCCATTACTGTATCCTAGCTTTCAAGGCCTTGGTCACCTGGCTCCAGCCTTCCCCTCCAGCCTCATATCCTGCTATTTCCCCCTTTCTTGCTCTGTTCTTCCCATACTGACTTTCTTTCAATTTCTCTCAAGCCCCATTCCCTCCCCTCCCCCCATCTCAGCATCCCTTTCTGACTGCCCCCACTTTCTGGAATGCTTTTTTACATGTTTCTACCTGGCCAGCCCCCCACATCCTCAGGCCTCAACTATAATGTCAATTCTTCAGGGAGGCTGTATCTGTATTTCCAAACTAACATATGCGCCCACACTTATGTGCCTTCATGGATGCCTCCTACTTTTCTTTACAACATGCCTATTTCTTTACAAGCTTTATGATTAGGATGCCTCCCTCACTAGACTGAAAACCCAGGAAGACAAGGAAATTTGGATCTGGTTCCTCAGATATCTAGTTTCTTGCACAGTGCCAGGTACTAAATATGTACTCAAGAAATATTTTTGAATGATTGATAAACTCAATTTTCCTATAGACATGTATGTTGTTCTACTTTTGAGTCATTAACTTATAGATACTCAAAGAATGGTCATAATCTGCAAAGGATACTCATTTGCCATTATTAATCTTTGATAGAAGTTAAAATTTTGTGCCTACACTGTGGCACTACATTTCCATAGCAACATCACTTTGATACATTTAACTGAAATAAGGCATAGCATCTGTGCCATCTACACTGATTGGATAATAATACTTAGCCACCTCAAAGGTGCTATGAGATTTACAGCATCACTCTGGGAAAAGCCAAAACCCAATAAGAACATTTTAATTGTAAGATCAGGCAAAAGGGTGTCAACCTCATAATGACATCTTGAATACTTATATAGTTTTTGTTCTTCTAAGGTAGCATTGATAGTTATGGCTGAATTAATTTCTTTACATCCTTTGAAGTTGATCTGAATACCCAACACAACATATGCCTACTCAGGGGAGCTTGGGCAAAGACAGCTGAAAATTCATCTGTTAGTTTTCTCTTCAGTTTCCTTCATGTCTAAAACATTCAAAAACTGGACTTGTCAGTGTGAGAAAATGGAAGTGAATAGTGATTTGGCCAGCTGTAATGACACGTTAATGAACAGTGGGCAAGCCAAAGTCGTCTGTTTGTAAATGAAGGTGCCCTGCTGGGCCCTGCAGTGGTGCCCTTGAAGAGCACTGAGCCTGTGCTGTCCCTGTGGTAAGTGTCCCATGGGAGCATCTCTGCTTTAGATTTGGGGTGTGGCTTAGGAGTGTCTGGATAAAACAAAGATGGGAATTTTGGAGTAGCAATGTCATGGAGAAAAGGGGCAGGATGCTGACAGAAAGGATAATTAGGAATGCCACTGGGTAGGGAAACCTGAGGTGTCAAGATTAGAACACCTGATAGGCAAAGAGGTCATGAAAAACCGTCATACTCCAGCTCTTGTTTCTGATTTTGGTATGAGTCTCCTCATGTGCAAAATCAGAGTGAGGGAACAGGGATACTTTCAACAGGCTGGAAGTTCATTTTCCTGTCTATTTATATATGTGCATGTTACAAAGTCTACTAAGTACACATTTACAAGAATGGTCTAGATAGTGCTGGTGGCAAGTATAATTTTATCTATACTATTTTCCTTAGATTCAACTCCAAATCCAAAACATTCACTCTTCAATGAAACACTTATCATTGTTTTCAAGAGCAATTATTAAATGAAAGATTATCATTCTAAATTATGCATGCAAAAAATTAATGGAAAAAGTGATGTGTCCTGATTTAAACAGACAAGTCTCATGCTAAAAGAGTACAAAAATGAAATCTGAAACAATGTACATGTAATCAACAAATATATCAATAAATAAAAGGTTTTTGTATATAAGACTGGAGCAAGTGCATGCTGTGGGACAACTTTCCAAGGGGCTGTTGAGAATGCTTAGAAAGGGTAAGCATGTGATAATTTCATCCTCTTATTTACAATGCATACAGCCAGATTTCAGGAGAGATGAGAATTAAGGAATGGAGGCTATGGAAAGGCTTGGCCAATTAAATGGAAGCTGTATTCAGGAGATGGTACGTAACTGGGGGAAAGGTCCAAAAATCATCTGGAGTTACAGAGAAAGAGGCAGCAAACACATTTCTGTAACGAGAAAGAAGAGATCAGGTTGGGGAACAAAAGAAACACAGGAGCTCCTGAACCTGTGTGCTCTGGTCCAGCAGAGAGAATAGAGTCTACAGAGAGGCTTGAATGAGCAGGACTGAGGATAAAGGTAGAAAGCACTCTATGCTCAGGCAAAGTGTTGAAATTCCTCACAAGGAAGAGGAAGCTGGAAATATTATAATAGATGACTGTACTTCAGATTACATGCTTTATATGTTAATAAGTCAAGTGGATATTTGCAGGTATATTAGAGAAAGAAAGCTTTTGGATTAAGTAAAATGTATATCAAATATCAAAGATTTTCAAAGAGTGAAAAATCTATGCATTTTTCTTGGAAAATATATCCACAGATGTATAAATGGCTCCTAAATCACATATGCATGAAAGTAGAATGTGGAATTAAAAAAAATAAAGAACCCCTAATATATCTTACCATTTGGTCTTTCAAAAAATGCAATCACCAAAAGCCAAAACTCTCTTTTAAACAGAAAAAGACAATACTGCCGCTCTGAATTCAGGGGGTGTCTAGACATGTAATTAAACTCTCTCTATGGTCCTAACAAAAACTGTGTCATTGTGTAATGAAAGCTACTGCATAGTAATTTAGTTTAATTACAGCTATGCTGTGTTCAATGGGCTGTGTGTGGCTAATTGATAATGTCTCAGGAGTTGGTAGGAGGAAGTTTGAATCTCTTTAAAAATCTAACAGGACAAAGAAGAGCCAGTCATTAAAAAAAGAAAACGGTATTCTGATCACAGCTCTCCTTTGCAAAGAAAAATTAAACGGCATGAATTTGCTCTTCTCCACTGCTCAGAAAATTCAGAATCAACACATAAATATTTAAGTAAGAACTTCAGAGTGAATACTCTACCTTTGTGTCATATCTGCTCTGGAGACCTGCTGCTACCCTTGTCTTTACACTTGACCTCTAGCCTGTGACGCCTTCAGCATTGTCAACAGAATGTATGGGAAAAGCAGCAGGTGACTACCATCTCCCATGACCGGATCAACAGGCATGATTAGGACTGGCCAGCTGTGAGATCCATGTAAGCTTGATCTGTAGAGCATCCCAGGGCTAGAGGAATGCACCTGCAGCAAAGCAGCCAAGTGCTGGCGCTTCTTAGGCATTCCCATTTATTTCAGTCCTCTTTTCTCTCAGTAGTCTTGGTCAGTCATAATTCCACCTCCAAAATACATCCCACATCTACTCTTTCCATTTACCCTGTCACCACTGAGTACATAAGCCTTCATATTCTCTACCTGCACTATGAACATCTGTCTCCTAACCACCCCCCCCCACATCCCTACACCTAGATCATCTTTCTGCAACACACGTTAACTCATTTCAATCCTCTAGTTTAAAAACAAAAACAACCCATTCTTAAGGGCTCCTCGTTGCCTATAAGTTAAAGTCTAGTATTTTCAGTATGAAAAAAAGGCCCTTCAAAATTTGCTCCCAATTTCTCACTGTGCATTATCCTGGGACATTCTTACCATGCACTGACTACACCCACAGCCTTACTTACTATTCCTAAATCATCCCATACATATTCCCACTTGGTTCCTAAGTAATAATAAGCTTTCATGTGCCAAACTGTATTTTCTAAAGATTCTTGCAACAATATTACACATCCAAATGCTCTTCCAGAATGTTGCCACCTCCCATCTAGAGGTGGAGTCTAATTCTCCTTGAATCTGGTCTGTGACTTGTTGGAAACCAACAGAATGCAGTGGAAGTGAAGGTGTGTATCTTCTGAGGTTAGATCATAAAAACCAATGCAGTTTCTACCTTGTGCGCTAAATCCTTATTTTTAGATCCCTAAGCTGCCACACAAAAAGTCTTACAATCCTATGGCTGCATTGCTTTAAGAACATTGGGCAACACACAGAAGCCATGTATATAGCTTTTCCAGTTGATAGTCCCTGCTGAGGTCCTGTGTGGCAGACATTTCAACTGCCAGACATGTGAGTGAAGACACCTGTAACTGATTCCTGTTTCCAGACATCAAACCACTAAACCTTTGAGTCTCCCAGCCCAAACTCCAGACATTACAGAGCAGAGATAACCATCATTCCCACCATGTCCTGTCTAAAGTCTTGACACAGAGAATATGTGAGTACAATAAAGTGGTTGTTTTAAGCTCGTATGTTTGGGGATAATTTGTTAACGTGGCAATAGTACCTGGAACACTACTTCATAACCCAGATTATACACCATTTCCTCTGTGTGATTTCTCCCAAGCAAAGCAAATATCAGTTTCTCTGCCTCTCCCAGTAGCATTTTTCTTCATATCCCTGTAATACTCTGATATAATACTCTGATATAATTGTGTACTTGTCTATCAAAGTAATAGATAAATTCCTTGAGAGAAGGGGTTATTTTATTCACCTTTGTACCCACAGACTCTAGGCAAAAGGTCTGGTTTGTTTTCGATAAATGTCTGTGAAAAAATGAATGAAAGAGTGAATGAATGAATGATCAGAATTATGGGCTGAACGAGGCTCTATGACAGGCCTCAACGAACAGACACAAAACCCCAGGGAACAGCTCGAACTCATTCTAAGGTTTACCACATACTGGTACTTATTTTTGTTAAACAAATGAAATGGTAAAACTATCAGGGCTGTAATAGGAAATCTCTCCTAATCCCTCTGGATTAGAATGTCCTATGTCCATCCCAATTCATAACCTTGTGTGGTTCTGCGTTCAAGAAACTTGGTGAACTCAACTCATCCTGCTCTTTGTTTAAGACAATATTAAACAATATAGCTGCCCTTGGAGAGCATGCTGGAAAGTGAATAAAGCATAGATTGGTCAGCTCCATTTTATAGTGCATAACCAAATCTACTCTGGTATTGTATGTATGCTAGTGATGAATTCTATTAGGTTGTGTATGACGAATAAAGGCCTTATTTTGCCTTCACTTTTGAAAGTTATTTTCACCAAGTTTAGAATACCAGGCTGCTTTTTTTAAATAATGCTTTGATGTCTCTTATTTGCATTCTTTCTCTTTTTTTTAAGTTTATTTATTTTGAAAGAGAGAGTGAGAGAGCACATATGTACATGTCGGTGAGGAAGGCAGGGGGCTGAGAGAGAGGGAGAGAAAGAATCCCAAGCAGACTCTGTGCTGTCAGCAAGGAGTCTGATGTGGGGTTTAATCCTACACACTGTGAGATCATGACCTGAGCGGAAATCAAGGGGTGGACACTTAACCGACTGAGTCAGCCAGGCGCCACTTAGTTGCATGATTTCTGATGAAAATTTAATGTCATCCTTTTCTTTCTTCTTCTGATATAATGTGTCTTTTCTCTGGATGTTTTTTATGGTATCTTATTTTAGTTCTAAGAATACTGAATATGCTGTGCCTTGGTATCACATTCTTCATGCTCCTTGTGCTTGAAATTTCTTAAGATTCTTGGATGTGTGGCTTTATAAGTTTCATTAAGTTTGGAATAATTTGCATATTATTTCTTTAAATATTCAATCCCCCATCATTCTTCAATGATTCCAGTTATATATATATATTCAAACATATATTTGAAGTTGTTCCAAAGCTTACTGATGTCATTTTTTCTTTGTGTTACACCTTGGATAATGCTATGTCTTAAAGTTCACTTTTATTTCTGAAATGTCTAATCTGTTGTTCATTCCATCCAGTAAACATTTTGTCGCAGTTTTCATCTCCCGATATTTGATTTTGGTCTTTTTTTTGAACATGTATTTTACATCCTCAGTCTTTCCTCTACCCTCTTGAATACATGGAACACAGTTACAGCAACTGTTTCAATGTCTCTATATACTATTTCTTTCACTTGTGTCATTTCTAAGGATATTCCTCTTGATTCATTTTTTTCCACCTGCTTTCAGCCAGTCTCACTATGGATGTGCTTTTTGCATGCATTTCTCATAATTTTGACTGGGTGATAGACATTATGATTCTTAACTGGGTGCAGTTAAGTTACACTACTTGTAAACAGTGTGATCCTTTTGAGGCTTGCTTTTAAACTTTGTTAAATTTGTCTCCTCTATTGGAAACACAGACTCTTCTCAACCCTAAGTGTGCTGCAAGCATTGTTCCCTCTGCTCTGTGGTTCTTTCCCTGGCCTTCTCACATGCACGTGTGGATCAGTACTCTGCAGAAGACCTGGGGGGAGTAGTATCTGCAGCTTTCCAGAGATTTCTCTCAGAGCAGCTTTCTCCTCTAGGGCACTCTGCTCTGTGAACTCTGGTCTCCTTGACCTCTCAGACTCTATTCTGTCTCCTCAACCCAGGGAGATTTCGGGGTGGCTCTTGGTTTCTCCCTCCCTATATGGCAGCCTGGAAACTCTCTTCAGGTAATTGTGGGACTCATATTACTCGTGCTCCCTTTTTCAAGGATCACTGTCCTGGGCTGCCAGATATTCAATGTCTGGAAACCATGATGCAGAGTTTTTGGTTTGTGTTTCAGAAAGAGTGTAAATTAGTCCCTTTTATTCCATCTTGGCCAGAAGCAGACAATGTCAACGTTACTCCAGACATTTGAAATGTTTCTAAATAATATTCTATCCGATACCTAAAATTGGAATTATCCTCAGTATTTGAGACCATTTTGAACCTATTACTGCCACTCATAACTGCTACCAGTTAATGCAGTTAAAGCTGCTAGGGAGGGGCGCCTGGGTGGTGCAGTCGGTTAAGCGCCCGACTTCAGCTCAGGTCATGATATCGCGGTCTGTGAGTTGGAGCCCCGCATTGGGCTCTGGGCTGATGGCTCAGAGCCTGGAGCCTGCTTCCGATTCTGTGTCTCCCTCTCTCTCTGCCCCTCTGTCTCTCTCTGTCTCAAAAATAAATAAACGTTAAAAAAAATTTTTTTAAAAGGCTGCTAGGGAAAGAAAGAATGACAACAGCAAGAAACTCTGCACTTAGTTTAATGTTGATCAAAATTTCTACGGTACTCATTTATAAGTTTCTGAGGTTTCATACTATAGCAAAGAAAAAATAGTTTCAGCTTGCTCCTTGGTTAGAAAGAATTTCTTCCCCTTTTGTGAGCCCATAGGAGTGCTTGAGAGAAGCGCCAGATGTGAAGTACAGCCAAAGTTGTAGAGATATAAAAGATAAGAATCATATTATGTTTACGAGAGGCAATAGTGCTTGGCTTGGAGATAATCGTCTCAAAAATTCTTAAATCTACAAAATAGTTGAATCAATGTTTTAACCATTAAAGGCCATATTTCCTTCCAAGTAAAGATGATGTGCTTATTTATTATAGTCTACTTATGCAATGTTTAATTTATTAATTATAAATCTCTTAAGATTTATTGATAAAAAAATGAACATTTACCAAAATAGGAAAAAAATGCTAAATACATGAAAGGTATAATTATTATATAAGTATATCATTAAAGCAACCTTCTTAAAGAGTTGATATGAGGAATTATATGGAAGGTTACTAATTTTTAAGTACTAGTATCAACAGTCCATTTAGTAATTAAAACGTTTCAGTGATGCTTCAGAAAATTATAAAGTAAATCAACTTTGCCTGTATATGGTGATTGTTCAGAGATTCTCTATGCTTTATGACAATTACAAAATCTCTTGATCTTTATAAAATGATCAAATGATCTATTGTGTTCTGTGGTATTTTATTCAAAGAATAGAAAATACAATTTTATCAAACTCTTGAGGGTTTCAATATGTTGAAGTTCCTTCTAAGCCTTAAGTGGCCTCAACTCATATATATACTTTAAAAAACATCAAGTGCCTTTCCAGGATATTAAGTCTTATTAAACAATGTTTCGGATTATAATAAATTTAGATAAGCAAGGTGTTTTACACGCAAATTCTTTTAAAGCCCTCTCTGAAGGATTACTCTAAGAATCCTAGAGCCAGTTCAGACTTTAAGAGATTATTTAGGAATCTCAAACTCAAATACTTCTAAAGGAGGGTTGAATAATACGAGAGTGAAGTGCTCGGAACTCCCATTTGAACTTAAATATTTTTATTTAACAACTTTTCTATAGCACTTCCTATGTGACAGGCACTGTTCCAAGTAATTTACCACATATACCAATCCTATTATATCCTAGGTGTATCATATTAATCCTATATATAATATTTTTATGTATAATTCCATTATCTCCATTTTACACATTAAGAACAGCCAAGTTAAATAACATGCTGAAGCTCATATAATTAGTAGCAGTTCTGGAATTTGAATTTAAATAGTCTGGCCTGGAGTCTGTGGTCTTACTCACTAGGCTGGGGAGCAGTGGCTTATGGTAAATGGAGACAGTATATCCTACCCCCAAAGCTCTTCACGATATTTGAAAGCATCGGGAGCTGCTATTTAAGCATCAGCCTGTAGTCATCAGTAGGCTCTGGAGCTGAGTATGCCAGTTAAGACCAGCCTGAATAATCAGCCCAGAAGTACTGCACTACATTTGTGCCCCCCAAAAACTGGCAAAAAAGGGCAACTACTTGTAAAGAAATACAATAATTAAATGGAAGTTGAATGTAGCTACAAAGAATTGAGTAAGTAGTCTTCTATCCAGTTTCTTACCACTGACTCACACTGGGGATGTTTCACGTTTGATGTTCCCGTCATTCTGGGTATTGATTAAGTTATAGAGCTGCCTACACCTGGAAGAGTTACATCTGTGGAGCTATTCTTATTCCCACCTACACTTGTCCCAAAAAGAATGGAATATGCATTTGCACATATTCTTAATTTATTTGAGACAGATTTAATTTTTTAATTATAGCATGTAAAGTGATTCTCATTATGTCAAACAAGTAGCTTTCAAGAACTGAATCCAAGAATAAAAAAGCAGAAGCAAACCTAAGAGGTACACCTGCTGCAAAGCACCTGTGTCTTTTTTTAAAAATGTGAGTTTTTTCCTGCTATGTGATCTTTAAAGTGGATGTACCTTGCTTGCCTCGTTTCACTGCTAGCCCTTGACTTCTTGCCGTGCTTAGGTCTCTGGTCATCAGTGTCTCTGGCTTTGGGTCCAACATAATTTATAGCATGGTACGGTAGGGGAAGGCAGACAGCAGAGGACCTGAGATAATAAACTCTGAAGTCATCTATGATTTTGTGTTCCAGTCCTGACTCTGCCATGAGCCAGTTATATGACCTTGGGAAAGTTACCTAATCTTTCTGAGTCTCAGTTTCTTTATCTGTGAAATTAATATAATTAGACAGCCTTATAGGTATGAAGATTAAGTAAACTGATGTACATGAAGTTTTTAGCTAAAGCTGGTCTACAGTAAGTACTTCTTTTAAAAAAATGCTTACTGATTTTTGACAGAGAGAGAGAGAGACAGAGACAGAACATGAGGGCGGGGAGGGGCAGAGAGAGAGGGAGACAAAGAATCCAAAGCAGACTCCAGGCTCTGAGCTGTCAACACAGAGCCGGACGTGGGGCTTGAACTCACAGACTGTGAGATCATGACCTGAGCCAAAGTTGGACGCTTCACCAGCTAAGCCACCCAGACACCCTAAAGCTTGGTCCACAGTCAGTAACACATGGTAGTGATGGCTGGTGTTACTACTATTAAGGTAGTCACACATGTGACTTGAGAGGAAGAATCTTCCTCTCAAGATTCTTCTTTCTGCCTTCTAGCAAAAGATAGCATAATCATTTAGCCTCTACCAAATGGCCTACTATATGCATAAACAGAAAGTATGAACATTGTGAATCAGTGTGTAATAGGGCTCTTTCTCAATGATATTCAACTTAAAATAAGGTGGCATTTCTGGAATTCTGCAGGATCCAGAGCCATTAAACCCTGAGCGTGGCTAAGTCTCTATAGCAATAACTTCACAGGCAAAAGCAGGAAGATAATTTAAAAGTTGGATACTGTAGTTTTGAATGAATTCAAACATTCAAAGGAGTATTTCAAAGGATAGATTACACAGATTGTCAGAACCTATGACACGTTCAATATATTATTCATGAAAAAATGTAAGTGCTTCCAGGTTAAAGTGTGAGGAGTAGAAGCCAAGACTAGAATGCAAAGTGTATGTGTGAGAAATTGTGTTTTTCAACATTATTTCTCCCTGTATCTATCAGCATGTCAAGCTCTATGAAATTAGATATCTGTTCCAAAACATAGGGAAATATGCGATGTACATTTAGATTTTAAAATACATAATATTCCACGAAAAGTGCTCTCCTGCAAAACTGGATTAACACGATCATTTTTTAAAGTGGTGTGATTTTTGAAAGTAATGTGACTTAAGTTTATTGAATTATTAAATGTATTTGAAGTCCCACTGTCTTTTAGAAATCATGGCTAGTTCTAAAATATCCCTAGCACTCAAAATCCTGGGATCCTAAACAAGTTTTTTTGTAAACAATTGGATTCAAGTCAGTGAATATGTATTGTGTTTGTTATGTGCTATGAGTACACTGGGGTATAAGGTGTTGTTTGTGTGCTTGTAAGGAGGGGAGAAGGCAGAGGAAAAGGATGACAGATACAGGAGAATAAATCATTATTCCTAGCTTAGAGATAATCTGCCTCTTTCAGGAGACAGGCCCATGTACAACAAAGCAGAATACAGGGTAGCTACCAGTAAACGGCAGTGGTAGAAAATGCACGGAGCACAGGGAAGGAAGTAGATTTGCTGAAATTCTGAATTCCTGTCTCTCAGAAAAAGAAAAATGAAAACAAAGACATGTATTTAGCTTCAGAATATCTTATAGGTGAATGAAGGGGGAGGAAGAACCTTAGATAAGGGTTCAGAAGTTCCATAAGAAATGGGCCAGAGAGTTACAGAAACCAAAATAGCTCAAATGTTCCATCTGCTTTGACTTGAAGAGATAAGTATAGGAAATTATCAAAAGCCCACAAGATTGCTTAAATTAGACTTTTTGTACACATTGAAACTTAAAAGACCCAGAATCCCAAAGGCCAATAAAGAAGACTTGTACAGATGCCAGGCAATGTGGTCAAGCCTCGACTAGGCTGGGAGTTGTAACAACTTTGGTTCCACTGTTTGTACAGCTGTTCTGCGCTGTGGTTTGGTGCACAACTGTAAGATGGGGGGAAATGCTAGTGCTGCTTTCCTCACAGGAAAAGAGCTGGGGAAACTGACACACAACTGCTTAAGTTATTGACCTTCAAGGATGAAGAAAGCATTCTTAGACCTGTAGGCAGAAGAAAGCAGACCATCTCTATGAAGGGAAATATCAAGGTGGTGTCAGATTTTTGCAAGGCAGCTTTCAGTGCAAGGAGACCACAGAGGAATGCATATAGATTGCTGAGGTGAGAGCCAGGTGTCCTGCAAATATTACAATATGTCCTCCAAGTATAAAGTGGACATAAAAGTCATGAAAGAACTCAGGGGATATATTGCTGCTACGTCCTTCTGCAAACAGAAAAAACAAGAAGACACAAAGAGAGACAAAAACTCAACTACTTGAATGAATACATTCAGCCACGTAATAAGAGAAAAAAATGTGATAAAGGGCTAGTGATGAGCATCAAGACCATTTAAATGTTGAACCCAAACAAATACATAAGATATGTAAATATAAATGATATAACCCTTACCAATGTAAAACAGAGACATGACAAGAGAGAATCTGAAGGTGGAGATGAATAAAAGCAAACATATGTATGTTACTTTCCTTATTTTTTCTCAGTGGAAAGATGATATATACTGCTTAAGTTTAATGAAACATAAAATAGAAGTTGAAGGATATTGTTTAAAGTTACAAAAGTAATCCACCAGAAGAACTAAAAATATAAATGCACACATAAGCTCACTAAACTCACACCAAGATATAGAAGCAACCTAAGTGTCCAACCATAGATGGATGGATAAGGAAGATGTAATATATATATATAATAAAACAAACCTAAACAGAATCATAAATACAGAAAGCAAACGGGTGGTTGTGAGAGGAGAGGGGGTTGGAGGGGTGAAGGGGATTAATAGGTTCAAAGCTCCAGTTATAAAATAAGTAAGTTATGGGGATGAAAGTAGAGCAGAGGAAATATAGTCAATAATATTGAGATAACTGAATGGTGACAGATGGTAACTATATTTATCATACTGAGCATAGCAAGATGTATGGAATTGTCTAATCAAACTACCGGTTACCAATGGGGAGGTCAGTTGGGGGGGATGAGTAAAATAGATGATAGGGATTAAGGAGTGCACTTGTTGTGATGAGAGCTGGACGTTTATAGACATGTTGAATCACTATATTGTACATCTGAAACTAACATTACACTGTATGTTAACTAAATGGAATTTAAATTAAAATGTAAAAAAAAAACCAGTTCAAATCACTATAAAAAATGAAAATTGCACAAGATAGCATAAGCAAAGCAAAACTAGGAAAAAACATTTACTTCATTCATCTATCAATATGATACAGATTACATATAAATATAGGTATCATACAGATTAAAATTTGAATATATAAGTAGCTCCTAGATACCAAGAAAAGAAAAAAAAACCAAAAATCATTACAAAGAAAGCAAGAAATAGGAAAAGGTAAAGAATATGATGACTCACTCACAGAGGATTGAAAATGTCCTGTAAACCCAGGAAATATTCATGACATTTTAGTATTATAATTAGAAAAAGTACATCAAAGTAATGAATTATTTTTACCACATATATTACTCCCCCCCCAAAAAAAAGACTGATGTTATCCAGGATTGGTTAGATGCATATGTTGGTAAAGAGGCAGACTCATACTACTGGCAGGATTGCAGATTGGTAAAGCCTTGCAATTTAGCAGCAACTATAAAATGTATAAAATTATTTTTTTATTTTTTTAATGTTAATTAATTTTTGAGAGAGGGTGAGAGAGAGAGACAGAGCTCAAGTGGTGGGGGGTCAGAGAGAGGGAGACACAGAATCTGAAGCAGGCTCCAGGCTCTGAGCTGTCAGCACAGAGCCCAATGTGGGGCTTGAACTCACAACGGTGAGATCATGACTTGAGCTGAAGTCAGACGCTCAACCAACCGAGCCACCCAGGTGCCCCAAATTAATATATTTTTTGTCTCATAGAAGCCACTTCTTAGAATATATCTTAAAGAAATATTTTTACTTGTGTGTCAATATGCTTGCAAGGATATTCATGATAATACTATTTATAATTTTTTAAACTGGAAAAATGTTAAGTAACTATCTAGAACCTGGATAAATACATTATAGAAACCACAGTATGAAATAAATTACCCTGTAGCAATGAAAAGAGTGAAAAAGATCCATATGCACTAAAATGTAGTAGACAGAATTATGACCCCTAAGAAGACCCTATGCTCTAATCCCACAGGACTATGAACATGCTATGTAACATGGCAAAAAGAACTTTGCAAATGTAGTTAGGGTTACTCATCACTTTGGCCTTAAAATATAGAGATTATTCTGCATTATCCAGATGGGCCCAACATAACTGCATGAGCCTTTAAAAGCAGAAGAGGAAGGCAGAAAAGTAAGTCTAAGATTTCAAAGCATGAGAAGAATGTGATCGCCACTGCAGGCTTGAAGACAAAGAAGGTAAGTGTCAAGGCAACCACAAGGAATTCTGAATGAGCAACAAACCGAATGAGCCTGGAAGCAAATTCTTCCACAGAGCCTCCAGAAAGAAACACAGCTCTGCTGACACCTTGAGTTTGGAATGGAGAGAATCTAGTCATGTCACACCCAACTTCTGTCCTACCAGAACTATGAGGTGATATATGGGTGTTGTGTTATGCTTAAGTTTGTCTTAATTTGTGACGCAGCAATAGCAAACTAATATATAAATGGAAAGATTTCTAAGACATATTATTAAGGGAAGCGAAATAAAAGAGAGTAACACGAAAAAAGAAATGTATCAGAGTATATTGTATATTTATATTTTGGTGTCCCAAGATGCCACATAGTCTCAGCCTCAGCCTCAGCCGTCATTCTTTCTTTATGATGGCTGATCTGTGTTTGAGCTTGTTTTCTAAGATACAGCAAATACTTTTGAAGACCTTTGAAAATACTTGTTGTGGTTAATGCTTTGAAGTAGCAGAATTGATTTCCTAACATAAAAACCTGGAGAAAACAACAGGAGAAAAGAATAAAAGGGAGAGCATGAGAACATAGAATAAGTGCTACACATTAGAAAACAAACAAACCAAAACACTTGTCAGTGAATGAGTCTCCGAAAGGCCTGAAAACCAATGACATTCAAATTTATCCTTATGTCTGGGTCAGCCTTTGGGCTCCTAATTTACTTTCCTACAGAAACCATGTTTGGAGTTGATTAGGTTAAATGCATTATGTTAAAAACCTCATGCATCACACAGTGATTATTAAGAGTAGGTTGGTCTGGGTGGAATAGGCAGAATGCTAAGAATGACCACTCTATGGACTTAGCCCCCATATTAAGTGCCCTCCCCTGTGAATGTGGGTGGAATCTATGCATAGGATGAGGTAGCATTTCCATGATTATATTAAATTAAATGACAAAAGGGAGATTATTCAGGTAGGCCTAATCAAATCTCATGTGCCCTTGAAAAGCAGAGAATTTCTCTGGCTGGGAACAGAAAAGAAAAACAGGGAGTTGAAGCTCTCTAGTTGGCTTTGAAGATGGAGGGAGGCATGTGCCAAGAAATGCAGGCAGCTTTTGAGAGTTCCTGGCTGATAAGAAGTAAGGAAACAGGGACATCAGTCATACAACCACATGAGAGTGAATTTAGCCAACAACCTGAATTGAGCAAGGAAGCAGATTCTTCCTAGAGCCTACAGATAAGAGCCCATCTGACCAACACTTTGGTTTCCACCCTGTGAGACTCTAGGCAGAGAACCCAGTAGAGCCCACTGGACTTCACACCTACAGACCTGTGAGATAATGAGTTGTTTTAAGCTGTTAAATTTGTGGCAGTTAGTCAGTAATAGAAAATTAACATCCTGAGTATTCTGTATTTAGCAAGTGATGAACTAAAGAACATAAACTCCTGGCACATACATGCCACATGTCTCTTCATGACTCCACAGCAGTAGGGACTAAGTATATGCTCAATAAATACTTGTAGTTTGTTTAGGTGGTGAGTGAATGTATCAATGAATTAATGAATAAAGTAATGAAGAATCTTTGGCCAGTCGAATCATCCAACAAATATTTACAGAATACTCAATATGTATCAGGAAATACTCCAGACATTGGACATAGTACAATGGGGTCCAAACCCTCAGGGAATTTATATTCTAGTTTCAAACAAGAATTCAAAGTTCCAAGGACTAGAATTTCTCATATTGTAGGAATAAAAGGTCACTTAAGTGCCATGAATGAAGGCACATGGAGAGAGAATCATAAGGTCCACAAGGAGACTTTCCAGGCAGGACTTTAAGGGTCACACATAGAAGGGTGAGTGTGATAGGGAGACAGTGGAGGGTTAGGTGGGGAAATGCTATGATATGATGTATGTTTTTCTCTCTCTTTTTTAAAAATTTATTTTGAGAGTGTGTGTGAGCACACACACACAAGCAAGTGTGTGTGTGGGGGGGGGGGGGGGGAGAGTCCCAAGCAGGCTCTGCACTCTCAGCACAGAGCCTGATACGAGGCTTGATCTCATGAGTTGTGAGATCATGACCTGAGCCAAAATCAGGAGTCAGACACTTAACTAACTGAGCCACCCCAGTGCCCCTGTTTTTCTCTTCTAAATCATGAAGGATCCCAAAGATTCAAGCAGTCTTTTAAATAACAAAAAGTAAATGTGAGGAAAACCGATGACCACAGAAAGGACAATGCAATAACATCCAACATGTAGGTCAAATTTAGAACTGAAAGTCTTGTTATACTTTCAGTTCAGTATAAACTGCCCCATAAAGAAAACAAAAGACAGTTAAATGTGACCAATCCTTGTCTGCATCCCAAGTTATGTGTGTAAACTATTCATTTTCCTGGCGGACATTGCCAATACAATTATGCAACTTACATATACCTTTTATTTAAAAAAAATGTTTTTTAAATTTTTTTTAACATTTATTTATTTTTGAGACAGAGAGAGACAGAGCATGAACGGGGGAGGGTCAGAGAGAGAGAGGGAGACACAGAATCTGAAACAGGCTCCGGGCTCTGAGCTGTCAGCACAGAGCCCGACGCGGGGCTCGAACTCACGGACCGCGAGATCATGACCTGAGCCGAAGTCGGCCGCCTAACCGACCGAGACACCCAGGCGCCCATTAAAAAAATGTTTAATGTTTGTTTACTTTTGAGAGAGACAGCAAGCAGAGGAGGGGCAGAGACAGAGGAAGACACATAATCCAAAGCAGGTTCCAGGCTCTGCGCTGTCAGCACAGAGCCCAACCGGGGTTCGAACTCACAAGCCATGAGATTATGACCTAAGCCCAAGTTGGACACTCAACTGACTGAGCCACCCCGGCACCCCTATATATTTTTTAAATGACTTGGATGTCCTATTAGTAAAATCTGAGTTTTGACTATTTTCAAGGGTGTAGTACATAGGTAAGTAGTTTTTTATTTAATCCACCAACTGTTTATAACATAGTAGGCAGAGCCCTGACATTCCAGGTAAATTTTACAGATTGAAAATAAATAGGGCGGTATTTCCTTGAAAAAAAAAATTGGCAAATCAGGCCCTGCAAACTTTAAGCAAAAAAATCTGGAGAAATCCCAAGGTTTGGGAATTGTGGAAGATTAATATTAAATATACAGCATGTTAAATACAGGAGATTTATCCCATGCTTCTTTTATGAGCTAAAAATAAAGAGGATATAGCACAGAGGGGCCTTAAGTTACATTTACAAAAGGTAGAATGATAAAGTGGGACATTGGAATGAGGAATATATTCTTGCCCTAGGTCAAAAAAACATTTTGAAACCCATAATGGTACTGAAAATTTTCTTTAAAGTAGGCCAAAAAGTTAATAGGAATTGTTAGGGTGTCTAGCACTGCAAATGTTGTTTACATTTGAATCTTCGGATGGTAATGATTCTCTGGAATTTGTAAGGTAAAGAGAGGTAAGAAGAGAAGAAAGGAGGAAGGGAGAGAGGTTGAAAGAGAGAGACAGAGAGAGAGAGAACAAACAGAATAAGGAGAAGGTTCCACTTAGATGCATTGGAAATTGTGTGAAACCCTTTTTCTTGTCTGTGGTCACAATATCTGGGTCTCTACCTGGCATTCAGTGTATTGAAGCTAATACTGTGGATGAATGTTTGTGTCCCCAAGAATTCAAATGTTGAAGTCCTAGTCCTTAGTGTGATGGTATTTGGAGGTGAAGCCTTGGGAGGTAATTAGATCTCAGGTCTTGAGGGTGGAGTCCCATGAAGGGATTAGCGCCTGTATAAGAAAATGAAGGAACCAGAGCTCACTCACGTCACCATGTGAGGATGTGGAAAGAAGGAATCAGTCTGTAAATCAGGAACACAGTCCTCACCAAAAATCCGACCACGCTGGCATCTGGTCTGGAGCTCCCAGCCTCCAGAACTGTGAGAAATAAATGTTCATTGTTTAAGCCAGCCTACGGTATTCTGTGACAGCAACCAGAATAGGTTAAGACAGCCAGGGATGCTAACCACTTATAAAGAGCTGCCTTGCCCGAATGAAACTAGTGTTCCCACTGTCCTCACTGAGAAATTCTACATCTCAGTCAAAGTGAGTAAACTGGACATTTGTGAGCATTCCTCATTCAGGAGCTAAACCCTTGAGATGGGATGGAAGACAGTGATTAAAATAAGAAAACCAACCTAACCTTCTGTTTCCATGACTGGTACAATGTGCATAGGCCGTGATCTAGGCCTATGCCTGTATGTTAATTTGACATCTTCATTGAATCACATATTTCTCATTTATTAGGCAGATAAAAATATTTTGTAAAACGTTTGCAAAATTTGTTCCTGAATTATTTAATGGTAAGAAAATAAAATTCCATGTTCAAAGAGTGACATTAACAGAATATTATAACATTGCTTGAATGCTCTCCTTCTAGAAATGAAAAAATATTCTACCTGACTATTTGAGAGAATTGTTCATGTTTTTAACACTACATCTGAATTGGCCATTCCCAAAATAAAAATTCATTTTTATGGGTCAAAGACTTTAGAAGTTGTAGATACACATACAACACAAAATAGGACTTCATTCTCTCAAGACAGGGAATTCTTCAGCTTTTGGGCAGAGAACTATTACCAGAGAGGAAGGAAATAAATTTCATGGTCCTGCCCCCATCTTCCAATAAACAAACAGTGGAAGAACATGGAAATAGTTAAGTAGAATCTAACCTTAGTCACTCTACCATCCTTGGAGAGAAGCACACTTACAAAGAAAAGATCACTGTTCACCTTCAAACCACAACACTTTGATATTTCCCACACAATCATTCTTTCTTAAAAGGAGATCACTGTCAAAGGAATCTTTCCAGCCGAGAGTCCTACCCTGGTAGCCCATAGGTAGAGGCTGTCGCACATATATTATATCGGTGTAAAGAAGACCTTGCCCTCCTAGAGACCCCGTTGTGGGTGGTAGAATTCTTTGCTCAGCTTTTTCTGAATTTTAGCTTTCCAGAGCATTCAGTATCCGAGGAACATAATACATATATGCGCACTACAGTGTCACAGGAATGGAAAATAGGCCAAATTACCAATTAGAGTAAGGTTGTTTAAAATAAAAAAGGTATTGTGATGATATGGTAATATCCTTCGTCTCATGGTCTATACAAACCTGCTTGGAATAAGCATTTCTAAACATAATTAAAACTTGTTACCTTTCTTAAAACTATATTCCCTTATAGCCTGAATTCCCCTATTTCTCTCTCTCTTTTTATTCACATTAATCTTAATAGGTCATGTATAGAGACAGACACAATCCATGCCTTTGCTGACCTCATAAGGACACTGTGAGTATTCCTCTTTGTTACATTATTTCCTTTTTGTGTTTTTGGATACCACCATCATTAACTAGACAATATTTCCCACCCTTACTTAAGATTAGCCAATTCCCCTGCTCCGAAGTCAATGAATCAGTCAATCTTGTGCCCTAATCAACAGAAACCTGACAGAATAGCTATGAATAAACCTGTAATGACTATAATCTGAGGTCATCAAACAAGAATCAGACCACATCTACTTAGTCACATCATGTCCATGACACTTCAACCAGCTTTTGCAATAGTGAACACACTCATCTCAATCCTGAGAAGAACAATTAACTAGATGTCATTTTTTGAAATCCTCTTTGCCTTGATAATCCTTCCAGGCAGGGATGTGTGCACAATTAACCCCTAAAAATCTGTCCTTTTTTAGGGGAGGTTATAGGTTTTAAAAATTTTTACCACAAGAAGCCTGGAATATTTCATCTTTTTCACGTCCACTTCCTGTTTTACTTCAATGTTCAGATACCATTTTGGTTTCCACAACTTTAAAAGGTTAGATGCTTTTGTTTGCAACTCTTTACCCCTATTATCACAATCTTCAAAATAATTCTAACCCCAAATCTATGTACTAGGGCAGCAGACATGTTTAAGTTCCTCAACCATTTCCTTCTATTTTATTAAATTCAATATATACTCTATATGTACAAGTTTCTCCAGGGGCTCAAATCATGGCTTTGAAACTAAGACATACCTAAGAGAGTTGTGGCTAGAAAAAAGATGGAAAGTGGCATCAGGAGTGGGGCAAAAAGGAGACAGTAATTCTTTTTGGAAATAGAGGGACAGTAGGATATCAGGGAGAACAAGAAAAGGACTGGAGATGGTGGCAACAGTAAGAGACATCAGAGGTGTTGGACTATTCCCTGATTATCTTGTAAGTAAATGGAAAAGGAGGGCTTTAAGACTTGGCATTGTGCTTTCTGACATATGAGGACGTGATGACCCTTCCAAACTGTCCAGACTGACCTAGACCATCTAATTTGGGACTACCTGGAATTCATTTCAGGAAGATAGAATACTCAAGAAGGCTTAATGATCTGCCCTCAAAGACTAACTGGATGAATTCAAACTCAAAGAGGGAAACATCTTTCACATTCACTTTAAAAGCTTTCATAAATTCTATTTAAAGCTAAAAAGCAGAAGGAGCAAGATTAGAGTCAGACAAATACTGTGAAATATTTGGGGCAAGAATTGGGATGAAGTGGGGAGGAAGGGAAGGATTGTGAGATTTGTTACCTAAGAGGTATAATTATCCACACAACATATTTCCCAAGAACTTTTCAATCTTCAAGCTTTCTGCTTCTGTGCTTTCAAAAGCCAGCCTAGATATAGTCTTCTAAGTGTGTGATCCAGAGGAAATGTGAGATGTATCACTGATTACTTTGAGTTCCCAACTGTCCTATTTTTATAGCTATCTATAGCTATGTAGTTGACAATAAACTATTTCATAAATGTCAGCCACTTCCCATAAGTTTTAAATTGCTTGCTTATTCTACCTGTGGAAACATTTAGGAAAATTATTATTTTTTTCTCTAAGTTAATCTTTAGTTGTAGCAATCAGAGAAAATTTTTGTAAAACTTCTTTCAAAGAGTGACTTGAATGTGGCAATCTACTTTTTTTTTTTTGCTCTTACTTATTTCTTTATTTAGTATTTTTTTTTATTATGTAAGTTTTTATTTAAACTCCAGTTAGTTAACATACAGTGTAATACTAGTTTCAGGTATACAGTATAGTGGTTCAATAGTTCCATACATCATCTGGGGCTCATCACAACAAGTGCACTCCTTAATCCCCAACACCTATTTAACCCATCTCCCCACAAACCTCCCCTCCGGTAACCATCAGTTTGTTCTCTGGAGTTAAGAGTCTATTTCTCAGCGTGCCTCTTTCTCTTTTTGTTCCCCACCCCCCGCCTTTGCTCGGTAACTTCTCAAACTGGAGCTTTCTGAGTAGATAGAATAACAAGTTTTTTGTTTGTTTGCTTTAAATTGACAATTAGTAGTAGACTAATCAATCCATCTTGCAAGATCTGGAATAGAGTTGAAGTCTAGGCCCTCTTTTCTATGTGAGGTACCCCTATCTGGGGCATCCCTCCCTGTTGGGGGCCCTTTTATTCCTTAATTGGTGTAACTCCAATAGGTGGAAAAAGTCTGATGATGAAAGCATTCGTTTCTCATTCGCTGAATAAGGACAGAGCTCTCTCAGTCAGCTACCTGAGTATCACTAAATTAAAGCATGCCCACTGTGATAAACCAAAAGAATCAAGCGCTGACCTAAATGGATGGAAGCAGCCAGAAAGAACATATTGAAGAAGGTGCGTTTTGAATGACGGGAAAAGAATTAAATGATAGTAAGGGAGCAGAAAAGAATCTCATGAATGGAAGCAAGTTATAAAGAAAGGTTTGTTTCGTATGAAATGAGCAGAAAAATGATAGTAAGCATGTTTCACTAAATCTATCAGCATCTAGAAAGACAAAACACAGAATAGTGACTATTTCTATTTTGATGCATTTTCAGTTATTTAGTTGGTAAATATTTATTGAGCACTGACTATTGTCAATTGTTTTTGATTTTACTACTTAGCTGGGGAGTAGGGATGTACGTATAGATTTTCAACATCTAATACATTTTTATACGAATATACTGAGTCTGAAGTTGCTTGTCCTTTTCCCTCTCTTTTGAACATTGCTATCAGCTTATTTAGTCTTCTCTACTACTCTGTTAGGTTAAATATTATGCCCATTTTACATGAAGAAACTGAGGCTCAGAAGTGTTTAGTGATAGGGCCCAAGCTCACATATCTAGAAACTGAACCAAGCTCTGACTCCTTAAGTCCTCTTAACTGCTATACCAGCTGCCTGCGTGATTTGGATAAATTGACAGTGGGCCACTGCCAGCATGTTTATTTGAATAGATAATTATCTTATATAGTAATGAGAAACGAAGTTTTTAAATGGGTATTTAAGAAAGGCGTAAGGACGCCTGAGTGGCTCAGTCGGTTGAGCATCTGACTTCAGCTCAGGTCATGATCTTGTGGTTCATGAGTTCAAACACCATGTCAGGCTCTGTGCTGACAGCTCAGAGCCTGGAGTCTGCTTCGGATTCTGCGTCTCCCTCTCTGCCCCTCCCCTGCTCGCTTGCACTCTCTCTCTCAAAAATAAATGGAACTTTAAAAATTAATAAAATTTTTAAAAAAATAAAAAAAATTTAAAAATTTAAATTACAAATAACTGCCATTATTGAACTCAGAAGGAACAAGATGAAAACAAGGACTGAAAAAGAGAATTCTAGACTTATATATTTAATGACAGGAACTGGAAGTAACTAGAAGTGGTTGTTTGTTTGCTTGTTTGTTTAATAAAGCACTCAGGAGCAGTCATCGCATGGTAAGGAGCAGGATTAGGTTCAGGGGCAGTAGAAGGAAGACCCCACTGAAGTTGGAAAGGTGGCTATGAGGAGAGAAGGTAATGGAAGAGTTAAAAATCATTCCCAAGCTGGCAAGCTTAAGAAACCAGGGATGGTAACTATACTGCGTGTGATGAAAACTCTGGAGTGGAGGGGTTATTTTGGGTATGGTAAGAGGATGAATTTGAAATAAAATATTCATATAATCAGGAACTGCACTGTATATTTAGAGTAAAATTCCAGGGTATCCTCTCCACCTTCAAACTTTTCATACCCTACCACAGCAAAAAGACCAAAACACTTGTATAGGAAGGAATAATTTGGAAAGACTGGGCTATATATCCAATTGAACTCGGTGTTGATAGCTCAATCATGGATTTGGTCAGACCACAGATCTGCTATCTCTAGGAGTCCTGTGGAGATTGTGAAGACTGTTTTTCCTTTTCATCAATGATAGACAAGCTAGTTAGATATCAGAGTCCTTCCTACTTTCTTTCCTTCTTCTCTCCCTCCTTGGCTCCCTTCCCTCCTTCCCTCCTTTCTGTTTTGGTTGGGGTAAAATTCACAGGACATGTGATCTTGTCACTGTGGTTGATTTCTCAAGATACTGAATGATGATTTTAGTTAGATAATTGACTCCACACAATAGAATATATCTTAATTCTGAGTATATTTTATAGATTTGTCTCTTTAATGCTGATAAATATCTCCGCTTGGGCTTCATCCTGTTTGTTCAGAGAGTAATTTGTTCTGACTTTATATTCAATAAACAAATAATCACCAAAGTGTTCCAGCACATATCAGACACCATTAAACATATGGGAAAAATTTCATCAGTGGAGTCTGTTTCATCTAGGCAAATGTTTCCTTATTAATTCAATCCAAACAAGCTTCTTAAAATTACATATTTCTGTAAATGTGTATGCATGTTTCTATCATCAACTTTCAAAACTTTATTCTAGTTAGAAACATTAACTTATATTTTTCCTTTAAAAAATACAATTGTCAGTATTTTTAACTTTAATTCACTTATTACTTGTCTTGAAAGAAAAATCAATAATCTCTATGCTCCAAGATCTATATTTGTCACATTCAACCTTCCTCCACTTCCCTGTGCAATAACAAAAACAATAAGGAAACAAACTCAAGAAATGGAAAGAAAGAGAACAAGTATAGGCACCAGCACCAAAGTCTGATTGGATTTCATAATAATGGAAATTATTTTAACAAACTTATGGTATTATACAGGAGGATTGCATCTCTCAGGGAGTAATCAATAGAAAATATACATTTATCAACATATATTCTACAAAGTATTTCATACTGTTTTGTTGTAAATGTTACGGCTGGTCACAGAGGTACACTAGTTAACTGATGATTCCGTAAGAAGAAAAGTTTACCAAAAGTTACACTACTGCTGTCACTTCATACTTACAGCAACTGCCTCCAGGATTTGTTTAACAGCATCTGCAGCATCTCGTTCACTATAATATCCCTTTTCCACAATCCTAAAAAAAAATAATAATACTAATAACCATGAAATGCTTCTCAGACATATGCATTCAGTGGAGTAGATGTGAAAACAGTTTAATTAAGTTAATGTTAAGGAAGATACATCTAAACAGCCCCAACAGGCTAGCATAACACCAGGGGAAATATTTCCATAAGCTGATACTCTAGAAATTTTGGGTTTAAGAAAATGAAAAACATTTATCTTGCCTTGGCTTGAACTGTCCATCCTATTTGAGGACAAAAAAAATTCTTTTTAAACTTTGTATTGAGAATTGTGTTAAACAGATACCAACTAGGCAACATACCATGAACCATCCTGTGTAATTGCTACACAGCTTCAATAATTATTAATTCGTGGCCAATGCTGTTTTATTTATCCAATCAATTATTTTCCATTCTCTTTTTTTAATTTTGAAGTATCAGACATCACATAATTTCATTATAAATAAGGAGTTTTCTCTAAAAAAAAGGATCTTTTAAAACTCATAACTACAATGCCATTATCATACCTATAAATTACAATTCCTTAATATTTTCAAAACCGCAGTGTTTTGAATATCCAATTGTCTTGGACATGTTAAAAATTGTTTGTTTGAATCAGCATCCAAATAAGGTCCACACAGTTTGACTGGTTACATGCGTCTCTTATTCTCTTTTTACATGAAGCTCCTCATTCTTCGCCCCTCCTTCTGCCCCCTCCTCTCTCTCCATCTGGCTTTCTATTCCAAATACACGACTTGCTCTTTTTGCATGGATATGGACAAGGAATCTTTCTTTTCATTCTTTTTTAAGGAGTCTTTCTTTTAACTTAAGTCTTTTTCATTTTGCTTTCAGGAATGTTTTCCTGAATTAGAATGCTTTGTACCCATATCTGTTTTCTTCCATTGCTTTCATTGCTTTGATTTTCTTCTTTGGGGTGTGCAGTTACATGCACTATGAGGTCTTTTTTTGTTTTTTTGTTTTTTGTTTTTTTTTTACTTTTGACTTATATTTTCTCTCTCCTTTATGATGTTCTTAATTTTAGTATTAAGTAATATTAATTTCAATATTCTGCACATTGTGTAATGCTTTCATCTGTTTTGTGGGCACACCCTCCTGACATGCTAATTTTCTGTGCTCTTATAATCATTTTGTATTGCAATTAATGGAGATACCTGTCTGTTGCTATTTATTTTTAAGCAAAGTTGGTTTTCTTAACCTTTTTGACAGAACGATGGGTCAGGATATCTTTTAGTTTCAAAGTCTCTTGACTTTCTGATTATTTTCATGAAGCATTCAAAATTATGACCTCATACTTTCTGAGATCTCTTCTCCTCTACCTGAAACTTTACCTCTACTCATCTGCTCTGGGTATTAGAGTCTCTTCCCAGCAGTTTCTCCTAATTTACCCAAGGGGGCTTCAGATAGTACCTCCAGGATTTATAGAGCCTTGACTGTATTAGTCAAGTCCTTCAGACCATATTGTAGGGGGATCCCTTGTGATTCTCAGAGATTTGGATGGCAAAAAGCCCTCACAATTTCAGCTGTTCTTGTATTGGTCCATTCTGCTTCTCAGTGATTTGGAGGCTTTGGAGATTGGAGTCTTCTCCTCTTCTTAGGTTTATCAATGTCCCCTTACATCCTCTAACCTAGAGGCTAATACTATGTGGCTCTTGTAACGGTCATTAGTTTGTCCTCATTCACTTGTTTCAAGGTTTCGTGGGAAACCTTGTCACCTGGTTTTGTTATAGATATTGTCTGTGAGTTTTACGTTTTTCTGTCCTAGTTTCTCTATTCTTATAGGGATGTTTCAAAAGACTAGAAAACCACACTGTTTCTATTTCTATCTTCCCAAAATTTCAAGAAAAACACATTTTTTATACTGCTAAAGATTACCAACTTGCATAAGATGTTTTCAGCTGACAAAAGTTTGTGGTAAAGATATGCCTGGAAAAGGTCAATTCAAAACATGTAAGAGACAAAATTTCAACAATTTTTGTAATTTTGTATTGAAATTTTTTAGACTAACAATATCTTACATAGCACAGTTATTTTTCAGAAAGTATCTTCCTTTTTTTTTTTTTTATGTTGTGGCAAGAAGCTGTAAGTTCTCAAAGCTGGTATTAAAAGTTGGATTTAAAAATCTATAAAATGTTGGGAATGCAAGCTAGTGCAGCCACTCTGTAAAACAGTATGGAGGTTCCTCAAAAAAACTAAAAACAGAACTACCCCACAACCCAGCAATTGCACTACTAGGTATTTATCCAAGGGATACATGCAACCCAATGTTTCTAGCAGCACTATCAACAATAGCCAAAGTAAGGAAAGAGCCCAAATGTCCATCGATGGATGAATGGATAAAGAAGATGTGGTATATATATATACAATGGAGTATTACTTGGCAATCAAAAAGAATGAAATCTTGCCATTTGCAACTATGTGGATGGAACTGGAGGGCATTATGCTAAGTGAAATTAGTCAGAGAAAGACAAAAATCATATGACTTCACTCATATGAGGACTTTAAGAGACAAGACAGATGAACATAAGGGAAGGGAAACAAAAATAATATAAAAACAGGGAGGGGGACAAAACAGAAGAGACTCATAAATATGGAGAACAAACTGAGGGTTACTGGAGGGGTTGTGGGAGGGGGGATGGGCTAAATGGGTAAGGGGCATTAAGGAACCTACTCCTGAAACCATTGTTGCACTATATGCTAATTAATTTGGATGTAAATTAAAAAAAATTAAATTAAAAAATATCTATAAAATGTTTCCAAAATAGGGGATGGATGATAAGGAAAAGCAGAAAAAAAAAACAGGTATCAAATAAAAAATATATAAGAAGATACCTCAGTGACCATAATTATCAAGATTCAGAAAAATTATATGGATGCAAAAATTTCAATTATTTTATTTTCTCTATTCAACACTGTCAAGAGACACAAATTCATCATCTTTTCAAAGGAGGAATGATGAAATATCCTTCGTCACCTTTTTATTTATCAGATACCGGTTATGTGCCAAGGTCAAATAAAATGTCAAAGTAGATTACAATATTAAGGGAATCATTATTAATTGGTTCTTGAAAATCAGTTTTCATACAATATTTCCTTTTAATATCACAAATTCTTCCAATTCATGATTGAGTTACATAGTCTACTTACTAAAAATTTAATTGCACTATACTTTCTGAACATTTTAAAATTAAGTGTGAGAGAAGAGGAAAAGAAGGACTAGTATGTCAGAGTAAGTTGAGAACTTTGGCTACCATTACATCATCCTCTGAATTTTGCTCTAAATGTATATTTTGTGGTACATCCATCAACCAACTCAAATGTAATTAGTGTCTCCTCTGTGTGTGGCACCTGCACTCTAGCAGCTTGGCTTTCCCCAGTCCTCTTAAACGAGGAGAGTTGTTACAAAGACGATGGAAAGGAATGGCCAATAGTTACCTTTCTTTCTACCGCCCATTCTCCCCAGAAGAGGATAAAATCAGTTACTTCCTGCGCTGCAAAAAACAGCGTGGATTTTTCCCATAGTCACTCACAAAGGCTAGAGCTTTATCACAACTGTTTTGTGGCACCCCTCTAGAGGGTGCTACTCATGACTTAGTCTATGTAAGCAGTACTCCGCCAAGTTGCACAACCATTTGCAGCCTCTCTGATGAGAAATCCTCCTTGTCTGCTAGGTACATAAGTTCTTATGAATGTATCCCCACCTCTTAGAAGGGAAGTGCTTCACCCACTAGAAATTCCTCCCTATATTTTGATTTATTATGATGCCCCAAGCTTTGGCCTACATATGATGTTTATTCATTTTTATTTGGGTATAATTTAGAGTTAATTGCCTGTGTTTAGAATGTGACCATGTGTGTGAATGTCTAGGGACTGGCTAGATAAAGCAGTGAATTTTCTTGGGACCTGTTTTCAGGTAGGATAGAGGGAAGAGTAGTAGGTGTAAGAACAGGTAATGGAAATCTCACTAATTTTCTACAACATATGTTAAATTAGTAAAACATTTCATCTAGTTAATGGAAAGGATGCATTCTAACAGATATGTTCATTCACTCATTTATTCAAGAAATATTATGGAATGACCGTTATGTGCTGGGCATTCAGTAGTGAACCAGACATGGCCTCTGCACTTATGGGGTTTCTCTTAGTATTAGCAGACACAGACAATCAACACAGTGTGCTAAATACTGTGGCAGAGGTATTAGAGAATGACCTGAAAGCTCACAGAGAGGACCAGTGATTGATTCTGGAGGCCATGCATGGTGGGAAAAGGATTCCAGAGACAGCTATATCTCAGCTCAGACTTCAAGGGTGTGTAGAAGTTTTCAGGTTGCACAAAGGGTAGGAGCTAGGAGTGGGATAGGTATAGAGGAGGAGCAGGGACTAGAGAAGAAGAAGATTGCTCTTAAAAAAATTTTTTTTAATTTGAGAGAGAGAGAGGGAGCACATGCAAGTTGGGGGGAGAGGCAGGGTAGGGGGAGAGAAAGAGAGAGAGAATCTTAAGCAGGCTCCACACTCAGCATGGAGCCCAACATGAGGCTTGATGCCAAGATCCTGGGATCATAATCTGGGCAGAAATCAAGAGTCGGACGTTCAACTGACTGAGTCACCCAGTCACCCAGGAAGGAGTTTGTTCTAAGAAAAAGGACCAACACTACAGTGAGAATTATGAGAGTGTGGACGACATAGTGATAGTCAAACAATAATTCTGTCTAACATGAGCCAGGTACTTGCAGAATCTATAAAGAATAAAATGTGGGTCCTGCCCCAGAGGAAACCACAGTAGAGAAATTATTAACAAAAGCATCACCATAGATGTAAAACATGTTATACTAAGGTTTGTACAGCCAAAGGATTTATAAATTCTGTTGTCAGAAATGTCTCTAGAGTAGACATGTAGGACAGGAGCACAGAATGCAGGCACTCTCCCCACCCCATCCCCTTGACCTCTACTCTCCATATGCTCTCCATAGCTTAACCACATGTCTTCCAGCTTCCTTCTGCTACAAGGCATTTTGTTCCCAGTGGATTTGTTCACGGAGTTAGGTTTCTAGAATTCAAACATTCATCTTTAAGTATTTTATAAGTTGAGCTTCCACCCAGGCCATTCATGGCTGACTAGAAAGATCAACAGCAGTGAACTTCTCAAGTTGCAAATGCAGGTTTTTAACTTAAACTAAGATTGGAAGTGAAGACATTAGTGACCAAGCAAAGGAAAATGAAATCTTACAACCTTTTTCTCTCCATTTAGGCATGACTACAGTAGATATGTTTGGCCAATACCTTCTGTAGGTTATCATGGGAAAATTTTTAGCCTTCTCACTAGATTTATGTTTTGATCACCCACAGAGCCTCGCTCCCAGTCTTGCTCATAAGTATAAGTCAATAAGTATTTGTGGAATTGTTGAGAATATGAATAAAGTTTTACACCATAAGATGGCCGATGGGACTAAAACAAGCTCTGGTCTCTGGCTTAGAAACCCCTCTTCCGGGTTCTTCTAGCCCTGTTTGCCAAGTGCGCGAAAACCCTTCCACAAATATAGAGGCTGACAACTATAAATTACCCTTCTTGCTTGCATTTGGGGCTCAGATCTTTGGAGAAATGGTCTCCTCTGAGCCTGCCAGTGTTAAATAAATCTCCGATCCCCCAAGATCTTGGAGTGCCACTTAGTTTTTCCGCCAGCGTTCCAGCCTGGTTCCGTAACAGAATCAATACTAACTGCCAAGTAAATGAGTGCCAGAGAAATTTCAGACTGTGGATATTTGAACAACTCCTTTGCCTGTGTTCCTTATCACGGGGAACAAAGCATTGGATGAGAAACTGATGTTTATCACAAGTATGCTGGATATGGATCCAAGGGGAGAGTAGCCATATAGACGCTTCCCAAAGCAAAATACAACAGGTATAAAGGTTCCTGTTGGCCTTAGGAATACATTCAGAGTTAGTTCCTAGATATTATTGTAATAACATGAATCTTTTTTGAAACTTATTTTGAATAAAATCAAAATGATTCAAATCAACAAAATACATCATTTGTTTCATGAGGCAACACATAGTAATTTCTCTGTACTATTTAGCTAGAATTTCAGAAAAACAAGTTGCCATATACATCCAATCAAGAGTTTGTAGGTTTATACAAAATATATTAGTGCCTTCAGTTTTTAGAAGCAATGAAATATTCAATCATTGTAGGGGTTTTAGAGCTGTAAAAAATAGGATAATTTTGGTTTTTATATTTAAATATACTTATTGGTATATTTCTCCTCGGATTTAGCAAACTAATTTATTTTTCATGCTCTGTAACATGATAAGAAGGGAGTTAAGATGTTATCAGCATCTTCAGATCATTTTCAAAGGCCCAGGGCCATGTAGTTTCTCACTATTAAGCATATTTTCCTATTTTTCCATTGTGACCTGGGCTAGAAGACTCAGGGCTAAAAACAAAGACTCAGGATTTTAATCACAAGGGGACCCAAAAAGCTACCCTGAGATCTCAGTTCCCATGGGTCCCTCAGTTGCTAACAGGAGTAGCAGACATCTGCAGATCAGGGAAGGAAGTGCAATTCGGATGTGTCTCTGTAGGCTGCCAAACTGTGATCCTCTGACCTCACTAGGCTTCTTAGTCCTAGACCATGCTTTTTACCGCCACCATTTCCTGTGTGTTGGTGCGCATGCTCTTCTTCCCCACAGTTGGGACTATTTCCCTTCTCATCATTTTAACATTGCAGGATGAAAAAGCACAGGCAATGCCTATTTCTTTCCATGGATCTGCTTTAAAATACGACTTTTGAGCATTTGTTGCTGTCACCTTAATTGCTGTAAATTGAATTGAGCACATCACCCGGCTGAATTGAGCACATCACCCGGCTGGCAGTTAGCACCGGCAATGCAGCTGAAGAGCTCTAATCTGATCATTTCCTGAGGCCCTCAGACTTCCTGGCACGGAGATTAGGAGCCCTCCAGCTCTCCCCACCAATGACAGCTTTTTCTCAAATGGAAGTGCTATTAGATAACCATAGGTTTTTGCGGAAAAGATACTGGTCTGATGACAATGTGTACTGAAGGATCAAATAACATAGGGTAAAAGCCCCAGACAGGAGTTTCAGGAACCAAGTCTTCAGAGCTGCCAGTACATCATTACGCTGTTACATACATTAAAATGAATTCTGCTGTAGCCTGTGTAAATCTATCACTCCTTTATAAGCTTCTTTCACTGCCTTTTCTCATTTCATTGATGACAACTTAGTGAATATTGATGGTTTTTCTAAGAAGTCCCCTGAAGAGTGTTAAATTCATAGACTTAAAAAATAGTTTCAAAGATACTAGTGGCAACTCTTAAATTTGAAAGCTAGGAAGAGAACGAGGGAGCTGTGGATCATTGTGGGTGCTGCTCAGGGACAGGATGGTGCAGGAGAAAGGGGAGGTCAAATCAAACTGTAGACCTGGGTTTGGGCCTAAGGGAGCCCTGGTACAGTTCCCTCTTACTGTAAGTGAAATGCTTTACCCAAAGATGTAATATAAATTGTCCAAGAGCATAGTATTTATTCAAGTTATTCGTTTGACAAATACTGAGCAACCGCTTACTTTCTGTCTAGAACAGCTTCTAAAACAGAGTCTAAGGTAGTCATTTCTAATCCTGCCAATGTGTTCTGCTTTTGGATATCCCTTTACCCTTCCCTCTATGCTTTACCTGCTAATTTCTGATTGCTCACTTAAAATTCAGCTCAAAGATTCTATTCCTCCCTGAAGCCATTTCTGCCTTAGACGACCCCCTTATTTTGTGCCTAAAGTGCTGTGTTTATGTCTGAATTATAACATGTAATAAAGACTTAGAGCCAAATCTCTGGCCAACCTCTGGCAAATACAAAGTGTCTTATGATATATCTTTTATATACTTGATTCTTACTTTTATTTCCTTTTTAGTCCCTTGTCCTCATTTATTTTATTTTTTTATCTTGTGATATTGTGGTTGTCTCCATAAGCCTTAAACACATTTTTGGGAGACGATGGCAGTATTGAAAAATAATATTAGGGTCCATATCACATTTTTACTTTCCCGATTCTGGACCAGGAGCTCACTGAGGGTGAAAGCACTGTGCTCTGGTTAATGTGCTGGTGAAAAAAATAAAGGTCAGTGGTGAAGCCAGAACAGTAGGGTGAGGCCAGAATGAGTTGTTTCATTTGTCATGTTTAAAAGAACTGACTTTTAGGAAGTATCCTTCTGGGCTGACCTGATCAAATCAGTGCTTTAAACATGGATGGATGGAAGATAGTGAAAGTTACACCAGTTTGGAGTCTGTTACATTGGCAAAGAGAATGTAAAGGCTCAAAAGGGCACAAGAAGTGGGAAAGGGGAGAGAGAATGGATCTGAAAGCTGCTCAGAGAAAGAGTTATGGGGAAGGGGCTGGACAGAGTGAGAGGAAGAGGGAGAAATTAATGTTGACCAGCTCAGATGTTAAGTTAGTTCACAGAGGTAGTAGGGAGAAGCAAGATGGAGAGTGGAAGGAAGAATGTGGAGTTCACTTGAGGACATACTGATCTAGAGGTACCTATAGGATGTGCAGGTGAAAATGTCTAGCAGATTGTTGAAAATATGGTTCTTATCTCTGCTGAGACAGCAGTCAGCAATGTGGCTGAAACCACAGGAGATTGTCCAATTTACCTACAGAGAATGTAGGCAAGAGGTTTAGGAAAGGCGGACATTGAAGGAATGGAAAGAGGAAGAAGAACTCAGGAAAGAGATCAGGAGGACATAAGGGAAGGGAAGCAAAAATAATATAAAAACAGGGAGGGGGACAAAACATAAGAGACTCTTAAATATGGAGAACAAACAGAGGGTTACTGGAGGAGTTGTGGGAGGGGAGATGGGCTAAATGGGTAAGGGTCATTAAGGAATCTACCCCTGAAATCATTGTTGCATGATATGCTAACTTGGATGTGAATTTAAAAAATAAATTAAATTAAAAAAAAAAAGGAGAAAACTGAAAAGATAGAATAAAATCCAAGGGAAAAAGAGATGCTGTCAAAACCTACATGAAAGATATGGAGAGATTTAGCCAACAGTGTAAAATACCACAGACTACCTCTCCAAAAACATACAAGCTCCAGCCTCAGCAGACCCTTGGTATTCCTCAAAAATCCTTATTCTTGAATCAGAAGATGGCGGCATAGGAGGATGCTGGGCTTACCTCGTCCTGCTGATCACTTAGACTCCACCCACATCTGCCTAAATAATCCAGAAAACCGCCAGAAGACTAGCAGAACGGACTCTCCAGAGCCAAGTGTAGACAAGAGGCCCATGGAAGAGGGTAGGAAGGGCGGCGAGGTGATGCACGCTACATGGACTGGCAGGAGGGAGCCGGGCGGTGGAGGGGCAGCCCACCCAGCAAGGCAGAGCCCCTGAGTCTGACTTGCAAAAGTGGAGGGACTGGATGGAGTGTGTTCTGACAGCCAGCAGGACTTAACATCTGGAATGTTATAAGTCAACTGCTCTGCTCAGAGAGCAAGAGGGCTTGAGGACAACAGGAGGGAGAGTTGTTGAGCCCTGGAGGACGGAGCTCAACTCGGCAGGGAACAAAGGCACTGGACAGCGCCATCTTCCTCGCCCATCCCCCAGCCAAAATCCCAAAGGAAACCAGTTCCCGTCAGGGAACTTGCTTGCACCACGCAAACACCCAACGCTGTGCTTCTGTGGATCCATCCCTCCGAAGGGTCGGCCTCCCTCCCGGTGCCACAGGGCCCCTCCCACAGCAGACCACGGAAGGCAAAGCTAGCTGAGCCTGCCCCTCCCGCCCCTGTGCACCTTGCGGATCCACCCTGGCTAATATGCCAGATCCCATTGAAGCAGCACCACAAGCCTGGCAGTGTGAAAGTAGCCCAAACAGGGGCCACACCATTCCGAAGTGAGTCCTGCCCCCGGGAGAGGGGAAGAAAAGGTACACACCAGTATGACTGTGGCCCCAGTGGTGGGCTGGGGGCAGACATCAGGTCTGAATGTGGCCCCACCCACCAACACAAGTTACTCCAGACAGCACAGCAGAAGTGCCCTGCAGTTGGGAGCCACCCTAGGGACTATCCAAAATGACGAAACGGAAGAATTCTCCTCAAAAGAAACTCCAGGAAGTAGCGACAACTAACGAACTGATCAAAAATGATTTAAGCAATATAACAGAACGTGAATTTAAAATAATAGTCATAAAATTAATCTCTGGGCTTGAAAAAAGTATAGAGGACAGCAGAGAATCTATTGCTACAGAGACCAAGGGACTAAGAAACAGTCAGGAGGAGCTAAAAAATGCTATAAATGAGGTGCAAGATAAAATGGAGGCGACCACAGCTCGGATTGAAGAGGCAGAGGAGAGAATAGGTGAATTAGAAGATAAATTTATGGAAAAAGAGGAAGCTCAGAAAAAGAGAGAGAAAAAAATCCAGGAGTATGAGGGGAGAATTAGAGAACTAAGTGATGCGATGAAATGCAATAATATCCGTATAATAGGGATTCCAGAGGAGGAAGACAGAGAGAAAAAGGGGCTGAAGGTGTACTTGAACAAATCATAGCTGAGAACTTCCCTAATCTGGGGAAGGAAAAAGGAATTGAAATCTAAGAGGCACAGAGAACTCCCTTCAGACGTAACTTGAATCGATCTTCTGCACAACATATCATAGTGAAACTGGCAGAATACAAGGATAAAGAGAAAATTCTGAAAGCAGCTAGGGATAAACACGCTCTAACATATAAAGGGAGACCAATAAGACTAGTGATGGATCTATCTACTGAAACTTGGCAGGCCAGAAAGGAATGGCAGGATATTTTCAATGTGATGAACAGAAAAAATATGCAGCCGAGAATCCTTTATCCAGCAAGTCTGTCATTTAGAATAGAAGGAGAGATAAAGGTCTTCCCAAAAAAACCAAAAAAACTGAAGAAATTCCTCACCACTAAACCAGCCCTACAAGAGATCCTAAGGGGGATCCTGTGAGACAAAGTACCAGAGACATCACTACAAGCATGAAACCTACAGACCTCACAATGACTCTAAACCCATATCTTTCTATAATAACACTGAATGCAAATGGACTAAATGCTCCAACCAAAAGACATAAGGTATCAGAATGGATAAAAAAACAAGACCCATCTATTCGCTGTCTACAAGAGACTCATTTTAGACCTGAGGACACCTTCAGATTGAAAGTGAGGGCATGGAGAACTATCTATCATGCTACTGGATCTCAAAAGAAAGCGGGAGTAGCCATACTTCTATCAGACAAACTAGACTTTAAATGAAAGGCTGTAACAAGAGATGAAGAAGGGAATTATATAATAATTACAGGGCCTATCCATCAGGCAGAGCTAACAATTATAAATGTCTATGCACCGAATACGGGAGCCCCCAAATATATAAAAAAATTAATCACAAACATAAGCAACCTTATTGATAAGAATGTGGTAATCGCAGGGGACTTTAATACCCCCACTTACAACATTGGATATATCATCTAGACACAGGATCAATAAAGAAACAAGGGCCCTGAATGATACATTGGATCAGATGGACTTGACAGATATACTTATAACTCTGCATCCCAAAGCAACAGAGTATACCTTCTTCTCGAGTGCACATGGAACATTCTCCAACATAGATCACATACTGGGTCACAAAACAGCCCTTCATAAGTATACAAGAATTGAGATCATACCATGCATACTTTCAGACCACAATGCTATGAAACTTGAAATCAGAGGAAAAAGTCTGGAAAACCTCCAAAAGATTGGAGGTTAAAGAACACCCCACTAAAGAATGAATGGGTCAACCAGGCAATTAGAGAAGAAATTAAAAAACATATGGAAACAAATGAAAATGAAAATACAACAATCCAAACGCTTTGGGACGCAGAGAAGGCAGTCCTGAGAGGAAAATACACTGCAATCCAGGCCTGTCTCAAGAAACAAGAAAAATCCCAAATACAAAATCTAACAGCACACCTAAAGGAAATAGAAGCAGAACAGCAAAGACACCCCAAACCCAGCAGAAGAAGAGAAATAATAAAGATCAGAGCAGAAATAAACAATATAGAATCTAAAAAAACTGTAGAGCAGATCAACGAAACCAAGAGTTGGTTTTTTGAAAAAATAAACAAAATTGATAAACCTCTAGCCAGGCTTCTCAAAAAGAAAAGGGAGATGACCCAAATAGATAAAATCATGAATGAAAATGGAATTATTACAACCAATCCCTCAGAAATACAAGGAATTATCAGGGAATACTATGAAAAATTATATGCCAACAAACTGGACAACGTGGAAGAAATGGACAAATTCCTAAGCACCCACACACTTCCAAAACTCAAACAGGAAGAAACAGAAAACTTGAACAGACCCATAACCAGCAAAGAAATTGAATCAGTTATCAAAAATCTCCCAACAACTAAGAGTCCAGGACCAGATGGCTTCCCAGGGGAATTCTACCAGACACTTAAGGCAGAGATAATACCTATCCTTCACAAGCTGTTCCAAAAAAATAGAAAGGAAGGAAAACTTCCAGACTCATTCTATGAAGCCAGTATTACTTTGATTCCTAAACCAGACAGAGACCCAGTAAAAAAGAGAACTACAGGCCAATATCCCTGATGAATATGGATGCAAAAATTCTCAATAAGATACTAGCAAATCGAATTCAACAGCATATAAAAAGAATTATACACCATGATCAAGTGGGATTCATTCCTGGGCTGCAGGGCTGGTTCAACATTCGCAAATCAATCAATGTGATATATCACATTAATAAAAGGAAAGATAAGAACCATATAATCCTGTCAATCGATGCAGAAAAAGCATGTGACAAAATTCAGCATCCTTTCTTAATAAAAACCCTCGAGAAAGTCGGGATAGAAGGAACATACTTAAAGATCATAAAGGCCATTTATGAAAAGCCCACAGCTAATACCATCCTCAATGGGGAAAACCTGAGAGCTTTCTCCCTGAGATCAGGAACACGACAGGGATGCCCACTCTCACCGCTGTTGTTTAACATAGTGTTGGAAGTTCTAGCATCAGCAATCAGACAACAAAAGGAAATCAAAGGCATCAAAATTGGCAAAGATAAAGTTAAGCTTTCACTTTTTGCAGGTGACATGATATTACACATGGAAAACCCGACAGACTCCACCAAAAGTCTGCTAGAACTGATACATGAATTCAGCAAAGTTGCAGGATACAAAATCAATGTAGAGAAATCAGTTGCATTCTTATACACTAACAATGAAACAACAGAAAGACAAATAGAGAAACTGATCCCATTCACAATTGCACCAAGAAGCATAAAATATCTAGGAATAAACCTAACCAAAGATGTAAAAGATCTGTATGCTGAAAACTATAGAAAGCTGATGAAGGAACTTGAAGAAGATATGAAGAAATGGCAAAACATTCAGTGCTCATGGATTGGAAGAATAAATATTGTCAAAATGTCAGTACTACCCAAAGCTATCTACACATTCAATGCAATCCCAATCAAAATTGCACCAGCATTCTTCTCAAAGCTAGAACAAGCAATCCTAAAATGCATATGGAACCACAAAGGGCCCCGAATAGCCAAAGTAATTTTGAAGAAGAAGACCAAAGCAGGAGGCATCACAATCCCAGACTTTAGCCTCTACTACAAAGCTGTCATCATCAAGACAGCATGGTATTGGCACAAAAACAGACACATAGACCAATGGAATAGAATAGAAACCCCAGAACTAGACCCACAAACGTATGGCCAACTAATCTTTGACAAAGCAGGAAAGAATATCCAATGGAAAAAAGACAGTCTCTTTAACAAATGGTGCTGGGAGAACTGGACAGCAACATGCAAAAGGATGAATCTAGACTACTTTCTTACACCATTCACAAAAACAAACTCAAAATGGATAAAGGACCTGAATGTGATACAGGAAATCATCAAAACCCTAGAGGAGAAAGCAGGAAAAAAGCCTCTCTGACCTCATCTGCAGCAATTTCTTCCTTAACACATCCCCAAAGGCAAGGGAATTAAAAGCAAAAATGAACTACTGGGACCTTATGAAGATAAAAAGCTTCTGCACTGCAAAGGAAACAATCAACAAAACTAAAAGGCAACCAACGGAATGGGAAAAGATATCTGCAAATGACATATCAGACAAAGGGCTAGTATCCAAAATCTATAAAGAGCTCACCAAACTCCACACCCGAAAAACAAATAACCCAGTGAAGAAATGGGCAGAAAACATGAATAGACACTCCTCTAAAGAAGACATCCAGATGGCCAACAGGCACATGAAAAGATGCTCAACGTCACTCCTCATCAGGGAAGTAGAAATCAAAACCATACTCAGATATCACCTCACACCAGTCAGAGTGGCTAAAATGAACAAATCAGGAGACTGTAGATGCTGGCGAGGATGTGGAGAAACAGGAACCCTCTTGCACTGGTGTGAATGAAAACTGGTGCAGCCACTCTGGAAAACAGTGTGGAGGTTCCTCAAAAAATTAAAAATAGATCTACCCTATGACCCAGCAATAGCACTGCAGGAATTTATCCAAGGGATATATGAGCACTGATGCATAGGGGCACTTGTACCCCAGTGTTTATAGCAGCACTCTCAACAATAGCCAAATTATGGAAAGAGCCTAAATGTCCATCAACTGATGAATGGATAAAGAAATTGTGGTTTATATACACAATGGAGTACTGCTTGGCAATGAGTAAGAATGAAATATGGCCTTTTGTAGCCATGTGGATGGAACTGGAGAGTGTTATGCTAAGTGAAATAAGTCATACAGAGAAATACAGATACCATATGTTTTCACTTCTATTTGGATCCTGAGAAACTTAACAGAAGTCCATGGGGGAGGGGAAGAAAAAAAAAAGAGGTTAGAGAGGGAGAGAGCCAAACCATAAGAGACTCTTAAAAACTGAGAACAAACTGAGGGTTGATGTGGGTGAGAGGGAGGGGAGGGTGGGTGGTGGGTATTGAGGAGAGCCCCTTTTGGGATGAGCACTGGGTGTTGTATGGAAACCAATTTGACAGTAAATTTCATATTTAAAAAATAAATAAATAAATTTTAAAAATAAAAATAAAAAATCCTTATTTTTGCCTTAGTCTGTTCTCACGTTCCCGCTAACAAACTTCATTTCCTTCAAGTGCCCTAGTCCACTGTCTCCCAGCCATTGTTAGGAGATAAATTTCTTTTCTACAATACTGTTAAAATAGAGCTTATCAAGTCTGAACTACTTAAACTACCCTCCCTTCCCCCAACACATTCCTATTCCCAGCCCTAGGCAACCACAGCTTTGCTTTTGGTCTCTATTGATGTGACCCTTCTGGAAATTCCGTATAAATGGAGACATACAATACGCAGTCTTTCCTGTGTGTTTGTTTGTTTTACTTAGCATAATGTTTTTGAGGCCCATGTATGTTGTAGCATGTATTGAAGGAACACTCTTATTCATTGATGAACAGTATTGCACATTTTGTTTGCTTATTTGCCAGTTCATGTACAGTTAAGTTATTTTCTCTCCTGGAACACAGCACACGCCATATGCAGGCATCCACCCATGCCTGCAGTGCTGCCCCTGTGGAATTTGCAGGGTGAAGGGAAATGACAAAAACTTGCTGATGCCCATGATGTGCTGTGAGTAGAAAAGTCCTTTGTCTCCGACCCAGGAGTCTCATATCTTTTTCCAACACCCATGAAGGTATAACAGGCTAATTTACTAGTTTGTAAGTAGAGCAGAATTATATTCCAGCCCCAACAGTAAATCCTCTAACTGTGTTCTTCTTTTGCAACATTGTTGTGACTACTCCAGGTTCTTTGAGTCTTCTGCCTCTTGAATCTGCTTCAGAAGAAACTTTTTCTACTATAAACAAATCCTTTTATCTGCCTCCAGATCTTATTCCCCGTATTCCCCCCGGCATGTTGTTCCATATATAAGTCCCTCTCACATAGATGTTTCCTACCTCTCCAGCTTGTGGGTTCCTTCCTATCAGCAAATAAATGTGTTCCCAGTGTGCCAGCTTAAAATAATAAATAAACCTCCATTTATCCTGTGTCTCCTACTACTACCTCACCTTTATCCTTCCCTTTATAGCCCAGCTGCTAGAAAGACTATAAATCTGGTCCAAATCAAAGTATATGTTTTCTTCACATATAGCCAGATAAAACTGCTTAAAGAGAAGATGTATTTAAAATATCCATGGTTGGAAGCACCTGGGTGGCTCAGTCAGTTAAGCCTCCGGCTTCGGCTCAGGTCATGATCTCCTGGTTCGCAAGTTCGAAGCCCCCACAGGACTCTGTGCTGACAGCTCAGAGCCTGAAGTCTGCTTGGGATTCTGTGTCTCCCTCTCTCTCTGCCCCTCCTCTGCTTACTCTCTCTCTCTCTCTCCCTCTCTCTCTCAAAAATAAAACATTAAAAAAAATTTTAATTGAAAAAATTTTTAAATATCCATGGTTGAATATATACATATTAATATTTAAGTTAAGCCCCCACTGAAGTAAGACACAATATTACATTACTATTTTGAAGTTCTATTTTTAAGTACTAAGAGTGTTTGCATTTGCTTACATAGCAGCAGCATGACATGCTAGAATAGTCATATGCTTTGGAATCTGACATACTTGATTCCAATCTCATTAAATTATTGTTGTAGACCCAGTATAAGCTGAGTGACCTAACCGTAGTTAATAGACCTCTCTAATCCTCAGTTATCTGGTCAATAAAATGTATACATCAAGGCCTACCTTGTACATGTGTTGCCATGAGGATTAAATGAGATCACACTAGTAAAATGCCCAACCACTTCCAGGACACCAACAGGCACTCGATATAGTAACTAATTATCCTTTTCAGACAGATCTTATGGATTTTTCACTTTAATAACAATGATCAATTTTTGACACGACAGTCTTTATAAATTCAGACATAATCTGAGTTTGGTTTAACCACAATACCAACCATGGTACAACTCTGTGGAGACTGGGCAAGGAAAACCCTAAGTTCTATTTCTAGAAATTTTTCTAATGACCATGTCCTTAAAATTCCATTTCTGCCAACACTAAGAACCCTGAAATATTCAAGTGGAGATGACTGTTGGGGCTGATATACTAGGACTCTGTCAGGTGATTAAAAGGGTCAATGCATAGTTCCCAAACATAACTACTACTTCTCTTGCTTACTGACCACTTGCAGTTTTTAAAAAGAATATTTTCAGTTTGGAGAACTTAAAAAAAAGTTTGCAGTCAAATAGATAGGAGTTTCAAGCTTGGCTTTATGGCTTAGTTTCTTCAGTTTATTCTCTTGAAAAAATTAGAATAATACCTCAAAACACTTGAAGAGAGATTGAGTGGGTTAAATACATATATAGCTTTGCATAGAACCAACCAATACATCATGGATTCTCCATAAATAGAATAAACATGAGTTTGCTCTCTGGGAAATGATTCGAAAGGAACTAACTGGATTTAATAAGAAAGACAGTGGGGCCATATGAGAAAGCAGAGCTGGACCAGAACATAGTCTGGATGCCTAATTTGGGAAAATCATTTACCTTTACTCATCCTCAGTTGCCACATCTGTAAAGTGGGGACAATGCTTTTTCATCCTCCTTACCTTGATATAAAAGAGGAGAACACATGAGCGTCTGGGAAAGGAATTTTAAAACCAAATATATTGATTTTTTGTTCTCAGCAACAGTGGGGTAAACAAGCCTCCAGGCAAGAACAATGAAAACAAGCCAAATAATTTTTTTTTAAATATATTTGAAGACACCAGAGTTACCAAGAAAGTGAAGGATTTAGGAGCCAAGGTCCAGGAGGGAAGAAAAAACCCAGCAAAGCAAACTTAACATCTGATGCCTCCGCTTTCCCTTTAAAGGCATTTACTGCTTCGATATCAGTAGCTAACAGGCTGAAAAGATGAACAAAGCTTCTGTCCATCTCACAAGATGGAAGGAACAGAAGCTGGCATTTAGGGTGTGTCAAGAAAAAGGGCTTGGAACAACTCCTGGCTTAAATTGGAACCCTTAAAGATCAAAACCCTATGAGTAGGAGTTGATAAGAACTAGATCTCCCTTCAGGAAGCTCCACTTTGAATCAATCAAATACCTGATTGAATTAAAGTGATCTGCTCCTTACCTTAACTGCCCGCAAAAGAAAATCTGCTTTTTTGGAAGGTTACAGCATTTAAAGCCTCATATTCCAAAATGTTTTATATGTAATGTTTGGCATCTAAGCAAGTATAATCAGGCAAGCAAAAACCCAAGGAGAAAACAGAAAAAGCGAGACAATTTAAAAATCCATAACATATTCTGATACTGGAGTTAGACAAAAATCAGGAAAAAAATACTTCTTCAAAAATATAATTAGAAGACTGTAAGTATACTTCTAACTTGGCTGCTTTAAAATACAATCATTCTCTGAAAAAAAAAAAAAAAGGAAAATTTACTCTTAAAGCAAACAATCTCACACTTTGTCAATTTAAAAAATGCAGTGAATTTCTAAGAAGATGACTAGATTGAGAAAGATGAAGCAGAAAACCTCTGGAGCTTTCTTTTTCCCATCATGTCTCAATTTTGTAAAGGGCTTTCTGGGGGGATTTTCTTGTACACAAAAAAAATCACTGACTTGATTCCAAAATTTTTAATCAATTGTCCTGTGCACTTTACTATTTATATTCTACATGCAACAGCAGATTCCACTCAAATTTTTACTATGTTTAGTTTTTTAGAAGCACCATGGAATAGATTTTTTTGCTACTAAAATACAAACATTTTGGCTCTAATGGGCTAACACAATCATCTCTTCATCAATTGTTCCATTAGTTAATTCATTAGAAACTATTAACATCATCATTAGACCAGGAATGAATTTTGATCATTGCAATTAAATGAATTTGGTTCTGAGTGAAGTACAGGAAAAAACAAAACAAAACAGTATTATGATTTTTAACTCTCAAGAAAGAAAGAAATACATGGATAATAACACAGGGTATATTTTCAACTTGATACAATTTTAAAGATAACTGTAGAATTAAGTAATCTAATGGAGAAACCAAGTTCATCTCAGATATGGCAATAGATATGTGGACAACAACATTCAAGGGGGGAAAAAGTCTGGGATCTAAGACCACTAAGAGTTTTTAAGTGATTGAGTGCTTTACTGGCTGTCTGCCATTCTTTAGATGTCTTCTGCTAAATCTGAATATTTCATCCATTTACCTCTGTAAATGAAATTTCTCAACAGTAGTTAGTTTTTCATTTTTATCTAGAGCTGAATTAACTCTGTCTCATCAAATCAACTAGACTACTACAAGATGAGAGAACAAAATCTTTTCATGAAAGGTTGGAGAGGGACAGAAAGACTTAATTCCAAAATAGTTTGAACAAATAGAGGAAAGAAGGTAAATAGTAAGTGCTATTGGTAGATGATGGCTTTAGTGTGCCATTCCTGTCCTGTAGTTATTTACAGTTAAAGAACATGGCATTTCTCCCTGATAGACTATAATTAGCAGATGATATGTTAGTTCTCCTTAGAGAGACCTTCTTACTCCAAAGGCAGCAGAATTGAACTATAAATTGACTCTATTAATGTGCCTAAAGAAGAAATACGTCCATGAAAGAGTTAGCTATAGAGGTGTTAAAAAAGAAGCCATTTCTGGCAAATTCTGGTAACATTCAAGTTAATCAGTCTAGAAGAGTCTTCACTAACCATAAGGAAACATGATGGTCTTTATTCTTACAGTGGATCAGTGTCTCAGCTTCCTTAGCAACACAGAATCACTTCAAATTTGTTCTGAGTTTCAGAGAGGTTAAGTAAATCACTCTTAGTTAGCTATTTGTCTTTTAAGTCAAGATCTAGACATGAACCCAAATGCCACAAGAAGTATATGTCTTTAGTTAAAATGTTAAAATTTTCTTTTTAATATTCATTTACTTTGGAGAGAGAGAGAGAGAGAGAGAGAGAGAGAGAGAGCGCGCATGTGTCAGGGAGGGGCAGAGAGAGGGGGACAGAGGATTTCAAGCAGACTCTGTGCTGACAGCAGAGAGCCCTGACATAGGAGCTCGAACTCACGAATCGCGAGATCATGACCTGAGGCAAAGCTGGATGCTCAACTGACTGATCCATCAGGTACCCCAAAATATACAATTTTTAAAGTCTGATAAACCACATAACTTGTTCCAAGAACATTTCAATGTATATATAAACAAAATTATTTATCTATTGAAGATACACATGTAGCTCCAATCAAACTGGACCATTTTACTCCTTCCTATCTGAAGACCCAAATCTGCACTAGGTAACATTAAAAACAGACAGAACCTTTGAAAATGAACATGAATATCTTTGGAAGCTTCATGCAGGCATCAAATTAAACTAGGTAGAGTCTGGGTGGGGAGGAAAGGTAGGAGTGCTCCTCTTCTGACACCTTCTAACCCTATCCCCTTCAGATCTCTTTCTCCTTACAGTCTATTCATTATAGTGGTTGCTCATTCATTCAGCAAACACTGAGGATTTTACGATGCGCCAGGCACTCATGCTTTATCAGTAGTTCCCTCAATCTTTCTCCTGTCTTCTCTTTGCAGCCCACTTCTCTCTTAATGCATTCTTTTTTTTTTTTTAATTTTTTTTTCAACGTTTATTTATTTTTTTTGGGACAGAGAGAGACAGAGCATGAACGGGGGAGGGGCAGAGAGAGAGGGAGACACAGAATCAGAAACAGGCTCCAGGCTCTGAGCCATCAGCCCAGAGCCCGACGCGGGGCTCGAACTCCCGGACCGCGAGATCGTGACCTGGCTGAAGTCGGACGCTTAACCGACTGCGCCACCCAGGCGCCCCTCTTAATGCATTCTTAACCAACAGGAACTTTGTATTAGTACCCAGCTTCTAACTCTTCCTCATATATGCCTACTTAGTCACTTTGTCTTCTTCCAATTCCATTCTCTTTTGACTACCCAAAAGAGCACAGCATAGGGCTCCTAAGAGCCCATCTAGGTAAATAGGGAACTGTCCCAGAAAAATGGGGAAGGTGCGAAAGGCACGGAAACTTAAAGGTTGTGTCTCTTGTACATATTGTTTGCCTATATTATGCTCCACCAGGTTTTTAGGCATATTCCTTGGCATCCTCAAACCTCTGCCTCGAGTGATGAACAGATGACCAGACAACTGAAATTGGCTATAACTGGACATAACAGCGTAGGTTTTACTCTGCCTCTTGGAACACTACACAGCCTAATAGAGAAACAAGGCCTTAAAAAAAATCATTTGAAGTGTATTGATTTTTATAAGCTTTTGGATCATAACAGAGAATACTATTACATATTTAACTTTCTATAATTTTCATCAAATATTTTTTCATGAAACATTCTCATGAATGTTACTATTTAGTTTAAATCTAGTATGTCTTTAGAAATTCTGTTTTTAATGGGAAAGTAAATGTTTGCAAGAGTAAATGGATATTACGGTGTTTCATTTTTCACTTACTAAGCATCCCCAATTTTCACACACCCACATCATATTAAATAACACTCTCCTTCCATTCTATACTCCTCTGAAGATATATTTCGGTAGACTTTATCAAGTTGTACGATGTGTCATTATGAAAATCATCAGAAGAAATTTCCCTTTGATACTTTTTTGGTGCCTGGAAACAAAACTCTTCTTGAGTTAGATTTCTAAGACCATCTTACCTGTCAAACAGTTCTCCTCCTGTGACGAGTTCTAGGACCAGACTGATTTCTGTTGGGGTTTCAAATATCTCTTTAAGTTTTATCTGGGGAAAGATATTAAAAATACATCAGAAATTCCTTATTTTCATCCTTCTAGGAAAGAGCTAACACTGACTAAAACAACACTCTCTGTAATAGCAATATATTGGATCATCATCAATAAAATTTCCGCATTCTGGTAACAGTAGCCATTTTTCACTCTCTGGTTGTTTTGACCAGTTACTACCTCATTTCTTTAAAGGTCCTTTTGAGTTTTTATATTTTTCTTTTTGACAATTCAAAGACAACTGCCCTAGAAACACTTCCTAAATTTTGCCAAAACATCAAAATTTCTGAAATGCTCTGGAATTAAAAAACGAAAGCAAACAAAGCTTCTTGAAACATTTGAAAGCATCATGGTTGCTAGTGATGTAAATGCCTCTTTCTCCTGGAAGGGAACTTGGAATTAGGGGTCTGAGGCAGAACAGGACCAGGTTAAAGTCTGTCCATATGGAAAGGATACCTCTCAACAGCTAAAATGTTGCTGGTGGATGAAGGGATCCTCAGAAAAGTAGTGATGGCAGTGATTTGACTGACTATAACAAGACTCGCATCACACTCAGATAACTCACCCAATTTTGGATATTTTCCTCCATATATCAGAGAATCTAGTGACCAGGACTCATACACATTTGAGGAAAATTCTACATTGACTTGTTGTTGAAAGAAAAAGATGGATAATATAAAAGTTGTGACTGTATGTGGCAAATTTTGTTAATTGCTTACCCAAAGCTCTTCTCCCCCTACTTTATTGCAAGCAGATTTTGTATAGAGAAGCAAGATGCCTAGCTTCAAATTATGGATCATGATTGGTCTAAGCCACCTAGGATAATCCTGCCCCAATTTTCCAGTTCCATGATCTTGTGGAACTGGAAAGGGATGATCTTGTGGCCAGCTTTGGCCAATAAAATCTGAAGAGAATTCTGATGCAGCTAGAAATTTTGAAAAAGCCTCTACTCTTCTCATCATATTCTGCTGGCGAAGCCTTTTCAATTCTTTCTTTCTTTCTTTCTTTCTTTCTTTCTTTCTTTCTTTCTTTCTTTCTTTCTTTCTTTCTTTCTTTCTTTTAGAGATTATTTGTTTTGAGAGAGAGATAGAAAGAGAGCAGGGGAGGAGCAGAGAGAGAAGCAGACAGAGAATCCCAAGCAGGCTCCATGCTGTCAGTGCAGAGCCCTACCCAGGGCTCTATCTCACGAACTGTGAGATCATGACCTGAGCTGAAATCAAGAGTTGGATGCTTAACTGACTAGCCACCCAGACATCTCCAGTTCTTTTTGTCTTGAGTATAGGCCTGAAGACCTGTGAAAACTGTGGAGCAGCCATTTAGGACAATGAAGGAACAGCGTGAGGGTGGAAGATGTCTGGGTCCTGAATAGCATCACTGAGGAGCTGAACCAATGCCAGCAACTGCCTGCCTTCTGATTATAACATAAGAAAATACATGTTTACACTACCATATTCAAGTTTTCTGTTACTTATAACTGACTGCATTGCTAACCCATACGTTAAGTTTTAAGCACTTTGCTTGGAGCCTAACTAAGCATTGTAGGTCATCCTCCTAGACACCATAACTTTTTCAAGAAATGAGTAAAATATTGTCTTTAAGTAGTTGGCTCAGTTCAAGTTATGGCCTGGAAAATGATTTTGTTCTTTTCACTTCATTGGCTCAAGAAAGCTTTTTGCCAGACCTTTCCCTCAGCACCTTTGTCTGGACATAGCCTAGAGCAGAGCTTCTGAGGACATGTTATTTTCCCCATTGAAGTACATCATTTATTTGAATCTTCACATTGTTTCTGAAGTAGATCCTCTCTCAAAGGAGACTGAAATGACTTTGGAAAGCAATGCATTTTCTTCACAGGCTTTTTCAGCAATGGCATATTAATAAGATAGGCACACAAAAGGAAGAAGCCAGTGTTTTCTTAGAGTGAAACAAAACTTCAATTTTTAGTTACCCTTTCATGCATGAAAACAAAGATGGCATGTATTGCTGATCTGTCCATTTTGAGACTCTTTTGAGGGGTATTATTTTTAAGATTTATTCAGCTTCTGAATTAAAAAATGTGATCAGATGAGGACAAGGGGTAGGCCACGCTGCCTAATGGTGGTGGAAGAATCCCTATCTCATTAATAGCATGGCCAGCAAAGAAGAAAAACCCCATTCTATAACTTTGAAAATTTTTGAAATAGAAGATTAAAAATGACTTACAATGTTTGGATGTGAGAGGCGAAGAAGAACTCCTATCTCAGTTCTTACGATTTTTTTGTCCACCTAGAAGGCAAAATGAAAGAGAGAAACTGAAAGAAACTCCCACCTTAGAAATGTCTTAACTGTGGCAGAGAATCAGAAACAGCAAAAACCACCTGGGTGAATCAGGAAATTGGTAGAGGCTCATTCCTGAGCTTTTTTGTGTCTCTTCCTTCCTCCTACTCCACCTTTTTTTTTTTTCAGTTGCATGTCTTTCTTCTCTGCTTCAGACATAAAGTAGAACTAGTTACAAATGTGGATCACAACTTGTCAGACCTCTTGCTTGGCCCTATTTAAAACACCACTACTCTCACCACTAAGGCAAAAAGTTCATCTCAACCTATGTCTCCTCCTCCTCTTCATTTCTCTTAGGAACCCTTGTCCCAACCCCATTGGGTGGTCAATCACTTCACCTGCCTTTCTCTCACACAGGTGGGCACGTAATCCAGCCAAACCAATCAAAGTACTCCTCCCTGGTCACCGTGGTTGAGTCACAAATACCCACCAGATCCAAGTCATCCCAGTCGGGGCCCTCACCAGAAATTTTGCTCAAATAATCAAGAAAGATGTATTCCCTTTTTCTCTGAAATTGCGAGAGCCAAAGGGAATAGAGTCTGCTACTACCAGTGACCATTAAAAAAAATTTTTTTTACATTTATTTATTTTTGAGAGACAGAGTGAGACAGATTGTGAGTGGAGGAGGGGAGGAGAGAGAGGGAGACACAGAATCTGAAGCAGGCTCGAGGCTCTGGGCTGTCAGCACAGAGTCCAATGTGGGGCCCGAACCAACGAACTATGAGATCATGACCTGAGCTGGAGTCGGACGCTTAACCAACTGAGCCACCTACCAGGGACCATTTTTAATACTCTACTTGTATTAAATGAAAGATCTTTAAAAAAGAGAGGCATTTCTAGAACAGCCAGATGACATGACAGATCTCTTCCAAAAAGTTCTTGCCGTGCGCTCTATTTCAGTTTCTGCAGATGGCTTATGAAGAAAATTTGGATAGAGAATATTTTCATTATTTTTTTATTATTTTTTTCCAGCTCTGAGGTATAGTTGGTATCCAAAAAACCCCCATATAATTAATGTATACAATTTGGTGAGTTTGGACATATCTCTATGCTTGTACTAATGAATATAACCTCTAAAAGTTTCCTGTGTCCTTTTGTGTTGTGGTGTGTGTGTGTGTGTGTGTGTGTGTGTGTGTGGTAAGAACACTTAATATAAGATCTACCCTCGTAACAAATATTTAAATGCACAAGACTGTATATTTAACTGTAGGCATTATGTTGTGCAACAGTCTCTGGAACTTACTCATCTTGGATAACTGTAACTTTGTACCCCCTTGAACAACTCCTCCTCTCCACGCACCCACTGGTAACGATTCTATTATCTACTTCTATGAGTTGGCCTATTTTAGGTGCCTCATATAAGAGGCATGCAGTGGATACAGATTATTTTTATCACAATCTTCTCTTCAGGTTAATAAAGGTTTCCTCATTATTACAAAATAAATATAATGTTCATTATCGCATAATGCTTTAAAAATTTTTAAAAACTTGAGTGTTTCTTATTTAAGGCTGTTACTATTCAAGACTAATGTAACACTGTGTGTCAACTGTACTTAAATAATAAAAGTTTTTTAAAAACAGGGAAAAAAGACTGATAGTATTCAAATTTATTCTCACTATACATTTAGAGTTTATGTAATATAAGGTTTCCTTCTTGTTTTCACAGATTTCTAATCAATATAAAGTAAGTCAGTGGGATCCTTTAATTTTTTAACATGATATATTGATATTAAACAAATGCTTTTCTAATAAAATTATGCATTTTAAGCAAATTTCTTTTTTTACCATGCTGTGTCCCATATATTACATATTGGGATGAGTTTTTAAACATTTTTATTACATTTTAGCTATTTGACAATTAATTCATCTGAACTGTAGAAATGCTGAGAACACACCAGATTGCTTGGACTGGCAATCTTCTGATATAGTTACTTGCTTTGAATTCAGAACTAATTTCTTTTTAAAAATAATTTTTAAATGATAATTATTTTCCCAGTGTACCCCCGATCAATGGTTCTCAATTGTGATGAGAGGACCCTTCAAGATCCCTGAGATTCTTTCAGGGCATATGTGAGGCTGTCTCTTTTCTAGTTGCATATCTGAGTAAGGCTAGATTTTTATCTGTACTTGAAACAGAACCACAAATGGAATGCAAAAGCAGACGAGAATCAAATGTTCTTGTCTTAAGCCAGATAGGAAAGAGATTTTCAAAATAATGCTACTCTTCTCAAAAGTATTTTTTAATTTTGGAAAATATAGTTATTTTTCATAAAAAATACTATTTATGTTAAAATGTAATGGGTTTATTATTGTTATGTTTTTAATTAATTAATACTTTAAAAATTCTGTTCTAATCTCTAATATAGCAAATGTTTATGGAATTTGGAATCTCAGTAATTTTAAGAGTATAAAGGGTTCCTAATGCCCAAAAGCCTGAGAATTACTATTCCAGAAAATTTAACATCATACATTTTAAAATAGAAAGGCGACAGAGAAGAACAAAAATTTAGTAATAATTTAAGTGAAAGAAACAATGCAAACACAGTCTCCTTTCTCCTCCCTTGAATGCTGGAGCCTAGGACAAATCAGGTGCAGGTCATGTCTTCAGTGGACGCTGAGAAGGGAGTAGCAGATAAGAATCGTAGAAGAGGGAACTTAGAGAAAAAATGGAGCATCAAAAACCAATCCAAAGAGAGTAAATTGAGTGACAAAACCTTGACTACAAGTCAAAGTGATGCCAACCAAAGAAACCAATAGCCGGTAGAGCTGAAAGGGAGAAGTTGACTAAAGAGAAACGAGCAGATACATGACTGAGAAACCAGAAAAAGACAAGACTGAGGTCAGAGTCTTTCCCAGATAGATATGCTGAGGGCCATTTGCTTTCTTTTTGAAACGAAGTCTCAGAGTTTGGTACAGGTGTCACATCTTGAAGGTCACACAGGTGTGTATCTTGACCGCCACATCTCTCACATCTTTCCAATATTTCTCTTGTTCCAGAAGTTAGTATTTCCTTCCTGCTTCTGACTTCCCCCTCCAAGCTCCTGGAAAGGTCAGGAGGGGGACTGAGCCCTGACCCTGCCACTCACAATAAGTGATGTTTTTCTAGAAAATAACAGTCAAGCACACCATAAAAGTCAATGGGTAGCTATCTGAACAGTCATTATTGCTACTTGAAATTAGCTTCCAAGTGCTACTATAATTAGCATCTTTAGAAGCATCAACAGATGGCTTTAACAAAGCAGCATTACAATACTGAAACCCATAAAATTACCTTCAGTATTTACAAAATACCTTGAAGAATGATAGTGTTTGGTTACTAACAATTTACAATTATAAAATATATAATGTATATCACTAAAATTCTAAGGTAGGGGATGTATTTTAGCCCAGGTTTCCCAGCAAACAAATATGAGGCAAGGATTAACACGCTGGTGTTTTATTTGGAAGGTGCAGTTAGAGTGGGAGAAAATGGAAGTACGGTGAGGTAACAGGGACACGATGCAGTCAGCACACTGACTACTGTGTCACAATGAGCTATAAAGAAATAGCAGGTCATACGGGCAGTTGCAGCCAGTTGGCATACAGTACTTATCCAGAGAAGCTTTACCTGACTATCATGATTGAAGAAGTTCATAGGAGGGACCCCAGGCATCTGCCCAGGGATCTCCTTATCCTGTTTCCCACTGGTGAAATCTCACCTTTTGGTGTTAACTTTTCCATACTTTCAGGTTGCATATCCAGTCTCTTTGGCAGTCGTGATGCTATACCCCTCCTCATAAGGTATTATGTCCCATTCAAATCCAGAAGTGGCTGGAAGAGCTAGAAGTTTCAGGTGTGTGTCTGGTTGGCCTAACTGCATGAAGTAGCTAGTGGGCAATCCAGCTTTCCCTGGTCTGGAAGACTGGTAGACAGAAGGAATCTGGAGAAGCCCATAGGAATTTCTCCAGTCACGATGGGTTCTTGAGTTTTTATCAGTCACAAGGTAAACCAGATTGACAACAATGGGATTACATTCCTGCCTCTCTAATTTACTGCATTTTACTGCTAATCGTTAAGAGCTCTGTCTTCCACTTACATTGTGTCATTGTTCTAGTTACCAATTTGAATGGCTTGGGCACATGGGGTTTTTCTTAAAACCTATTTTAGCTCCTCTATTTAAATTGCCCTAAAAATTCAACGAAGTATTTCCTTTCATCTCCATAAAGTCACTTTTGAAACATTCAATTTTAATAGCTTTTGAAATACTTTCAATATAAAACATATTTTTGAAGATTATGCATATGAAAAATATTAATGAAATAATTTAATAAAAGTGGTTACACAGATGTGTACACTTTTAATACTCCATGGAACTCAAGATGCCTTAATATTGAAAGAAATCCCAATTTTGCTATCTGTCTCCATGGGGGGAGAAAAAGAAACGACAAAATGTATGATTATAGAGTAATCTGAGAGAAAAAGTTTCCACTGTTAGAAAAGAGTTGATCAAACACGGACCCTTCATTAAGATACACAGCAAAAACACTCCTGTGCTGGGGCTGAGAAAGTTGTAGAAAAGAAGGGAGAGAGGATTGAAAAATACGTGAAGAAGAAGTAATGAGGGCTTACAGAAAGAAAAGGAAACCCGTTTCTGCATTGTGGGAGTGACAGATGGAGACAGGTGGTAAAGGAATTGGGAAGGAGAGGATTTTTAACACCAGATCTCTGGTGAACTTGAGCCGCTTGGCCATCTCAGATGTGGCCTAGATCCGGACTCTGGAATTTTAAGTACTCTTGGTGAGGTGGGGTGACCTATATGAGTAGAGACCACTGCTCTAATTCTGGGACTCAGTCAAGTACAGTGGCATTTCCACATCAAATGCTCAGCCTCATCCCATGTTCTTTGCAGGAATTGAGACCATAAATCTTGTTTGTCTATCTATTCTTTCTCTGGTTTCTTAGGCTCATCTGTGGTTTGCACAGTGACCAAAGAATGGAATGTGAAGTACAGAACTGTGCTCCTCAAATACTTTGTAGAAAAAGGCAAAATACACATTAGTGGATAAATAAATAAGAAGTCAAGTGTCTTTAAATTTTCACAGCAATTCTCTTCTGCATAGCTTCTGCTTAATTTAGCATCCTCTGACATATCAACAAGTACATGTCAGCACTAACATGCTTGATGAAAAGACTTGACAGCTGGCACTTTGTTAAGTTCAAGAATGACAGTTTTAGCCTACAAGGATTTAAAAGGTAAGAATTGCTGTATGAACATGCAAAAATCAAATGTGGGACACAGATAAAAATACTGAGGCTCGTATCTCCAACCACTGTGGAATTTTAACAAAGTCTGATTATTCTCTCTATATTCTTGATCTAATAGAAACCTGGACATCTCATGATACCTTACTTTTCTCATAGTCCTCTCAAGTGGTGTCTTGTTTTTGTCCCAATAGGAAATATATCACAGGCCTGGAAGGGTAGGTGTCCTTCTTGTTCTCCATTGCTATCTCTAAACCATTTCTCCTCCCTTGTCCCCCTAAAACCTCAGCTGTTTTAAAATGTCTGCCATCAGCCAACACAATCTGCAACCTCTTTTTGTTTTAGTCATCTTCCTATCTCTTTGTTACTCATCCTATACTGAAGATTTTACCAGGTTTCAGCAACTTCACCTCAACCACTGATCTGTCATCATTCCTAACAACTTCAACTTTCATGTGAATGATCCCATCAACATCCTTGCCTCTAGTTTCTTTGCTATTTCCTCAAATTCCAACAATCTCTTCCTCTACTCCCTCCTAGTAACCCATTCCCATGGTCATATTCCAGGCTTTATCATTATCATCAATTGTACCCCTTCAAAAATATTGATTTCAAATAGCATACTCTCTGCTTTCTACTTCCTGTCTTTTTAGTTCTTAGATTCCATGGTCCATTAGGATAAGCATGGATGTGCATATTCCCCCAAATCCTTTGCTCTTATTGGGGTTTGCCAAGAAAAACGCTTAAGGTGGTCAAACTTTACTTTTCTTTCACTCCATGTCTGTGAGTGAACTGAAGTGTCCGGAATAAGGTGCACAACCATCTTGACTTGTTCCATTTTTAATTTATGACCCCAAATCTCAGGGGACCCTCAGCTCCTCACTCTACAACAGAACACTTTACACTCTGTCTCCTCTAACATTCAATACACCCTCCTCCCTTCACTCTCCTATCACAGCCTTGCTTCTAATCCACTGAGAAGGTATAAACAACACAAAGAGAACATAATCTTCTCATCAGTCAATCTATCAATCTATATACATCTGTATCCAATTAACTTCATCCATTAATTCCACAAATACATGTATTATATATATGTATATACATTTAATGTTTACTTATTTTTGAGAGAGAAAGAGGCAGAGTGCAAGTGGGGGGAGGGCAGAGCAAGGAGAGGGAGATACAGAATCTGAAGCAGGCTCCAGGCTCTGAGCTGTCAGCACAGAGCCAGACACAGGGTTCAAACCCACGAACTGCGAGATCATGACCTGAGCTGAAGTCAGACACTTAACTGACTGAGCCACCAAGATGCCCTTTTCCACAAATATTTTTGAGCACCCACTATGCAGATGTTATTCTGGCCATGAGGATATAGCAATGAACAAAATGGATAAACTTCCTAGGAATTTTATGTCCTGAGAAGCTTATGTTCTACTGAAGACAAAAACAGACAAACAAACAGTCCAGAGTTGATAAATACTAAGGGAAAAAAAAAGGTTAAGGACATAGGATGGCGAAGGATGCTGTTTGAGATGGAAGGTCAGGAAAAGTCTCTCTGATAAAGTGACATGGGACATAGCAACTTGGATTTGAGGGAGGAGTTTCCACACAGAGAAACAGCAAACACAAAGGCCCTCAACTAAGAGTGCCAACAAGGAGGCCAGATTAGCCAAAGCAGAGTGAGAGAGGAGGAAAGGAGTAGATGATGATGGAGGCTCCTCATGACCAGGAGCCATGTAAATAGAGAGCCATCTTGACCAAGGTAAGAACTTTGCATTTTAGTACCAGAGAGGTCAGACACAATTGGGAGGTTTTGAGAAAGGAAAGACATGATCTTAATTAAGATTTAAAAGGATATTCTGAATTTTGTAGGGATGAGGATGATGAGAAGAATAAAAGTAGGGAGACTCAGTACCAAGTTAGGGCAGTTGTTCCAAGGAGAGATTATGGAGGTTTGGGCCCAGGTGATAGTGATGATAGAGGTATGAAGCAGATGGATATTTTTAAGGAAGAGAAAAAAGTATCTGCAGATGAACTGGCTATGGGATGTAAGAGAACAAAAAGGGTAAAAGTTGACCACAACTCTTTCAGCATGAGAAACAGGAAGCATAAAATTGCCACTTACCAGGGTGGGGTGGGGGCTAAGACTAGAGGAGCAGGTTCAGAAAGATGCTAAAAACATTTTGGCCCTATCCCTTGGACTGAACTCACCTATGAGCTGTCCCCTTTTATTCTAGCTCACTAATCATCTAACTGATCTCTGAAGAAGCCAAGATCATTCACACTTCTAGGCCTTTCCACTTTGTCAGTACAAAGATAGTTTTCTGCTTGAATGTTCTCCTCCTAGATCTTTAAGTGTGAGTTTGGACCCAGTGGAGAGGAGAACGGAAGGGGAAGCTGCACTGTGGAGGTGATGGCAGTGACAAGCGTTGGACATGATGGGGTGGGACAGGAAGGGTATTAATTATAGAGGAACCAGTATCCTATTTTACATTTAACACTGACTAGCATAAAACCAACCTTGTTCTGATCAGCATGGGAAGACAAACTCTAATAAAGTATGTCAATCAAATAAGCTTGGTTTTGAAAACTGTGAAACTCATTTTTCTATAGTCCTGTTAATAGTCACCTCCCACTCCTTGCAGACTCTTCAGTCACTGGGATGGCAAAATGGAGAAAAGTAGAACTTTCCAATGGAAGGGGGAGCCCACGGATGGGGACAGAGTTTAGGCAAGTCAAGAATGGCTCTGTAAAGCTCAAACCTGAAAGAAAGATGCTTGTATTTCAGAACCTGAAATTTCTGTAGTCAGGTAGATTCAGAACAGGGCAGCTCCTTTAAGCAAGGTGCCTCGGCTCCCTCACTCCTACATTCTAAAATCTAAGCCTTTCTGCTCACAGATGCCAGAAATTCTTTCACAAGGAACAGCCTTTTATTTTACAGTGAATGAAACAGGCTTAAAATATTCCTGGGAGAGATGACAAGCTGAACAGCGTTTATACAAAAGATTTGGCTCATGCTAGACTCTCACTAGAAACAGATTTGGCTTAACAGAGAGAAAGAAGAGAGCGGAGAGAACATGGTATATTAAGGAGAAAGGACTTTGTATCTTTCACTAGCTCTTTCCTTGTTCTTTAATCTCTGTATCTCTCCCTGAGATTAAGAATATACGGAGGTAACCCTGATTTAATACCTCTTATCCTTAAAAAGATCTCATCCCTCAGTTCCTCACCTGTCTTCCTGCTTTCAAAGCATTTCTCTGCTTCCCTCCACAGAAAAACTCTCTAGAGTTGTCTCTGCTTTCTTTCTCCACTTCCTCCCTCCACCTACACCCCCCCCCCACCTTTTTGTCAGTGCAACCCAGTCTGGCTTCATTCCAAGAACTCCTCCAACCACTCTTATAGAAGAAATCAGTGGCCTCCTTGGAGAAGCACTTGGAGCCAAACTACTCATCTTATCCTGTCAGCAGCATTTGATATATTTGATCACTCCATTCTTCAAATAAAATTGATTATTCCATGTCACCATTCTGCTCTGACTTTTCTTCTACTTTAAAGGCTGCATAAGTATTGAAATACTTCCTAACTAATCTCTCTGCTTGTATTCTTACCCTTTCCAATCATTCCCTTTGCATACAAGCCAGAGTGAGGTCTTTAAAATATAAATCAGATCATGTCATTCTCCAACTTAAATGCCTTTGTTCACATCCATTGTGCTTAGAATAAATGCAAACTCTTTACCATGGACCATAAAACTCTGGATGGCTTGGCCTCACCGTTTTGATCTTATGTCATTTTTTGCTCTACCCAGGCCATTCAACTACTAGACCATTCTCCAAAGTCTTTGCACTTGCTAATTCCTTTTCCACTAGACCTTCTGACTTCACTCAGAGAGTAACTGAGAGGCCTTCCCTGGCCACTCCATCAAAAGTGACTACACATACATACATACACCATGGATCATATCACCCTAATCTCTTTATAACATTTACAAACATCTAGATTATCATTTACTAATTCATTATTTGATTCTTCCACCAGAACACAAGCTCTGTGACAGCAAGGGTTTTATTTTCTACACATTCACATCTCCAGCATTATTTACCAATGCCTGGTATACAATAATTTCTTGAATGAAGAATGAAGGAAGGAAGGATTAAGCTAGTATATGAATACAAAAGATGGGTGGCTTAAAGAAAAGATCCCTGGTTTGACAGCTTTGGTTAGTTAAGATTAGAACTGTTAGATTAGAACAGATTAGTCTGTTCTCCTGACAGTTGAATCTGTGTAACATTTTTGTCATGTTATTGACACCAATGGAGTGGAGAACAACTATCTTACTGGCAAAGATCTGGAAGCACCCATACCTAGGGCCTGCATGGATAGTAGCCTGCAGTTTCCAAACTGTGAGTCACAAAGGATTATTATTATAGTACAGCACACCTTGCCTTTTTGTGTGCGATCAGTGCTTTGAATCAAACACAACTGCAAAAAAAGATTACAAGAAGATGAAGTGATGAAAATGAGGAAATGGTAACAGTGAAAGTTGGAGAGCTGGGGGATCCTTGGTAAGCAGAGGATTATAGGGATGTACCTGCAAATTCTTGGCTTTGTCTCTGTGCCTGCCAGGGGACAGTTCAAGAGGAAAGCTTTGCTAGGTCCCTACTCCTGCATATTCCAAAATGAGGGCACATCAACACCAGTACAGTCAGATCCTTGCAAAAAAGAAGTTGATATCCTGTGATAAGAAAGGAATGTAATGTCAGCCTCCCAAATTCTCTTTTCAGGAGCATGTTGCCAGGGCTAGAAGAAAATAAAGAGATACTAGAAATTTTTAGATAAGTTTCATAGCCATATTTTTTTAAAAAATTATTTTTGAGAGAGAGCAAGAGAGAGCAAGCACAGGGGAGAGTCAGAGAGAGAGAGAGAACCCCAAACAGGCTCTGCAATGCAGAGCCCAATGCAGGGCTTGAACTAACACTGAAATCATGACCTGAGCCAAAATCAAGAGGCAGAGGCTTAACTGACTGAGCCACCCAGGCATCCCTCATAGTCACATTAAAAAAAAAATGTTGAAAACGTAAGAGTGAGGAACATACCCACTGTTGTAACACAGCTATCGCTAGTATTCTGGTTCACTTTCTTTCAACTCTTTCAACTCTGAATATTTCTTTACATACTTCAAATGTGGAGATACAGTTTTGTTTCTTTTAATTTTCATGAAAAATATCATAAAACCTTATGGTCACCTGACATTCACAAGCAGAATGTAAAACAGCTTCCTAATGGCCTGGTGTCATCAATGGCTATATTTATCATTAGATACTTATGATTTCTTACAATTTGCTACCATATAAATCATTCTGTAATGACGTTCCATGGCTGTACTTTATTTCAAAATGCAACTTGAATTCTGGTTCTGCCATTAAGTCGTTGATAAAATCATTTATCCTGTCTGAGGATATTCCAATTTATTCATAGATAACATGGACATAATAATTGCTACCTACAGTACCATTGTTGTAAGGAGTAAATTAAAATATATATGAAATCTCCTGGCTCATGGTAGATGTTCAGTGCCTTTCCTGAAAGGAACTTGTAAAAGTAAAGTAAATATTTCCTAGTCTTCTATTTTCATTTTTCTATATTTTCCCATAAAAATTACTGCAACGGAAATAAACTAAATTTAGAAATATTGGGATTTATGAGAGTGCCATCCTAGGAAGGAAAAAATGTCTAATAAACTTGAAATACAGTTTGGTTCTTCTTTTCAGTGAAAGACAGTTTCATCAAAATCCTAAACTCTATCCAATATAATCTCCTTATTTGAGGGTAATCAAAGAGGGGAACTGATATCTGTTTGCATTTACATTTAAATGCCTTCCTTCACTATTTTTGAAGATTGGGATAAGAGCTGTACTTCTTTGGTTAAGCTCCACGGAGGTTTTAAAACCAATTTCTTATGTTTATTAATCACTGTTGGCCGCTGAGGTCACACCTGAGTTACTCCACAGCTGGGTATCAGCAATGCCCTACAGACATCAAAAAGTTCCTATAGAAATGAACAAAGTGCATCATTCCCTTTTAGTGCTGAGATAGCGAAACTGAAGGAATGCATAAAAGCTTGCTTTTTGGTCCTTTTCCTGCTTCTATTCTTGCTAGGACCTGCACCTCTACTTTGCACATGCCTCAGTCCAAGTGGTGCATGTCCTCTGTGTAAGGGGCAAGAAGTTAATGACTTCTCTAGAATAGAGAACATCTAAGGATGGACCAGGTGAGAATGACCAGACACAGCTATCATATGTGTATTCCAGACCACCAGCAATAGACATCTCGAGGCCAAAGCCCCCTGGCTCTATAGAATAACACCCGGGGCATCATCTTTGTTCTAGGTGGTTCCTGGATTCCTGAGACAATAGGTACACCAGATCACGATCCTCAATAAAAAAATCCCCAGACCCCAAACAAAGATGAGACTCCCTCCTTTCCTTTCTGAGTCTTCCAAACATTCTACACCTGCACTCTCCCTATAGCTTCAATAAACTCTGCTTTCACCTCTTGCCGGCTCACGTTTGATTTCTATCCTGCATGCAGCCAGGGACCCTCTTGGCTGGTCCTGGGGACCTCTCTGGGTCCCCAGACCCAGCCTACCAGCATCAGTGGCTTTCAGTGATTTTTATGTGGTCAAGGCAGTACTTTTCTTTTTTTTTTCTCCCAATATATGAAGTTTATTGTCACATTGGTTTCCATACAACACCCAGTGCTCATCCCAAAAGGTGCCCTCCTCAATACCCATCACCCACCCTCCCCACCCTCCCACCCCCCATCAACCCTCAGATTGTTCTCAGTTTTTAAGAGTCTCTTATGCTTTAGCTCTCTTCCACTCTAACCTCTTTTTTTTTTCCTTCCCCTCCCCCATGGGTTTCTGTTAAGTTTCTCAGGATCCACATAAGAGTGAAACCATATGGTATCTGTCTTTCTCTGTATGGCTTATTTCACTTAGCATAACACTCTCCAGTTCCATCCATGTTGCTACAAAGGGCCATATTTCATTCTTTCTCATTTCCATGTAGTACTCCATTGTGTATATAAACCACAATTTCTTTATCCATTCATCAGTTGATGGACATTTAGGCTCTTTCCATAATTTGGCTATTGTTGAGAGTGCTGCTATAAACATTGGGGTACAAGTGCCCCTATGCATCAGTACTCCTGTATCCCTTGGGTAAATTCCTAGCAGTGCTACTGCTGGGTCATAGGGTAGGTCTATTTTTAATTTTTTGAGGAACCTCCACACTGTTTTCCAGAGTGGCTGCATCAATTTGCATTCCCACCAACAGTGCAAGAGGGTTCCTGTTTCTCCACATCCTCGCCAGCATCTACAGTCTCCTGATTTGTTCATTTTGGGCACTCTGACTGGTGTGAGGTGATATCTGAGTATGGTTTTGATTTCTACTTCCCTAATGAGGAGCGACGTTGAGCATCTTTTCATGTGCCTGTTGGCCATCTGGATGTCTTCTTTAGAGGAGTGTCTATTCATGTTTTCTGCCCATTTCTTCACTGGGTTATTTGTTTTTCGGGTGTGGAGTTTGGTGAGCTCTTTATAGATTTTGGATACTAGCCCTTTGTCTGATATGTCATTTGCAGATATCTTTTCCCATTCCGTTGGTTGCCTTTTAGTTTTGTTGATTGTTTCCTTTGCAGTGCAGAAGCTTTTTATCTTCATAAGGTCCCAGTAGTTCATTTTTGCTTTTAATTCCCTTGCCTTTGGGGATGTGTTAAGGAAGAAATTGCTGCAGATGAGGTCAGAGAGGCTTTTTTCCTGCTTTCTCCTCTAGGGTTTTGATGATTTCCTGTATCACATTCAGGTCCTTTATCCATTTTGAGTTTGTTTTTGTGAATGGTGTGAGAAAGTGGTCTAGTTTCAATCTTCTGCATGTTGCTGTCCAGTTCTCCCAGCACCATTTGTTAAAGAGACTGTCTTTTTTCCATTGGATATTCTTTCCTGCTTTGTCAAAGATTAGTTGGCCATACGTTTGTGGGTCTAGTCCATTGGTCTATGTGTCTGTTTTTGTGCCAATACCATGCTGTCTTGATGATGACAGCTTTGTAGTAGAGGCTAAAGTCTGGGATTGTGATGCCTCCTGCTTTGGTCTTCTTCTTCAAAATTACTTTGGCTATTCGGGGCCCTTTGTGGTTCCATATGAATTTTAGGATTGCTTGTTCTAGTTTCGAGAAGAATGCTGGTGCAATTTTGATTGGGATTGCATTGAATGTGTAGATAGCTTTGGGTAGTACTGACATTTTGACAATATTTATTCTTCCAATCCATGAGCACTGAATATTTTTCCATTTCTTTATATCTTCTTCAATTTCCTTCATCAGCTTTCTATAGTTTTCAGCATACAGATCTTTTACATCTTTGGTTAGATTTATTCCTAGGTATTTTGTGCTTCTTTGTGCAATTGTGAATGGGATCAGTTTCTTTATTTGTCTTTCTGTTGCTTCATTGTTAGTGTATAAGAATGCAACTGATTTCTGTACATTGATTTTGTATCCTGCAACTTTGCTAAATTCAGGTATCAGTTCTAGCAGACTTCTGGTGGAGTCTATCGGATTTTCCATGTATAGTATCATGTCATCTGCCAAAAGTGAAAGCTTAACTTTATCTTTGCCAATTTTGATGCCTTTGATTTCCTTTTGTTGTCTGATTGCTGATGCTAGAACTTCCAACACTATGTTAAACGACAGCGGTGAGAGTGGACATCCCTGTCGTGTTCCTGATCTCAGGGAGAAAGCTCTCAGGTTTTCCCCATTGAGGATGATCTTAGCTGTGGGCTTTTCATAAATGGCTTTTATGATCTTTAAGTATGTTCCTTCTATCCCGACTTTCTCGAGGGTTTTTATTAAGAAAGATGCTGAATTTTGTCAAAGGCCTTTTCTGCATCGATTGACAGGATCATATGGTTCTTATCTTTCTTTTATTAATGTGATGTATCACATTGATTGATTTGCGAATGTTGAACCAGCCCTGCAGCCCAGGAATGAATCCCACTTGATCATGGTGAATAATTCTTTTTATATGCTATTGAATTCAATTTGCTAGTATCTTATTGAGAATTTTTGCATCCATATTCATCAGGGATATTGGCCTGGAATTCTCTTTTTTACTGGGTCTCTGTCTGGTTTAGGAATCAAAGTAATGCTGGCTTCACAGAATGAGTCTGGAAGTTTTCCTTCCCTTTCTATGTTTTGGAATAGCTTGAGAAGGATAGGTATTATCTCTCCTTTAAACGTCTGGTAGAACTCCCCTGGGAAGCCATCTGGTCCTGGACTCTTATTTGTTGGGAGATTTTTGATGACTGATTAAATTTCTTCGCTGGTTATGGGTCTGTTCAAGCTTTCTATTTCTTCCTGATTGAGTTTTGGAAGTGTGTGGGTGTTTAGGAATTTGTCCATTTCTTCCAGGTTGTCCAGTTTGTTGGCATATAATTTTTCATAGTATTTCCTGATAATTCCTTGTATCTCTGAGGGATTGGTTGTAATAATTCCATTTTCATTCATGATTTTATCTATTTGGGTCATCTCCCTTTTCTTTTTGAGAAGCCTGGCTAGAGGTTTATCAATTTTGTTCATTTTTTCAAAAAACCAACTCTTGGTTTCGTTGATCTGCTCTACAGTTTTTTTAGATTCTATATTGTTTATTTCTGGTCTGATCTGTATTATTTCTCTTCTTCTGCTGGATTTAGGCTGTCTTTGCTGTTCTGCTTCCATTTCCTTTAGGTGTGCTGTTAGATTTTGTATTTGGGATTTTTCTTGTTTCTTGAGATAGGCCTGGATTGCAATGTATTTTCCTCTCAGGACTAAGGCAGTACTTTTCAAAGTAGTTTTAAAAGTACCAAAAAAGGATGGAAACACAAAACTCAGTTTTGGTTTTATATTTCTTTCAGTTTGACAGCAATGATTCAGGTACACAATTCTCAAACCATGTGAAGTGTGGGGCAGAACACTGTATACCCTGGAGACCCTGAGCTATCCATTTAATCCTAAAACAAGTGATCATCTATCAGTTATAAAAGTGACTAATTAGATATTTAAGAAGTTGATGACTTTGTACTCTCTCAAATAATGAAACAAAAAAATACTCTTATAAACATTAGTATTTTAAATCTCATCAGTTACATCTTGGGGTTGAATTCCTTATGAGGGCATGCTTTGAATAGGGGAATACCGGGACATTCTTAGAAGCTTTGGCTCCTTAACTGTTCTTTCTAAGATAATTAAGACTTTCAAATATGCTTGTAAATATTGTTCAAGGATGCTAAAAACTTCCTTTAAAAAAAAAAAAGGATAAGTTACTGACAAAAAAGATTTTAAATGGCCCCAAAAGCAATATAATCATGCTCTGGGGCTGGGGTCATAAAGAAAGAGAGAGTAGAAGTCTTTTTTTAAAAAAAAATTTTAAAGTTTATTTATTTCAAGACAGAGACAGTGCAAGTGGGGAAGGGCAGAAAGAGAAGATAGAGAATCCCAAGCAGGCTCTGCACTGTCAGCACAGAGGAGGCCAACATGGGGCTCGAACCAAGAAAACCGTGAGATCCTGACCTGACCCGAAACCAAGATGCTTAACCGACTGAGCTACCCAGATGCCCCATAGAGAGTAGAAATCTTAATGATTTAAGGTTTGAAAAAAATTCCATTGTTGGTGTTGCTCCAGGGCAGTGTTTGTGTCTCTGGATTTGGCTCCCTTGCTGAAGAAACATCTTAACATGAGTTAACCCCAGAGCTTCACTTTTCCGAAGAGACCAAATGCTTCCAGAAATCGGAAGCTAAAGTGTGTCAGCTCAGTTCTTCTCAACATCTTTTTCTTTAGAGTGATGTGCTCATCTTCCATGTACTCCCATTAAGTCTCTTCCAGGCCAAGTGGCTCCGTGTTTAAAAGTCCCATGCATGAGTAATTGGGTAGACATGCACAACATTCCATGATAATGGTCCTAGCATTGCTCCCCCTCTGATACCTTCCAGGACTGTCAGGTTCAGAGAAGGCAGTGGAAAGGGGCCCGTGATTGATGGGCTGGGCTGATCTCTGACTTTGTGCTGCCTGGCTGGTCTGGTCCTGTCCCTGTCCGACCATTATTCAACCCTATGATGTATCCCCAGCTGTCTACAGCTGCTGGTGCCCTCACCCAGTCAGGTGTTCAGTGGTGCCAGCAGCTGGTAATGGCGGTGGTGCATGGGTTACTTCACCCTTGCTGTAGACACCATGCTCCCATGAGTACTTAAGAAAGCATCAAAAGAATAGGACAAGGGAGAAACAGCTTGGAGACGGATAAACTTACACTGAACATTTACCCTAAAGAAACTCTTCTAAACTAAAAGAGAGTCTTAAATGAGAAAAAACTAAGATATCTTGGACTGGAAATTTTAAGTACCTTTACCCCACATATCCAGTGGCACCAGTCTCAGGAAAAATTTTAATTGTCATAGAAATAGAGGATATATCATTTTTTTTTTTGCAGATATAAATGTGGTAGGTAAATTCTGACACTCATCCACATTTCCCTTTATAAAAATGTCACAATTTAAACGGTGAGGATGGTAATCTTGGATCTGCTTTATCGATGAAAAAAAAATCATTCACAGTGTATAGTACTTTATTATGTATGTCCCACCTTTCCACAGGGTTGATCACAACACTCAAATGTGTCCTGGTGTTCTTATGGAAAAAATAAGTCCAGACTATTCTGATCCCAAAGTCTCAGAAAAAAAAAAAAATTCTCCCAATGACAACTTGGTATTTTGTGATAGGGGTGGGAGGAGGCACTGTAGATATAACAATCCATTTGATACATTTTTCAGATTTCTGGGGTAGAGATAAATATGAATTTATCCTTGCAGCAAAGAAGAAACTAGAATTCCATACACATAGCCACAGCCCGGGTCACTGCATTCCATCTACCATTAAGACAAAGAGCAAAGAGATTCACACCAAGCAAGGTATGTGGTCTGTATATTACACACTCTCCAGTGATTCTTCTTTCATTTGTTACTGAATATTGTGTGCTGAGACTTATCAAACTAAGCTTTTAACAGCATTTGGAAAATAAATATGTTGCCTGTGTTCTCTGCACATAGGGAGTATTATTTGCCTTTGTTTCACAGTATGACTTAGAAATGCACACAGTTTCTCTGTGTCTCTGTCAACAAAGGCTTTTTCATCCTTTATCAGATTAGCAACGTCCAGTTTCAGTCTCAGATCTGGACCATGATCATTCCTACCATTTTTTGGTCCTTTTTTGGTCTTTCTTCTATCAGGATCTAGCTGGTATAAATAGAAAGGACCCAAATTTGGGACTCAAAAGCCCTGGGTTCAAGTTCTATATGCTATTGTGTACTTTGGACACATCTCTTTTCTAAAACTTCCATAAGTAAGATACTCCCATGGGGTACTTTGTGTTAACATGTGAAAGGGGCCAAATATATTTAATAATTAAATGTGGGCACCATTCTTATTGGCATTATGCTCCTTTACTGTTAAAACTACTGAGGTGGCATATGTTGATTTGAGAATTCTTACTTTAAAAAAAAGCAGTTGAAAGCTAATTCAATACTGAAAATTATTTGAATCCCTTCTAACTAATATCCTCTGCACAAAGTCATTCACTCCCTCTTTTTTAGCAGATTAATGGTTTTGGAGTTCTATGACTTGATCCTTTTTTTTTTTTTTTTTTTTTGCCTTCTTTCTCGCCTCTCTTTTTATATTGTCTAGTTGGCTTTGACCATCATTCAATGTGGTACTATAAATATAAAAATCAAAATTTATTGAAATGTTTTTCCCTGTTAACACTAATATTATAGCTTCTCCCCTTCTTTGCAAGCTACAAATCCCAAGTTTGTTCTGAGGCTGGTAGGCTGTGTTCCTGCCGGCCCTCTGAGTTCTCTGATTGTGGCCCATCGGGCACCAGTCCCCAGCTCTGATCTTCTGACTTTGGCTTCTGTCAACTTCCCTGCTCCCAGTACCTTTCCTGTGGTTACAAGGCCTTTCCGATTCAGCTCTCTGAGAAGTTTCTAGTCTCTTTCTTCTACCATGGAATAGCAACATAAGCTCTTCCTGTAAGATTTCCTCCGTTGCGGCCAGTTATGCATCTCTTTTTTCTGCTTCATAGACTGCACGTAAAGGAAGAAGATCACTTCAGATCCAGCCGCCCACTACTTACAAAAGTACTAGAGGCTTAAATGTGATAGCCTGAGTGGATGGCATCACTGCAAAGTGTGTTTTCTTTCAGGCAACAGCACACGGGGATGTGCCTATATTCTCAGTCTCTCCTTCTCTCTCACCTCCCACCACCCTTTGCAGCTCCTTGTCTGAATTATGGTGTTTATTTTTTAAAAGGCAACAAAACACCCTGAAGAGAGCTTAATATAATGAGAGGACTGATAAGCAAGCTGAATTGAGACAGATTCTCACAGCGTTTCTATCAAAAAAGAAAACATATCACACTTCAACAACTAATTCTCTGCAAGAATGTTCAGATTTCAAAGTGAATCTCTGAATGGGAAAGCATACAAACCAGGCCAAGGTTTTAACATTCCACCCCACTACCTCTTTTCTCTTGTAGACATTTACCTGTCACAAACTGAATAGAAATATCCCTGTTCCTATTCCAGGAAACCTAGCTTAATAGTTCCTATGAAAATCAATAGGTTTCAACTGACAGAATGCTTAAAGAAGTTTCACTTCACTTGACACAGCTTGTTATCCGCAAGTTACTTTCATTAATGTGTTTGGAGACCTCAATTGGGCCCAAAAAGTGTATTTGAGCTAGTGATTTATTATTTTCCTCTCCGTCACTGACCAAAGGTGACCTTGCTTCACTTTTAGAGGATATTCATGAGTGGTTAAAAGTGGCTATGGCAACATTTAAGAGATGCATATGTTTAACTCAGATTGACCCAGACATCTCTCTCACGTACATCATAACAAATGGAATATGAAGGCCCATGGGCAGTTTTGTGTGTTCCCCAAGGCCAGGTTGAATGAGACAAGAACAGGTAATCTTCAGTTTATCCAGTGGCATAAATGGTATTAACTCTATTTTAGAATGGAGGAACACAGAAATCTCCTGCAATGAAGATGTCCTGAAGATTCACCTACCAAGAATTGGGGAGGAGGCCTGTGTATATTTTACAGTTTAATCTAGAGCAACCTTTCAAATTCTCCCACAACATATTTATATACTCCAATGGTTAACTCATAAGAATATAAGGAAAAATGAATAGAGATTCAAAACTAACTCACAGAATGATTAGCAAATCACAATGTGTGGTTCTTCAACTAAATGAGAAGACAGTAACAGGCCTCTTTCTTCTTTTCACACTTACAAAAATTTTTTAAAAGATAAAGGCATTCTCTAGTAAATTATATTATTCAACAAAAACCTTTACAGAAATGTATAGGTAATTTTACATTACAATAACTAAAATATGACAAAACTCAGACCTGGAACAGCTTCTTCATTGTAGATCTAGTCACATTGCTCCAATGGTAAGAACCAGGATCTAGCAATCACAAACATCCTAGACTTGTTTAAGTAGGTCATAGGATCAGAAATATTTATTTAGTGTCATGTTAAATTTGATTGATAATGGTAGTAACATATATACCCCTTTTCACCAGAAATTTTAAAAACACTCCAAAAACAATATAATTAATCTTATTCATACAGTATTGCACAGGATGTCTGGTACTGCTTAGTGCTCAGTTTTAAATGAAACTGATGAGAACATTAGAATTTGATAGAAAGAAGTGGTACCATCATAATATAAAATATCTGTGTGGACTCATTATAATTAATAATAAGAATAATGTTCCCATTTATTACAAGTTTCCTGGGTGTTGAGAAATATTTTACACAAATTCTCATTTTAATCTTCACTAGAAAACACCGTGAGTTAGATGTTCTTAAAGCCATTTTACAGATGAAGAAACTAAGATTGAGAGATTTATATAATTTGTTGTAAAGCCACACAAGCAGTAATTGGCAGAAGTGATCTTGAACTCCATCCGTCTGGCTCCAGAGCCCATAATAACAACCCGCAGCTGCCGAGCCATTCTTAAGGAAAGTCAGAATACTTACGCATTCTGAACTGACATGCTGAGATTGGCTCTCAAAGTCATAAATTCTGAATTTATAGGCTGAGATTAATTCTTAGACTCAGTACTGGGTATTTCATGAAAGGGCATGGATTTTACAGTAAGATGAATGCAATCTCTACTAAGAGCTGAGCCACACAGTTGGAAATCTAACCTGAATTCTAGAATTCAAATATTTGTCCCTAAAATTCCGGGGACACTATAAATGATTGGGGAGCATAATTTTCTTAAATCTTAATCAGCTCTTGAATATAAGCCATATTGATAGGGCTGAAGTGCCACTATTTAGATATACCCTCAGGGATGTACTCCTAAGGAAGAAAGGTAAAGCATGTGACTCTCTCCTGAAATAGTAACTACATTATCACTATGCCATTCTTCAAAAATTGTGATTCCTTTCAACTCAGCAAAATTCAGTCCAAACTGAAGGTTCCATCTGCTTAATCTGTTCAAATTTTGACACTTTTTTGAATCTATTTTTCTCATTTTATGTAGTTTTAAGTTCAGCATATTCAAAAGTCATGTAATATCAGTAAAAAGGTTCTACCTTGTAAATCACTGGTTGTCCTAATAGCTGTATCTATCAGAATCCTTTAATGCCCCAAAGTTGTTAATCTGAGGAAGTAGCTTAGTAAATCTTTCTTCTCTACTTCAATTTCTTCTAAAAATCACAAAAAAATGGAGATGATGAAGGGCTCAGGCATGAAGGAAAAAAAGTCTTGTTTCCTTCACCATTGACTCATGTTTTACAAAGTTCACAGTAAAAATCCCATTGATATCTGCCAATCAATTAGTTCTTACATGCAAGGTAATGAAGTACTTATGGGCAATAAGATATGGCACTGCCTGCAAACCTGTAACTGTTTCAAAATAAAAAATTTACAAAACAGGCTACTTTTTTCTTAAGAGGTAAGTATGGATGCCTCTCCTAGAGATTTGATGACTACTTCAGTACAAGGACCATTAATTCTAAGTGGAAAAAAAATTAAACAAATGCATGACCACAAAAGCCTTTTATCTCATTTCCCTCTCTTGTTTCCTCTTACTGTCCCCAAAGCTTTATCATTATAATGACTGAGATGAATTATAATGAATGAGATGAATGGATATTGTTTCTGGAAATGTCCAGGTACAAAGTTGATTTGACTATAATTTTCTGTTTTCTGGCACTTCAGTGCCAGTCACTGATGTTTATCATAACAATTAGAAACTGCGTGATTTAGAAATGCTTTTTGAATGGCCAGAAGAAATGCTAAGGTATGAAAAATAGGATCTCAATGTTGAAGTATGTTTTAACCCAAATTTTTGGTATGACAATTTTCATATATACTAAAATGCTGAAATACCAGCATGAAATACTGTCCTAAATTCAGTAATTGTTGATTTTTCCATATTTTCTTTCCCCTTATGGACACACACATACTCACACATACTTTTTTATTGTTTAACTATTTGAAAGTAAGTTGCAGACATTATTACCTTGGTTGATACGTGTTTTTTAAAATTTTTTAATGTTTGTATTTATTTGAGAGAGAGAGAAAGATAGGACACAAGTGGGGGAGGGGCAGAGATAGAAGGAGATACAGAATCTGAAGCAGGCTCCAGGCTCTGAGCTGTCAGCACATAGCCCTATGTGGGGCTTGAACTCATGACCTGCGAGATCATGACCTGAGCTGAAATTGGACACTCAACTGACTGAGCCACCCAGGCACCTCGATATGTATTTTAATGTATACTAATTCTAAGAAATGTAGTTATCTATATATAAAGTGCATGGTATTATATCCATATATAAAATATATGGTAATTAAAAATATTTTTATTATATGTTTATTTCCCATAAAGATATTTTATTTGTTAAAATACCCAATGGCCTAAACACAACAATTCACTTTAGGTTTATTATCAGTATTAAGTCTGTCCTGTACCTGACCACCAAAGAGATATGGATTTCTCCAGAAGGGCTGGTGTTTTAGTCTGTCTTCCTATAGGTAAATTAGAGTTGTTGTCTATCACTCAGACATGTGAGTGCCTAATGGATTCTCAGTGATGAATTGGGAGTAAGTCTCTTATTGCCAATGTAAACTAAATCCTCCCCCAAATATTAAGCTGCGAGAAAAGTACATAATATTGCCATAAAATAAATTTGGGTCCTGAAAAAGTATTTAAACAGATCCTGGGAGAGAGGATAATTGTCATCAAATAATTAACTGTAAAAGAGATGGGAAATCTTTCTTGGACTTAAAAATGTTCATATGTGAATTTAATCACCTATAACCTGGGTAAGTTTTCTTAGGTTTATTAAACTTTCTTGAATGTGATAATAAGTTTCACTCATCTTCAGATAAAATATTGAATGGCATATTTTGAAATTCACCTTAGAAGTGTTCTCTTATAGATCATATAATGGGCACAAACGTGCCCCCCCCAAAAAAAAAGACATTTTGAAGTCCTAACCACCAGAACTTCTGAAAGTGACTTGATTTGGAAAGTGGGTTGTTGCAGATGTAAGTAGTTAATGTAGGATGATGTCATAGTGGAGCAGGGCCAACTTCTAATCCAGTAGGGATGGTGTCATTGTAAGAGGACAATTTGAACACAGACAATGCACAGAGGGAAGATGAGATGGCACACAGGGGGAAGATGGCCATGTACCAACGGAGACAGAGATTAGAGTGACACATCTGCAAGTCAGGCTTCTGTCACCAGAAGCAAGGAGAGAGGCATGGAGCAGGTTCTCCCTCAGTGCCCTCACCAAGAGTCAACCCTGCCAAAACCTTGACTTCAGACTCTGGCCTCCAAACTCTAAGAGAACAAATTTCCATTCTTTTAAGCCTTCCAGTTTGGGGCAGTTTATTACACCACACCCAGGAAATTCTCACAGCTGGCTGATAATAGATGATAGATAAGCAGACAGACAATCTTTCAGACCTTTTAGGTTTATGTCCAGTCGTAAAATGAGGACCTGAGGAACTTACAAGTGAAGCAGTATAGTGGTCCCAAAGTTATTAGTTGAACCACATAAAATTACCATTAAAAATTTTTTTTTTAATTTTAGAGGGGGTAGGGGCAAAGGGGTAGGAAGAGAGAGAGAGAGAGAGAGAGAGAGAGAGAGAGAGAGAACACACGAGCAGGTGAGTGGCAGAGAGAGAGGGAGACACAGAATCCAAAGCAGGCTCTGGGCTCTGAGCTATCAGCACAGAGCCTGATGCAGGGCTTGAACTCACGAACCGTGAGATCATGACCTAAGCCAAAGTCAGACACTTAACTGACTGAGCCACTCAGGCGCCCCTAAAGCCCCCTTTGCCCTGAAAGAGATCTTTAACTGAATTCACTAGGAAAATACTTTATTTTCCCTGCATTGCTTTTCTTCTCTAAATAGATTCTTAGGCTTCATTCATTTATTTCATTTAGATAAGGAAGTTGTATCTTCATGACCTATATGAAATTAAACACTGGAGGCAATTGCTTTCTGAGATTTTGCCTGCTATTTCTCTTGTTTACACATCTCTGTGAATAGTTTATTCTAGGAGACAATGCTGGAGATTCCACCCAATTGACGTTCAAAACTTGGGTTTCCCCAGGGGATTTTCTCTTATTCCATTTGGCACAGCAGTAACTGTGTTCGACAACATCTGCCTTCTAGCACCGCTCTGCAGCTCAATCTGACACTTGGTTCCCATCCACATTTTCTTCCTGCCTGTCTTCTAGGGAAGATGTTTCCACAACAGAGGTGGAGAAGAGAAGACAGCAAGGGCAAACCAGAGCTTTAGTTTCCCAATGAATGAGTCACAAACTCACCAAATGTCTTCGCCTGTCCCTTATTCCAATTCATTCAAAGATTTTTTACATAATCCAATATTTTCTAAACCAGCCCTCTGTCTTTTGGGATTCTGAGCACTCTGATGTCAGTTTTGAGTGTTTCTTTTCCTAGACATTCATACAGCGAATCCTTTTCAGAGTTTCCTCAACTACGAAAATAAAATAACCACTTACAAATTTTACTGACAATTTTTTTTAACCAGCAGGAAAGAAGATAGCCAAGTCCAGAAACATCTCTTGTGTGACCACTGCTAGAGCATGCCAACTTATTTTCATAGAAAGCAGATATTTAATAGGAAGTTCATTTCATAAAATTTTAATAATCCTAATTCAAATAAATGTTATGACTCTAAGAAATTGATTTAAGAGAAAACACCAAAACTTACCAATCAGAAGATTCCTCTACATTCTGGAATACCTTAAATCATTGCCTACACCAGGTAGGAAATCCAGAATATAGGGTTTATAGCAGCAACTGCCATTTAAATTATTAAATTATTTTTTAATTAGACTCTTTGTTATTTTGCTGTGACTTTAAATTCTAACAGATTATTTCAAAATGTCATTCTACTTCTCAATAGAAAAAAATCCCATGCCATTATTCTCTTCTTCATTATATGAGATTCTAAAATTTCCCTGTGCCAGACAATATACATAAACAGCTGGTGATATTAAGCTGACTTAAAAAAAAATCCCTTGGCCTAAAAGACGTATTACTTGACTACAAAATTTATATTTCTCTCCTCAGCATACTTTACAGCTGGGTTTTCAGAAGTATATAAATTTCACATATGTGTTCACATAGAATTTGAGAAAGGAAGAATGTGTGTTTTTGTGGTTTTGTAAGGGGAAATTCCCTAGGGACGGAGAGTGCCAGTAGGGTATTAGAGTGATCAATACTCCCCGGGGTGCAGAAACTACCATGAGGTAGTGTTAGATGCTGCCATTTGTATCACGAACTCTCACCTGCTGCATTTCATACTCATTAGAGATGAGCCTAAGTACCTTTGCCCCCTCAGCTCATCTACAAGTATATGGCAAGAAGAAGCAATAAGAAAACACAATCCTTCCTCCTTCTTCAAATAGAGACTTCTTAAATGAGCAGGCTCAGTCCTTGAAACGATGACATTAGTCTGGTTGCACTCTACCAAAACAAACCCAACATTTGAAAATCAACTTAGAAGCTGATGACTCCTTTCACAAATACTTCTATTTGTATTTCACTTAGGTATTTTTAAACAGCAAGATTTTCTAGTATATAAAACTGTGATTGGAGATTTTATATACATATAAAATACACACACACACACACACACACACACACACACACGCATGCACACAGATATATCTGAAAATTTGACTGGTATACAAAGCAAGTTCTATCTCCCAGCTCTAAATGCTTTTTCTTACCACACTTATCCCCAACAACCACATCCAATCTGAGATCCAGTTGCTTTCAAAGAGGCACACAGTTTCCATCAGAAAACAACAGATTTGGCTACACTCTCATAATAAAGATTCAAATGAGTTAGCTGCATACAGCAATTCTCTGACCTCTTTGTCCTGTGAATTAGGGTTCCTGACTTCTCCAGGTCACAGATCCCTTAAAGATGCTGTTATATAATGAAATAAACTTACTGTTTTCTTTAACACTTTGAGAGCATAAGGCTTCTGGGTCCCCTTCTGTTTGCATCTGTACACAATGGATGTAGCACCCCTTGAGGGGGAAAAAGACAAAAAGAAAATGTTATGCTCTGGACATGAAATCAAGGGGAAAGCTTGAAAATAAGTATCTCTTGCAGTTACCCTCATAACTGACAAGTGTTTATAAGTTATTCCATAGGACCAGCCCAACTGTCGAGAGTATTTTTTTTTCCTCACAACTAAATACAGTTTGCTCAGAAAAATTCTAGCTTTCCATTCTGTTCTTTTCCTCCTGGCCCATCCCTATATAAATAACATGCCCAGGGCTGCTGCTGCATTCAGTAGGCTCTGGCATAACTGAGCCTACTGAATGCTTTTGCTACTGAAAATAGCTTTTGTCCAGGTAGCAAAACCTGAACACTGAATGAATGCTACCTGAACATAGCTTTTGGAGGATATCCACCAAATTCGTTCAAAGTCCCTGAACTTTCCTAGAAGTATGTGTCTGGAGTAAAATTAGCCATATGGCTCCAGGGAGAGGGGCAAGCGAACAGGGGACCCTGTGAATTTACAACAATTCATTTGATGCCCTGGCATTCTCCCAGAGCCAACATCAGTCCCACAAGGATTCTGGATCTTTCATCTTGGTGAACACTGTTACCATTTATTTATATATGCCCTAACAAAAATAATTATGTGAGAAGTTCAGGAGAAAATACTATAGAAATGGTCAAAGACATACAGAGAAAAAGTAGATCTACCTCCCTATAAAAAACTCAAGTACAGAATGTGTCTTACGTATAATGGGGAATGGCAAGAAAGGACTCAATAACTATCTTCACACATGAAAGACACATACATACTAAAAAGAGAATATTAAAAAGCAGACAGTGTGATCCTCATGTTCCCTCTCTACACATGAGAGGAAGACAATGAAATAGAGACAAAAGAGGCTCATAGACCAAGCAGGCTTAAGTTACAACCTCAGAAAGAGAACTTCCGATAAATCTTAAAATAAGATCAGTTGAAGTCAATCTGTCACGCTTTGAATATTAGGTTAAAGGACCTCTTATGACATACTCAATCCTATGATTCTGAAATTCTGAGTAAGCATGAACGAATTATAGAAATCAAACATGTTCCTTACTGCCCATTCACAATCCATTTTTAACAGAGTCAGGAAAAGTTAGGAACTGGTGGTGTATGTGCCAATAGAGAAGAAAAATTTCAACGCATTTTTAAAAACTTTGGGAAGACATAACATATACACAAGAAATAAAGGGTTTTAGAAACAGAATAAGTAGAGGTAAATATAAAATTCAACTTTATTTTTAATTGTCTAAAAGATAACTATCTAAAGCAAAACTATTGACAATGCATTGTATTTATAGCATATGTAAAGTAAAATGCATGACAACAGCACAAAGAAGAGGGGAATAAATTAGAAAAATACTGTTGGATCCTTATACTACATCTTAAGTATTATGAAATTATTTAAAGGTAGACTCTAATTAATTAAAGATGTATATTGTATAGCCTAGGACAATGAATAAAATAACTTAAATAATCAGTAAAGAAAAAAGAATCAATAATGAAACTAAAATGTAATAATCAAAAATGAAATGTGAGAGAGGAAGAAACAAAAGATTAAAAATAAAAGTTAAAAATATGGTGGATCTTAATCTAATCATATTAGTAATTACATTAAATATAAACTTTATAAACACATTAATTAAAATCAAAGATCAGCAGACTGGATTGAAAAACCAAGATCAAACTATATGCTGTGTACAATAAACCTATTTAAATATAAAGGCATATATATGTTAAAAATAAAATTATAGGAAAGAGATACTATGCAAACACTCATTAAAAGAAAGCAGAAATAGCTATATCAATATCATGTCAGCCAGACTTCAGAGTAAATATGAAGATAGAAATTACTTAATTATGAAGGGGTCAATTTCCCAGCATGACATAACAAACGTAAATATGCATGTACCTAACAACATCACTTCAAAGTACATGAAGCAAAAACTGATAGAACTGAAGGATAAAAAGACAAATCCACAAATACAATTGGAGACTTCAACACACCCTCCCAGGAAATTATAGGATAAATGGACAAATTATCACCAAGGATAGAAGACATGGACATTATTTTTTAATTATTATTATTATTTACATGTTTATTTTGAAAGAGAGAGTGTGTGCACAGAAGAGGAGCAGAGAGACAGGGAGACAGAGAATCTGAAGCAGGCTCCATGCTGCAGGGCGAGCTCTCACAAACTGGTGAGATCATGACCTGAGCAGAAATCAAGAGTCAGACATTTAACTGACTAAGCTACCCAGGTGCCCCAGGGCACGAGTGAACATTATTAACTAAACTAACCTAAACTGACATTAAGAGAAAACTACACAAACATAGCAGAATACACATTGTCTTCAAAGTTAGAAAATTCACATAGTTGATTTCCAGACTTAGTACACAGCTACAGTAATCAAGAGAGCAGTGTTGGAGAAAGAATAAACATGGAAAAGAAGGTAATAAAAAAAAATAATCCAGATACAGTTATAAACATATAGGGCCCACTGGTTTCTAACAAAGGTAAAAAAGGCAATTCAGTGAAGAAAGGGCAGTCTTTCCAACATAAATAGTGCTGGAACAGCTGGATACTCATATGCATCAAATAAGCAAAACAAAACAAAAACGTTTATCCAAACTCACACTCTACCAAAAAATTCTCAAAATGGAGCACAGATATAAATATAAAACTTAGAATTCTAAAACTTGGGAAAAAAAATAAGCATGAAAGAAAATTTTGTGACCTTCAGTTAGGCAATGATTTCTTACATACAAAACCAAAGCACAATAAATCAAAGAACAAATGAATAAACTGGACCTAAGTTAAATTAGAAATATCCACTCTTTGAAAGTCAGAGACAGGGAGAAAATTTTTACAAGTCACTGTATCTGATGAAGGACTTCTATCTAGAATTACAAAGAAACTCAAAGCCAATCAATAAAAAATAATGGATTTCAAAAATGAACCAAAGATTTTAACATATACTTCACTTCACCAAAGAAAATATATAGGTGGCAAAATTTGCACAAAGATGCTCAACATCATTAGTCATTAGGGAAATGAAAATTAAAACCACCATGAGATACAACTACATACCTAACGGAACGCCTTAAAGAAAAGAGAGAGACTGTGTGTACCATGAGCTAGCAAACAAGTAGAGCAACTAACACCTATACACTACTGGAGGGAATGCAAAATGGTACTGCCACTTTGGAAAACAGCTTTGCAGCTTCTTATAAAATTAAGAATACCGTACAATCCATCCAACTCACTCTTAGGTGTTTGCCCAAGTTAGCTGAAAGCTATGTTCACTCACAAACTTGAAAACAAATCTTTTTGTCAGCTTATTAATAATCATCAAACACTGTCAACAACTCCAATATCCCTCAACTGCAAAATGGATTAACAATCTGTGACACATCCACATAGGGGAATACTATCTAGAAATAAAAAGGACAAACTAGTGTGCACACAGCAACTTGGATGACTCTCTAATACCCTAAGTGAAAGAAGCCATGTTCAAAAGACTATATGCTGTGTCACTCCATTTATATAATATTCTTGCAAAACAGAAAATAGATTAGCTCTCAGAGATAAGGGAGGAACTGACTACAAACGAGTATGGGAGAGTTTTTTAGCATGATGGAACTTGTATATCTTGTGGTGGTAGTTATACAACTATATACATTTGTTAAAATAGGTAGAGATGTAGAATAAAATAGGTGAAACTTCCTATATGTAATCATACCTTGATAAAAAATACAGTGAAAAATCTTCCCAAGAAAACCATATTGTTCAAAGGTAAGATTTTTAAAAAATTACCAAAATGTAGGCCATATCATTCAACTTAGTCTATGTTTATTTAATGGTAACTCATGAAATTTTTAAAAAAAAGCAAAGAAAAGAAAAGAAATTCAAGGGAAAGTGATTCGCAAACACTGAAGAAAACTAAATATCTTATACCCATTTTTATACCAATTGAAAAATTAATATACTCAAATATTCATGTAAAAGATATATATTAAATATCATCCATTTCTTAATTTCCTTATCACATTAAATTAACCTGTCAATAATTTCAGTATATAAATCACTGTCTTAGTAAAAAGTCTTCCAAAAATTTTTAACAAAATACATTCTTGACTGATCAACCTCAGGACACAAGTATGCTAGAAATAACCTAAAACATTTTTTTTAATTTTAATTTTTTACTCTTTATACATGAGGAATCTATTAAGAGATTCCATTTTGCTAATTAATAGACTTATTAATATTAACACATCTTTTAATTTTTTCAACCTTTTTGATATATAACTGACATGTAACATGCAAATTTAAGGTGTACAACGTAATGATTTGACATATGTACATACTGTAAAATAATTACTACAATAAGATTAGTTAATATATCCATAACCCCACATAGTTGCAATTTTAGGAATGACTTTGCTTTTTTTTAGAGGATGGAAAGATTAAGTAAAAAGAACAGAACAGCTGAAATAAATTTATATGAAAATAACATTTAAGTAATTTCTCTAAAGTATAACCTATTTTCTTTGCTGAAATTAAATGATTAGCTTAAAATGTGTTCATATAATTCTAGAAAGAAACCATGTTTCAGGAAGTTTTAGAGAATTAGGATGAAAATGCCTAACTTTAAGACCATTTAGAATCATGGGCATTCTCCCAGTAAGGAAGGCTATAAATCAGTGATTGACTTTCTACGGAAGGACTTATTACGACTTTTGTGATTTTGAGGTTGAAGCAATAGAGCTTGGCTTCCCTTGGCATCAGACTGACAACTTGCTCTTTGGAAATGCAAGAGAACTTCAGATACAGAATCTCTTAAAACAGAGAAGTCTGGAGGGGGTGTTAACTATGCTGCATGGCCCCAGGGGTCTCTGTAATGATATGCTTCATAGTCATTCAAAATGGTCTTTGTCAAGTGTGTGAAGACTCGTAAGTTGTGAGTTTCATTTTTTTTTTTTTAATGGGATGGGTCTTGAAATGGAACCAAAGGATCTTGTTATCTTTTTCCAATGTTGAATGTTTTTTCTAATAGTTAGGTCAAAATATTAATCATTTTAAAACATTTCAATGCATCGATTTCTTGTTCCATTTATTTTTGCATTTCATTTAAAGTTTTTTGTTTGTTTGTTTTTTGTTTTTTCAATATGTGTATGTGCTTTCAGGAAAGATCCTCTGAATGCTCATTAGGGAAAGGTTGAAGAACAAGGCTGTGATTTATAAGAACTGTCAATCATACGTTGAAAACATAATGTGTGCAACTCTACATGTCATTGTATTTCTTCTACATGATTGACTTGCTATTATTTAACCAGCCTGTTCTTTTCATTGATTTTTGTTTTTTTAGATTAGATGAATTGTTAAGAAGACTGGTTATAACCTCAAAATTGATTCTTCTTGGGGGTGAAAGTAGAGTCATATTCAGGAACAGGAGCCTGAAAGAGTCAAAGTCTCTAAATGTTTAATGTCAGCACACATCTTGCCCCATTGCAGTGACAGTTTTTCATTGTTTCATTCTGCATCCCTGTCAGCTGCAACCCCTCAGTGCTCTTCAATACTTAAGTGTTTCAAGATGTTCTTCAGTCACCAAAGACAAAAATAAAATCTGAACCTTAAACCAACAAAGAACAGGAGGAAAAGCTGCTGAAATGATTTAATTACTGATTTGGCATTTTCAATCTACAACTTGAAGAATGGGCTAACCTTTAGAATTTAGAAAGTTGTGATTAGACCTGGAGGTTTTCCAAGTCAGTTAAATTTTACAGTCCTGAAGTAAATCTCAAAAATATCATGTCAAGGAATGACAGTAAACCCCAGATTTTAAAGAAGTGCTAGAAGCCGAAGGTTTTAATAAGGTTGGGCTCAGAATTTCAGTCTATCCACAACTACACTCTCCCTTTTCTTGTTAAATCCTGCAGGGGGCAAGGGCAAGCACTCTGCTTCAGTTATTAGGGCCATGACCCATCTTCCTACTTGAGGCCTTATCTGGACTCTTGTAACTGTCTTCTTGACAGTCTTATTTGTCATTTCACCCTGATTTTAACTTGCTCTATAACCCAGTCTTTTATGTCTAATTCCTGACCTATACCCCCTTCTTCAGGATCTATCCTGGCAAGTGCTTAACTCTTCACTTCTGATCCCCAACTCAAAGCATGAACTATTATATTCTCTACTTGGTGAGTGTCCGGTTTCTCACCGCCCCCCCCCCCACCCCATTAACAATTACTCTCAGCACCTAGTGTGACTTTCTTCCTAGTCCTGGATCTCTGCAAGGACTGGCTTAAATATGATGCCTTTAGTTACAAAATTTAACAAAACCCCTGCCCTAAGATAAAGTAAGTGGTTAAGAAGGTTTGGAATCCAAATGCTGAATTTTAGCTACAAAAAAAGCAAACAAAAAACAGCTTCAAATTATCAGGTTGCCTTAAGTATTTCTTTTCAATTAGCAAGTAATGTGACAAAAAAAAAGAAAGAAAAAGAAAAAAAAGCAATGTGACAATAAATACTGTGGACATAAAAGGTCTTGATACTCTTCTCAGTCCTTCCCTTTGTTTGCTTTAAAATATTTACTGCCTCATATGTTGGCCATTAGAATCAATTAACCAAACGCTTTATGAAGACTTATTATTTTTCTTTTCTGTTTAAATGAGTGTGTGCATACCTGTAGCACACATGGAACTGAATTTCCAATCAATTGTTTAATGCCACCATACATTCTGAGGATAGCTACAGCTCTTTTTGTCACCTTTCTTCTCCATTCCCTGACCCATTCCCTTCTATTCCATATCATCTACTATAACATGTCTACTATATTTATATATATCCATTTAATCCAACCTTCACACCTTCACTTAAGCCTAATAATTTCAATATGCAATATATGCTACTGTTTTTGTATACTGTTTGCCATAAATTTTTTCTAGCTTTATTGAGATGTAATTGACATATAGCATTGTCTGAGTTTAAGGTGTACAACATGTTGATCTGATACCCTTACATATTGTGAAATGATTACCACAGTAGGGTTAGTTTAACATCTCCATCACCTCACATGATTACCATTTCTTTTCTGTGGTGAGAGTATTTAAGATTTATTCTCTTAGCAACTTTCAAGTATATAATGCTATAAATATAATCACTAAGCTGTATGTTAGATCCCCTGAAGTTACTCATCTTATAAGTGCAAGGTTGTAACCTTTGACTATTTCCCCAGCCTCTGGCAACTGCCATCCTACTCTGTTTGAGTTCAGCTTTTTTAGATTCCACATATAAGTGATATATACAGTACATATTCTTTCTCTGCCTGACTTATTTCACTTAGCATAATGCCCTCTATCTATATTATTGCAAGTGGCAGGATGTCCTTCATTCTCATGGCTACATACATACATATATATATGCATACATACATAAATAAACATCTTTATCCATTCATCTGTTGATGAACACTTAAGTTGCTCCCATACCTTGGTGATTGTGAATAATGCTGCAATGAATAAGGGAATGCAGATCTCTCTTCAAGATCCTAATTTTTGTTTTCTTTGTATATATACCCAGAAGTGGGATTGCTGGACCACGTGGTAATTCTATTTTTAATTTTTCAAGGAACCTCATACTGTTTTCTGTAACGGCTGCATCAATTTACATTCCCACCAACAATGTATAAGGGTTCCCTTTTCTCCACATCCTTGTCTCTTGTCTTCTTGATGATAGCAATTCTAACAGGTGTGAGGTGATATCATATTGTGGTTTTGATTTGCATCTCCCTGATGATTAGTGATGTTGAGCATCTTTTCACGTACCTATTAGCCATTTGGATGTCTTCTTTGGAAAAGCGTCTGTTTGGTTCCTCTGTTCATTCTTAGATTGGATGATTTGTTTTTTGCCTTTTAATTTGAGTAGTTCATTTACAATAAACATTATTAATGATATGGTTGGGTTTAAGTCATCCACATTGCTATTTGTTTCATTTGGTCTTTGTTATTTTTTCTATACTTTCCTGCTCTCTTTTGGATTTAATATTATAGTTTTCCCAGTATTCTATTTTATACTTCTCTTGGCCTTTAAGGTATACCTTATTGTTTTACTTTTTGTAATGGTTGCTCTCAGGATTACAGTATATATCCTTACTTGTTATAGTCTGCTCATAGTCTGCTTAATGCTGTAAAATACAAAAACCTCAACATAGTAATTCCATTTACCACCTTCCCTTCCTTCCCTATCCTACTTAGAACTACTGTTTTCATGTATTTTACTTCCACGATGATTTTATTTTGCTTCAAATAATTAGATGTTTTAAAAGATATTAAAGAAGAATGAAAAAGAGTCTTTTACATTACCTATCACCTATATTCTTCTATTTCTAATGGTCTTCATTTCTTCCTATAAAACGTAATTTCCATCTTGTATTATTTTCCTTCAGTCCAAAGAAATTTCTTGAGCATTAATTGTGGTTCATGTGCACTGACAATAGATTTGCTCAGTGTTCATTTATTTTAAAATGTCTTTATTTATCTGTCATTCTTGAGAAATTTTTTTACTAGATGTATAATTCTGGGCTGACAGGTTGTGTGTGTGTGTGTGTTGTGTGTGTGTGTGTGTGTGTGTGCACGTGCGCGCACGTGTACGTGCGTTTAGGACTCTAAAAGTATTCAGTCTTCTGACTTCCATTTTTTTCTGATGAGGTATTAGCCATAATTCATATTATTGTTCCCTGTATATATCATATCATCTTTGGTTGCTTTAAAGATTTTATCTTTACCTTTGGTTTCTGGCTTTTGACTATATGCCTAGGTTTGGTTTTCTTTTCATTTATTATGCTTGCTGCTCAATAAGCTTCTTGAATCTGCAAGGCTCCTTACCAAATTTGGAAAATGTTCGCCTATTATTTCTCTAAACTCTTTTTCCTGCCCAATTCTTTCTCTCCTCTCCCTTTGGGACATATATTGCATGTATAGTAGCCTTCGTGATATTTTCTCACAGATTACAAAGGTTCTGCTCCTTTTTCCAACTGTTTTGCTATTCTTCAAATTGGATGACTACTATTGATTTGTCCTCAAGTTTACTGACTCTTTATTCTGTGGCCTCTAATCCACTCTTAAGCCTATAAATTTTTAATTTGACATAATGTACTTTTCAATTCTAAAATGTCCATTAGGGTTTTTTTTTTATAGTGTCCATTTCTGTTCTGAGATGCCCCATATGTTTACACATTATGTAACTATTTTATTTCATGTTCCTGAATGTTTGTACTGTAGTTGTTTTCTACTCCTCATCTGCTTATTCCAACATCTGGGTCATCTCCAAAGTCTGTGCTATTGACTGCTTTTTCCCACCTTGAGTACAGATCCATATTTCTACTTCTTTAAATGTCTAGGTATTTTTTTATTGTTTGATAGACATTTTTAAATGATACATACTAGGGAGTCTGGATTATATTATTTTCTTTTTAAAAAGAGTTGCCTTTTTCAATAGCTGGTGGTGGAATTGTGGACACATCTTTTTGATCCTGTCCACTTTGGTTTTATTTGTTGTTAGAGCAAATCTATTTGTTTTTTGTTCTTGGTCCAATGTCATGGTCCTTGCTCTAGGGTGTGGTCTATACTCCCAAGGTATCACCTTGTTGAGATTTCAACCAAATATCTGAGGTTCTCAGTAAAGTCTTTCACCTTGGCTTGGCCAGAGAACCAATGTCTTCTAACAGTACATGCCTATTTCTCTGATACTCTGTTGATCCTATTTGGTCTCATAAAATTTCACTATACATTGTCCCCAGTGAGAGAACCATGGTGAGTGTGGTACTCACCTTGTGTTTCCCTTCTCTCCGGAACCAAAGTCCTGTTTAGTGTCTAAAAACAACTATCCCATGCATTATGTCCAGTAATTTACAGAAGTATAAATGTAGTACCTGTTACTCCATCATTGCCAGAGCAGAACTTCTCCCTTACAGTCTTCATTTTTATCAACTTATCAAGTTTGAAGCAGACATTATTGTTGCAAAAAAGAAAAACAATGTATTATTTCTTTATGCATTTATTAACAGTGCATTACAAATGTTGACAAAGCTTGTGCTAGAAGGAGATTAGTGAATGATAAATCCATAAAGGCAGAACTTAGAAATTCCCTTTGGCATTCCAGGCAGCTTTTAAACATCAATAGCTTCTGTTATTGTTTCTGAAGAAGAAAGGAATTTTGAGGCATGAGATATAATTTTATTATGTCAAAACATTGTGGCCAAGATTTTTTTCCTGTTGAATAGATGATCAAACAGACATATCTTAGGACAAAACAACAAACCCATTTCAGATCACAGACCTTGAGACTGCTTCTAAAGGATTCATGTGGCTGGGAGCTGTACCAGATGGTTGCTACAGACAAGGAAGAGATTTCATCTCTCCCAGCTGTGACTTAGTCTTGTCACTGACATTCAGCAACATCTAGCATTTAATATTACAAAACTGTAAGTATTAGATATCAGTATGATCACTCCTTCAATAAGAAGCTTAGCAGGGACAAGGCTGGTAGCTTAGTTAACACACAGATGTTTGGCCTGCACAGGGTTTTTTTAAATGTTGAATGTCTTGCCAACACATAAATATTGAGGGATTTATCAAAAAGTTCAGATTTCCAACTTCTCTTGAATCTGGAAACATTAATTTTTAATTTCTGTCCAGCAGTAGTTGATAAGACCAGAGTAGTAAATGATTTTTAGAGAGGGCCTGTACTCCCCTTAGTAGCTTTATGTATTTACATCACTGCCCAGATCCTGTGGCATACATATTTGCCTCCCCTGATTTAATGAACATTCAGGAAATAGGAATAACTGGTAACCAAAGCAAATACAAAGGCTCCTTTCCAGAGATATAGGTGGGATTATCACTTCCTATAATATATTCCACTTCTCTGCTTCAAATTTCAGTTTCATGGTCAAAAGTCCATGATAATTATTCTATTTCACTGTGTCAAAGACACCATCAATTTTAAGAGGCATCATTATTCTGTGATCACTAAGAAAGAAAGAAAGAGAGAGAGAGAGAGAGAGAGAGAGAGAAAGAGAGAGAGAGAGAGAGAGAGAAAGAAAGCAAGCAAGCAAGCAAAGCAAAGCAAAGCTGTTACTGTTTAACTATGACAACCCATGGACTAAAGAATTCATCTTGATGGCAGAGGTGGAAAATTGTGCATTTTAATATCATATAAAAATAGTGATATCTTGTATGAATAGTACACACATGAATAGAATGCTTTCTAGTTGACAAATAAATTTCAATCTCTTCATAATTTCCATCTGCACTGAGGATCCCCATCTAGGCCTCTAGACTCACTTCCTTTCAATCTTCCTCCTTTCTACTAGCACAATCACCATTCTAGAATAGAAACCTGACCAGGTCTGTCCTCGGTGCTCACTACCCCCATGAGCCCCAATACCCCTCACTACCCCCATGACAGTGAGAAGGACCTAGTTCTCTTAGTGTGTCATGTGAGATTGTTTGGTGCCCTTCTCTTTTCTGGTCTCACCTCTTCTTGCCCTCCCTGTGTATCCAGCAATACCAAATTCATGGAGTCTTTGAGCCTGCTGCCCTTTTTGTCTGAATCACCTCCTGCAATTTTCTGGCTAACCAGATTTTAGTCAATCTTTAATTCCACACAATCATCCCTCTTATGGGATTCCTGTCATAGCACACATACTACATCTTCTCATTCCATTCTAGAATTCTCTGGAATGCTTTTCACTCCATTCTCGAAGCTAGCTTGGTCCACTTCTGTACCTAATTTTTGCCTTGTGGTTATTTACATGCCTGCCTATCTAAACCAGAACTTGCAAATGGCCATCCCATAAGTGGATTTCCCCTTCACAGATACACTTTGCCTACAAAATGTTTAGGCAATTTTTGTAACTGGATGTCCACATTAAAAATATGGATATTTCACATTTTAAGAAAACCAAGCCTAGAAACAAGGGACTAGCATTCCTGGATAACCATAGCCAGTTGGAGCTGGCAGAGGCTGCCCCATCGAGATTAGACACGCTTTCTACAGTGTGTCAGGAAGCCCATCAGTCCCCCTGCTTTATAATATGTGCTTCTAGTCACTTACAATCCAGGCCTGGCCTCAGTAAGCACCAGAGTTTGCAGCTCTGGGCATAAACTGTGTGCTCCTTGAATTAAGGGAGTAAGTATCTTGTCAATCTGTGTCCCCAGCACAAAGCCTGGCATATACAGTTGGAGTTCAAGAACTATTTCAGGTATTGAGTTGAATAATCTGATATGATAATCACAACAGTCTAATAAAGAGACAAGGTAAGTATTATGATTCACAGTTCATAAAGAAACTACAGTTCGGGAAGCCAATGTCTTGCTTCAAAAGACATAATTCATAAGAAGTAAAACTGGGATTTCATCTTGAGGATGAAAGCTTGTTACCAGTACCTCTCATATGGTAGACTCAAAATAGTGATTTGGAGAATTTAAAGGAACTGAATGAATAACTCTCTGTTATTTGTTATTTTTATCATAACGATGCCTTAAATGCCACACGAAAGCAGGGAAGGAAAGAAGGGAAGAAGGAAAAAGAGGAGCAAGGAAAGAAGGAAGAATGTTGATAGAAAAGAAGAAAAATAAAAATTCAGACGAGTCCACTTACACATAATTACTGTTTCCCATCTTTATCAGAAGTATTTGTCATAATAAAACAGATACATTCATAGTGTTCTAATCCGTTTAGGATTTAAAAGTGTTACTTACATTATTGTCCTATTTATTCTTTCAGATATTTGTATTTCCTTCCACCAGGTCACAGCCACCTCTCTCTGTTAATGGTATCATATGTTTAATGCCAGATTATTTGTTTCATTAGTGACATTTCATGACAATTTCAGAGTCAATCTTCTAATCACAAGGGACTTTGCTCTTCTGGACAGTGTTGTCTGAGTTGAATTGACTCTGATGGATAGCAAAGCTTGGTATTTATACAGTTTGTTGGGGGTTTCCTCCCCTCAAAAAACAATGCCTTCTTACTCTTCCACTTAGGTAATAAAATTCACATGGGAAAAAAAATAACTATCGTTCACAGTTACGTAAAGGCAATCAGCTCTAAAAGAGTCTTATGAACTATAAACAGTACTCATTGAATCTCACTCATCCCAGAAAACAGGAACCAAATTTGGGGTTTTACTATCTGACAACTTACAGGCCTATCATAGGAATACTGCAAAGCCATGAGGGTCACAGAAATTGTGAATTCAGCTAGCCATATACTTTGCCAATTTTAAATCCATATATATGGAAAGCTGGTCACCTTTTTTCCAGTTATTATTTAATAAGCCACTTTGAGTCAGATAAATAACATACTTCCTCCTAATGCATTTACTAAATTAAGAAATATACTTACATAAACCAACCATTACTATTTATAATCATCTTCTTGCCATAAATGAAAAACTAGGGTTTGAAGGGATTCAGTCACTTGTGTAAACTAAATCAAGTGCTTCAATTCTCTCTGCCCTTCTTTCTTAGAAAAGAGACTCTACTAAAAGATATCCTTTCAATACTTTTTATGCTTTTTTTAATACATTACTGGCTTTAAGATTCTAGATTCTGGGTTTATTTGAAAAGAAAATGTAATTTTGCATTCAGACAACATAAGGCACCTTGTTTAAATATTAGGAATTTCAAAGCAGTGACAGCAAAACATTAAACCAAGTATACAGGTTCCTGAGTGCAGGAACCCATGTGACTGCACGGCTCATGTGCCCATGAAGCTGGCTCTGACCAGAGGCAAATCACGTGGCCTCTTTGACCCCTCAGATTGCTCATCTAAATGACCTAATCACACCTGCTTTATCCTTCCCATGGTCATTGTAAGGATCACAACGTAAGTCCAAATGCTTTATAGACTCCAAAACACTTAAATATGTTTGTTTTACAAAGTTGTTACATCTGACAAAGGGCTAGTACCCAAAATCTATAAAGAACTCACCAAACTCCACACCTGAAAAACAGATAATCCAGTGAAGAAATGGGCAGAAATCATGAATAGACACACCTCTAAAGAAGACATCCAGATGGCCAACGGGCACATGAAAAGATGCTCAATGTCACTCCTCATCAGGGAAATACAAATCAAAACCACACTGAGATATCACCACACTGAGATATCACCTCATGCCAGACAGAGTGGCTAAAATGAACAAATCAGGAGACTATAGATGCTGGAGAGGATGTGGAGAAACGGGAACCCTCTTGCACTATTGGTGGGAATGCAAACTGGTGCAGCCGGTGTGGAAGACAGAGTGGATATTCCTCAACAAATTAAAAATAGACCTACCTTATGACCCAGGAATAGCACTGCTAGGAATTTACCCAAGGGATACAGGAGTGCCGATGCATAGGGGTACTTGTACCCCAATGTTTATTAGCAGCACTTTCAACAATAGCCAAATTATGGAAAGAGCTTAAATGTCCATCAACTGATGAATGGATAAAGAAATTGTGGTTTATATACACAATGGAGTACTACGTGGCAACGAGAAAGAATGAAATATGGCCCTTTATAGCAACGTGGATGGAACTAGAGAGTTTTATGCTAAGTGAAATAAGTCAGGCAGAGAAAGACAGACACCATATGTTTTCACTCATATGTGGATCTTGAGAAACTTAACAGAAGACCATGGGAGAGGGGCAGGGAAAAAAAAAAGTTAGAGAGGGAGGGAGCCAAACCATAAGAGACTCTTTAAAACTGAGAATAAACTGAGGGTTGATGGGGGGGGGGGGTGGAAGGATGGGGAGGGTGGGTGATGGGCATTGAGGAGGGCACCTGTTGGGATGAGCACTGGGTGTTGTATGGAAACCAATTTGACAATAAATTTCATATTTAAAAAAAAACAAAATTGTTGATTGATACACATGATTCTTTTTCATTTATTTAACAAATACTATAAAACACTTCTTACAGGTCCAAGCTTAAAACAAATGAGTGCTTTCATTCTCCTATGAAAACCCAAATTCTTTCTTAAAACAAGCTTTACCATGACTTTATACCAATTGAACACTTTGGGAAGTTGGCAGTAACATACCCTCTGAGACAAGAGTCTACGAAACAGATCTGCCTAAGCACAAATGGATGCCTGAAAAGTAACCTAAATGTTTCAAATTGCAGTATAGTGTAACTCTGAAGTTTTACATTCATTTTCTGGTATATCCAGCCCCTGCATCAGCCTGCCCCATTTTACAAGCATCTCTAGTTTCTGGGTAGAAATCCTCCTAGCATGTTAACTTATCAACTGCATTAATAGGCTCTATTTATTCCTTCTTGCTGATATCAGAATTAACAAACAGGGAAGGCTGAGGTTTCCTCAGTTCTGAGTTCTTATGTTTTTTTGGCAGAATTTCCTTGGTTGTTGTTGTTGTTGTTGTTGTTGTTGGTTGTTGTTGTTGTTGTTTCAGTGTCTCTTCTGTAACTTTCCTGCATTTTGCTTTTGGGGCAAAAGCAAAGGAGACAAACTTAAACAAGCTAGAAATTTCAAAATGAATTCCTGTAATGCTCTTAATCCTCAAAACACAAACAATATCAGGATCCAATTACAAAATGACTCAATTTGCAGTGCCGAAGTAAATATCTTTACTTTTTGTTCTGCTCTTTGTTCTCACTCAGCCTTCCAGGGAACATTTAAATAGCTATGAAATAGATCAGAACGTTGCTACTCCTATTCCTTGCAAATGTCATGTTAACTAAAATTATAGATTCCTTGTTCCCGGTGATTTATCAATGCCCATAAGACACCGAGACACTATAAGCTCTGGACCCGTTTTTCTTTTAATAATATAACCATAATGTAACCTAAGAAAACTATTTCTTTTAAGACAAGTAATTTATACAAATAACACAGTTCTCTGGTAAACATGACACTATCTAGGACTGTTGAAGAATCTTCTCTGTGCATCTTCACGCTTTTACCTCATTATCCATTTAAAGCTAAGCGTGCACAGAGCTGGAGGAAGATCAATCACTCAACTTCTATCAGAGACTCAGAGTTAAAAGAAAAAGCCACCTCGGTGTTCTATTCTTCAAAGAAAATGTGAAGGAAAAGGAGGTTACAACTGAGAGTCTGTTTCCAAATGTCAGAACGGGCCTCCTGGGCAAATGTTGGTGAGGTGGGACTAAATGGTTGCAAACACTTAAGTGGGACCGTGGTGATCACAAAGTACCCTGAACTGAAATGGCAAAGGCTGGCCGCAGAAAAGCAACTGAGCAGATGCCTTATCTTCCACAGGGGACTGGTGACATCTCCTGCCCTGTTTCTGTGGAGTGGGGATGACCAGAGGAGGTGGGGGGTGGGGGCGGGGGATTAGGCATTAGAGTATCAGTTCACATGCCAGGGCACTGATGTGATTAGAAATGATTGGAAATCCCTTGGGAGAATGTTAATTTCCTCTTTATTATCAGTAATGTTTGCTTAGGGTCATGAAATAATTTGAGTTGGCCTAAAACACAATTTTTAATGGCTAAAATGTAGTGGTCTATTCTGCTTCCTGCATTAATTAGAAATGGCATCTAATTATTGCCTAATGAGCAAAACAAAATGATAAGCTCCTTTGTGCCCTCTTTAGCTTTAATCCTAGGCTGCTGAGCTGCTTCCTGAAGAAAGCCATAAAACATGTGTAACTTACACAGACAAAAAGGATTTGGGCTATGGCACTGAAGCTCCCTTGTAACCATTCAGCTTGCAATCAAAACTATCCACCAGATGAAGCTGCCACTGGCTGTGGGCTGCGAGAAACAGGATTGGCCTTTACAACAAAACATGGTCTACCATTTGGCTGAACATCAACAAATAGAAATCATTTTTTCTAAGACTAACATTATTTAGCTTCTCCTATACACCTTGGGGGAAAAGGATTAGTGACTTTAAGATTTAGAAGAAAAGACATAAGAATGAAGTAGTAATGAATTTCTTCATATGTAAAAAATGGAGATCATAATCAACAACAGCTAGGGTTGTCATGGGGATTAAATTAAGTATTTTATGTGAAAGACCCTGGCATAGTGTCAGGCACATAAATGGAGCTAAATGAATTTCTACCCATATCTGATTTCAGAATCCCAACTGAAGACTTCCTTAGTCAGACAGACACAGCCTCATCAATAAAGTGGAGTCCCTGTTCTGTTCACCACCTATGATGTTAATATTTCAAATTAGTCTGAACAAATCAATAGTCATTAAATTTCACAAGGAAAATAGTACATAAAATTAAAATAACTCACTCTTTCTCTCCTTAATCAATTGAAAAGCTAATGCTAGCAAAATTTCTAATTATCTGGGCAAACAGTAACCTTTCCCTTTGACTACCAATTTTGAGGAAGAAATAAAAATTTTCAATTAACAGTTTTCTTCTTAAAGAACTCTGCCCAAAAGGACACCCAAATGTATATTCATTTCAAATAAGGTATGGAAGGATGTCCCAGTCGATAGAGCAATAAACAAGATAACAAAACGTTTATCAGGAAACAAAGCGTCTGGAACAGAAATGGCCGTATGGAGCCATATATGTTATCCATTTGTCCTACCATTCCACTATTGCACTCTTCTCATCTTTGATAAAATACTTTTTTGATATCAAATCTATTTGGTAAATGACATTTCATCACCCAGATTGATATCACCTCATCAAAATGTCAAGATTTGAGAAAGCTCTCTCAAGTTGTTTATAGTTGCTGCTGGTTCATTTTAAACACAAATTCTCCCATACTGGTAAATGTCAACTCTCCTCATTTGTATATTGTTCAATATGAAGATGGAAATAGTGATTTCAACATATTAACAAGACACTCACTTGATGATTTTAATGGTTTTCAATCATATTCAGGAACAGAAATAAAACACAAGATTATATTAGGGTATATGACCATATTGATAAGAATTAATTCATTTATTAGCTTTTGTATTTTTTTAACTATCAGCTTTTTAAAGTTTTCAAAAAACTAAAGTATTCTGAAAAGATGATGGAATATGTTTGTTCCTTTTCTGAATTAAAGGCACTATTAAATTTATTGGTCAATTGTGAAGCAATCTTTGGAATGTAAAATGTGTATCATGTGGCACAGAAGCAATACTTCATATTCTCCAGAAGAACATAAAGCAATTTACATTCCTGTAATTACAGCCTTGTAAGTACACTGAAGAAGAGCAAGACTTTCTATTCAGTGATAGGTTTCACTGGTATAAAATTGGGTTATGATATACTATTTACTAATAAATGAATTTGCATAATCATTCCCATGAGTATGAAAAAAGTGTTAGAACTGTATTAAAATGGCTTTCTGTTATATGGATTTTGGTGTGCTATTGGTCATATCTGGATTTGAACAAAGATGGCAAAGGTGAGTCTTCATGAGTGGTTTCAAGAGCATCAAAGGATATCACTAATTCTTCCTCAAAATTACACAGTCTGAAACTAGCCAAATCCTACATTTAAAAGATCTGACCTTATTTTACACATTAAACAGACTCATTGCCCAAAATAACACAACTGTTTGTTTAATACGGGATTACTTTTTGCATTAATTTCTATTATACTTTTGAGGAGTGGCTTCTTAAGAAAAAATTGTCCTAATGGGGGAAAAAGACACACACTTAAGGATTCTATATGCAAGATTCTGCTCCTATCATTTTATATGCCCATACTGCAAGAAATTACTTTAAAAAAAAGACAATCAATTCATATAATTTGACACATAATTTCAAAGAGCATACATTAAAGTTAAGTCCCATTTCACTGTCCTCCCCTCTGACTTCACTACAGTAAAATATCCAAATAGCACATAGTCATGTCTGTAAACTGGGTATTTTGTAGAAATCCTTACAGAAGAAATCCACTTAAAGAAGACGTTTTGTATAGTTTAAATGGAAAAGTACAAACAACTAACATGTATTTGAGCCCTACACTCCAGGCTCTGTATTGGTCACTTTGCATACACCATTTCATAACAATAACCTATTTGAGGAGATGAGACAACAGAGGTTCAAACAAGTCAAGTGATATGAGCAAGGTCACAAAGCTAACATGTGATGGGGAGGAAGAATTTTCAGAAAAGTCATGTGGCTATTCATATTTCTTAAATATGACAGATTAGTTGATAACAAAGACTTTCTAACATACCTTTCAGTAGAAGGGAAAAACATTCCAAGTTTTATTTGTTAATGAAGACATCTGTTCGTTTGCTTACTTATTCAAAAAATCCTTCTTGAGTCTCTAATTAGGCATGCTGCTAGAAAACTAAGTGATATAGGGAAGAAGCTCAGATAAAGGGCAATGGTAACTTAAAGAAAAGTGATGAATTAGGGAAAGCTTCATAGAGGAAGTATCACTTGACTACCTTCAAGGATAGGAAGAATTTACCATAAAGAGAAGAGGGCAAAGGCCACTCTGGGAAATGGAAGCAAGCAAAAACTCAGAAGCTGGGATTCAAGACTCACACACAAAGAACAGCGAGACCTTTTAGGCTGACTTTTCCATGGGGTGGGTGAGGGAGTGGTCTAATGTGAAAGATGAGGCCAGAGTGTGGACAGTTAAGCACCAAGACTGGGAACCTGTTATCAATCTCTTAGGCAGAGGGGAGTTATTGAGGTTTCTAACATGGGAGTAATAAAATCAGTGCTATAAGAGGATAACGGATGATGGATATATTGGCGGGAGAGGGACCACCTCTCCTCTTCTGTGTGGAGAAGCCACCACAGAAGCAGAAGCCTGAAGGAGACAAAAGGAGATGGTGGTAGCATGAAAGGAGAGAATGGGAAGTTGTAAGAGAGAGATTTCAAAAGTCATCTCTAGGAACGATTAGACATGAGAGGGGACAAAGACAGCTGGATAGAGAAGTCAGTGGTGATTAGATTTGAGCCTGAGCTATTGGAAGAATGGCTAACAAAGGAGAAAGAATTAGGAGACAGAGGTTTTAAATCGGGTTCTGATACACAGAGTTTAAAACTAAAAATTCCAGTCAAGATGTTCAGAGAAAAAACTTGCACATAACGTGGCTGGAGGTAATGGCTGATGCCACAGAAAAGGGTAAGTATAAAGAAAGAAGAGCTTTAATGAATACCTTCCAAACAAGACAGAGTGATCAAGGGAAGAAAGAAAGCTTTCTCAAAGCAGCAATGTTAAAGCTGCATAACTTTACCTTTATTAAAATTATCTATGCTAAGTAGCTATATAGTTAGGTCATTGCCTCTCAACTGGGAGTGATTTTGCTCCCCCCCCCCATGACATTTACAAATCTCTGCAGAAATTTTTGTTGTCATAACTTAGTGAAGTGGTGTTTGTTATTGATAATAGAGGACAGGGATGTTGCTAAAAATCCTGCAATACGCAGAATGACACCCACCTCCACCCTTGACAACAAAGAATTACTGGCCCAACATGTCAATAATGCTAGGGTTGAGAAATCCTAGCATAAGATGAGATTTACCCAATACAGAATTGTAAGTTGTTTAGGCAGATACTCAGAATAGAAGGGACATCCATCTGGTGTAATAATAGTTCTCAAATCCTTCATACTTAGTCTAAGTTAAAGTTGAGTTTTAAATCTGCAAAGAAGTTAGTTTTAATTCTATTTACCCAATGATGGAAAAAAGAGGTCTCATTACAGACTGTAGTCTCCAAAATATATATCATAGCCAATGTTTCAAAGATAGCCCCATTGAAGGTACAGTAAGAGTTGTAGAGGCCCTCCACCAACAAAATCACATCAACCAGTGGGTTGTTGGCCCTCAACTCATTTCTACTGTGTGTTTTAAACTCAAGAGATATCTCTGAGAGTTTAATGAACTGTTCTAGAAGATTTATAAGGAATAGCCTGCAGAATTCTCTTTATTCTTTAGTTGAAGTAATAGCTATTTGGGCCTGAAATTTCTGGCCATCACTAGAAACGCCAGAATATTTCATAAGGAGAAGTCAAGGAAACCTATGGATATTCTGATTGAGCCTGATGGAATCAATGGAATCATGAATATTATGAACAAATCCAGGTCTCTCAAAACTCAATAATAACTAACACTTATTAAGCAGTTACTCTAGATCAGGCATTGTACTATGCTCTTTACATGTGTCATCTCATCTAATTCTCAGGGCAACCTTATTTTTTTTAATTTTATTTTAATTTATTTTTGTTTTGGGGGAGGGAGGGAGAGAGAGAGAGTGAGTGAACACAAGTGGGGGAGGGGCAGAGGAGGAGAGAGAATGTTTTTTTTTTATTTTGAGAGAGATGGAAATAGTACAAGTGGGGGAGGGGCAGAGTGGGGGGGAAAGAGAGAGAATCCCAAGCAGGCTCTGTGCTGTCAGCCTAGAGACTGATATGGGGATCAAATCCACAAAACCATAAGATCACAAACTGAGCCAAAACCAACAGTCAGATGCCCAACTAACTGAGCCACCCAGGTGCCCCTCAGGGCAACCTTATGAGCTAGCTATTTTATGCCCATTGTACAGATGGAAAGATTGAAAGACTGAATCCTGGAGAGGTTACTTACTTGATCAAGGTCATACAATTAGTAAGAGGTAAGGCTAGAATTTGAACTTAGTTGTCTCTAGTGGTAGAGCCATTGCCTGTAACCACCACAATCTGGCTTATTTGGCAATCTCTCAAAGCCGCATCTGCCGGGAGTCTGTGAGGAGTCCTCCACTTTGATCTTAAGGTCCTAGCACGTAGCTGCATGAGAAGCATTTGTACCATGATGCAGAGTACATCACCTTGCAGTAAATGGAAGCATTTCCTGGAATGAACAAGTTCTCTGTACCCAAACTCATAATTAAAAAAACAAGGAATTTGCTTTGCTTTAAAGAGAAAAGGACTAACAGTTTTAGGGCAGAAATCCATGTCATATTTTTAGTTCTTTGACTTTTCCAAAAAAAGGTGTAACTTTTAATCTGGCTTTCTACGTATACCAAAAGAATTGGCCGTGACAAAATACCAGAGAAACAAAAAACGAAAACAAAACCACAACAACACAACACAACACAACTCACTGCTACTGAAGATTGAGAAGTCTGACAAATCTCCCGCATTGATTCACTACGGGAATGAGACCAAAGATGACAGCAAACACAGCTGTTTTTATATAATATTTACAATTCAAAGGCTTTCAAAAACTTCCCAAGAAAAGCAGGGAATCCTTCAACTTTCTTTTGAATGACAGCTCAGTCATATGAACAGAGGGTATGATACTAGCTATGCAAAACCTGGATGTTCCCGGACACATTCCGTGGAGGCCACAGACTGTCCAGAACAAACTAGCCTCTGATCCATTATGTAGTCCTTCTACCCTCTCCTGCACTATTTTTCCTTCTCAAGAGAGAGCAGTTTAACATAGCACCTGTTTATAGAGATTTGCCACACAATGCTCAATTCTTCTGTAAACAGAAATCACAGAGGTATAAGGCAAGCTCTGTGGCACACTAATACCAGCACTTTCTCATAGCAAGTCTCCAAAGCCAGCAACGATGCAGGTGGTGGCTGCCACATGGCAGCAGGCAGCCCCCTTCACAAGCCAATTTTAGAAAATCTGAGGAAGAGGAACTAGAATATCTTTTTTTCTTTTTGCCTTGGACCTAATTACAACCTTATGCCACATCTCCTCACCATAGCAGAGGGGGTAAGGGAAGGCATGGAAGGGGAGATCTGAAGAGTCTCACATTCGCCCAGGCAATGCTCTGAGTAGAGAGAGATTGATGACAGGTTCTTTAAAAACATTCTCTTTGCACATAAGCCACGATTTAAGTTCAACTATATTTTAATACCATTCTTAGACTAGGTATGTGTGAGATCTTTCAAGCTCACTGCTGCTGTTGGAGGAACTCAGCTAAAGGGGCTCATCGTCACCCACAGACCAGAAGACTAGACAAAGCTTCCCAAAATGAACACAAATAATTGTTTTACGTCTGAGAAAAGGGAGTATATTTACAATGACTTAACATAGCTCGACTACCATAAAAAAAAGACCATTACACTTTTTGTAGTTTACTAGATCCTTCTTTAAGTGATTGTGTCAGAACATACTCTTAATTTAAAAGCTATATTGTGTTCAGTAGGACAGAGATTACTGAAACATAAAAAGCAACACTAGCTATCATTGTTGAGAAGTCCCTATGTACTAAATGCCAGGCCTGACATCCTATAAACCACCTTGCACACTGCTGTCAAAGTAACTTTCAGCCTCAAAGCTGATTTTGTCATACTCCTTTTAAAACCTTTCAATAACCCCCTAGAACCAATGGATAAAATCCAAATTCCTTAGCATGACATATAAGGCTTTCTATCGTTTGGCTCCTGCCCACCTCTTTTGTTATTACTGCCTATAACAATTTTGAGCCTTACTGAACTTCTGGCAACATCCCAGCATCTCATTTACTATGTAGCACAATATCATTTAGGTATATCTAATGCATATTTATACATAAAACACTTAATTTTATAATGATACATTAATTTCCAAAGACATCAACCAAACACATTAGAATAGAGGCTTACTAGGAGTGGAGGTAGAGAGGTAGGATGTCTGGTGGAGGGGGAATAAAGCCTTGTACAGTCTGGAATACAGGACGCCATGACTGTGGTTAACTCAAACCTGCACCAAAAACAATGAAGCCAAATATGCCTTGTTAGGCTAAGTAACATGTATGAACCAGGGAAAGATACTCAAGAAGTTGTCAGTAAACACTCCTCAGGTTATAAAGACTGAATCCTGTCCTGTACTCCAATTTTTAATCTAAGAAACTATTTGTCTATTTATGTCTAAGCATTTGCAAGAGTTCCCATTTATTTTTCTGCAAGTCAAGGCACCAGCCCATTAATCATCCTTTAACCAACCTCTGCCCTCATTTCCAAATGGCATCGAGGCTGCTGCTGGTCCTGAGGATGGAATAAATCCCGAAGTCTTGAGTCCTATACCCAGCTCATATTTATTTCAAGCTCACTTTTTAAAAATAAGAAAAATTAAATAGAATAGACATTTTAAAGAGATGATGATGGTGACTGAGGGGCACTTAATACAGATAGAAGCAAGTTGGATTAGACAAAAATAGCCTACCTACAGCCAGGAGCACTTGAGGCCACAGCTTCCCCGGGGGAAGAACTACCACAACTAAGCCGGTAGTATATAGCTCAGAACCAGGGTCAACACAGGAAGTGCCAGATGTCAGAGCTCATGTCTTGATTTGGCTTTAACTTAAGGAGCTTCAGCTTCAATGAGTTCTTATGAGGATGGTTAATTGTAGCAAAAATAGGCACACATTCCCCCCAAGAGTAACCAGGGGCCCCCGAGAGGGAGTGGAATATTGGCTCCAGACCCTGAAGAATTCCACACAAATGCAGGCCTTTGATCATGTTGCCTTTTCTGCTTTTTACCCAGGAGAACTAACATAATCATTCAGGCAGCAATTGATTTAGTGTGGATGCTTATTAACAATAGAATATTTTTAATTTGAAAAGCCCTGGAATCATTAACCTACGTGCCCCTACAATACCCTGAACCAACAGCTGTCAGTCTTGTGACACCTCACCACTCTTCTGTGTGTGCTTCTTTGTCTGAACCCACAAGACTCAAAGATCCTCAAGTTCAGGAATCAAGTCTTATTCATTCACATCTCCAGCACGGATAGTGGTCCTTGGCGCCCGGTAAGAACTTAGTACATGTTTGTCGTATAAAGAAATCAATCATTTGATGAAGTTAGGCAAAAAATACCACAATACAGATAAACCCCATGTGGCAAATGGAGGGTTAACTACATCTCAATTATTATATTTTTCACCTACAGTTAAACAAATATTACTTTCAAATTATGGATATTTTCCTTTTCCTTTCAAATAACTGGGTTTCATTTCGAGATTAAAGCAGGCATTTTTAATGAGTTCAATATCTATGGCTAAAGCCCAGATAATTTGTTACTTCTCATTGTATAAATGATTCCAGGAATATTCTACATAATTGACTTTTTCTAAAACCTGAGTCAACCAAACTGAACATCTCTAAATCACATTATATTTTCCTATTGCACTACAATTCAATTCCAAAAATGTTCTGCTGTTATTCTGGATTGATCTTCGAAGAGAATGACTCTGAAATTAAGTTTCAAATTTAATCTGCAAACTATGTGACCTATAGATAAATATCCATAAATTAATAAGTACAGTAAAATAAATGATTATTTTAGAACTGATTATTTAATAAAGCAAAATATTCTTCTATAGCCATTGTTATCACCTCCTATCTTATAATTCTATATATTTGGATTTTTAAACCCTGGATTTTCAATTAAGGGACATCTATATTTTATTAGTAAGTGACAGAGAATGTGGCTTAGAATATAAAATTCTTTAAGATTTCCTTGCCATCTAAAGTCAATGGTAGTTTGAAGGTTTAAGATACCAAGGCTTTACAATTTAAGAATATTCACTCTTTGGTAAGTATCTTCACCTAATTTGAATGCCAATTGAATAATTATATCAAAAGCTCTTCAGAATAAATGATACTTAACTGTACAAAGAGACTGCTCTCCTTCTCATATGAAAACCAACTAAATTTAATATTTTTGCAAGTGAACTGCAGAAAGAAAAACCAGCGAGTATGCAAAACAACAAAAACAACAACAAAAACCCCTACAATGGCTTGTGCCTTCAGTCCAGTACTAGAAATGAATCAAAATCTGTAAATGGCACCCAGTTTATGTAAAGGTTAAGTTTTTCAGTCTAGTTAAAATAGGGTCCTCAAAATGTAGTGGGAATAAGGCATAAGGAAGCTGGGAGCAGTGGAACCAAATCTTTCTGAGTTGGGAGAATCCAATCCATTTGCTTACTGTCTGCTTTCCAGACCAGGTACCCCTATGAAAGCTACATTTATCAAGAAAATTCATGTTCCTACCTAGGTCCTTTCCCACACCCCCTTCAAAGGAAAATAATGACTTTTCCTCAGGGACATTCTGATCCCAGGCATAGTGAGAATGCAGTCAGGACTCACGGTGCCTTTGGCCACTCCAGTCAGTACAAAGGCCACTCCAGTCAGTACGTGTCAGCAACACCTGAGTGGGAGCGGATGAGCACTCATCACCAGAATCACTCTTGGTTAACTCCTGTCATTGGAAATTACTTAAATGTGCACCTTTATATTAATTGTGACTGTTTAGTATGTAAATCATTTTACGGAATGAGAGGAGTTACTCTCAAAAAAGTTTTTTGTTGCCTTTCCCCAGTAAATAATCTTTTCCATCACTGCTACGAAGAGATCTTGCCTGAGATATGTGAAAGCAAATCACAGCCGTAGTCAAGATGCCCTAGTGGGTGAAGGAAGCAAGCCATACCTCTAGCAAATGGCATCAGAACACCTCTGGGTAAAAACAAACAAAAAGTAAACAAATAAATATTGGCCATAAAATCCTTTTCCATTATGTGGATTTTGATTATGGTCAGTTCAAACTGCAAATCAGCAAACTGCAAATTTTCCCAATGGTAAATAAAATTTCTCATCTAAAATTATGGTCACTGAGTTTAAGAACAGAGGTGTTTTTAATGCACTTTGACTCTCAGTTTTATTTTTTCTCTTTTCCTACAATTTAACTGGTAATTTTGATGCGTATGCATTCAATTAAATATAATTTATATATGCAGTTCAAATTTTTCCCAGGAGCATTCTTAGGACATGTTAAAAAGTGATGTTAAAATAACCTCATCTACTTTTGATTCCAACATTTACAATCCCATATTTTTTATAACATCTCTCTCAAGCTAATTTAAAACAGGTTGCAAAAATTTAAATAGGTCAGCTCCTTAAAGTGATGTTGGAAGTTTGGCAGTTTCTGAGAAACACTTGAAGAAAAAAAAACCTCATTTATTCAATGAAAAATGTCAGTTGTATTATTTTCCTCAGCAGTTTATCTATGGCATCTTCCACTATAGCATCAATGGCCAAGAAGCAGACATTGGATTATATATTTTAACAAAGTAGGGGAAAATAAGGCATGTATTTAACATTATTTTTCTTTGAAAAGAAAGCTTCAACAAAAAGACTATGACTGCAAAGATTATTTACGCTTTTTGTCTGTGACTTTACTTTTACTAAAATTGTATCTACCATTAGGAGCTTTCTTCAAAACTAATGTTCTAGAATTTCAACATAACTTAAATAGGTAGAGGAAGAGGCAAGTCACATTCCCAGACAAGGCAGATTTTCAGATTAACAAGAAGGAAAAATGTAAGCATTTTAACCTGCAAGCAGTCCACATGTGTTCTTTTGCTCTTTTATGTTTTTTATTTTTATTAAGGGCGCTTTTCCATCCTGTTTCACAAATCTTACAAACAAAGCAGTCCCATGAGTCAGACATTAGCATACAATTGGGCTATCATTTCTATGATTTCGGCTTATTTCATTGCCTCATGCTTTATCTCATTTTTCATGCTCTTTTCTCATTTTCTTTAGCCTCTAGGTGAAATAATGGAGAAAATGATAAGGAAGGCAGGAAGTGCAAAGAGAAGGGGCCTGGACGAGAGCCCAGCTCTAGTTGCCTCACAGGATGGAGCAGGGGGCTGCCTGGGCTTGTTCAGTGGTCTACCCCATGAGAAGTTCAGGGCAGATACAATTTCAAAATATTGTAATAAGAAAATTTGACAACCAAAAAGAAAAACCTGCACTATGTCAAATATGGGACATATAATTAGGAGTTACCAAAGGCTTTCTAAAAATGTGTAAATGGGAGGTAATAATCTTGCAGATGTCATCTGTTTCCAGACTCACGTTTTACAGAAATTAGAACAGCACTCACTGTCCAATAGAAGCAAAATGCTAGCTAGCAAATGCTGACTACATATGTAATTTAAAACTCCTAGTAGGCACATTTTAAAAAGTAAAAAGGAGCAGGTGAAGTTATTGGTAATAATACATGTAATGAAATATATGCAAAACATATCCAAAATATGTCCAATATAAAGTGACTATATCCAAAATATTGTCATTTCAATATGTAACCAATATAAAATTATTGAGGTGGTTTACATTTTTGTCCTTGTAGTAGATCTTTAAAATCTACTATGTATGTATTTGTGTATGTATGTAAAATCTACTAAGTATGTATTTTACACTTAACAGCGCCTCTCCATGGACAGTTTTTGTCCTTGTAGTAGATCTTTAAAATCTACTATGTATGTATGTATGTATGTATGTATGTATGTATGTAAAATCTACTAAGTATGTATTTTATACTTAACAGCGCATCTCCAGTTGGACCAGCCACATTTCCCCTGTTCAGTAGCCACACATGGAGTGGCTGCTACGTATTGGATACCACAGGTCTAGGACATTAGAGGGACATCTCTCGCCTTTTCAAGCTACACCCACCCCAAAGTCACTCCTCCAAGTCCCACCCCCTCCTCACCGCCTCCCACAAACACTCCAGTCTCAGTCTTTCCCCTTCTCCCCACGCATTTGCTTACCCTCTGCCCTCCCAGTCCCTAGCACAAACCCCTTAGGGCCTAATACAGTTAGTGGCTGGCCTTCATCAGGCACTCAGTGACTGCATATTAAATAAATAAATAAGTCATTTCTACAGTTTATCTTAGCATTTGATTCTGGACTGCCTTGCATTGTAAAGATAAATAGGCATTTCCCATTCCTAAATTGTTATTTCTTATATAAAGCAAAGCCCATACTTAAGTTTCTTATAATTACTGAAATCTCTCCTCTTCCAAGAAACGCATGAGACATCTAGTCTTAGAGAAAAATAGTAACCCCTGAAAGCAGAAGAGAGCCCTATTCAAAGTCTTCAAGCTGGCAATGTATTTTCCCAAATGTCCTCTCAGTGTACTTTTTGTCCAGTCAGGCCACATCCATTTTCCCCTGTTCGTGATACATTACTTTTCTTCAATGTCCTCTCGCCTTCCCCTCCTTGAAACTGTTACCCAAGCCTGGAGCTTTCTTTCTCCTATGTGAAAATACTGCCAGGCAACAGAAATACAGGAGTCACTTGAAATGAATGACACCCACAAAGCATGGAACCGCCTGTGTAATGGACCTGAACTAGTACCGGGATGAAAGCAAGCTCAGTACAGGCCCTCCACACAATTGACAGCTCTCTCCTCTTCCCAAACAACAACAGTACATTTCCACACATATTTGATAGTAAATCTGGTCACTGACAGGAGGGAGGGATTAACAATACAAAATGTCATGGACTAAAATTTGCTTATTGGGCCAGCATTTATTTACTTATTTTTTAAATGTTTACTTATTTTTGAGAGAGAGAGAGAGAGAGAGAGCGAGCTCAAGCGGGGGAAGGGCAGACAGAGAGGGAGACACAGAATCCAAAGCAGGCTCCAGGCTCTAAGCTGTCAGCACAGAGCCCTACGTGGGGCTCAAACTCACAAACCATGAATGAGATCATGACCTGGGCCAAAGTCGGATGCTTAACCGACTGAGCCACCCAGACACCCTTGACTGGGCCAGCATTTAGAAAGTTGCTACTGATTTTGGTGAGAATGGTTTTCTTGGAGTGGTACAGGCAAAGAAAAAAAAAAGGTTGCAGAGAGATGAGGACAAAATAGAAGGTGAAAGAGTAGAGACCAAGTGCCAACTATGGTAGTTTAGGAAGTGAGTTGCTAAGGCCCCTTCAGCCACCACCTTTCTGAAGCACAGGAGGATGGCATGGTATAAAGGGCGCTCTGACACAATCTCATCTCCACCTCGCTCTGGGCTGCGCTCTGCCATCCATTCCTCACATTGATTTCACTTAGCTCCAGATCTTTCTGTCTGCCCATTCTGGGCTTCATCCTCCCATTTTATCTTTGCCTTACCATTTAGATCTCTCTCTTGGCAGCATTTTCTTAGCTACAGTCTTGGCTTGATCTTACCAATAATTTACACTTTTTAAATAAGCTTACACTAAGTCAGGTACCTCAGGTGAACTCTGCTTCCATCCAGCACAGCCTTAGAAGCCCTGTCTGAGCCCCACCCCACTCTGCTTCCACAGGCAATGCCCCATATGCACAACTGGGACCTGTGAGCGTAACGAGACAGATGGAAGAGAGGCAATGTGATTCTCTCACTGGATACAGTATGATCATAGCTGACTTCAGTTATTCTTAGAACTCTGCAAAAGAGACCATTCAAACTAATCTAAATTAAGCGCATTGTGCATTAATTATATTTCAGTGAAAAGCGTATTGGTCTTATTGCAAATTATAATATAATTATAAATGGCCAATATGAATTTAAAAAAGCCTACTGAAATATATTCCATTTCCCAATTGTAAAAAGTCCTAGTATAGAGAGGCTTAGAATGCTATTAAGTTGCCTTCCTACTTGTCTGTGTAGAGAAGCTTAAAATAAAACTAGTATTACCACCGTAGGTGCTTTAGAGACCACCGTACTTCATCAATTTAGAGGTACTACCAGTTGTAAGACACACTAGGAAGAAAAAAAAAACCTGCCAATTTTAAGATGCCCTTTATTATAAAATATATCCCAATGTCACAGATGTCAGAATATGTAAAGCCTGTGTGTCTAATTATTGATGAAATATGGTATTTCTTAATGGAGCTAACAGAAGTAGAGATGAAGGCACGAAATTCAATCAGCAATGTATACATGTCAATGAAGATGACTGCTCTAAACCAAGAGGAACGAGCACCTGTGGCATGATGTCTGGCAACTACAACATTCAGATGTTTGTGTTGATGCAAGTGGAAAACTGAGATCTACTTCTTAGATCTATTTATCAGAACCACCAGGACCAAGACTATGGTGAAGAGAGTGAGCATTTACTTTGGGTGCAAAATTGAAAGTGACAACAAAACCTGTAATAAAGATTAATAATATTTTCATGCAATACTTAAAGTCAATGCAAAAAAAAATCCATGCTGAACAAAATATTAGAATTTTTAATAAAAATAGAATCAGTAGAGCTAAGTTTCCTTTTGCCTCAGGCTCCAATATGGCTTGACAGGGCACTGAGAACGACTTATGTATCAACTGGATATAAATTAAAATCTACTTCAAATGGATGTGACAGAGTACATTGAACTATTTTTCCACATTTTAGCTTGACTTTGGAATACTGCATTGCCCCAGGAGAGATTTTAGAAATGATGAATGTATTACCAAGTTGCCTACATAATCAAGAACTGAAAATTAATTGCATGGTGTCCATAAGGTGTTAAATACTTTTGGAAAAAGAAGAGAATGTTTTATTGTTTTCAGTTTGATTCCAAAGGTTTTCTTAAACATATTTATTTTTATTTTAGAGACAGCGTGAGTGAGCACATGTGAATAGGGGAGGGGGAGGGAGAAAGAGAGAGAATCTCACGCAGGCTCCACAGTCAGCACAGAGCCTGAAGTGGGGCTTGATCTCATGACCCTGGGATCATGACCTGAGCTGAAATCAAGAGTCAGACACTCAACCGACTGAACCACCCAGGTACTCCTTAACTTTAGTTTTTAAAGTACTGTTAGGAATAACTCATTTTTACAGTAAGATTCTGGCTGAGCAAATTTCCAAGAAGTCAAAATCCTCATGTATCATAAAATTAACTGGATCTTTTGACCTTAAAGAAGCTTAAGAGCAACCTGGAAACCCCACCAGACAAAGCAACCAAATGCAGGCTTTTGGCCAATCCTAAGTAATTATGAGAAGGACTCATTAGGATTGTCTTTTGTAGAACCTCATAAAGGTTCTAATCAATACCAATTTCACTGCATATAACCATTTTCTCAATTTATGCCATATCTGTGTCTAAAATGTATTGATTCAGAACTGAGTGACTGATAATCTACTCAGTATTATGCACAGAACCAGAATTACTGGTACTGAATCAGAAATATGTAGCCCTGCAAGCAATGGGCCCATCACCCAGACGAATTTCCTGAGTCTTCATCAGCATCACAACAAAGCCAATATCCTGAACGTTTTGTTCTGGGGGTGTTTAAACTCCCACTCATTCATTTCTTGGATCTTTTCACCCCAGTCCAACTTCTTTCAAGCCATCGGTTATTCATCTATGCTAATTTATAGAGTTGTCTTATTTATATGCATATTTGAAGAATATTTAGTAGAAGATACTATTTTTAGTAGAAGATACTTATTTGATAAAATAGACCCAGAACGCAAATGCAAACTTAAATAGATGAAAAAGAAAAAACTGACAGTAGAGATTAGAGTTCATTATGTGTCCCTTTTTAAATGATTTTCTGAGGGAAACTTTCCTATTTTCCTGAGGGATGGACTGTAAGGGTGGCAGTTTTAACAGAACTGTCTTCATGAGACTTTAATCATTCCCTCACATTTCCTGAAGGGAAGCTTAACTTCTTGTAAATGAAGCTTATATTGAGCTGCCAGATGCTTCTTTCTCCAACACAGCCAATGAACACATATTGATATCTGCCAAACCCACAGTGGAGATGGGACGTTGAGAAGGTGCTGAAGAAGCTGCTAATTTTCTAGAGGGAGGCGTGTGCGCTGTGACTTGTTTTTGTTTTTAGCAGGTTAATTATTAATATAAGAAATTTGTGAGTTTTATCTTTGCAAATAAAAACAGTTTTGAGGCCATAACTGTTGTTATTATATCATTAATTAGTGAAATCATTACAAGTGAAATAAGTCAGACTAAAAAAGACAAATAGTGCATGGTATCACTTATGTATAGAATCTTTAAATTTTTTTCCTAACGTTTATTCATTTTTGAGAGACAGAGAGAGAGCACAAGCAGGGAGGGGGAGAGAGGGAGACACTGAATCCAAAGCAGGCTCCAGGCTCTGAGATGTCAGCACAGAGCCCAATGCAGGGTTCTAACCCATGAACTGTGAGATCACGACCTGAGCCGAAGTTGGACGCTTAACTGACTGAGACACCCAGGTGCCCCTATATGTAGAATCTTTAATTTAAAAAGATACTAATAAAAAGTCAAACTCATAGAAACAGAGAGTAGAAAAGTGGTTTCCAGGGGCTGGGGTGGGGGGTAGAACAAGGAAAGGTTGGTAGAAGGGTACAAACTTTCAGCTGTAAGATGAATAATGTTGAGGAGCTAATGTATAACATGGTGACTACAGTTGATAGCACTGTATTACATAACTGAAATTTGCTAAGAAAGTAGAACTTAAATGTTCTCACTAAAAAAGAAAAGAAGGTAAGTATAGGAGGTGATGAATGTGTTTATTAACTAGATGGGGGAAATCTTTTCACAATATATACAACACAAAAATACAGTAAACAATTCCTATGTGAAGGAAGTCCACTATGGTCAACTAACTACACACTAAATGAAGACTGATAACAAAATTAGAAGTCACAGATAATCGAAAGCTCTTAATTACAGTTGTATGCTTCAATCTTATTTTTTAAAACCATATTACCAAAACCAGAAAACAACCTGTCAGTTTGAGTTGTCCTTGCTCCACCTGTCCCCTTAACAACCAGACAACAGTTGGGAGAAGAAAGAGAAGCCCAGCATCTGAATATTTTAGAATACTGTAGATTTCTCCCAGAAAATAATCTCCAAGACAGACTTTGGAATTAAAGGGCAAATAAAGACAGTGTTCTTTCCTATGTGTTCCATAATTCCATGATAGCTTTAGTAAGTACTTCTCTAAAATGCATTTGCCTTATTATGGGGAGAACTTTTACTGACACAGACCTGGGATGATCTCATCTTACACGCCACCATTAATTACAGTTTCACCAGAGGCTGAAGTTAAAATTTTAAGTGATCATTTTAGGTCTAGAGTTACTGAACTTAAATCAAGTCCATATGCTTCACTTTCAGCTTTTATACTAGCAGCATGCTGACAATTTCAGATTGGGAAGTGAGCATGGGTGGTGCATCTAAATGAGAAATCTGTTAAATATGGAGGGGCCTGGAAAATAGTTAGACTTTTAAAGATGTTTATTGTTGGACCTCCCTACTGTAACTGTCTCCCTTTCACACAGTTCCACTCATCTGCAGATATTCTGGTTTCCTTTTCTATTTTAAAGTCTTAAAGGAAGATATAGGGGAAAAGCCAATTTGAGAGAATTATCATAAAAGAGTTAAATTTAAAAGTGAGAATAACTGCAAATGAGCCCTACTAAACCACAGCAGCTGGCAATATGTTTTTAATTTGAAATTTAAATCTGTGCAGACTTTCAAAGCCACAAATTTCTAACGTGAAATTTGCCTCTTAATGTTTTATTTGAAGAATTACTTCCCTGTATAGATATCAGAGCTGTATTACAATCAGCTATTTATCACTTTGTATTCAAAGTGAAAAATATAACAGTTTCATGCACTGAACATAGCTTAACAGCATCTGTAGCAATTTCATAATTAGTTATAATAATTATAGCTTGACTTTTTAAAAGTCATTTTGCTCATGAAAAACGCAACCTGCTTTGAAAAAAAAAAAGGAGGGAAAACCTTTAGTTTGGGGACAGGAAACTCAAGCACCAAGGGACTCTGCCATGGGACATATTCAATTTCACGCAGATGCATATTCCTTAGCCCTGCTGGCTTCTCTCCAAAACACTACAAACAAATTTGCAAAAAAAAAAAAAAAAAAAATACAGAACAATGTGCATCGCTTTTTGTGTTTCTGTAGCTTAGTGCTAGTATTCATGAAATAGCACCATCTTGATTTTGAACCTGAATGATGGATATCTCAATCATGACTCTGAAAACCGTAGTGTGAAAATACAAGAGGAAGACTACATGTGGCATCCTGAACCTTTGAAGCTGTTCCTTGAATTTAATATCTCACATTAATGTTAAGTAAAAAAGAATATAAAAAAATGCCTACACTATAATACAGCTATTTAAAATCATGCATGTATATATAAAATAACTAGAAGGTATTATGCCAAACTAAATGTGATGGAATTAGGATTTTTTCCCCAAATTTGCTGATTATCAATTACATCTTTAACATCACAGATTTGTAGTTTTAAAAGCCTGTGAGCCATCTATGTAGTTCTTAACTTTCCCTCTAGAGTGTAAAGGGCTACCATTTCTATTTCATTCATGGCATCAAAACAACTGTGAGTGCCCTGTATGTATTTGTTTTAATACACGAGTGAATGAATAGGTGAGTGAATAAATGTATACATACAATCAATGAACAAACTTTCTGTCATTTTCAAGAAAGTAAATCATTAAAAAAACAAAAACAAAAAAACAGGGGCACCTGGGAGGCTCAGTTGGTTAAGCATCCAACTTTGGCTCAGGTCATGATCTCATGGTTCACGGGTTTAAGCCCCGCGTGGAGCTCTGTGCAGACACGCTCAATGTCTGGAGCCTGCTTCTGATTCTGTGTCTTCCTCTCTCTCTGCCCTCCCCTGTGCTCTGTCTCTGTCTCTCTCAGAAATAAAATAAAAACCATTAAAAAAAAAAAAAAACGGAAGGACATGTAACTTAATGTAACCTTCCGTAAGTATAGTATTTAAGTTAAAAAGTCTAAAAACTTAAATAAATATTTTCCCAGGGAAGCCCACTCAACACAAACCAAAAGTATCATGTTGATCATCAAAGACATAGACTTCTGAGCAGCCCAGGATCCAGAACAGTGTGTGGCACAAGCTACTTCTCCATAGCAAAAAGGACTAACTTTTAGCAAAAAGGACTAAACACGGTGGCAATGATGTCTCTTTGACAGTCTTTCAAAGAGAAATCAGTGGTTATATTTCTCTGAATATCAGTTGTATTGACTTTAACAAAAATCAAACTCTTGCTCTGTCAGCTCTTCTAAATCTAAAATTATTTCAAATACAGGAAGCCTTTAGGTTATTAATGGCCAAATTTTAAGCTAGGTATGTTGCTGCATTTAGGCATTAAATTCCACAAAAATAAATTATAAGAGATACTTCAAATATATTTTGATGATTCAAATTCATGATTATCAAAAGGCTAAAGAAGGACACAGAATTTTCATACTATTCTATTAAGGAGACAAAAAAATACATACTTTTCTGAAGTTACCATCTTATTTGTACCATTAAAATGATGAGAGCACTTGCCCCACATCTTCACTTATACACACCATATGCACATACCTTAGCAGCATTTTAGTTCTTTAATAATCCGTAGCTGATATTGTATAGTATGAAAACAGAAATTTTAAAGGATTTAGATAAATTCAAATATGATAAGGATACAGAAGGTTACTGTAAGTCAACCAGTTTCAGCACACGGTAACCTTTGAGGGTGACATGACAGGGGTAATTATGAGAAGCCACTGTCCCTGGTGCTATTAAGACCAACTGCCTGCACCCACTCAACACAACCTAGGTTATGCATTTATGGTTAGATGGAGAGAAAATTCACCGCAAATGTGCATGTTTCTTTATTCTCACATCAACCACAGATTTTAGTGCAGGATGTTAGAAATATAAATGCATACCCACTGTGGTTTTTATATTTTCTTCAGCACCTGCAAGTTATTATTACACGTGTTTTGTGTAATGTTTGAATATGATTCCTTATAAAACAGCATGTTCAAAAAAATACTCCAATCTCAAGCAATTGAAAAGTAGCACTTCAAAGGTAGGTAAGGAAAAACTCAGGAAAACAGCAAAAGATCTATTTTAAGATATTTTAAGGTCAGGTTTAAAAATACAGATTTGCTAAAATCTTAATAGGGACTTCAGATACTGCAAGGCAACAAGGAGATGGGAAGACATTTTATTGAATAGAAGTTTCCACTTGCTCTGGTTAACTTTAGAGAAAAGTGATATCTGTAGTGTGTCTATAGATATCAAGAAAGAAATTGTAATTTTACATGGAAAAAAATCAACAGTTACTTCTTAGCCTTTTTACCAGTACTTCATTTAAAACATATTATTCTGGAGGCGCCTGGGTGGCTCAGTCGGTTAAGCCTCCGACTTCAGCTCAGGTCACGATCTCACGGTCCGTGAGTTCGAGCCCTGCATTGGGCTCTGGGCTGATGGCTCAGAGCCTGGAGCCTGCTTCCGATTCTGTGTCTCCCTCTCTCTCTGCCCCTCCCCTGTTCATGCTCTGTCTCTCTCTGTCTCAAAAATAAATAAACGTTAAAAAAAAAATTTAAAACATATTATTCTGTTGTATTTTTTTCTGGTAGGAAATGTAGTATGATTCTTACTGAATATTCAAAGGACACATAAAAGCATAAAGAAGAAAATAATCAGTGAGGATAACCACTGATTTTCAAACTCTAGTTACTTTTTGACCACATAATGAACATAGCTCCTATATTCAATCATCAAATCCAATGCATTTTTATATTAGATAATTTAATGTAAAGATAAGCAATTCTTTAAAAGTTTTGAGTTTTCACTTTTAACCTTCAATCTCATGTACATACAAACCAGGGGAACATGGATTCTAAGATTCTTAGAATTCTGTCCTTAGAATAAGAAGCCATGTGTCATTTTCTTAATTTAAATGACATTTGGACCATAAGCCCAAGTTTCATGATAGAATCCAAATTTGCATATGTGGTTCCTGAAGTTTTAGATATTCTTTTATATAAGTCTTTAACAGAAATGCAATTTTAGACTCTAATGATTATCCTTCCGGCACAGCATGTCTCCCACCTCATACCATGCAGTTTTTCTGCTGATACCACCACTGAACCCCACCTAGCACTACACATGTGCAACCCACAAGTGTGAACAAGCTGATACTCCCTAATGCCCGTCTGTGACCACTTCAAGAGCCAGTGCACAAATTTTTCCCCTTCATTCTGTGCCCATCTTTGCCTATGATGGATAGCCCTGAGAAGGATTCTCCAAGTACAATCTCATGGAATTGAGCAATCAGTTACATTTGTGCATGCCAGCACAAACACATTGGCTCTCCTTCATTTTCTAGTTCATTTCTCTTGTCCCTCATTCCTAATGCCTAGGATTCAATTCCCCAATTAAGTGATAGCTCGTAAGAATTTTGCCTCAGGTTCTGATTTCTGGCTAGGGACCATTTTATGGCAAGAAGGTGCAAAAATGTTTGCACGATCATGGGAAACACCAGTCTTCTAAGATTAGAAGCAAGTGGCCTAGGGTACAGCATAGAGAATACAAGAAGTGATATTGTAATATTGTAACAACATTGTATAGTGACAGATGGTATCTACATTTGTGGTGAGCATGGCATAACATATGGAGATGTTGAATCACTATGCTGTACACCTGAAACTAATGTAACAATGCATGTCAACTATATTCAAAAGATTTTTTAATAAAAGAAACAGATGACATAATAGCTTAATGGCCAGTTATGGGATTAACTTAGGTATCAGCTCAGGGAAAATTCTATGGGGTTTGAGGAGGGTGCAGTCTATTTTCCAAAACAAGGTTTGTGTATTGAACTAATGGTGTATATACATGATACAGTACAGGTCTGGAATTCACAGGTCTGAGAATCTAGGGATAAAGGTAGAATTGGCCCTTTTTACCAACACTCCCACTGATCCATTTGTGGAATTTGTACTTCCTGTCCCCACAACCTTAGACTATGCCAGTGTAGATTAATGGGTTCCCAAGGAGATACTGCTTCCACGAGAAGATGTAATAAAGTTTCTACAAAACTTTAGACCCCTTGTGCCTGAGGCTCAATAGGCAAATAAATGAGTTACTGTAATATCACAGATAACCCTGATCATCACAAGGAACTAGAGTTGGGGCCCCTGGGTGGCTCAGTTGGTTAAGTGTCCAACTATTGATGCTGGCTCAGGTCATAATCTCAGGGTTCATGAGATCAAGCCCCTGACAATGTGCAGCTTGCTTGGGATTCTCTCCCTCTCTCTGTGCCCCTGCCTTGCTCACTCTCTCTCAAAATAAATAAATAAAACATTTTTAAAAAGAGAAACTAGAGTTTCTGCTACACAGTGGGGGAGAGGAAGAGTATAAACGTGGGATGATTCACTGACATCTCAGAGTGCCTCTGTGATAATGGTGAATGAGCAAATGTAGCAGCTATAGGCCAGCAAAAACAAGGCATCTAATGGTTCAAATCTCTCAGAGATAAAGATACAGAACTACCCAACAGGCATGCAACCAAGACTGGAAGCACCGTCATCCAAGAGTAAGAAAAAATCTCGAACTGATGGTGAGGAAAATTTACAGTAAATGCTAACTATAGCTTTGGGATTTTCCACAGTAATAGAGAAAGACCATTACTTGTCTCATTAATCCTCTTGCCTTAAGTCTTTTAGAGAATGTGACAGGTCACCACCTTGAAGGGGCTACTGTGACTGATTAGGAGAAAAGAGGAGGACATCTTATATTCATAAAAAATAAAGACCCTATATGAGAGCTGGATACTTCACCTCATAGCTGTGTTTCAGCCTCCTGTCTCACACCACGGGCTTCCCTGCTGACACTGGACTAGCAGACTCCACTCAGCACCCACATACACGCAACCCAGAAGTGTGAGGTTAATATCCTCTGTGTGGACCTTTGACCAACAGAAGGCAAGGGCTGGCAAGTGCCTACCTTTCCTTCTCTCTCCCGTACTGGAAGGGCCTGAGAGGCATTCATCGTGCTTGTGGGACAATCCTCTTAGACTGAGCGGTCTGTTGCATGTAGTTGCAGCCTACTCAGTGATGCGTTGCCACTGGCTCTCCCTCCGCTTCTGTCTTGCCCTCCTTGCCACTCACTCCTTCTCTCGGAGACTGTACTCCCTAATAAAGCATATAAACCCTCCACCCCATGCTCTGCTATAAGAGAAAGGAAGACTAAGAGAGCTTGTCACCAAAATACACAAAGTATTTTCACAAATCAACACAAACGGACAGACAACATAATAGAAAACTGGGCAAAAGGTCTGACTAGAGACTTCATGAAAGAAGAAATCTTCATAGGTGATAATTATATGAGATGGTGCTCAACATCAGCAGTAATCATAAAAATGTACATTAAAATAATTGAGGCAAAGTCTCAAAACAGTGTGTCTGGCAAAGATGTGAAGTAATGAAGGCTCTCATACTACTGGTATGTCAATACATGTAATCTCTTTGGGAAAAACTTAGTGTTGTCTAATAAAGTTAAATATGTGTCCCCTATAGGCATGAGTTACACTTCTGATTATCCACCTTAAAGAAACTCTTGCACCGCTTACAAAACAAGATGTTCAGAGCATCATTATCTGTAGTGGCCAACCCAACTTTCCATGAGCAGAACAGAAAAATAAACTGTGGTATATTTTTAAAATAGAATACTATACAGCAGTAAAAATAAATAGCTATAATCATACTAAAAGAAGAATAAGTCTTAAAATCTTAATTTGAGCAAAAGGAGCAGACCAAAAAGTGATAGTCACTGCAAAATTTCATTCACATAAAATTTGAAACAGGAGAAACTAAACTATATGATTTAGGAATGTGTACTTGGTGTAAAACTATAAAGGAAAGCAAAGAAGTTGATTACCATAGAAAGGAAGGGTTAGGAAAAGGCATGATATGTATATAATGGAATATTACTTGGCAATCAAAAATAATGAAGTCTTGCCATTTGCAACAACACAGATGGAACTACAGTACTATGCTAAGTGAAATAAGTCCGTCAGAGAGAGATAAATATCATACAATTTCACTCAGATGTGGATTTTAACAAACAAAACAGATGAACATAGGGAAAGGAAAGGAAAAAGAAGATAAAAACAGAGAGGGAGGCAAACCATAGGAGATTCTTAACTACAGAGAACAAACTGGGGGTTGCTGGAGGGGAGGTTGGTGAGGGAATGGGCTAAATGGATGATGGGCACTAACAAAGGCACGTTTGGTATGGGCACCAGGTGTTATATGTAAGTGATGAATCACTAAATTCTACTCCTGAAACCATTATTACACTATATGTTAACTAACTTGGATTTAAATAAAAAAAGAAAAGAGGGATGCCTGGGTGGCTCAGTCGGTTGAATGTCTGACTTCAGGCTCAGGTCATGATCTCATGGTTTGTGGGTTCGAGCCCTGCATCGGCCTCTGTGCTGACAGCTTGGAGCCTGGAGTCTGCCTTGGATTCTTTGTCTCCCTCTCTCTCTGCTCCTCCCCTGCTCATGCTGTCTCTCACTCCTTCAAAAATAAATAAACATTAAAATTTTTTTTTTAAAAAAAGAAAAGGAAAAGTCACAGAAAAAAAAGAAAGCAAATTTATATACAGTAAAAGGCACATATCTTAATTATATATTGATGAATTTTAAAAATTATACTCATTCATTAACTGCCACCCTAATCAAATATACAACATTTCTATCAATCAAAATGTCTCCCCCTGCCACTACCCAGTCAGCCCACACCCCTATATCCAACTGCTTTTTCCATTTTCATAAATATAGTCTTTTCCTTTTCTAGAGCCTCATATAAATAGAATCTTAGAATAGGTACCTAATGAGATTGGCTTTTTTTGCTTACCATATTATTTTTGAATGTGGAAGATGCTGTCTTTATCAGTTACTCATTGTTTTTGTGCTGCTATATAGAAATTCATTGAATGAATATACTTCATTTGTAAAAGTTATTCTCTTGTTAATGAACTACTGGTTAATTCAAAGTTTGGATATTATGAGTAAAAATCCTATGTGTATTGATGCAAAAAAAAAAAGCTCCTGAGTGTTGGTAATTTTCCATTTTTCTATATCTGTGGATTTTTTTTCAAAAAGATTAAAATGCAATTTTTAATTTGCTTTTTATATGAGATGGCCACTTTTTGAACATTAAGTCATCTCTAACAGTCAGTAAATGGTACAGATATCTGAAAGACAGGCTATTATATAATCATCTAATCCTTTCATCACTTTTTAAAGTGTTAAAGTACAAAATAGAACGTGAGTATATTCTGACATTTTGTCAAAACAATATGATTGCCACTGTAAATATTACACGTTTGAAATGTAACTTTTCTTTATATCTAATAATTCCTTCCATCACCATCAACAGTATTAAAATTCAAAGCAAAATAAATGAAACCTGAATTATTCAAGATTTCATATCAACTATAAGTATGAAAGTTGCATCTTGTATTTAAGTATTAACCAAAACTTTTTGTTGACTTCTTCTAAATTCTAACTATACATAATCACTCAATTCTACACCAACTTTTTCTGGGACTTTGTTCCTAACCTGTCTCACCTGGCTTGATTCATGCCTCCTCTCCCTTTAGCATGATGTGTCTACTCTGAGCAATATTCAGGTTTCTTCCTAGTGACTTGTTTACACTAGGAGAGAGGAAAAGTGCAGTGGTCTTCTGTCTGCAGGGACCTCTAGGAGTCTGACATAAAGCAAATTTTAAAAGTCAAAGAAGGTTGGGATGCCTGGGGGCTCAGTCAGTTAAGGGTCCGACTTTGGCTCAGGTCATGATCTCACAGTTCATGGGTTTGAGCCCCACATCGGGCCCTGTGCTGACAGCTCTGAGCCGGGAGCCTGCTTCAGATCTGTGTCTCCCTCTCTCTCTGTCCCTCCCCCCCCCCCACTCTTTCTCTCTCAAAAATAAATAAACATTAAAAAAATAAAAAATAATAAAAGTCAAAGAAGGTTCAGTGAGGCCATTCTTATCAAAAGATAGTAATATCCCTACCAATTAGCAATATCTTAACCAAGAGGTTGAAGAGGTCATGGAATTTGATTACCCGTGACTTCTAAAGAAGTCTCAGAAACACAAATAAAGGCTAAGTGCTTTTACTGAGGAAAAAGAGAGGGAGAGAGAGACAGAGACAGAGAGAGAGCATGCTAAGCATCAGGAAGGGATGAACACGTCCCAAAACACTGGAAACTTCAACTTCAAAGATGCCCAACTATTAAGGAATCAAGAAGTGAATTTCAGTAGCACTTCTCTGGTTTTCTTTTCTAATGTGCATCAATTCACAAGCACCTAATAGGATTCGATTAAATTCTAGTGTTCTCTATTTGGATAACCATTATAAATACCACCAAAAATTAATAGCAAAAAGTCGTCTTCATAAAATGAAGTTTTAGATCACTGTTAGGTACATAGCAAATAGCATGCAATTTGAGTTCCAAGGAACTAGGTTTGAGTCCTGGCTTTGAAACTTCATAAACGTGTGATTTTGGGCAAACTTCTGAGTATCATTTATAATGGCCACAAAACGTTGTTGAATGGAATAATGTATGTAAAATCTGATATGTCACATATAAAATCATACTATATCAATTTTCACAACTATTATGCTAATTTATTTTTATATTTAGTATTCCTATAATATAGACACATCATATGAATACTATTTGTCAACTATATATTATCAAGTAAAAGCTCTCTATCTGGTATTTCAGATGCTAAATGACACAGCTATGTGATACTGGACCCATGTTTTATCCTCTCCGAGTTCCATTTTTTTCATCATTATAATGAGAAAATGCTAAGAATTACCTGAAAAGAGCTGATATGGTGATTAAATGAGATGACATATACTGGTACGTACAGAACCTAGCACCCTCTGACTCTTAGATGTCATAATCAATACTGGAATATGGATTTCATTACATTTTGCATACCTCTATTTTTCCTTACAGGAGTGTGTCCCCAGCTTGATATCATATCCTTAGTATTTTGGTCACATATCAACCCAGCCTGTGATAGATTCTGGCTGATGTTTCATTTATCCCAAGTTCAGTCGATGGCAGCATTATAGCAATGCTGCTAACAGTCAGTCTAAGAGTGATGAAGCATCTTCCTCAACAGACTATGAAACTCTTATCATGGGTTTACTTTATCAGAAAAATGTATGACCACATGTAAATGCCTATAGCAATTCCCCAAAGACTGTCCTGCTGTCACAGGGGCACCTACACAATGACAGAGCAGAGATCTATCTGCTGATGAAAAATACTAATTTTGTCATTTGACCATAATAGCCTTGACAAGGAACATAAACCCATCATTAGGGGGACTACTACAAAAAATAGACGAATGTGCCACTTTATTCTAAGAGTACAACAGAGTTCGAACTGCATTCATGAAAAAAAAGAAAACAGAAAAGATACGAGGAATTATGTACTTGAAAAAGCATGAGGGGCGCCTGGGTGGCTCAGTTGGTTAAGTGTCTGACTTTGGCTCAGGTCATGGGTCAAGCGTCTGACTTTGGCTCAGTTTGTGGGTTCAAGCCCCACGTCGGGCTCTGTGCTGATAGCTCGGAGCCTGGAACCTGCTTCAGATTTTGTGTCTCCCTCTCTCTCTGACCCTCCCCCACTCACACTCTGTCTCTGTCTGTCTCTCTCTCAAGAATAAATAAACATTAAAAAAAATTTTTTTAAAGGAAAAAGCATGAATTTTGAATGCACTAAAAAACTGCATCCACTGAGCCATGATTGTAGCACAGTATGTGACATCAGTATGCACAGAACCTGAATTTTGGCAGCATTTTAAGTGTGTTTATGGAAGATGTTTTAGAAAAGCTAATGGGCATCATCTTGCCAACGGCACATGACACATTACGTTATTGAATAATTAAGTTAGTGAGGTAAGTTAGTAAATGAAGCATTCTGTTAGTCATGAAAATCACTTTGGCAACCTGTGAATTGTGTAGGCACATCAGAGACTAAGAAAAGTACAAATTTAACCGTCATTATAGAGATGTATAGAGATACATGGATATCTCAGGTGTGTGTGTGGATGTATTTCATTTCCCAAATTGTATATAAGCTGTGCATGAGTATATTTCTTCTGAATATTCTTCATAATACAGTATTTTTTTTCCTTCTGGTGTACCATGATCATTTTAAGACAATTTTCATTTGTTTCAGTTCCTTGGATTAGGGTTTTATTTTTATGCTCCAGCCAAAAGAACAGTATGTGATATAGCTCTTATTTTAGTGACAGACATTCCATATGTACCGTGCATGAAATGTTAACAAATTATAAATCATCCAACATAACCAAGCTGATAACATATGACAGATATAGTCTACTGACATAGAGTTAGACAGGCAATTTTGAGAAAGTGAGTTTGTAGTAATTTTGAAGGGAAATCTCTTTTTCATAGCTTAAAAAAAAGTAGAGAAATTAGGAACAAAGAAAAATATAAATTAGGTGGGCAACAGAAATCTGACTACACTATTGTTTATTTTCCATCCAGATCACTAGTATGTTTAACTCCCAAATTAGCAAAAAACAAAAACAAACAAAAAACCATCAGGAAGAAGAATTACTGTCCTCGGTGTCTCTCCCTGCCTTGGGACCATTTAAACCTAAACAGTTTTCTTCCCACAGCACTTCAGGGAGGAAGCCTGTGCAGGCCTAAACTAAGCATCCTCATGGAACGGGGATGCAAGGTGGGTATGAGGAACTACTTGACGACAGGCTTCCGCTCAGATCTAGCTTCTGTCCACCTGGTACAGAATCTGCACATGCAGGCCCTCCAGGTTGGGAGAGCCAAAATCTGAAGTAACAAATGAGATGCAGGAAGATTCCAAGCAAGGACTAAGCTGGGGAGACTAGATGACTTTTTAGTTTCTCATTAGTGCATCTTTATATTTCTCATACTACTGGGTATGTTAATGTTTATTTGACAAATCTACAGTTACAGTATATATAACTTAAAAAACATGTCAAAGGGACCCCGGGGTGGCTCAGTCAGTTAAGCATCCGACTTTGGTTCAGGTCATAACCTCATGGTTTGTGAGTTCAAGCCCCAAGTCTGGCTCTGTGCTGACAGCTCGGAGCTTGAAGCCTCTTCAGATTCTGTGTCTCCCTCTCTCTCCAACCCTCCCCTGCTCTCACTCTGTCTCTCTCTCTCAAAAATAAATAAACATTAGGGGCGCCTGGGTGGCTCAGTCAGTTAAGCATCCGACTACAGCTCAGGTCATGATCTCACAGTCTGTGAGTTCGAGTCCCACATCGGGCTCTGTGCTGACAGCTCAGAGCCTGGAGCCTCTTCAGATTCTGTGTCTCCCTCTCTCTCTACCCCTCCCCTGCTCATGCTCTGTCTCTCTGTCTCTCAAAAATGAATAAATGTTAAAAAAAATTAGAAAAAGAAAATAAATAAATAAATAAATAAATAAATAAATAAATAAATAGAATAAAAATATGTCAATGCCAAATATGAAATGTTTCTTGCCTACAGTCATGTTATGTAAATGCTGAAAATCATCTGGCTTACAAAGTTATAAGTGAGATATGAAGTGCATCATTTAAATAGCTGACTGTGATAATAATAGGTTTAAAGAGGGGAGACTACAATTTCACTTAATTGTTACCTTATTATTAGTTTAATTAATTACATACTAAAGCTTAACTATATGTGAAATATCATACTTATTTTATGAAAGCCTCACAAATTACATCTTAACCATCATGATGCAAATCACCAAAATAAAAATACTTTCCAAGTGAAACAGAACAGCAAAAAAAGGAAACAACCTTAATGCTCAGTAGTATAGGAACAGATCATTCAAGTAGATTATATTATTTTAAGTGGAATACTATATAAAAACAAAATAAATGGAACACTATATAGTAGTTTAAGAGATGAACTACTGCATTTCACCAATTCCAAGCTGTACTATTTTCTACATTTTACTATATGAAATGGGGTTGCTTCATAAATTTCTGTTCTTCAGGCAGTAGCCATGCTTCGGATGCTATTGACTAAGCATGGAAAAAAATGACTGTCATCCCTGATGGCACACCTGGACAATTACAATCCTGTAATACTGCACTCAACAAACCACTTAAGAATTGCCTGAAGACTGAGTGTGAATCTTGATTGTTATCCACCTTCTGGACAGATCAAGAAAGTGCCAACACCAAAACTGACACAATGGGTATCAGTGACTTGGAAAAAAATATTGGAGATAATAATAGAGCATTCTTTAAAGAAGTGCTCTTTCAGAAATACTTTGAATAGCACAAAGGATAATACTGTTTAGAAAAACATAAGCATTAGTAACTGAGTCAAGCAGTGATTCAAGAACTTAACTCTGAATGTGAAGAGGTGTTAGAAATATCTTGTAAATTTTTCTTGTATTTTCCTTTCTATATACACAGAGTAATAAGTGATAAAAATCTACATCTACTAAGTCTGAAAGAGCTCTTTCAGTAAGAAGATCAGTTTAACTGGCAATGTTTTTTTCTGTCCTAGTGATATAAAAATATTGATGAGTCAAACATGGTAGATCTATATGCAAATATAAGGATAGATCTCAAAAGCATATTGTTGAAGAAAAAATTATGTTGTAAAAATATACATACAGTATGAACCTACTCATATAAAAAGAACTCACATAAAATTGTAACCCATATTTTTGTAGCTACATATACACATGCAGGTCAAAATTTTAAAAATGCACTGAAAGGAAACACACAAAGGTAATTATAGAAATTAATTCAGGCCAGGTGGAGGTAAGAAAATCAGAATTAGGGGTCATAGAAAAATGTGATTTAACCTAATCACTCATAAAGTTCTACTTCTGGAGTGGGAAATATACTCTTACATTACTGATATTTTTTCAAGTACTATATACCTAGAAAAACTGGCCCAAAGCAAATATATATATATATATATATATATATATATATATATATATATACACACACACACACACACACACACACACATACATATATGTGTATATATATAATATATATGTGTATATATGTGTATATATATGTGTGTATATATGTGTGTATATATGTGCATATATGTGTGTATATGTGTGTATATATATGTATGTGTGTGTATATATGTGTGTATATATGTGCATATATGTGTGTATATGTGTGTATATATATGTATGTGTGTATATATGTGTGTATATATGTGTATATATATAATATATATGTGTATACATGTGTATATATATATATATTAATCAGTAGTTAATTACTAGTAGTTAATGGGAATATCAGTCTTCTTTGTTTTCAAGTTGGAACTTTCTCAATTTTCACATTAGGTCTCATGTTTTCAAAAGTAAAATAACATTAGGGAGTTAATCACACACTTGCATTTTTAAATGTCAGATAAAATAATCATGCATGAACTTGATTATGCATCTTTCTATCAGAGCCATCTAATAGTATGAGCCAAAAGTCCTGTATTTGCTTTGTCCCTTGACTCTCTCTCTGTCTCATGCAATGAAGAAAAAATGCAATAAATCTGGGTTTCATTACCCTAATTTCAGGAAATTTCTTGTCAATTTTAGAAAGCAGCTCTTTGTGAGAAGCATCCATTCTTTCATCTTCTATTCTGGATTTATGTAAGTTGTAAACATGACTTTAAACCCTATAAACTTGACTTCTCAGACAAAGTGTTTTATCTTTATTACTCTTGATAATCTCATGTTCCAAAATGGTCTCTTAGTTATTTAATGAAGAAGCTTAACCTCTTTCTCCTTAAATGTTATTCTCTTCTTCCTTACAGAGAAAGATAAATAAAGTAAAGATGTGTGCATTACAATTCAGCATGGAAACAGGGCTTATGAAAGACTTACCACAGATCTGGGGGATGGAATGCAGCAGGAAATAGCAATTATTTTGCTATATGTACTGTATCAGCTAGGTTTGGAATGCAGGAAAGAAAAATTATTCCAGCTCTTTTAAGCTAAAAAGCCAATATAGCAAAGTAGAAGTTTGCAAAATTATTGGCAGAACTGGACTAGCAGGCTTTAGGCTAGGCCACCAGTAGGGAATCTCAGAAAAGAGCACAGAACTGTCCCCATGTCACCACTGGGAATTTTTGGAATCCTAAACCTGTGGATCTGGAAGTCATCGATGGATCTGCCTTAAATGTCTCTTCTCATCAATCAAACTAGCGCCTTGGCCACAGAATGCAGTTACAGACAAACAAAATTTCTCTACAACTTAACTTGCCGACATCAACAACACAGCAGAAACACTGCCCCCACTTTACTTTCTCCCTCCAGATCTTATTTGAGTGTATATAAATGGCAGGGCTACATCACATTAGAAACTTCATAAAGTCTAAAGAAGATTCCAAAAACTCTCCAGTCCTGCCAACTATTGGTATCATAGCAACAATACAACCAATACTGATATTCAATTAATATTCTGAAGAAGTACATCCAAGCACTCTGAATTTTGTTCTGTTTTAATTAAAATTCTCAGAAGTCTACAGTGAGGTAATGTTTCCTCTCTAACTTGCTTCCTTTCTGGTTTTGGTCTCTGCCAATTTACATGTAGAGCTCACTGTGTCACAGTTACCATCTGTTTAAATAACCCACATCTCAGAGATTTCCACGGCTGCACGTGTCTCGGCAAACCTCTCAGTTTGGAGATCTAGGTCAGTCAGCCTAGATTTTTAACAGAACAGTTGGCTTTCCTATACAAATAACTGTATTTAGAATTTTAGAGGGTTCATTTCCTTTGTCAAGTTATTGATCATCTGCATATATTTTAATTATAATAAGGCAGCATGATGGAGGGGAAGAAGCATGGGCATTAAAGACAAGACCTTTGGTAGGTGTCTTAAAACCTGGCTAATAACTAGGTTATATAACCGGCAGACTTATTTTGGGTCTCAAAAACCAGGAAAAGAATTTGAACTATTGAGTTTTTTTCTGCCTTTTAAGGTACAATAATGCTTGTCCAGTAACTTCAGAATGCTTCTCCATATCAAGCCTGTAATTTACTGGAGCTGATTTTTAAAACTAAGAGGTAATCGCTATTACCTGATAACCTATCAGAAGAATCACTTAAAAGCTTGCTGTGTCTCAAAATGCGCCTCCTTACTGCGATGTCTGGGGAATGTTCTTATTCCATTAGTAAACCACAATCAAATAAATGAAAACACACATTCTGAGAGAGTTCTTGTGCTCTTTATGAAAATTGCCTTCTCATGTTTTTGTTTACAAACTGCATATATAAAATTGACAATTCTTTTTCATTACTATCTGACCTCAGTAATACTTGCTCTGTAACACTCTCCTGTATGACCACCTCCAGTTCAGTCACCAATTACATTTAGTCAGGAGTGGCTCTATCATTCATTAAACATAACCATTCCTAATTACATTCAACAGTTCAAATAGTGGGGAGCCTGGGTGGCTCAGTCAGTTAAGCATCCAACTCTTGATTTTAGCTCAGGTCACGATCTCATGGTTTGTGGGATCTAGCCCCACATGGGTCTTTGCGCTGACAGCACAGAGTGCTTGGGATTCTCTCTCTCTGCCCCTCCCCCACTCACACACACAGACAAACACACACACACACACACACTCTCTCTCTCTCTCTCGAAATAAACTTAAAAAAAAAACAATTCAAATAGCATTTATGGAGTACCTAACCAAGTGTCAGACATAGTGGTAGGTACAAAAGACACAAGCATAAATACCACATAATTCTTGTCCTCAGGGCACTCAGAATCTCTTGGAGAACACACACAAACTCAAACACCCAGTACACATACACACATATGCACATGTTTGCAAGGGCAGTGCAAACAAAATACAATAGTAGTGAGCTCTATACTTGCAGTGTAACAAATAAAGTTCTTCAGGAGCTCTTAAAGATAAGCAATTGATTAGCAATGGGAACAGGGATTTGCCAAATCAATTGTGCTTTGACACAAAGTAGAACAGTTGTTATTCTATAACTATTAATTATTTCTATTATACGAAAGGAAAAATCACTTTCAGAGAAAATTTTACTTCCTCCCTTTCTCTGGCTCATCTGTGCTCAGTTTGTGCATCCCTCACTATGTAGCATCTGGCTTCATCACAAATGGATTCGATGGCTCAGGGCCGGAGCTGATTGGCAGATACAGCTACAGCTAAGATCTGCAGAAGAGGTCCCAGTGTTGCTATGGTGACAGAGCTCATGCTACCAAGTGGCTCAGTCAGGGTGTGTCATATTGAACCACAGTTACTGGGCGGGGAACCCAGGTCCCTCTGAAGCCTAGCCTGGCCTCCCTTGTCTTTCCCAGTAGTATCCATTATTCTACCCTGATTTCTCAAGTCACTACATATAATCAATTCAAGCCTATGACTAAATTTGTTTCAAAGGCAATTTAGAGTGCAAACTAGACTAATTTCAGGTAAATGACATGAGTTATCTCTCCGAGTAAGTGTTGCTAAACTCCAAGGAATGCCATTCATACTAAGGCTTGCTCTAGGGGGCACCATTCACTAGAATATTCTCTGAAGGTTGTCCCCAGGGGCTACTGTATTGCCAATAGCGTCTTAAGACATTTACAATTCTTTCTAGAACCTCTAAGGTTACTTTTTTCCCATGAAAGGAGATCTGAGATATCTACATAAATATATATAGATATTTTCTATGTATGTGAAAGTACCTTTAGTTTCCATAATCACTTTGAAACCACCCCCTTTTTAATCCTTCTCATTTTTTTGAAAAGTAAAGAACAGAATAGTTTTGTTGTTTTGGTTTTTTTTTTGTAGGATGCAGAGACCCAGTTTAAGATGACTGGTAAGCCTCAATAAATACTCAATAAATATTTGTATATTTAGTTTTCTTAATTATTCATTTATATAAGCCTAACAGGATCTCTGTTTATGCTATTATAATGCAATTGAACACGTAAATTGTGTATGTTCTTGAATGCACAAAAGCACATTACTTTTAAACTTTTCATTAAGATACAGGTTTTAGTAATTGTGAATGGCCTTTCCCAGATTATTCTGAACTATTTAAGCTTCACTGTAAAAAAAACAAATAAAGCCAATTCTCCAAATTTCATAGTGAACTCATTATTGCATCAATCTGCAAAATGCAGTGATTACATGGGTAGACGTCAGTATCTTTTTTCCACACAAAGGCAGGCACTCCTGAGTGTCCAGGGTTCTGGAAGTGCTTCCAAAGCTCCAAGCATCTTCTTTCTTGAACACTACGTAAGAACTGTAATTATTCATAGAGGAGAGATGCAGAAGCAAAACTATCCTCATGGACATGATCATTTCAGTTGCGAGAAATAAAGCATACAGAGGCACAATGTAAAAACATTATTACAGCTACTGAAACATAAAGTAACAGAATAAGCTGATTCTTTCACTTCTAAGACGGCAGAATTTTACCACATATCAGCCTGCCCTCTTTCTTCTAGTTATACTGCATCCTGAAATTATTAGGTAATTATTACCTATAAAGATCAAACATTACTCCTGGCAGTACTGAATTTTAAATCTGTTTGGGTTCACAGTTTTTATATATATATATATACAAACTTATCCTTATAACACACTCTAAATTCTCACCACTAAGAAGCAGTTCACTATCAATCAAGCTTCTCAGCATCAATAAATGTTCTAACATTATAAAATGTATGAAACAGTACATGCAGTGTAGAAGCTAGAATTGAGAGACACGAAAGGTTGTGTAACATAAATTCAGAGAAGAAAAATATAACTGACTTTCATAACCAGCATTTAAAAACTTATTATTTTTTTAAGATCTAAAAACCATTTTGATTTCAAGTTAAGGCTGACCATTCACTCTTTTAGGGCTACTGAAATTGATTCCTTACCAAAATTGAAGTCACTGTAAATCTTATTATGGGGAAACTTTGAGAGGGAGGTAAAAGGGGAAATAAAAACAAATGGCTTCAAGTCTGTTGAAATTGCAACAAGCAACTGGCTGAGTGAAACATTACTTTTAATCCCAGAAAATCAGTTGCACAGAGTCTCTGTGATGTATTATGGTCCTAATGGTTTATGACATAGCATACCCACATGTCACTGCTTAATTCAATGGATATTTTTCAGCCAGTTGCAAAAAGAGCAAGCCAAAGACTTATTGTAGCTTCTGTGAGATTCTGGTTTAAGTGGTTGAAAGCCTGTGCCCTCCAAAGCCACGGCCAACATCCCTAGGATTCAAATACCTCATTACTCACGGAGCTTCACGTGTTGTATGTGCAGATCTAGTTTCTCAAAGTTAATCATCCATGTGTTAAAATCTTAATGAAAATTAAGTAGATAAAAGATAACATTCCTACAGTATATTTTGGGCTAAGTGAACATATCTCCTGGGAAGTTGCAATCAATCAGGTGGAGATTTTTCATTTAAAACTATTAATTTCAATCTAGCAAAATGTTGTCTATGGCAAAAGAACAGAATTACACATGCTTAATTTTAAGATCACATTGCTTACAGCATTTGAAGGTTAAAAGAGACCAAACTCCTGTGATTTTGAAGAACCACAAGTAAATGATAATAGAAAAATAGCCAAAAATCATATATACATATATTTTTTTTAGAAATTCAGTAAAGATTTTTCAGCCTTAACATCTCTAATGTTTACCTATATCTATGATAGAGAAGTTATTACTATGACCTAACTCATTAAGGAAGGGTGGGATCAAGATGGCAGAAAAAGGACTCATTGAAGCTTCCCATCCCACTCTTAACCCGTACAAAATGGCACAAATATATTTGAAAAGTGAAACATTCACAAGGCTGGTGGAATAAAAGACACGACCTAAGTGAACAGAAATACTTAAATGACAGAATTCAGACTGTCAGAAAAAGGATGGAGGGCAGCTGCAAGAGAACTAGAACAGGATAAGGAGTAGGTGGTGGTTACACTGCCCATTAGAAGAGTACAGGTGGCCCAGCAACTAAGGATGGTTGGCTACATCACCAATCCTGTGCTTTCCCACAGCCAAACATGCCTCCCCAAAACCCCCAAGCCTCACTTGTGCCCAGAAGAAGTAACCAGAGGTGCCTGACTCCATGGTGGCTCGAATAGGCCTGGGCAGGCAAGGTTCCCCAGAGCTCTCTCCCCAGCCCAGAAATGGGGACACCTCATCCCAAGCATCTCTTGCCACTTTCTGACAATCACTGGTGCGGAAGCATAAAATGCTGTGAACAGGTTCACCACTCACAAAGGTAAAAACACAACATAAAATTACCTATGAAAGAAAGGCCCAAATAAACACAGACGAAGTATGCAACCCAGTACATAGAAAACAGAACAAAAGAAAGTAACATATTTAATGGAACACGTCACCTACCACGTGATTTAGAAGTATCTTATACTACACACACATAGAAAATGAACAAGAGATCTCAGAAACAAAAAAAAAAAAAGATTTATTTAAAATTCATAAACTGGATAGGATAGGGAACAAAAGAGATGCAAGTGAAGATTAGTTCCAGGAAAAATAAGTGTGTCTATCTATGAAATACCTGTATAAGAATTTTCATAGTAGCTTTTTTCATTATAGTCCATACATCCATCAGTAAGAGTCTGGATAAACAAACTATAATATGTTCATAATAAGTATGCCACCGAGAAGTAGCATACTTCTCAGAAAGTAACATGCTATTGAGACAGACATCATCATGAAAAAAAAAAACTCACAGACATATTGAGCAAAAGAAACGAAACACAAAAGCGTATATGCTATATAGTTTCATTTTTATAAAGTTCAAAAATGGTGATAGAGCTATCAAAATAATGGCTGTCTCTCATGGAGAGTAAGGATTGCCTGAGGCCCAAGAGAACTTTTTGGAATTAAGGAACTGTATCTTGATCAATGTGAAGCACCTGGGACCTGTGCGTTTTTAAATATATAAATTATACCTCAATAAAAAAGAGAGGGAAGAAGTGAGCTGGAAAATTGGCCAAGAAAAGTATACCAAAATATATCAAAACAAGGAAAAGAAAATGAAAGCTTGAAAGAAAAACACAGAAACCTGGAGAATAGGTGTAAATCCTTAAAGATTTTATGCAGTAGTCCCAGAAATAGAGAACAGATCAACAGACTGGAGGAAATGCTTCCGTAATTTATAATACTTCTCAAACCTAAAAAAAAAAATTAGCCCTCACAATCAAAGGGATGAGAGGGATCAGAGGAGGAGAAGCAGACACAGATCACAGTCATTCTGGAGCACCAAGAATAAAGAAAAAATATACTAGGCTTCTAGTACAAACACTTGAAGAATCCAAAATTAAATATTAGGTTTGAACAGAATTTTCAATAACATTTGATACAAGAGGACAGTAGAACTATATATTTAAAGTTATGAGATATACTACTCTCTAAATCTAAAATTCTATACTCCTAAGCTGTAATTCATGAGTGCAAAATAAAGACCTTTCCAGGTATGTGAAACTTCAAGTTTATCGATAATTCTCAGACACTATCTGAAAGAGTTACTAAAGGAGCTACTAAAGTAAAACAAATAATAAATATAAGTAGAAAAATGAACACAGAAGTAGCAGTGAGTCAAGAAAACAGTAAAATGTATGGATAAATACAAATAAATATTAATTGTAAAATTTTAAGCATTCAGTAATAATTTGGAATTTAAATCCCAGGAGCTATCAACATGGGAAGTGTCAAAGAAAGGAAGGAACAACGAAAGGAAAGTGCTCTCAGATCCTGGTCTTGCTCTCGAGAAGATACACCTACTAACTCTCATTGAAAGTGAAATTTAAATTATTGTTAAAAATGAAGGTGTTCCTCTAGAAGGATGGAACTAGAGGGTATTATGCTAAGTGAAATTAGAAAAAGACAAATATCATATGACTTCACTCATATGAGGACTTTAAGATACAAAACAGATGAACATAAGGGAAGGGAAGCAAAAATAATATAAAAACAGGGATGGGGACAAAACATAAGAGACTCTTAAATATGGAAAACAAACAAGAGAGTTACTGAAGGGGTTGTGGGAGGGGGGATAGGCTAAATGGGTAAGGGGCATTATGGAATCTACTCCTGAAATCATTGCTGCACCATATTCTAACTAACTTGGATGTAAATTTAAAAAAATAAATAAATTATTAAAAATTTAAAAAAATAAAAAAATAAAGGTGTTCCTCTAGAAGGATGGAAAACAGAAATATAATTTTCAATCATTATCAGCTCAAGTTTGGCCAGTGCCCATATTTTACCTGGCTTATTAAGGATTAAAAAATAAAATAAAATTAGTGGCCTGCATGTAAACACAGGACTATTTACTTAAAATCCAGATGGTTTGACAAGTCTATTTTTTAAAAGGGGAGGGGGTGAGAAAAAATAAGGAATAAAAAAGGGGACATTAAAATAGGTAAGAGATTTATTAAAAATGAAAAAAGAACACTCATGAGGAGCTTTACATAACTTTGAAAACCTAGGCAAATAATCTCTTTAGGAAAATATGTTACCAAAATTGGCACAAAAAATTAAAAAGTTCAAAAACAGTAAAGAGATGGAAAATATCTATCCCCCTCCAAAGTTAGTTGTTAAAATAGTTTAATAAGTTAATTTCTACATCCCTTCAAGAAGGAGATAATTCCCAGATTATAACAACTGTTCCATAACATGGAAAAGTGAAAAAGCTATTGTATTAATTTTATAATGCTGAAATAAACTCCTAAACCCAAGCCAGACAGGTCAATATAAGAACAAAAAGTCAGTCTTACTTAGAAACTTATAGTAAAATTCTAAATAAAAGTAGCAACAGATTGATTCCATCAGGACTAAGTAGGTCATTTATCCCAGGAATGCAACAGTGTCTCAACACTAAAAAATATATCAATGCAATTCACTACAATAATGGACAAAAGGAGGGGGAAGAAACCTATAGGAGGACCTCAAGCAATAAAATCCAACTCTCCTTTCCAATTAAAACAAAACAAAATTTATAGTAAACTAAGGATACACAGGAAACTAAGAAACATTCTTGACTCAGTATGAAGCTACAAGAAAACAAGAGCAATCATGGTATTTATTGGTGAAAACTAAAGCCAGGAATAAGAGAAAGATATCTTTATCTCTTCTATCATTCAACAACATGCTAGACTTTTTCATAAAACTGACTTATAAATCAAGAAAAAAGTAAAAGAATGATACAACATTTTAAAGGAAGTAAATGAATTTCAAGGCAGAAACGATAGCTGCCTACTCAATCATACCTTCTCTTTCACCTTGCATTTAAAAATGACAGTTTTGCCCAACAGCTAGAGAGACATTAAAAAGTTCTCTTACACATAGTGTTGGCAAGGATCCAAGGAAATAGATACTCCCATAATGGAGAGTATAAACTGGTGTAACCTTTCTGGAGGGCTATTTTTCTTGTCTTAAAATTTTAAAGTGTGCATATATTTTGACCCACAGATTTTTCTTATGAGACTCTACCCTAGACACATCCTTGCATATAGGCATAGAGACATATAAAAGAAAATTCACTGTGATGTTGTTTGTCATGTATGACACTTGGAAACAACCTGACCTGTTCCCATCAGAATAGCTGAATAAACTAAATAAATTTCCATGCTAGTCAGTCAACCATTTACAAATATTTTTTGAACACCAATAATGTGCAAGCCACTGTTCTAGGTCCTGGGGATATATCAATGAACAAACTCCAAAAGTAAATTCTACATTCTAGTGGAGGAACACAGACAATAAAGAAATAAATCTATTACATGGATACTGATGATTTGGTTGAAACTGTGGCCTCCTAAGTCATACCTGAGTGAATCAGTGAGAAAGATGATGTACATAGTCTAATGATTGGGTGTGGATGGCTCTAGTAAATTAATTCTCTTATTGCCAAGTATTTCATAAACACTGTGTATAAATACAAGGGTTATACAGAGAAATTACTTAAATCCTTTTTAAAACCATGGCTTGTTTAAAAATTTTCTCTGGACTCTATAGATATACTCATGACTCCCCCTTTCTAACAAAGCTACCTTTCTTATTAGAGAGATTTATTTTCATTTCTTCAAATTGGCACTCAGTCACTGTGCAACTTTGTTGAAATACCTGAACACATTTTATTTACAACATTTCCAAATAATTAATTATCTTAATTGCAAAAAGTCAAATATGTAACATTACCTAATTTCTAATTTGCAACTATTGGCATAGTACCTGACACGAATATGTTAGATCAAGTGTAAGTTTTATATGAATTTATGTAAGCTGTCATCCCTCAAGAAGATTACAGTCCCAAAATATATTTTTCAAATCTAGATTCAAATCTAGTTTCCTTCCCGTTAACAGCCATATGTCCTTGGAAAATGTATTTAACCTCTTAGCACTTCGGTTTTCTCACCTACAAACTGGGGAGATAAAATCTACCCCTTGGGTTATTATTGTGGGTATCACATTCTGTTTGTGGGAGTCACGATACGTTAAGTGATTATTTAATATTTGTGAAAATGCTTAAAACCATTAAATGTGTGTATATGTTGTCCCCCTTCTCTACAGTGTAACATAAATGAAAGATGGAGAAGGATGGGAATAGAAGAAAAGAAAGAACAGTGGACCATAAAATAGTTTTAAAAGGTCCAGTGAAGAATTTGGCTAGTGAACTCTTTGGCAGAATTAAAGCAAAGAAATCCAGAAATCTTAAGTGGTAACACAAATTTCCATCATATCTGTGGATATCTGACCTTCAAGGCAAATTACCCATCTTTTAAGTTAATTCAATAGCAACCCACACACATGCACATGTGCACACGCACACACACACACAGATACACACACACACACACACACACACACACACACACACCCCCCTAAGGCTGTCTATGGGCCAGACATGATTGAAGGATCCTAAGGCAGAAAAGATATACCCCATATCCTCTCAGGGTTTGTAGGTTGGGTGATCCTCACAGAAGACTTCCTAGGGTATCTAAAAATACTATTAAAGAATGGAGAAAGACAGAGACAGAGACAGAGAGATACGTTCCATTAAATGAGCAGTAAGGAAACTCCAATAACATGTGGATGTTAGTGTCCACTTGGTTCTGTATCTTTGCTGAAGTCTCAAAAACAGAGCTTAGATGAACTTTTATGGCATATTTAGAGGACCAGTGTCCTTGTAGGAAAACTTGGGAACTACACATAAGAAGGGAGAATGGTGATTAAGAGAGGGAAAAATGAAGCAAGAACAAAGTATAAGCCCAAGCAAAATCTAAGATGTGATCTTAGCAAAAATTAGGATTATTCTGCTTTTTCTGAATTTACTTGTATGGTAACAAGTTTTTTGTGTTCTATTTATTAGACTTTGAGTGAGAAACAGTGTCAACAAAATACTACAATAATTTCATTAGCTGCTAACAAATACTCCTAACTCCTGCTTGCTGTGATCTCATATCCATCTAACTTGCAGCTCCTTGTTCCTTTCTCCTCCCACTAGCCAGTCCAATCATAGCTTTTTGGACTACTGAAACTATGTGGTAAAGGAACACAAACCATGGTGCAGGTGTAGGTGACTACTCCACTCTGCTTCAACAATTACACAGGGGCTAAAATGCCATGAGGGGTACCATGTGCCAGCCCCTCACCAAATGGTTTATGCTCATTGTACCTTTGAATCCTCACATATAGTAGATACTACTGTGATCTTTATCTGAACAGTGAAGAGATCGAAACACAGAGATTCATTAATATGCCCAGGGTCCTACAGTTTGAGATGGTGTCTGTATCCTATCCAAATTTCAGGATCTTAAGTACTACCCTGTATGCATTCCACAGGCTTTTATTCATTGAGCAAACATTAGGCAATTACCATATGCTAGGCACTGTGCCTTGCACTCAGAAATTCAGGCTGCAGCATGGAGAAACTGCACTAGATTGATCCAAACTGAGAATCGGTCAGGCACGTGAAATGAAGATTAAGGGGGAGTTGAGGATATTTTCAAGAGAGTATGGAAGGCGAGGTTCATGGAATTTAAGAGGAATGAGAAGGGAAGGGGGTAGGGGGGCCAACAGGCAAGAAGGGAACACAGAAGCCAAAGGCTGAAGAAGAAAGAGTATTTTAATAGTGGTCATGTGAGAAAGCTAAAAGGAAAGGTTGTGTTCCAAGACTGGGCTGTAGGGAATTAATAGTTTGGGGTGTGAAGCCATTCCATAATTTAGTGAAAGTCATAAAGGTAAGAAAAGTTGAGGAATCCAGAGGCCAGGATGATGGCAGCCACTAGAGGGAGAAAGCAAATGTACTCCAAATGCTTAGTTTTACAGTTTATGACAGGGAATGACAGTGATCTAAGAAATGGATAGGAAAGAGGAAGGGTGGTAGATGGGATAGAAACAGCCTTAAATTAGAAGGAGCTTTACATAACCTTTTACATCAGAACCTAAATTTAATATTTTTTATTATTGTAACACAGTTAGTATTTACAAAATGTCGCCCATGTGTTTTCACTTTTCTTTCCAGCATATTCTGACATTATGACATCAAGGAAGGTGACAGGGAAAACTCCACTCTGGGATGGAGAAAAGATATGGCACAGGAAGTGGCTGTAAGATTCAAGGAGGGAATGAAAGGCTGCCAGATGTACCCAGGTGGATTGCAGGAGCAGAAGATACAGGCAAGGGTGAAAGGTCAGATGCACAGGTCCTTAACTTTCCCAGGCTGGTGAGGGGCAGGGTATTATGGAAATATTCAGGTAGGCACCGGGAGCTCTAAAACACTGGGAAGTCTGGTTAGTGGCACACTTTTGTGAGTGTTGCCTGAGGAAGTTCTTCACATGCTCATGCCCAACACTGTACAACATACAGCAGAAACACAAGTGGAAGAAAGTGGCTCAGTGGGTGAGTGGAATAGAGCCTCAAACCCCACCCGCCATGTTTTCTGCTAGGGTATACAAGGAATCCAGAATTTTCCATATGCCCCAGGGAGAATATGAGGAGGTGAAAACAGGGCTAGAGGTGGGACAAAGTAAGTACAGTGTGTAGGGATTTGGTGAGCAAAGGCAAATAGCTGGGTTCAGGGGTATGTGCTGGAAGTGCTTTTGTGGTACCCACAATGCAAGTCTTGGCCAGACAGATTTCAGCAGCCACCAATGTCAAAAGCAAAGCAAACCAGTCACTGCCCAGCAAGGACCCAGGAAGGTCTAGAGGATGAGGATTGGTTATGTGATCCCCATTTGTCCTGCTAGGAGATCATGTAAGCCCTATCACCCGTACAGCAAGATGTCACTTTAGAAAGGAAATGTGGCAGAGGAAGAAATACAAAACTGAAATCGAATATTCACTTGATAAAGACCAAGCTATCCAAAATAAGTTACTTAAATCAGAAGATAATGTGATACAACAAATTGTCAAGTTTAAGTTTTGCCTTCTCATTCTCCCCATTCAAACCCTTCACAAACCCCACTATTCAATGCAGATCAGCTCACATGCAGGACATGAAATACCTCCGCTTTCTTGGCAAGTGTGCATGCAGTGTGCAAAGGGACAGTTTCAATGCACACAAACAACAAAAAGTATTTCTTCCAAGTTATCATAATTGGTAAATATTAAGATAATTTTAAACTTAATTCCCATACCTTTATTTCATTTTATTCCTTTTAGTCATAAACCACTGTATCATGAAATAAATCTTCCCTGCTTTTAGAATTCTTATTTGCTTCTTTTCATTATTTGGAGGTTACATTCTTTCTTAAACTGATGTAATCCAAATTGTATGTATTTAGCCCCTACAAGCCTTTCTTTTAAATGAATCTCAATATTTACTTAATTCCATTTTTTTCCTGCTCCACATTTCTTTGTTTTTAATATCTTTCAGGTTTAGATGTAGCTAAAAAGGAAAGGAATACCTGGTTAGTGATGTCTCATTAAATAGAAGCAGAGGTTATCCAGTACATCCCACATATCACACATCAGTCTTCTCAGCTATTAAATCACATCATAAATGTATGTAATATGATTTCCACTATCAAATTTCTTTCCTTTCTCCTTAATGCTTTCAGAGCTAGATTTGAGTTTGGCTGCCCCAAACCCAACCGCACAAAAGCTCAAAAGACTTTACCTTTTTTTCCCATTAACTTCCTGCAAATGTTAAGATTTCTTTGTACAAAGTAACAGTTTACACAGTAAAACCAAGTGGGGCGTGTATGGGAAATCTTGATACCTTCCTCTCAATCTTGCTTATTAGAACCTAAAGCTGCTCTTAAAAAATTAGATCGTAAAAGAAAACTGAGTCGGAATCATTCATGGGCTGGAAGCTAGGGATGCTGCCAGAGCAAAAACTCCAGCTTCTCATTATTCCCACTGAAATAGGTTTCAGCTTCGCTTTTTCTCCAAATAGATGAACACTTACATGTCATTCCAAAATGAATTCATGAAACCCCTTTTCTATCCTAGATCTATCACAAACACCTCCATCCCTATTTGAACAATGATTAAGATCCTCTCAAAAAGGCTTTCAAAGGATTAGCCATTAAAATATATTTCAGCAGGAAGCAAAATCAGTACTATATTCACTGGCAGTAAACATATAAAAGGAGAACCACTGATCCCCAAAGGATCGAACCTTTTCATAAGCCTGGACGTTCCCTTTACAGGAAATGGAGTAAAAATAATGAGAAGTAGAGGGCCCACCTCTAACCTCCACCTGGCACCAACTCAGGTGCAAATTCACTGAGCCTAATTATACCAATCTGCCTGTTGAGTGTGGAATCCCCACAAGACTTCTCTCGGAAACCACTGACAACCTCAACTATAAAGAAGGGAATACCGAGGAAAAATCATTCCTACTAGTCAGCACCATCTGTTACATTTACAAACAAATATTAGAGAGGTCTGTAACGTTCTAGACAGATCAGAATATCCATGCATACTCATTAGCATTCTCACTAACATTTCCTAAATCAAAAGCAGTATATATATATTATATTGATGGTGATAGTGTTAGAATTGTTATCCCGAGGCTGCTGTGTTTGTAATGTGGGGTATTCTAATTCTAACATTCCCTGTGACCTGCAGAACCATGATCATCAATGTGGAAGAAAGGAAACATAGACGTAAAATACAAAAGATGAAATAGAACCACATAGTCCTGAGCCCAAGTTATAGTCCTGAAATACCATTTCCCAATAAAAGAAACCAGGACTTCCTGGAGAAATGGCTGACCTCAGGTCTAGGGAAGGAAATACATAAGGAGACACTAGAATATCTTCACAAACTAGATAGCAAGGAAGCATCCAGAGACTAGCAGGATCATGTCATAAGGATTCAGGCACTAACTTTAAGAGGATCTTGCTAGCCAAAAATGTGGGCATGAAGGTAACAGCTGGGAGAGCATGCAGAATTAGAAGGGAAGAGGATCTATGCTTTGGAAAATGTTACTTAATGACCAAGTGGAGAATGTTCCTGTAGACAAGAAAGAGACTAAGAGTCAAGGAAAAAAGAAAACAGAGGATGTTATGCCATGGAAACCAATGGAAAACAATGTTTCAAGGGCAGACTGGTCATCAACATCAAATGTTTTAAGAATTCAAATAAAGTGAGGATTGAAATACAACCAGTGGATTTAGCACTTTGGCACCCTTGGAGCTATGGCATATAGCAAAACCAAAAGATATGAATGAGACACATAAATAAAATGTCATAAGGCTAGACATGATTTGTATGTTAGGACATCTCGGAAACAAGTATGATTCAATCTGGTGTGTGTATTGGGTGGGGGTAGATAGGAGTGAAATATTTACAAAGAAAATAAGGTCAGGGACTCCTGGGTGGCTCAGTTGGTTGGGCATCTGACTTTGGCTCAGGTCGTGATCTCACAGTTCATGAGTTCGAGCCCCGCATCGGGCTCTGTGCTGACAGCTCAGAGCCTGGAGCCTGCTTCAGATTGTGTCTTCCTCTCTCTCTGCCCCTCCCCTGCTCGTGCTGGCTCTCTCTCTCTCTCTCTCTCTCTCTCTCTCTCTCAAAAATAAACATTAAGCAAAAAAAAATTTAAAAAAAGGACTATTATGGTAATCTGTTAAGAAAGCCTAATTAACAGCACTTCATGAGTAAAGACCATTGGTGGACAAACTCAACTATGGATATTTCAACTATGCCAAAAATATGGAATATTTTGAGTGTTTATAGAGATTTTAAGAATGCTTTTAAATACCTAAGAATAGTAAAATAGATCCAAAAATCTATTCCTAAAAATGTAACCACAGGAAGAGATAGTTCATGAGTGTGAAGGTAAAAAAAAAAAAAAAAAAAAAAAAAAAAAAAAGCCTCTGTTTGAAGAATGGGATAACTTCAATACAGGATAAAGGTAGTAAGGAAAAAGTTCCTTGTGGGCACCTAACTGTATCTGTATCTGTATCTCTCTCTCTCTCTCTCTCTCTCTCTCTCTCTCTCTCTCTGTGTGTGTGTGTGTGTGTGTGTGTGTGTGTGTGTGTATGTAGTAATATATTTATTTAGGAAAACTACTATACTACCTTTCAAACCCTTAGTCTGTCATCTCTGGACTGTCACATCACAGAAAATTGCTGACTGCTGGTCTCCTTGCCTCCAGTTTGTCTATCCTTCGATCCATTCTGCCAAAAGATGTCTAACTTACTCTTGCTAAGCATGCTGTGCTACTGTCCATCCTGCTAACACATCTCTGATGGCTCCCACCAACTACTAAATACATTTCAAGAGAAGTAGAACATAAAGTACACTTAGAGAACCAAAAGTATCTAACTAACCATAAATCTTATCAATTTCATCTTGCTTTTCCAAACAAAAGTTAAGTATATATCCTGAAATATGGTTTGGTAACCAGATGCCCAGATAAAGGTACCAGCCAGCCAGTAAGCTACATGAGGTATGGGACCATGCAATATTCATTTGTGACTTCAAATGAATGTTATATTGGACCCCACAGATAGTAGGGCATTAGTACATGATAATTATTTAGTAAATTAATTAATTCACTCAAATATTTATTGAGCAAATCAATGTTTTGGGGGTGTTTTTGCTGCTTGTGCTATAACAGTATATGTGACAGGGAAGATCCTTACTCTCATGGAGCTTATAGTCTCATAGCAGTAGACAAGCAAAACAAAAACACAAACAAGGAAATTTCAGGTAATTTAATTATTAAAATGAAATTCAAACCAGATAAAGGTGATGAATAGAGGATGAACAGGGAGAAAGGGACTGATATAGATTGAGTCATCAGGGAATCCTCACTGATGACGGGATATTTGTGCTGAGAGATGAGTAGCAAGACAGCCTGCTACACAACAATCTGGTGGCAAAGCTGTCCTGAGAGAGGGAACGGGAAGGGCAAAGACCCCTTAGCAGAAATAAGCTTGCCAGTTCCAAGGAACAGAAAGCATGATGTGCCAAGAGTAATATGAACCAGGAGGACAGTAGTAAGATGTTAGGTAGATGAGGTAGACAAAGTCTAGAATCTATTGGGTTTAGAATGCAAGTTTGGAATGCAACATGGAAAAGCAACAGGAGAGTTATGCAGGTACTAAGCAGAACAATTTGGTCTGGTTTACATTTTTGAAAGCTTACTTTGTATAAAACATAGATTGTAGAGAGGCAATAAAAATTGGAGTATCAGCAAGGATATTACTGTAGTAGTCCACCTGAGATGTGGGAAGCTGGCTTGGATTGGGGTGGAGACAAAAATGGAGAGGGCAACGGAGGTGGGGTTTGGACAAGTAGCCTCGTGTGGGAGTGGTACAGCAAGAAAGAAATGAAGTTGTAAGCTAAGATGGCAATGCAAACAAAAATAAAATTGGAAAACAATTAAGGGTACTTTCTAAAGAGCTCAAGTTATTAATTGTCCCTGACAGCCTTTACTGACCACTCATTCTGTTCCCCAACCCAACTCCTATCTTTCCTTTATTGTCCCCACTGCATGCAATTTTGTCTATAAGGTCAGGTCACAGTAATAATTATAATATATTTAATATAATAAAAAAAATCACTACTGCCTTGGGACCACTATCTGTATTTATGTAATCTATTTTATATAATAGGCATGGGAAAATAAGTCAAATACATATTTTTGAAATAAGCAAGTGAAAAAAAAATCACCTGACATAGTCAAGATCCGCCCTTGAAAGTGTATGCTTTAAAGATGGTGACATTGAAAAATAAAATAAGAATAATAATAAAGATGTGGCATTGATTTATGATCTCTTCTGTTGTCTTACTGACTACTTCACTACTTCCCTTTCTCTTTAACTTAGCTGCTCTCTAGCTTAGTATGAGTTACTTATATTAGAAACAGCCCAGCCCGGGTGCTAAATTATTATTTTCTGCATTTCAGAAAGACCCTAATGGGAACTTCTACAGTACAGAGAAAGCAATAATACAAACCAATCAAACCACAAGCATTTGCCTGTGTGATAAATGCATTCACCTTTAATAAATAGTGAGTTAGAAGGAAGAAAACAGTGATAATTGCAATGCATTCATTTTGAGGTGCTTTTTCATTCCTTCTCAAAAGGACATGACCTAAGAGGGAAATTATTCACAATGGTAGCACATTATTAGAATAAAGTGTATATAAATTTCATTACTAATGGTACCTGCCCTACTGCATGACCCATTTCATTGTTATTGATGGAACAGGAAAAGCCACATGAAAGCAAGTTAAATGTGTCATTATTTACCTTTTAGTTTATGCTTACCCATCTGACCAAGATGAACTTAAAACTGCTTGACCAAATTTTAGGCAGGTTTCTTCCTGACTACAGACCCCTGACCTCCTTTTTCCTAGAGTATTTACTTAGAAAACTTGCAATTAATCATTTGTTCTTTGCCCCTTTGGGACAGAAATCTGCTGTAACCCAGGAATGTCTTTCTCTAGGATGTGAGAGCTATCTCTATGAAATATAATCATCAAGAAAGATAGCATCCCTATCCCCCAGTCTCTGTGGAAAGGTAGAAGCCTTCACAAGCACTGATTAGAAATAAAAATGACCTAATCACAATACCAACATCTCCACTAATATCCTCTACTACTTTTCCACTAGCTCACCCCTGCACTGAAAAGCTCTCAGTCCTTTTGTTTCAGGAGAGTTGAGTTCAAGCTCTCTCCTATCACAATAGTGTTTGTCCCCTAATGCAATTGTCTTGAATAAAATCCTCCTTGCTTATTTAACTGATTTGGTACGATTTTTCTTTTATACATCAAGATTGCAGAAAGGAGACCTAAATTGGGTCTCCACAGCCCACGAAGATATGCTGGTGGAGTAAGGGGGCCCAGGAATTCATAGAAGGTGGTAATAAGTGGATACAAAGATGAGTCTGCAGATGTAAGTCACCTAAAATGCTGAACTACCAGAGACAAAGGCTATCCTTGATACCTCACACTATATGCCTTGAAAAAAGGAAGAGCTATATTATACAAGTTTTGTTCTGGACAACGGTTAAGCATGTGGAGGGAAGAAATACTTTCAAGAAGAGCACAGTGCCAGGCACCCAGAGTGAAACATATTCCAGTCCCAAGGAGCTTAAGCTGGTTCATTAGAGGGGAAAAGAGGATCTGTAAGAAAAAATAAGGCATGGGATAGGACATTCTTACTAAAGGAATAAGAGGCAAATTCTGCTTGTGATCAATGCATAAATTGGGAGAGAATGTAACACAAGGGAGAGTGGAAGGCATTCCTTTTTGCATGGTCAATGTGGGTATCAAATAGAAAGGGTGACTCACTCCCAATGTTTGAAGCACAAAAGAAGACCACACTTACTCTGGTGATATGAGGCATAATTTTTCAGAAGCAGAAGATGAAACCCAAGGATGATGAAGTAAGGAAAATGAAAACAATTAGTCTTGTGACTGTGACAAATGGTTGCAGGTTTTGGAAGAACCAGGGAAAACTTCACACGTATGACAAATATGTATGTACCACAGAGAATTAACAGGAGTTTACCAGATGGACAAGGTCTGAGAAGGGGTATTCTAGGAAAAGTGACAATAAATTTTAGGATGGAGAGGTCAAAACTTGAGTGTTGGAATGGCAACCAATTTATGTATCCAGAAATGTAGGCAGAAATCTGATGGTAATATCTGAAGAACCATGACTGAGATAATCAGATGTGAATTAGAAAGATAATTCTGCTATACACCAATAACTAAGTAACTGAAAAAGAAATCAAGGGATCAATCCCATTCACAATTGCACCAAAAACAGTAAGATATCTAGGAATAAACCTAAGTAAAGAGGTAAAAGATCTGTATTCTGAAAACTATAGAACACTTAAAGAAATTGAAGAAAACACAAAGAAATGGAAAAGCATTCCATGTTCATGGATTGGAGAACAAACATTGTTAAAGTGTCTATCCTACCTAAAGCAATCTATACATTTAATGCAACCCCTATCAAAATACCACCAGCATTTTTTGCAGAGCTAGACCAAACAATCCTAATATTTGTAAGGAATCACAAAAGACCCCGAATAGCCAAAGCAATCTTGAAAAAGAAAAACAAAACTGAAGGCATCGCGATTCCAGATTTCAAGCAATATTATCAGGTTGTAGCAGTCTAGAGGCAGCAACCTCTTTGACTTCAGCCAGAGCCACGTTTTACTAGACATGTCACCGAAGGCAAGGAGACCAAAAGCAAATATGAACCACTGGGACTTCATCAAGATAAAAAGCTTCTGCACAGTGAAGGAAACAACAAAACTAAAAGGCAGCCTACAGAATGGGAGAATGGCATATCTGATAAAGGGTTAGTACCCAAAATCTGTAAAGAACTTATCAAACACAAAACTCCCCCCCAAAACAAATAACCTAGTAAAGAAATGGGCAGAAGACAAGAATAGACACTTTTCCAAAGACGACATCCAGATGGCTAATAGACACATGAAAAGATGCTCAACATCATTCATCATCAGGGAAATGCAAATCAAAACCACAATGAGATACCACCTCACACCTGTCAGAATGGCTAAAATTAACAACACAAGAAACTACAGGTGTTGGCGAGGATGCAGAGAAAGGGTACCCCCCTTGCACTGTTGGTGGGAATGCAAACTGGTGCCACTCTGGAGAACATTAGGGACATTCCTCAAAAAACTAAAAATAGAACTACCCTACAATATAGCAATTACACCATTAGGTATTTACCCAAAGGATACAAAAATACAGACTCGAACGGGTACATGCATCCTGATGTTTACAGCAGCATTACCAACAATAGCCAGACTATAGAGAGAGCTCAAATATCCATCAACTGATGAATGGAGAAAGAAGATGTGGGGTATATATATATATATATATACACCATATATATATACCATATATATATATATATATATATATATATATATATATATATAAAATGGAATATTTCCCAGCCATCAAAAATAATGAAATCTTGCCATTTGCAATGACATGGATGGAGCTAGAATATATTTATGGTAAGTGAAATAAGTCAACCAGACAAATACCCTATGATTTCACTCATATGTGGAATTTAAGAACAAAACAGATGAAAATATGGTAAGGGGGAAAAAGGAGACAGGGAAACAAACCACAAGAGATTCTTAATGATAGAGAACAAACTGAGGGTTGATGGATGGAGGTGAGTGGGAGATGGGCTAGGAGGGTGATGTGTATTAAGAAGGGCACTTGTGATAAGTGCTGGGTGCTGTATGTAAGTGATGAATCACCGAATTCTATTCCTGAAACCAATATTGCACTGTATATTAGCCAAAATTTAAATTAAAACAAAGATATAATTCTGACTTTATGAGGAGGGTGGATGTTAAGAGGAAGAAATTAGGATACACGTTAGGGTACTGGTAAGAAATGTTGAGGGCTAAAAAAAAATAGTGGCAGTAGGGATGTAGAGAAATTTCTGGATTTGAACGATCTTCAAGGTTGTGAAATGAGGTAATGAACTGAGAAATAAGGAGTAAGCAGAACTTAGGAAGAGACTGAAAACTTGGTGGGATAAGAGCAGGTATTCAGGGAGAGACGCAGGGGTTTATGAAGTAAGATAAAACACTGAGATTGGAAAATCAGGCCAAAAGTTCAGAAGAGAGTGGCCACAGATACGTATCTGAGACAAGAATACTTAATTATAACTAAAAGTGTTGGCACTTACAAGATCACCAACCAAGAGGAAGACAAGGGGGCTGAGTGAGGATGGAGCCTTGGGGGAAGCCCATGCTTTGGGAGTAGACTAAGAAAGAGAAGCCAGTAACAAACGCCAAGAAGGGCTGGTAAGGCATGAAGGAGGTTTTACCAGAGGACATGGTATAAGTAGAACCAAAGGAAAATGTTTCCAAAAGTTTCATATGATTAAAACTATCAAATGCTAGGAAGAAGTCAACTAATGTAAGGATTAAAAAATAATTGTTGAATGTGGTTAATAAAAGAAAAACCTCAGTGTTTGAGCAGTAAAGACCTGGTGGGACTGAATCAAGAATGACCTCGATAGAGAAGAGAATAGAAGACCAAAATGAGGAGAAATAAATGGACTGACTTCTCCCTCAAGAATGTTAGCCGTAAAATAAAAAAGAGACACATTCATTTTGTCTATTGAAAATCCTTCCAGCTATTATTTATGATGATATTAAAAGAATTTATAGACAGTGTGCAAGTGTATATAATTGATATGTTCTTGCAAAATGGCTTATAAACTGAGATATTTTCTGCTCAATTCATCTAAAGGTTGCAGAAATACTTCATGTCATTTTTGACTGATCTTCAATTGGCATTGCCTCCTAACAACAGTTTTATATCTTTCTACTCCCAGAAGCCTTCAGGTTGTTAGTGATCTATAAAAATCTACTTTCACACCCTGAAAGAGTTCACTCTTAAATGGATGTCACAGGAAATCCTTTGTTAATGTGAAGTCCTTTTGAAATACTTTTAATTAGTTTTGTACAATGGAAACTTTGTAAATCACACTGTCTTGATGCAAAGCAGAACAACTGGATCACACATAGGGCTGTGGTATTAAAAAAATGTTACACCATCTTCTAATCACTCGGAGCAATGCATGTGTACAACCTGACGAAGAATATTCAAGGCACTGTACCTTTACCAACACCCCCTCAGCATATCCCTGTCATTTCCAAAGAATAATTGGAACTTGCCTGTATATTCTTCAATATTATTCCCATGGATACCAAGAGTTCTGTAAGACTATCCTTTAGGGTACTTGGGTTAAAATCCTTTTTTGCCTATACTTCAAATTACACTCAGAAAATCCATTAATTTTGTATCATTGCTGCAACTTTTCCCTGAACTGCGCTGTTCTTAAAGAATAATTCAGTTCCCATTCACTTAAAGACAACTGAAGGTGTTGGTAATCAACTATTAAATTTTATGGTAAATGAGTTCACAAACTGTATGGCAAACACTAAGATATGGCAGTGAGAGATACAGAGATTAATATAAAATGTATTACCCTCTGAGATGTAGATACTCTTATATCTAAAGGAAGGTGATGAAGACCCACTCTTTTTGCTTCTAGGAGTTCTTATTCTATGACTGTATCTTCTTTTTTTTACTTCATAGGGGAAGGGAAGAGAAGAAGTGGAGAAGGTACAACAGCATATTCCTTAAATGACTTGCCACTTGACAAATCAAGAAAAGCACTAAAAAAGAAAAAAAGCACTAAAGTATAAATCCTTCTCTCTCTTCCCTAGATTTGGGGCTGACAGTTTTACATAAATTTCAGACCATATGTTGAGGTTTACTTCCTTATGGGTTTTTTCTAGGTTCCCCTTGCCATAACTTGAACTAGAAATGTTTGTTTTTCTTAGCCAGCTTAAATGCCTGGATATGGATTTCTTAATTTTTTTTAAGCATCAAATAACTTCTACCACATCAGCAAAATTTCACAACACAAAGGTTAGGACTGCTACATTATTCTGACATTTTCTGTGAATATTATGTCAAGCCTCTTCCAGCTCTAAGAGTCAATTACCACATTTATTAGCAACATCAATAAGAGGTTTGTTTTCCTTACAGCACCTTATGACTACTGCCACATTTGAAAAAAAAAATTTAATAATTATAGGTTCATAGGAAATTACAAAAATAATATAGATCTGTCCCCAATGGTTTTATTTCACCCACTTTACCCCCAATGGTTACATTTTATATAATTATGGTACAATATCAAAATCAGGAAGCTGATATTAGTGCAGTAGGTCTAGGTGTGTGTGTGTGTGTGTGTGTGTGTGTGTGTGTGTGTGTGTGTGTGTGGTTCTATGCCTTTTTATCATACATGCTTATTCACCTAACCACCATAATCAAGATACAAACCATTCCATCACCACAAAGATCTCACTTATGGTCCTCTTTTTGGTCATACCCAACCCCACTCCCTCCCATCACCTCCATCTCAAACCCATGGCAACAACTAATCTGTTATCTACTTCTGTAATTTTGTCAAGACTGTTATGTAAATGGAATCAGACAGTATATAACTTTTTGAGATTGGCTTTTTGACTTAGCACATGGCCCTTAAGGTCCATCCAAGTATTTCATGTATCAATGGTGTGTTATTTTTGTTGTTGAGTAGTGACCATTGTAAGGATGCAAGAAAGGCTCATTTTTATAAGACATGCCATTAGATTTTGTGGTCAATTAATCAATATCAAATTATAGACAGCTGTATACAGAATATGTGTGTTGGTATGTGTTCAAAACATGAGGAAACTGACCTTGAGGAAATGTTTTTATTCTTTATACTATATATATATATATATAGATAGATATTATATATATATATAGTATATAATATATATATTATATTATATACTATATAGTATATTATATATTAATATAGTATATTATATATTATATATATGTTATATATATAATATACTATATATAGTATCTATATATAGTATATATTATATACTATATATACATATACACATATACTCTATATTATACTTAAAATCATTTATTTCCTGCAATATTGCTGATTCTAACCTATTATCCACAATCCAAAAATACATTGGGGGAAGTTGCTATTTTAAGCAATGTGAAACAGTACTGTGGTAACTAGAAAATGAGCATTTAATTAGAAAACCATCATAAACTCCAAATCATAAGACAATGATATAATGAATCTATAATGTGAAGCTTCTGGGACTACAAAAATAAATAATGGAGACTTTACAAGAACAGTTTGGGGCTTTCGGGATACAAACACACAACTCAGTTCTTGTTTCCATTCCCAAGTCAGACTGAGCTAAGGTTGCTGCAGAAATTGTGACTCTAAGAGTCCACAATAAAGATCTTAGGTAACTTCAGATCATGGCTTTTTAAAGGCACCAATGCATTTGCCAAGCTGAAGTTGTCAGAAAAGATAAACGGTTTGGTAAACTCTACCAAGAAATACACAGAAAATTAGAAAATCAGAAAATCAGCCTACTCCACACAAAAATAAACTTGCTGGGCATGAATCCAAGAAAACCCACTCAGATATAATAAAGACTGCTGCAAACATTTTCTGTTTGTAAGGAGAAATAAAATTGCTCGGCATTTGGAAAGAAGTTTTCCATTCATAGTTCACCAAAGTGAGCCAATCCAATGGGGATGATGATGGCATGGGATCGGGCAGATCAAAATTCTGTTTTTGTTTTGTTTTGTTTTGTTTTTTTGAGAGAGAGAGCCTGTGCTCATGCGTGTGTTTACAAGCAGGGGAGGAGAAGAGGGAGGGAGGGGGGAGAGAGAGAGACAGAGAGACAGAGAGAGAGAGAGAGAGAGAGAGAGAGAATCCATGCTCAGCATGAAGCCCCATGTGGGGCTCGATCTCACAACACCAAGATCAAGACCTGAGCCAAAATCAAAAGTCAGACACTTAACCAACTGAACCACCCAGGTGCCCCAGACCAAAATTATCTGTAAGACACAGGAACCAGGTCTCCATGGCCATCAATAGCAGTGCAGATTATATTCACCTATATTAGACTTTCAGTAAAGCCTATCAGAAATGTACTTCAATCATACCAGGAAATTCGAATAATTAGCCCCAGTTTAAAAGACATATAAAACCACTCTTTTTTTTTTTTTTAAGTTCTAAGTAAAGATTGGACAAGTTCAGCTTTAGGAACACAGATTTTGTTGGATGATTTTGCAGTTATTGTGCTCATTTCAATGCTATTGACAAAAGACATTTCATGTTTCCCTCCAGCACCTGATGTGGGCCCCATCAAGGTCAACACAAGTAATTGCACACGGTATGAAAAGAGCACCTAAGAACCAAGCAACTCCCAGAGAAAACACAGGGAATGGAGAACAGTTCCTTCATTATCCAATGATGTACACTAGTTTCATTTTTTATCACTATCACACAGAGAAATGTAGGTGCCAACACTGATACCAAAGGATTCACAGAGCCAATCCCTTGCCTTGTAGATGCTGGCAATTCTAGGTGAAAATCTACATACTCAAGAGTAGATAAGATGAGCACATCTATTTAGGTGAATGGATTTCTGTGAATCCTGAGAGAAACTGACCTCCTGGTTCTTCAGTTACTTTAACATGTTAATTTCTTCATATCTTACGTGAACATCATCTCTGCTACACTTTGAAATTTGTATTTTGATATCAGTGTCAGTTCATGTCATCACAGAGTGGGAAGGAGTTAAAGAAGTTTAACAGGTATGTTAACAGGTCAGTGTTTTATTAAGTGTGTCAATCCTGATCACAATCTAGGAAAAGATTCTGAGCAGAGACCTGGGATCATCTTACAACCCTCACTGCAATGATTGTATTGCAGCAATCATGGCCCGTCTTCTGGTAGGTCTGCCCACAATGACCTCCCTTTGGGCCTCACATGCCCCTCTCCCTTACCTCATTTCCTGTCAGCTTCCTTCTGTGTATCAGATTCATGGAATGAATGAATATGAGGCAGCAACACAGCTCATTATATCCCAGGAGGCAGAACCAAGGCCCTTGCCCTCAACTTCCAAAACAGACCTTGACTATATTTGAGAACAAAATTTGAGTCATTGTCATCTCCATGGGCAGCAGTAATCTAGAGGAAGATCATTTGTTCTGGGCTTCTATTTTTCGTAAATCAGATTCAATCTTCAGATCTTAACCTATGGTAGTTTTACCAGAGTTCTATATCTGAGTACCATAAGACTTCTGAAATGTTTTCTAGGTGAAAAGAAAATATTTACATATAACGTAACAAGCAATTTATGATTTAAATAACTGAAATTTATTGGGGGATGATTTAAATAATGAATTGATCTATCATTATGTAGCTAAATGGAGCTGATAATGACAAAAGTCTTGTCTGAGATGAAGAAATACCAGCGTGCATATATGAATATCAAATCAGAAAATTAAAATGGAAATTTCTGGCAAACTCATTTTTGAAAAATGATAAAATTACATTTATAAAATCTATTCAATAGTCTTAGAATGGCTAAATCCTTGTAACCTTGTAACCTAAAAACAGAATAAATAAAATCAAGATCATAGAATTGTAGTTAAGCATTTTAGCAAATGTGCCATGTTCGTTCTGTTCTTCTTTTCTTTTTTGTATTGTGTTTTGCTTTTGTCAACATTGAAACTGTTGGCATTTTGATATGGCATTGTGGTCCCCTTTCCTGCCTCTTTTTAATGAAAAGCAAATAAGAGACTATACACAGTATTGGAGTTCACCAGGTGACAGGACTAAAGACCAAATGCTGGCCATCTGTTGTGGCAGAACAGCTCGACCCTGTCCAGAATTGGAACCATCTCTCCTCCTAGTCTCCAGGGGCAAGTGGGGTAGCCAGCACCTGCTGTTGGTTTCAGAAGCCTGCTCAGAAGAGGAGGATCAGCACATGGCTCTGAGGCTTCTCCAGTACGCAGCTGCCAGAACCCAAAGCTGTTTTTGGAGCAAGATGAAAGGCAGGAGTACTAGGGCAGGAGAGGCACACTGGAGTATCATCTATGCAAAAGACGGCATTAACTAATGTGAATGTGTGTGTGTGCACATGTCTGGTTACTTAATCAGCAGAGGCCAAATGACCTAAAAGAGTAAGTTTCTGTGGACAAGAATTCGGGCTTGATGAAAATAAGAAAGCTAATACGAACACAAATACAATTGACAGCCTGAGCCTGTATCTCTTTATGTATTGTCCATGCAGAGCTGTCACCAATACAAGCAGCGGCACTTGCTATTACTAAGTAATCATCAGACTGGTGAAAATTTGTAGATTACTGGAGTAATTTTTCTAGTTCATGCAGTGCTACATAATAGCTATCATTGCATTAGGGACAAATTTCTTATCCAGTCCTTATTTTGAAAATTAATAGGATCAGAGATTTTAAACATTTCTTTAGAAAACATGGAGTGAGTGACAAAAATTTAATCAAAGTTTTTCCAACAACTTCTTTTTGTTAACATTACATTGTAATTAACTTACTACTGCAACATTATTATTACTATATTAGTTATTAGCTTATTGCTAAAAATGCCATTATAGATTTTTTTTAAATAGGTGAAAATCAATTTTAATAGCATACGTAGGGAATCCACATAACATGGAAATTCCAAAGACAGTGAGGCAACAGGATACTTACCAGAGCAAAGGAGAAGGGAAAGTGGTCTGAGGATACAAAGAGGAGAAAAACCATTAGCAGGAAGGTGAAAGGAGATGTTTGGAAAACAAAGGTTGCTCTATGATGCAGTTAAGTTCCTTAGGTAAAGAGGAATCTCAGTTAATAGCTCTCTTACTGGTATAAGCAGACAGTTGAAGGGAAAGTCAAGAGCTTTTCTGAATCCGCTGGGTTTGGATTACTTTTAGCTCAAAATAATATTTATGCCAAAGTAAATACTATGTGGGGGTCCTTAGTGGGCTCTATAAGTAAGGCTCATCAGATTTTCTTCTACTAACTCCACTAGTAACCACTGGTTCCCAAAAAGTGTTTCTCAAATTAAAGCTGGTTCAATGGAGAGATCCAGGGAATATATATAAGAAAACATTGGTCTTGAGTATATCATGAGGACCTAAATAAGGAAGCAGTCTTATTTGTGTTCTTCCACACTTCTCCATACTGAACAAAAATATGTAAGAAGGCACTGACTCTTTCATGGTTTACGATATGCCATACTATTTACAGCATGAGTCCTATATCTCCATGTACAGATTGTACTTCAGCAGCCAACAATCAGAGTCCCCACATAAATCAACTGAAGAAGCCAAGACAAATGACTTTGACAAGGTTTAAATACATCTCCAAATAGATACATTCTTGGAAAGTGTACGAGTACAGACTTGGGGAGTAATTCCCAGAGTTGCCGTGAACATGATGGTGCCTTGGCATCTTATAATAATGACTATGCCTTGGCATCCCATAATTCTGCCCTAGCCCAGATGCTTCTGTCATGCTAGCACAACTCAAGAAGAAATATAAGCATAAAGAAAAAGAAAATGTACACAGATGCATAAGTTTGGACTCTGCCCTGTTCCATCAAATCTGAGTTCATTATTGCAAGGAGGCATGGGCACCGAAGAGCTAAGGAAGAAACAAGTCAGTGAACCCCAAACTCCATACCACAAAGTCACATACTTACACCATCTGACATGAACTGGAAAAGTACAAGCTTCCTCAACGTACTTCTATACCAGGAAACCTTCAGCAGAGAATACATATTGAAACATCCCTTCCACCACAGCTATAATGTCACATTCTTATTTATTTAGATTTGGCATTTAGAAGAAGCATTAAAGGGAAAGGAAAGACTAGGCAGAAAGGAGAAAATAAAAAGCAAAAGGAGAGAATTAAAGAAAAACAGACACCAGACAAATCACAGAAAAAAGTAAAAGCCTTCTCGAATTGAATCCTCTTAGCTGTGTTTTTTGTTTGTTTGTTTAAGAAGCTAAACGAGAAGACTATAAATAACCCAGCCCTGCCTTCCTTCTGGCCTTGTAATGTAGTAGGCATGGCAAACACAGTGAACAATGTCTTTTTAGGTAGTTCCCTTCGGCTATGGTATTGGAGGTTTCCATATGACTAGCAGTGTCCTTGTTTACTTCCAAAATCAACTCTAACGCCATGCAGACATGACCTCTCCTAGACTAAATGACCCTAGAGCAAGATTTCAAGAAAGATACCTGTTCCTCCTCTGGAATGAATTAGTTTGGTCATGAACTGGATATCACTCTGTTGGTCAAAGGCTTTTGTGTAAAGCACAACAAATGGTTGAAAAGTGAACATAATCAGATTATTCACAACACAAGTCTTTCCACCAGTAACAAAAGTCACTTCATGAAATGCAGCTCAAGACTGGAAAATATAAAATGCAGCTACCTCCATTATATTTCTTAAAGATACAGAAATGCCCTTCACTCTTGAAACTAAAGTTTTATCTGAGTACTGCAAGCAACACTGAGGAATGTCCAAGAAGTTACTTACAAAGCCAAGGCAGCTGTTGGGCTTACAAAAGTCATACTTCATTGAAGGGCTAAGTGCTAGATAAAGAGTATGAAAAATCTGAGTAAACTCAAGGGCTCAGAACTGAGTACTGCCTAGCACAGGAATTGCAGATGTAAGATTGCAGAGTGTAAGATAAAGTGGAAGTCAAAGCATAGGATAATGGGGATGGAGAATGGAAAACTAAAAGAAAGAAGAAAAGACAGAGATGGTAAAGTGGGATCCAGGTAAGAAGAGAAGGGCGAAGAATGAAGCAGATATGAGGAAGGAAAATGAACACTGAAGGGATGGAGACACTCTATGAAGGAGAAGCAGTGTACTGGGAGATGGACATGAGCCTTCAGTATGTGGGCATTCTTCTAGAAATACAAAGTAAGCCCATAATGAGCCCATAGGCAATGATAATGGGTAACAAAATATAATCTGTTATCAGCTAACCTTAAAGTCACCAATTTGGGTCCTCTGATACTGTTCTGAGCTCATTATCAAAAACAAACCTGATTTTTTGAAGTCTGTGGAGAAAATCTTCCTTCTTTAAAGAAGTGCATTGTGCCTCAAATCAGGTAGGACTAGGCAGGACTCTCTCCCCTGGCTCTTCGTAAATCCCTGGATAGTATAGTCTGACCATCCCTCTGAAATGTGAAAGAATTCTGAATCACCTCTGTCAAGTTCTGAATATCAAATTTGTGTGCATGGCCAATTTGCTCATAATTTCATATCTTAGAAATTCTGTCTGGGACCTAGTAAATCTGACATAGAATTTACTTGAGAAGAGGCAATAATATAGTTTTAAGAGTATAACCTTTGGAGTCAGATTAGCAGACAGTCCTGGGCCATGGGCACTTAATGCCCGTGTGACATAAACTGTTCTTGCTCTCCCTAGACCTTTGCTTCCTCAGGTTAACAGTACCGACCTAGCAGGTTATTGTGAGGGTTGAGGACAATATAGGATAATGTGCCCAGCCCACGGTACAGACCTGTCAAAGATCAGCTGACACTACAATGTGTGATTTTGTATACCCAATGAAAGAACATATAAAATATGTTTTTATATTTTGTATGAATTATATAGAAGCATATGAAAAAATCAATCATCAATATACTCCTAAATTTATAAAACATTAGCTTTAAGGCCTGAAAATAAAGTGACTGTTTGGGGAGATAAATAATTAGGTGAAAACAGTGACACACACATATATAACTACAAAAAGAACTAAGCATAATGTGAACAGTGATCATTCTTGGGTAATGGAATTGAAAGTAATTTTTCTTGTCTGCCTTTTATTTATCTGTAATTTCCAAAATTTCTACACTCAAAATGAATTTATTATAATTATTCAGATATTTAATACATTTAAATATTTTTATAGTAAATATAGATATGTTTATATATTGTTCTATATATAAAACAATAATATTTATTCATTTTGTAATATGGGAAGAAAATTTTTAAGGTGAGGTGTTTTCAGTTTTCAAGCTATTTCTCAAACAATGCAGATAATTTCTGGGAGGAAGAAATCTAAATTTTATAAGGTCGACCTTTATCCCAATTTCATGGCCAAGGATAGCTTTAAAGCCTCTTTTTCTTTTGTCTAGCAAGGAAAAGAAACTAATATGCCCACTTTTTTCATGGCTGCACACAAACTGGCTATTAAGTAATCTTTTGAATTCAATCAAAACTGGCTATTTTAAAACAATAATCTCTTCAGATACAACAAGATCCTTTCTAATTAAATCAGACTTTAAATTTTGACTTGTTTTCCAAAAGTATTTTTGCTTATTCACAACATCCATGTAAACAGGTGAGGGTGGCCCCTTTCCTATATAGGCAGCAGCTCTGAGGATCTGGAAGGGAGCTAAGATACAGCCATGGACATGCAGGAGACCATCACTTCTGTCTTTCATGCTCCACTCCCCTCCAGGCAAATGGATCTATCCACAGCATGATATGATTACTGGTCAGAGTCTTTGGCCAGGACTTTAAGTCTCTAAGAGTCTTTAAGACTCTAGACTATCTAGACTATCTCTAGACCACAGGCCATTATGATAGATTATAGGCTAAAAGCAAATCTCAGATCTGTTTGGTCTCATTATATATCACAAGAAGAAGGGATTTAAGCAGTGTTGAGAGGAAATTTTTTTCTCTTCTAAGAGCCAGGCTTGAAATATACCAAGCACCACTGAGAGTAAAGCAATGTGGTGGGTACTGTGAAGGGGCAGTAAAACAAAACAAAACAAAACTAAACTAAACTAAACTAAACTAAACTAAACAAAGCAAAACAAAACAAAAGCAGAGTTGCTTTTAGACCATAACCTGTTCTGTTCTTTTTCTTGTTTTCTATGGATTGAAATAATCTCTTAAGTGGAACAAAGGTATAGCCTGTCACATTAAAAAGTAAAGTGATTAGATGAGGCTTATTATGCCCATGACATAGAACCTGCTTAATCTTACTGGCTGGTTCTATGCAATGAGAAAATCTCTAAAGGGCAGCAAACATTTTAAAGCCATTACAGTTTAATATCTTCCAAGGCAAGTGGTGGCTCTGAGCAAATTTAAAGATCATTAACCCAGGACTTAACAAGCATTCATTTATCAAAGAATTTCTCAGTCAATGTTATTGAATTTCCGCTTTGTGAAGACACAAAATGTGATGCCAAAAGGGGGTTATAATTTAACAGAGGAAGAGGAATATGCATTAATACATTTAAGAGTACAAACAACAGAAACATACAAATAAAACTGCCCATAATTACAGTAAAGTTCTTCTTCCTAGTCACAGTTTAATCCAGTGTTTTCCAAAATGTATTCTGTGAAATACTACTTCAGTGAGAGATATTCTTTAGGGAAACAAAAAATGTCCTTGATCAAGTAAGTTTGAGAAATAGTTAAAAAACTCAATGTACTTAAGCACATTAAAGAATGAAAAGTCCTAGAACAATGTCTAATGTAACACCTCTCTAATTTATTTAACCACACAAGCATTCTTTGATCTTACAATTATTAACATCTATGATCGTTAGTTTTAGGTCAACTTGGTTGGGCTATTATTCAGTTAAACACTAGTCTTGATGTTGCTGTGAAGGTATTTTGTAGATCTCATTAACATCTACAATTTGGTGACATTAAGTGTATAAGATTATCCTCAGTGGTGTGGCTGGGCCTCACCCAATCAGTTGAAAGGCCTTATGAACAAAACTGAGGTTTCCCTGAGGAAGAAATTCCACCTCAAGACTACAGCATCAGCTCCTGTCCAAATGTTTCCAGTTCGCCTGCCTGTGTTAGGGATTTCAGGCTTGGCAGCCTCCATATCACATAAACCAATGCCTTCAAATAAATAAATTCAATAAATAAAAAAAAAAACCAAGTAAATAAAATTTAATACGAATAATGTTCAAATAAAGTAAATAAATGTACATGCATGTGCATGTGTGTATGTGTTTTAACTGCTGTTTCTGTTTCTCTGGTAAACCTCTGACTGGTAAAAACATCCTGAGAACTGATGTTTCATATAACTTTCTTCAGGGAACACCACAAATTCCCATCTTTTACAGCAGTAAAATCCTATCTCCATAGTATAAGTGTGGAGCTGTGGGACAGCACATGTCAGAACTGTATGTCAGAACTCAATTTAAGGGATGTAATAAATATTGTTAGTTGCTGCTCAACATATTTCATACTAGCACCCACACCCAAGTTGGACTTGCTAAAGTCTTTAAAAGTAGACCCTGAGTGCCATAAACTGAACACTCTTCCCCTTCGCCTCTGGGACTTGTCCAGGTATGGTGGTAACAACAGGCCTATGTCCTTTAGTGCACAGACATCCCCCTGGCCAAACTGAGTGGTTCTGCTCATTTAAGGACAGAAGGAAGTGAAGAACCTCCTGGACTGGATGATGATGATTGGTTGCCAACATAAGGACTCCAACTGCTGCATTTTGCTACCATGAGTGAAGCTGGCATGAGGACAAAGGCAATACAGGTAGGATGGAGGGCTAAAATGAAAGAAATGTAGAGACATAAATCTGGGCCCAAGTCAAATCACATGTAAAAGCTGAACACTCTCTATTCTTTAGTAACTTTAGCCAAAAAATCCATTGCTGAAGACAATCTGAGCTGGGTTTCTTTTGGTGCTTCAATATATATTTGTTCAATTATACTTGCATATAACAACATCCTAAGTAATAAAAGGAAACATAGAAGAAGAAAAACTAGGAATATAAAAATACAGAAAGCTCTAGAGGGGGATATAGATGAACTGGGAAGGGCAGCAAAAGAGAGAAAAAAAGTCTCCTAAATGATTAGGTCAATACAAATCTCATACTATCCAACTGTTCTTAGCATATGTAAGAATACGTGTGTGGATGAACCTTGAACAGTAGGGCTTCTTAAATATCTTAGAAAATTTGATGAAAGCTATGGTAAGTTGCCTCAGAAAAATTCTTGTACACAAAAAATTTAGCTTGCAATTTCAGGAGCTTCATGTAGTCCTAAAATACAGGCAGAGAGGTCTATGCATTGAAGTTACCTAGTGGCAGGAAAAACCATCAGCAGTGATGGCTCTTTATAAACAGAGATAGAAGAAAAAAACTAAAAATGTGATTTGGCTGAACACAAGTTATACAAATTAAAATTATTTGTGAGAACCATTTACTCTTGGGATTGATAACTTGATTGATATCAATTGATTATCACATGATTATTTATGATATACACAGCCGATAGAGGTTTTGTGGTGTTATTTACATGAGTAAACTTTGTCCATGAATGTTCAGCATTTCATGGCACAGAAAATATGGTTATCTTCTGGCTTTAAAAAGGGCAAGGAAAAATCTGTTATCAATAGATTCACAGGCAGTTAAGAGGTTTAAAAAGTGAGATCAGTGAATCACTTCGGGAGGTGGACGTCAAATGGAACTCAACGTTAACTTTTAATGGAAGAATGAGGATAAGAACAAGACCAAAGTTGTTTGAGGAATAAGGAAGTAGCAGTGCGGACTCATGTCAGAGAAGGTAGATCAAGAGAGGAAGCAAACACGTGGCATTGACTACTATGAGAGTATGCAGCCCTTCAGCACGGGCTTAGATATAGGCATGTGAGCAAGAGAAATAAGACATTGACACAATTTTCCCTGTTATTGATAATGAAAACTCTTATTTCTATCAATAATGGCTAAAAATATTTTTCTTATCAGCCAAAACCTAAAAGTTAGGTTTAAAACCTAACTTGCCAGCCTACCACTGTAGTCAGCAAAATTATTAGGGTAAAAAAGAAAAGACAAGAATATTTATTTAATGTAAATCAGGGGCTACCAGCATTAATTAAAATTAAAAATCAACATCCAATATATTTCTCTTATAAATACATTTGAATCATCACTGTCAATAAGAAAATGGGCTTGGTCTCATGACATGTGGAGCTACCATAAAGACACCTCCATGTAATTTTTTCACTTAAGTACACTACATATTGGGGTATTGTATTAATCAATCCATCTGCGCACACATTCCAATTCCCTGCAGTCAGGAAGAACAAATAAAGGTGATTTATTTTATGTTATGTTTTTTCTCATTTTTAATTAAAGTATAATTGGCATATAATATCCTACTCATTTCAGGGGTACATCATAGTTATTTGTTATTTTTATACATTACAAAATGATCCTCACTATACATCAAGTTACCAAGTTATACAAGTTATACAATATCACTGACTATATTCCTATGATGTACATTATATCTCTATGACTTACTGATTTTATAAATGAAATATGTACCTCTTCATCCCCTTCACTTATTTTGCCCATACCCCATCCCACCTTCTGGAAACTGTCAGTTCATTTTCTGTACTTGTGAGTCTATTTGTTTCGTTTCTTTTGTGTTTTAGATTCTACATGTGAGTGAATTCATGTGCTATTTTTATTTTTCTGCCTGACTTATTTCATTTGGCATAATACCCTCTAGGTCCACCCATGTTGATGTGAATGGCAAGATTTTGTTCTTTTTATGGGTGAGTAATATTCTACTTTGTATATATATAACTCTTCTTTATCCATTCATTTGCTGATGAACACTAAGTGATGGACACTTAGACTGCTTTCATATCTTGGCTATTGTAAATAATGCTGCAATGAACATAGGTGTGCATATATGTCTTCAAGCTAGTGTGTATTTCATGTTATATTTTAATGTAGATAGCCTTTTTGAAGTGGGTATAGCAATGACATTTTGACTGATTTCTTCAATTAGCTGTATGAGAATGAGAATCCTAGTTCCAAAAATTACTCACAAACAGGAACAGAATGTACTCTGGCATGCATACTAGAATCTTAAATGTGACTTCAACACACTTAGGGACAGAAGTTTTTTTTACAAGGTGAACAAATACTGCCCAAAACGTGAAAGAAATCAAGTGTAAAATATTACCCGGTGTTTAATAATTTTTGTTACATTTTAATTTTTAAGACCATATCCTCTGCAAAACAATGCAAAAAATGCAAAAACATAAGAAAGGAAATAGTGCAAATTTAAAAATCACAACCTGTAATAGCTTCTTGGCGATAAGAAATTTTGTATTCTGAAATAACTAAGGAAGTTTAAGGAGGAAGAGCCAATACTGGTTTAGGCCCAGGTTTCTGCAAATGGCACTTGTGAGGAAAGGAAGTGTGTCCCAGAGTCAGAGTGCAGAGACCAAGGTTCTGGTCCCATTTCTACTACTAACCAGCTTTGGAGTGCTGAGTAAGACATGCGTCCTATCTGTGCTTCAATTTCTTCACCTGTCAAAGAAACACTGGACTAGTTGATTTCTAAGGTGCTATCCACTCTATGCTCCTGCAAACCTAAGTCAAAATCTTAAGAATGATCTAGATGTATGCATATTGTAGTCATGTAGATGCAGGCACAGGAGACAATCATAACATCTTCATTGTTTTCACAATTTCAGGCTTGACATACTACCACTGTTTTTGAACACAGAAGAGAATCATTATCTATGTACCTCTCCTCATCTCGTATGTCCTCATCAATAATATGCTTCATTGTCCAAGCACAAAGTTCCAGGGACAGCTTCTTCTACCAAATTCAAAGTAAATTCCCAACTGTCTAGTACAACTGTCTAATACAGTTCCAACTGCATGATCTATAATGGCAGTATATTTTTACAAGAATTTTGGAAAATGACTTGAGATGTTCCATTACTTTATATACATATAAGAACTCATCAGTGATGAAATAATAGTTTACGATCTTCCATACAGAAGAACTGTAAATAATATCTGTAGATATTATTCCCTCCAGGAGGTGGAGCCTAATCACCCTCCTTCCCAAGAGTGGGTTAGACTTAGTGGTAGTTCCAAAGACTAGATAGAGAAGGTAAAGGGATAAACAGTAACTGTAGAGTGGAGAAACCTGACAAATACCATGGGAACCAAGTAATGAAGGTTACTATCATCAGTGATATCATGTGGTATCATGTACCCGTGATACAATGTGACAAGAAAGGTACTTCGCCTCTATGGTATTCTTTCCAAAAACTCATAATCCCAGTTAATCATATGGGAAGACAGCAGGCAAATCTAGACTTGGGGGCACTCTACAGGATACCTGCCAGCACTCCCCAAAACTATCATGGTCATGAAAAACAAGGAAAGACTGAGAAGTTGTCACATAGCAGAGAAGGCAGGGAAAACATGACAACTAAATGCAATGGGATTGCCTGGATTAGATCCTGGAAGACAATGGAAAAGCTGATGAAATCTAAATATAGTCTGGAGCTAATAGTAAAGAAAAAAAATTATTATTATTATTCAAATTTAAAAGTATTGCACAATGTGCATGGCATTTTGTGTTTAATAGAGCCATGTAATTTATCTCTTTTCTTTGCAATAATCATGTGAGAAAGACACTAGTATTTTCATTCTACAGATGAGGAAAGTGAAGCTCATTACAATTTAAAACATTCATTAACAATAGCTAATAGGTACGAGACGGTTAATAGCAGCTATTAAAGAAATGCATGATGAAAACAGAAGACACTCTTTATTTTACCATTTAGGTACCAAGTTAGAGAAATAAATATTTAGGTATGACTAATAGTGACATAATTTAAATATAAGAAGTCTCTTCAATGTGATATGTTTTTCTTGATCAGTGTACACAGACTACAGACTACTTTAAAATATTCCTTCCTATATACAGTTTTTAATATCATTAAGTGATTTCCAGGACTCTATTCTTTATTTCTGAATCGTAGTTAAGTTGCAGTAATTCTGGGTCTTGTTATTCAACTTTCCAGTGAAGCATGCATTATTCTGAATAAAAAAATTAATGAATTCATGACAAGGAGTTAAAAGTTAGTGCAAATAAGATCTCAAAGCTACAAAATGATTAATATTTTCTAATTTTAACATCCTTCTTATAAGCAGAGCCCTGTAAATATTACACAGAAAGGCCACCTACAGTAACTATTTTAAACTACTCCAATTGTTCTTTTGTTTGCAGATAATAAAAAAAAACCCTAAGGTTATACCAAACAATCTTTTCAGTATATGAAATACAAAGAGCAGTAGTCAAATATTTACAAATATTATGATCTCTTTTCTTGAATTGTCTCATGTGAAGCCATGCAGTAAATATCCACTGTTTCAGTGTTGTGTGTCAGCTCCTCATTAACCTAAGAAACATGAACCTTATTCTGAGAATTTACAATTTATAAGACGAAACTGAAAGCAACTATCAGAGCAGGCAACCCAGTGCTAAGGAAACACCGAAGAGGTTAATAAATTCAATAAGAGCAAGTGAAGTGATGGTAAACTGGCCCTCAACTACTCATAAACAGACTTCTCAAGGAAATTGTATTTGGAATAAGCAAGTGAAAATGTGATCAAAGACCCAGAAGAAGACTGGGTACTCAGACCTGAGAGAGGTGCCCAAGTGATTGTGTGAGTTGTGCCAGAAAGTAGATCCAACTCCTGATGGAAACATATGATACTCAAGATGGGCCAAGTTTTATTTTTTAATAGCTGAGCTTCCAGCTGGCAACAAAACAATCCTGTGCCAGCTGCTGAGGAAATAATGTGCTGGGAGCTGGCAGGCACTGACCCTTGGAAAGCCAACAGGTATGGATGCACAATGGATACCAAGATGCTAGTGCCTAGAAGGCAGAGGAGAGGGAGAAAGAGTGTGACCACAGAAGAAGTGTCCCAGCCTAGGGTCCAGCAAGGCATGATGTGATAGGGAGCCCATATATACATTTCTATATGTAAATAATAACAGCAACCCAGAGTTAGCTCCATCCATCCTAGATAAACCAAATTCAGGAGCTATAGTCCCTGTGAAGTGAGTCTTTGGACTACATTCCCCAATATCTGGCAGAAAAACAATGGTGGGCATCTGGGAAAGAAGAAGCACATCACTTTTCTCAAACACTGCTTGCCACACTAGTGTAGATTAACTCAAGTTAATTTTTGAGACATAGCAAGCCAACTCTGAGATTATGACCAAAGTCAGACAGATATCAAAGTGGGGAAAAGGAACATAAGGGTGCCTTAGCTTCGGCTGTCAGAACAAACATCATAGACTAGATGGCATGGTGTCTTAGCTTTGGCTGTCAGAACAAACATCAAAGACTAGATGGCATAAACAACAAAAATTTATTTTCTCACAGTTCTGGAGCCTAGAAGTTTAAGATCAGGGGCCCCAGCATGATTGGGTTCTGGTGAGAACTCTCTTCCTGGATTTCAGACATCTGCCTTCCAGCTGATTCCTCACATGGTAAAGAAACAGAGACAGAGAGTATTCTCTCTGGTAGCTCCTCTTATAGGGGTACAGATCCCATCATGAGGGCTCCACCCTCATGACCTCATCTAACCTTAATTATCTTCAAATATCATCACACTGGGCGTTAAGGTCTAAACCTAAGAATTTTGGCAGGGACACAAATACCTCCATAACAGGGGTAGATATAAGAAAAATGGGAGGTACCTGGGCTCTGGTGGGACAATGGGAGCATGGAGAAATCAGGCAGGGACAGGGAGGTGCTCATAGAGTGAGGTGTAAACGGACCTACAAAAAGTAGACCAGGGTGAAGCCTGGCCTGCCCTCTGCTCTTTAGCTCTGTCTCTGTTCCTCTTTCACCTACACAGTTTTTCTTTCACCACACTCCCTGGCCACTGTTGTCAAAATACAGATGGAGGGGCACCTGAGTGGCTCAGTCAGTTAAGCATCCAACTCTTGGTTTCTGCTTAGGTCATGATCTAAGGGTTCGTGGGATCAAGCCCCGCATCAGGCTCTGTGCTGACATCATGGAGCCTGCTTGGAATTCTCTCTCTTTCTCAAAATAAAATAAAATAAAATAAAATAAAATAAAATAAAATAAGAGATGGAGACATACACATTTTCCAGAATAATTGTTTCAACACTGATACAAATCATGAATGTAAAGTTAATGACCCTAATTGGAAGTTATGTTGAGAAATTATTTATATTTCTGATTATAATTTCTCAACATAACTTCCAATTAGATATCTCAATACATGATTTTAAAATAACACTTCTAAATAAAGACAGACACAGAGAAGAACATTTACATTCTTATCTCCTTCACAGTCCTCTCCTTAGCTCTTCCTTTTCCTCCTGGCTCAGGCAGGGCCCATGTTATAAGACTATGTTACAGGACACTGATAATAGATTATTACGCAGACACAAACAGGTCATAAGTCAAGCTTTTTAAAAAGAATGATTCCTTTCAAAAACAAAACCAGCAGAGTGGGAAAAGCTAGGAAATATCCCTTTCTGCTAAACCCTGTCCTAGATATGACAAATGTCAGCATCTGTATGGTCTGCTAATGGAAGTAAAAATGAGCAAACATAACAGTAAGTACATGTTTCTAACAAGAGGAGGCGTTTAAAAAGCACAGAAAAAGAACAGAAATTATCCAAGGATCTTCTGACACATTTACAAAGACTTTGGAGCTCAGAGCCCTATGTAACTCCCAAACCTTCTCTGTCTCCTGAACACATGGTAAGGATCTAAAGCAATCATCCAGAGAATTCAACTGGAAGAAAACACAGATGCACAGATGCTTGTGGCTGTAAGGGACCTTAGAGGTAAATGGTCTAATCACAGAAGGTCACACTATTCCATCAGTCCTTGGGTTCAAAAGGACTTTCCATTGCAGAAGCCGCAGTGGTGCAATTGACTCACCCAACAAGTATTTACTGAGTGCTTACTATGTGTCAGACATTGCACTAAGTGCTGAGGACACGGCAGTGTGTGAGGGGACAGAGACCCAGCCTACAACAGTTTACACTCTAAAGAGAGGGACACAGGCATTGAATAATTTCACAGTGTACTGGTTTAGCAGAGGGTTTCAAAGGACAAACATCCTGAAGAAAGAGAAATTTAAGTGCTGCTTATTTTTCTGCTATTCACCTAACTCCTCCAATATTTATGATTCACTCACTATTCCTCAAACATTTATGAAACACTCATGGGGGAGCAGGTAGTAAGCCGATGAAGAAAGAACTTAGTAGTGGAGATAAAAGATGAATAAGATATAGGGTTCCTAAAGCATAAGAGACTCTTAAAAACTGAGAACAAACTGAGGGCTGATGGGCGGTGGGAGGGAGGGGAGGGTGGGTGATGGGTATTGAGGAGGGCACCTGTTGGGATGAGCACTGGGTGATGTATGGAAACCAATTTGACAATAAATTTCATATATTAAAAAAAAAAGATGTAGGCTTCCTCTGCCCAAGGCACAGAGGCTCCGGTAATGAAGACCACACAGCATTTACCTATCAGGCAATAAATATATAAAAGATATGAGTGCAGGAGCACCTGGGTGGCTCAGTTGGTTAAGTGTCCAACTCTTGGTTTCAGCTCAGGTCATGATCTCATGGTTCATGAGTTTGAGCCCCGCATCAGATTCTGTGCTGACAGCTCGAGCCTGCTTGGTATCCTCTCTCTCTCTCTCTCTCTCTCTCTCTGCCCCTCCCCTGCTCACTCTGTCTCTCTGTCTCTCTCAAAATAAATAAATAAACTTAAAAAAAATTTTTAAATAATATGAGAGCAGGGAGGTAGAAGAAACCTGCTCCCTGGGGTAGAATGACTGTCCTACAGGGATCAGAAGGATATTTCAGGGCATTTAACAAAAGAAAGTTTCATGCACAACACCACAGAAATATGAAGGGGTCCACAGAGATTTATGGGGTCCTTGAGGCCAAGACAGGCATAGTGGAAAGAGAACAAACACCTGAGTCTGACAAACCTGTGTTTGATTCCCCTCCCCAGCTGCATGAGCTTGGACAAGCTGCTTGAACATTCTGAGCCTCAGGTTCCTCATCTGAAAAAACCATGCCGGTGTGCTCATCTTGTTGTATTACTGAAATAATTAGCAAGATACCTAAGACAGTAAACCACAAACACCAAACACTCTGCGCCGATAATTAGAAAAAGAAGCGGTGTGGAATGAGACTGGCAGGCAAGTTGGGGTCAGACTGCTAAAAGCTAGACTATGGTGTTTATCCTTACAGATACCTAATTTGGAATCATTATCCCCTACTCTCAACTTGTGTCCTGTCTGGGGAATGCTATTAAGTACATGTGCCAGCTTCAGAGCAGAGTTTTTGCATACATGATCTCATTTCATCATCATAGCAACCTTGGGGAGGATATAACACCATGACCTTCATTTTACACTGAAGGCTAAGTGAAGTTCAGTGTTATGCCTAAAGGGACACAGCCATCAAGTAGCAATTTGCTCCTGCCTGTTTTCCTGCCCACATCCTGCACCATCTAGTTTCATGTCTTCTCTTAGTGGCTGCCTTACTCAGCAGTCCTCCTTCACCTCACTGACTCAACTGTTCAGAATGGCCTGCTTGCTGTCCAGCGTGGAAGCCGCCCTAAGTAGCTGCCTTGCCCACCTCTCCCCTTGGGTTATGGTTCCCGGGGAGGATAACTCACTCACTCACTCCCCTCCACTGCCTAGGCGCCTGCTCAAACCCGGACTGGTGCTCTGCTGCCCCCTCCTGGCCTGGGCCGGAACCTCAATTGCTTCCTGGGGTCTTCTGCACAATCCTGTCATTCCATTTCCTCAGTATCTCACGATTTGGAAGAACTGTACTGGTTTGCTGTAGATTATCCTGATACTTTCCTCAGCTCTCTATTTAACTAATGTGTCATACACACACATGAAAAGCTCTGTTTATTATGGTTTTAGTTTGCTTCTAGCTACAGGTTACACTCAGGAGAGCTTCTCAAGTGTTTACCTCATTGAATATTATTAGCTTACATGTTCATGTTCAGGGGAAAAGGAGAGGAAGGACTCAAAGTCCTTTAGTGGAGACACTAAAAATGTTTCCGCTCACACAAGAAATCTTCAGAGGCTATTATGATTGAATACTTTAGGCCAGGCTGACTTATTGAATTACATATTTTGAATTTGGTCACATTTAATAATACAGTCTTATTTTCTCAGTTGTTACCTTAACAGGGAGTTTTGGGGAAAAATACAAGATTCACTTGAATGAATAGATAATAGTATACTTAAATCCTGTCAAAGATTAACCTTGGACTGACTAGCTGTCACACCCAAGGAACAACTTTGTACGTCTGTTAGAGCCTCAGATGGAAGGTTGTCACTTAGTTAAAATAGTCACTAACTATTCAAGACAGTACAGTCAGGCACACCAAGATAAAAAAAAAAGTGCAATGAAGGAGAAAATGCAAGCAAAGGTCCCTCTTAAGCAGTCCATAAGGACTTGAAGTAGGGAGAAATCATTCAAATGCTGCACTGTAGATGGCAATAAATGTGTGATCACAGTTACAGGTTTGCAATCCCTTTCCTACTCTTCTTTGTTCTGGTTTGTAATACTAGTCAAGTTCTGTCTACAAGCATGACATAAGTTAAAGAAAGTACACTTTTAGCAAAGAATGTTACTGCAAACTAATAGAACAGTTAAAAACATGTCATGTCCATTACCTTTCTAGAAGGCCATTTCAATCAAAGGGTTGTTCAAGTCTAGCCTTTTTTATCTTTTAAGAAATATTCTGTATTTTTGCACCTGGTAAATTTTTCAACCATATGACCCTGAAGTATGACTTAAGAAGTAATTAAGTAATGACAATGCATTTGTTAACAGGGTTAAAACTCAATATCTGAGCCCTAATGACCACAACTCTTCAAGCACTGACCACCAAACACTCAGTTGCCTACGACAGCAGTTGTAAAATATACCATGAAGGAAGACAGGTGTATTAAAATTGAGGTTCTTACAAATAATATGAATTTGGTGCTCAACAGTAAGGAAAAGCAAAATTCATTCAACCCTCTGCTTGATGGGCAAGCTGTATTCTTTTTCTCTTCTCTGCTATATGACTTCTTTAGTTACAAATGCAGTAAGTTCTTATCAAAACCTCTTATCAGATAGTCTTAAAATGCATAACAAGTGCCTATATGTACCCACTTCCTCTTTCTGCACAAAGACACATCTTGCCACATGTTTTCTTTTTTGTTTGCATTTTTATCTATATATCTGCTTTAAAGTCATGTTCATAAAGTAGAACGTTATTTAAATATAAGTAAAGAAACTGATTTAGTATCCACTTACAACCACCATTCTTTGATCTAATAATCATCCAAGAAGATGTTTGTAAGAACATGCTCCCAAGTTATGTATATTTATGTACTCACAGATGATATACATGTACTACTGAACCCATCTGTAATGTGCTTTTTAAGATATCTAAAAGCAAAAATTAAAGGCAAAATTTAGAAATAGATTCTCTAATACTTTCCTGTAGCACACCCTCTATGTGGGCATCCCATTTTACTCAAAATATAAGTGACCGCTTTTGTTTAGCTCTTAAGTCTACTCAAAAGAAAAAAGAAAAATTCTATTTTTTCAAAAGATTGTTTATTTAAACAGAGTCTCAATTTAAAGGACATTAATTAGTCTACCTGAGATTTATGCATGGCACATAGAAGAATTATTCAATATGCAGATAATATATTAGTCAACAGAGAAATTCATTAATTACACTTTACTAGTGAGGGGCAAATCTTTTATCAACAGTTTATTTAGCATATTTTTTTTTTACTTTTTTTATTTTTTTTGTGTTTTACTTATTTTGAGAGAGAGCATGAGAGGGGCAGAGAGAGAGAGGGAGAGAGAGAATCTCAAGCAGGGCTTGATCCCACAATCCATGAGATCATGACCTGAGCCAAAATCAAGAGTTGCCACTTAACCGAAAGAGTCACCCAGGTGTCCCAGCATATTATTTTGTAATGCACTGTCACTTCAAATACAATAGAAGAAAGAGCAACATGAAATCTATTTCATTATGAAATGTGAAATAAATTATCCTCCAAGAAATAATCTCTGGATGTGAACACTGATTTTCAAAGGCATAAATGATGAATGGAACTAGCCAACTTGCCACATGCGTAAAAACTATTAACTGTTCCAGTTTCAACAGATGTAAAAAAAGGAGGAGTCTGCATTTAATACTTGGCCCACTTGAAAAACTAAGATCAAGTTGACATTTTCAAAGTGAAAGGGAGATTCAAGGTAGTTTCTTGAATAAATGAAGTCTTCATATCATTTTAACCTGAAATTTTCTGGTTACTGAGAGGAGTAGGATTGTAACTTAACTGTTCTAGGTCAGAGTTCAGCAAATCACAGGCCAAGAGCCTAATATGGCAGTCACTTGTTTCTGTACAGTCTGCAATGTAAAAATAGTTTTTACATGTTTTAATGGATTTTAGAAATCAGAAGAATAACATTTTGTGCTGTGAAAATTATATGAAATTCAAATTTCATGGTCATAAATAGAGTTTTATTGGAACATCACCATGTGCACCTGTTTCTGTTTTGTCTATGGCTGTTTTCACTCAGCCATCACAGAGTTGAATTGCCACAGAGACTGTATGGTCCACCAAGCCTAAAATATTAACTGTCTGTCCCTTTATGGGGCTCTTTATTAGGTCTAGGTAATTGATCTCAATTACTTCCATCCTACACTTCCCCTTTCTAATCTCATCCCAGGTTGTGGGTGTCTTTCTCCCTTCCTTCCCTCCCTCCTTCTCTCCATCCCTCCTTCCCTCTTACCACGCGTTAATGGCAAGTTCTAGTCCCACAACATAACCCAAGATACAGCTACTTATATGGCCACCTTTTGTTCTCATAATGTTTACTTTCTCTTTATCTGCAATTTTGGTTTTCAATTGATAAAGACACAGTCATGTTTTTTTACAGGCTCTCTTTGGCCTGACATCAACTTATCTTCCCAACTTTATCTTTCATGACAATAGTCATGTTTTATAAAGTTTGCAAAATAAAATGTGTATCCTGCATTTTTCTGCCAGTTTTTGCCTTTCCTTAGAATGTACTTTTTACCTGGTATGCCCTTCACCAAAGCTCTGTTAAAATCCTGCTGAATTTCAAGGTTCACCCCCTTGCATGAAGACACCGCAACCCTCCCCGTAGGAATTAATCACTCCATCTTTAGACTGCGGAGATTGTCTGATCCCTATCTCATATAGTTTTACTTATTTATCTCAGATTAAATTTATTGTTGTAAACTACACATCTGGAAGCTAATATATAGTGTTCTGCTCATCGTATTCATTCATAACCCAGCCCCCTTGCCCTGCCACACACACTACCAACATACATTGCCTAGTTCATAGTTATGCAAAAGGTGAGAGCTGTAACAGAGAGGTCTTTAGGTGGCACAAAGGCATCGAATTAAATAGCAAAGAATAAAAAAATGAGAACCTCGGGGCGCCTGGGTGGCGCAGTCGGTTAAGCGTCCGACTTCAGCCAGGTCACGATCTCGCGGTCCGTGAGTTCGAGCCCCGCGTCAGGCTCTGGGCTGATGGCTCAGAGCCTGGAGCCTGTTTCCGATTCTGTCTCCCTCTCTCTCTGCCCCTCCCCCATTCATGCTCTGTCTCTCTCTGTCCCAAAAATAAATAAACGTTGAAAAAAAAAATTAAAAAAAAAAATGAGAACCTCATTCTCTTTTCAACTGTTTTTTCCATTTTTCTGATTGCATCACAAAGAAATCCTCAATTTGTGCTACTGTGGTTTTACCACTGCTAATCTTTGATAATCTCCCTTTTTAACAAAGAGAGAACAATCCTAAGGCTTGGAGCCTTTTGCAAAAAAACAGTTGTAGCCCCAGTTTAATAAAACTGCTTTGTTTTTATTGCAATTCATTTTTATAATTTGCTTCTATTTATGGCATGAATACAACTTAATGAAATTTAATTTCAATTTAATGAAAATAAGTACTCTCAATTAGTAAATTTAGGTTAATTTTTAGACAAAAAATATTAAGCAAATTATAGCACAGGTGATTAAGCGCATACGACAAAAATCTTAATGGTATTACATAGAAATGGGAGAAACATTTGGTTGTAGCAGATACTCAATAAAGTCAAAAGATTTCAATCCACCAGCCTCCTTGTTAACCTTCTACATAACTAAAGAAACTCACGTAAGAGACTAGCTTCAAGCTTCTGAAACAGTGGTTCTTAACAGAAAAGTGGTTCTTCAAGCTTCTGAAACAGTGGTTCTTAATATATCTAGAGATATATTTACTTGTCATATCTTGGGGGTTACAAGGGAGGGTTGCTTTTATCATCTAGTAGGTAGAGACTAGGGATACTATTAAACATCCTACAGTGCAAGGAGAGCCCCCACAGAAAGAATTATCTGGCCCCAACAGTCTATGGTGCCAAGGTCAAGAAATCCTGCTCTAAGAAAAAAGAGAAAGTTCTACATGTACTATCCTTTGTCAATTGTTATAAATCACCCTGTGTTCAGCACTGCTCCTTACCTTATATACCCTTTGCCATTGGTAAGATTACTGAGGAAAATCTCCCACCCAAACCTTTCAGTTTTATATCATCCATACACCCACTGCCCCCAATTAGCACTCAGAATTTAAAGATGGACTTTATTGGAGAGTCCACATCCTTTATGTGCTAACAGTATACTCTCAATATGTAGATCTAACTTCCTCATTAAGCCACAGGAATTATGAGATTTTCAGATGACCCTTACCCAAGAGAAAAAAAAAAAGACTACACTAATTTGAGTAAAACCTTGATTCTAGCTAGCTATTAATTTCATGATTTCACTTAAAGTTATTCTTTGGCCTGATTTATATGGTTCAGGGACTCAAATATATTTTGCAGAATAAACCTGACCTTGAAATTTAAAAAATTCAATTTTTTATTGGATATATTAGCCATGTTAGCTTTCCCAAAAGGGAGTCTAAGCAGACCTTTTTTTTTTTTTTTAAAGAACTACTTTTTAAGCTAGACAAAAAACCAAACCAAAACAAACAAAAAACATTGACATAAAACAACTAGTAATTGAAATAACTATCATTTGGCACTTTATTCTCAAATGTATTACTGCAAACACATAATACAGACATTTATTCTGAGTGTAAAGTGTTTACAAGAAAGTTCTTTGAAGCTATTTTGTGGTTAGTGTTTTGTTTCTCTTTCTGTCTTTTTTTCTCAAGTAAAGTTCCCTAGAACAGTTTAGCAGTAAATAGCACCTGTGACTTATTTTTTTTTCAAATTAGGAGTTATTTTTACTCTATAACTGTATTTAAACATGGAAAACTAGTGTATTCTTAAAGTAATGACCCTATCATAGTCGTCGTTTAATTTTGAGGCTCTTTACAATGACTATATTTCCAAATTTAGCATTTACTATGTATTAACTTTAGTGGTTAGAATACCTTGGAGGCATTTTATGCCTTTACATTCAAGTTGATTTAACTCCTAATTCTGAGATGCCTGTGGTAAAATGATAGTGAAGGTGAAACTGAATCCCTTTCATTTCAGAGCCACAAAGCTCTCTGCCAACAGAAAAGCAGCATTATTTTCAACACCTACAAGCTACAGAGGTGACAGTTATCAGGACTCCCACTGTGAAGAAAGAAAACCAGCACACAGTGAGATTATGGTTGCACAAATTTTAGGGACAAGATAAACAAGCTACCAGATTTCCCTTTCCCTAGGGTCATGTACCCTGTGCCTGGCCCAATTTTTTATCATTCACTCACTCCCTCTAAAATCATTTGTTGAGCACCTGCTGAGTAATGAGCACTGTGCTGGGCACTGAGCACATGACAGTGAGGCAGCCAAATCCACAGACTACCTTCTGGGAGCTTATAGTCAGTGTTCAAGCATGTGCAGTCCAGCTTTCTACTCTCCCACTTGCAATCTCGCCTCTCACCCATGCTCCTGAGTCAACTGCATGAGAAAAGAATTGGAAGCACAGAGAACAACAGAGGGACTGAACAGTTATATTTTTAATTTCTAGTCAGATCCCCAAAAGAGCTTAAGACATTAAGCACAGTGTGGGTAGCAAGAGATCCGTAACCAGCAGTATATTCTGGATCTGCTGTGGGGTCCTAAAGGACACTGTGGGGGGAAAACCAAGGGTATGAGAAGTACTGGCTAAAAATGGCTCAGAAAGGGCCTCGAACAAAGAGAGAGAAAGGGAAAGAGAGGATCTGGTTCCTCACCAGCCACGAGCACTGGTTAGAATGCTTTTGTTAGAAAATGCATACTTTCCATGTTTCCTTACAGGAAGTATCAGCTGGCCATTACCCAGGGCCAGGGTTAAGTGTTACCAAGTGGAATACACAAGTGTTTAGGCCTTTGAATTCCTCCCCTATACAGTGACTGTGTTCCTGGCCTAGCCTCCTGCCCCTACCCCCCACCCCCCACCCACAGTTATTTCAAAGTATAGTGCACCCAGCATATCTTGGGGAGACATTAGAGTTTTTCCAAAATATTTGGAAGGGAAAACCCAATGAGGACCTGCAGACAAAGACAGAACTTTTCTCTATAGAGATGTGCAAATGGAGACCACACAGTGTTACTAGTTGGGTCTGCAGGGCATTTTTCAAAAGGAGTCTTCCTCATGTTTTAAACTGGCATACACAGATTTATGGCCTAAAACAGCATTTTCACACTGAGTCACAATCCATTAGTGAGATGTGAAATCATGTGGATTCAGCCAATATTTTTTAATGAAATAGAATAAAATCAAATAGCATAGAATAGGAAATATTAGACTACATTGTTGGTAATAAGAATATACATTGTTTTATGAAACTTGTTTCCATTCTATACACCCATACTTTCTATTCTATACATACCTATATCTCACTATCTAAATCTGTTTGGTTCCTAAGCAATAATATATATTGCAAAGGATCCTATAAAACTCTGCTTTAACTCGGTTGCCATATAAATGTACTCTCTTAAACTGAACAGCAGTTTTGGTGGGGGGAGGAGGGGGCGGGAATTGAAATTCACTAGTCTAAAGAAACTATAGTTAAGTAGAATGGAAATTTTTAAAAAATTTATCCCAAAATAATTTAACACACTCTTCTTTTGTACTAATTATGTTTCATTGGTTTCCCTAAACTTTTGTGTATCTAGTTTTGCTACAAACATTCTTTCAGTCTCCTGTTACAGAGAGAAACACAAGGTGGGAAATAACTAAAAACAGGACATGGGTTTGGATGCACAAGGCCAAATCCCCACCACAGGGCAGCCCAGGCCAAATCCTGTCCCTCCATGAGCCAAACCACTGGAAAGAATCTGGAGAGAGGCAGGCTCTTTTCTCCCATAGAAAAGCTTTTAAAATGCCAATTTCTCAAATCACTGGGCAAAGGACCAACTGCTCTCTAGGATAGGGAGCCCTAAAAAGGATCATGGCCAACTTATATTTATGAGCAGAACTGAATGTGTTGGGTCATCAAGGTTTTTGTAAACTTTTTAACAAAGTCTATAAACAAAGCAGTATTTTCAACTGTGATTTTAGAAAAATTAAATTAGTTTGCCTGATACTCTTAAATAATCCTTCTTACCCCTACTCCTCACCCTTATCCATATATATCTGTATATATTAGAGAGAGAATAAAATAAAATAAAATAAAATAAAATAAAATAAAATAATAAAATAAAATACTAAAATAAAATAAAATAAAATAGCTATCACATGGCCTTGGGCTCCCTGTGAAATAGTGCTGCCAGCACTATCCAGAGGCTTCAACTAGCTTTTATTGAGCTCCCTAAAATTTCCAAATATATCCTCAGGGTGTGTTTCCCTAATAGTCACATGTCCAATCTTAATTCAGGACTCACCAGCTTGCAACAGATAATTGTAACAGAGGAATGACTACTTACAAATGAACTTAATCTAGTGGGGACTGTCTACACCCTGGAACTAACCACAATGGCGCCCCACAACACCAAGATCATTATTCCCCTAGCATCATAATGACAACTGTGTTACTAATGAATTAACTATTTTGGCCTTAGAATCACCGACGTCAGGCAGATTTGGCCCAAGACTGGGAGTTAAGAGAGTAAAGGCTTAAAACCAACTGAGTCTCAACTTTATCATGAGTGGAGGAAGAAAGAGGACTTTTGTCAGTCAATATCTACAATTATAATTTTTTGCATTCTCTGGCTATATAGATTCTTAGTAATTATATCTGTAACATTAGTTGCTTTAAGGTTTAGGCTTATCTTGTTGAAAAAAATAACTTTGATCATTAAGTGACATTTCTCAAAGTCTCAGCCAAATGGAATAAGCATGCACCTTGCCCATACTGCCAGCTACAGAGAACTTACCCAATACACATGACTACCAAAAAGCAGCAAGAGAAAGAATTTTTAGATCTCTCAAAATATTTTAATTCTGTGATTTTCAAGGTAATCAAACAACTTTGCAGAGTGAGAATCTTAGCAATATATAAATGATTTATATTTGTGTTGCAAATTTTACTGCAATTATAGCACAAAGCTTTTTTTTTTTTTTTAATAAACTTCAAGTTCCTTAGGTTTTCCCTATGAAGTCTACCATCCCATAGACAGGTACAATTGGCAGTTTATTTCTTTTTTCTAACCACTTTTCCATTCCTCAAATTAAGGAAATTTCTTGAGTTTCCTGATAGCAAACCCTATTCATAAAGACATCATGTGCTAATGATAAGTCCGAATCAATTAGAGGCCTCTGGGGTAAATTTACTCAGAAAGCAGTTAGATTTGGTGGTGGGGCAGTCCCTTTAGCACCAGGAGGCACTTCCTCTACGAGGTGGCAGTTTCTAAAACACCACGTAAACAATTGTAAGAAGATTATCTCTTAAATCAGAAATTTACACTGCTCCAGTGCAGCTCACCACACAATTGTAAGATTCAAAACTGAAAGGAGACACTTCACTTCCAACCTACTAATGAATGCACACAACAGCACATCTTCAGATGAACAATGAAAATTTTGATCAAAGTAGGCTATTTATATACATACTGTTCAATGCCCAAGTATTTTAGAACATTTTTAAACAATGACAATTAAATTTTCATTCTGAAGTTTTGCCTTTCTTGCACACCTTCTGTATTCCACGAGCCATTAATAGTAGTGGCAAATGGAGGGGGGGCAGGGTAGGTAATCCTTACACATTCCCACCAAGTACCAACATCCATAATCCTGCACTGTGGTCTCCAATTGCATTAAAAAAATTGGGGGGGGGGGCTCTTATCTAAACTCTTTCCAACAAAAAGAGAGTAGAAAATGAAATTGCAGAGAAGTATTAAATACAGAAGCTTCAACTTGTCAACATTGAAATTACATTTTCAGATTCCCTATCATAAAAGGCCTGGATCTAAAATGAGTGTTGAGAAGAATTTTTACCTATGGATAACAGAAAGGCAAGAAGGAAAAAGGAAGAAGAGAAGGGAAAAAAAAAAAAACAAAACAATTTCCAGTGGATAAAAACATGAGAACATATGGCATCTTCACATCGGCCAACCGCTTTCTACCTGTTTGGATCTTCAGAGGAGGGATGAGGGACATTTCTGCAACCCCAGAGAGATAGCTTTCTGCATACATAATTTAAATAAATCACTCCAGCATGAAAGAAGAGCAGCAGAACTCTTCTAATTACCACTGCCTGGACCTCATGTGCTGCTTTTTCTTTAAAGCCACACTAGTTCATTATTCTGCCTTCAACTCTCTGAAATGATTCATTCCCCCCTTCACTCCTGAGCAGACTCTGCAGGGAAGCTAGTATTTAAGTTTAATTTCTAGTGCCACTTGCTTTGGAGAGTTGGATGAGAAGAAGAAGGAAGAATCTAATTTAATAATTCTGTCACGGTTTGGAGGCGCACCCTCCGCCCCTACCCCAAAAAAATAACTCGACAAACAAGACGCTCTGGCAAGCTATAATCGTGAGCGAAGACACCAATCGGGAAAGGAGGGCCCACGTGTGGTGGGAGCTGTCACCCAAGGCAAGTGGCAGCCGGCGAGGAGGAGGGAGAGAGGGCGGGAGAGAGGTTGCTGCTTGCAGCTGCACCGGCCTGGGCGCTCCGAGAGAGACCCGACTCCAACTGGAACGTGCTTAGCTCTCTCCTAGACACTAGGCGGGGAGAAATCAAAGGGCAGGGAGGCTGGATCCCGCGTCTTCGGGAGCTGTCCCTCCGAAAGAAAGGGACAGCCCCCGGAGCGCGCCGCGGGCTTCCCCAGAAGCCCGAGCTCGCGCGCAGGACGCGCGGCTCCACCACGTCCAGGGCGCCCCCCGCCTTACCGTCCCAGCTCCGACTCCACCTCGAAGAAATCGCTCAACGCATCCCTGTTGGAACCTTCGATCCAGTAATCCGGGACGAGGCTCCCGGCTCCTGGGGCCACACTGGCGGTGACCGAAGAGCAGGACGAGGAGGAGCACGAGGGCACCGTGACTTTGAGCATCTTCGCGGCGGGACTCCGGAAGCCGCCACCACTGTCGCCGCCGCTGCCGGAGCGAGAAGCCCCGCCGCCCGCCGCCGCCTGCGAACGCAGGAGCAAGAGGTGGCGTCCTTCACACACACGCACACACCCACCGCCGCCGCTGCCGCCGCCTCCCCCGGCGCCCTGGGCCGCGCGCAGGCTGCGGCTTTCCTCCTGCACGCTCGAGAGGGAGGGAGGGAAGGAGGGTGGGTGGAGAAGGGGGCGAGGAACCGGGAGAGGGTGTGGAGGGAGAACCCGGTCGCTGTCAGCCGGAGAGGAGAGGCGGAGGCACTGCAAAGGAGAGAGATTCCCTCCCCCTTCTCTCCCTCCCTCCCCACGTCCCCTCCTCCCTCCGCCGAGCCTTTCCAGCCCCCTCCCTTTTTTCCTTTCTCCCTCCCAGGCTGTGGCTGCGGCTGTGCCGGCAAGGGCGGCTCCGGATGCGGGAGCTTGGGGAAAGCAAGAGGACCAGAGCATCATCCCACGCGCCCTCCCGCGGGAGCCGGGAGCCTGGAAAGGACCGCTCGCAGTGGGACGCTCGCTCCAGGAGTGGCGGGCGCCCCGCTCTCTCTGGGAGCACAGGGCTCTGGACCACCTAGCAGAAGGGTGAGAAAGCGACCTGACTGTTGTTGGCGCCACTCATCCCTCCCTGAGCGCGTCCAGGTGGCGAGTCCCTCCCACCTAACACCAGCTAACCAGCCATTCCTTGTACGTCCCTCTGTCAAAGCTTATACTGGCGGCTGGGGAGGGTGCCCTGTGGTCGCCGATTTCCCAAGGCTCCTGTGCCCGGCCCCAGGGAAAGCTGGAGGATAAGGAAGCACCTGGGTCCACAGTGACCTGACTCACCTTTGAGTGAGTCTTCAGTTGGATGAGATGCTAGGGTGCTGCCACTGGCACTGCCTCCTTTAGCACTGCTGGAGCTCCTGAAAGGGCAGGTGTTTGCCTTCTCTAGTTCACTCCCAACCCTGAAGCTAGAACAGAAATGATCCAGAGAATTACAGGTCTGGAAGGGCCCTCTGCAAGCCTTAAGGCAGGACCTGTTCCCATTCATGACAGAGAAGACTGCTACATTTAAAGCACTTTCCTCCTCCCAAGAGATGTGCCCCATCACAGGCATTCCACTGGCTGTCTGCCAGCCTTCAGGCTAGTCTTCCAAATACTGGTTAAATGTATATCATTTATATTTCTACCCTTGAAATTTTTCTTTCCAGATTTCAGCAAAGATAAACAACAATCAGTCATATTCTGTAATATATCTTTATAAAGTTATTACATCACACCTATTTCTGACTAAATAACTATGAGGCCCTTTCTTTAACCTTTCCTTCACAGGTGTTACTTTCAGTATTATTATTATTTTTTACTTTCCTCCAACATGCACTAAACTCTTCTCATGTGTTCCCATCCCTGATAACACGGTAAACACAGTCCATATTCTCCTATAATTTATTGATTTATTTCTGGTTCTTAAAACCTTTCATGCTATATTAGTGAACTACAAAAAAAATCACCAAATAGTGATAGGAATATGATCCTTAGTTGATTGGAAATGAAAAAATAAATATAAAAACTATTCCTCATAGGTAATTTTATGAAGATGAACATATGCTCAATTTACAAATGGACTAAAAATAGTAAGTATATGTACATTCATACAAATTCAGTGTCATTTTCAGACTGAAAATGCTCATGTGACATTATTTTTCAGAGAATGAACTCCATAATCTTCAAGTTATAAAATCAAGTTCATACGCAAAGCAAGTAAATTCTAGTTCTCATGAAGTAGGTGTCCCTTGGCTTGCACTGTCTGGTGGAGGAAGAGCATGAAGTGGTTGCTAGGCCATTTTTATTCACACTTCTCTGAGGCAAGTTCTAAAGTTGCAGCACTACATGCACATACTTGTCTGTTGTGAGCAATTCTTTTACAACATAAGTCCAAAGCAAGCACATTACATTGCAGGAGATGATAAGTCTTTTTACTCTTGCTATTTTGGGGAACAATAGCTAGAGAAACATCATTTCATGGCACAGAGGACATTGTAGAGTTGATATTTACATTCAACACCGGTTTAGTCATTTGATACCTATGCTTTTCAAAACTGACTTTTGTAAAAGTACTATCAACTGATGTTTCAATAGAGGGTATCTGGTTTAACGAATCAGTTTATGTTTATTTAAAAACATAAGATGAAAATAAGTATTATTTTAAAAAATGTGGAAAAGGACTAAACCATATGATTTATCTTAAATATCATCTAAGATGACCAGAAAAAGAACAAAGGCATATGTCCATAAAAATAAAGGGAGAAATAGTATCAACTAAATCTCAGAATCTAAGAACAGATGGAAAAATAGTAACTGACTTAGAAGAATGGGTATACTCAAAACCCAGATTTGTAATGGAAGAAGCCAATAAGAAGAAATCTAATTCTTACCACAGAATTCCAGAAATGCTTAGGAATTGACTACCAGATCTTTCTAAAGTTGGGGCAGAGAATAAGACATTAGTTGAACACTTTCATAAGAAGTTCTTAGGCCCCTATATTTCTTCTTCTACTATTCACTGCCAAAAAACACACTTTCTTTTCCAAACCCTTGGAAAAGGGAAGAGATTTAATCTTTGGGAATGTTGAATAAACAATGAAATATGTCTTACATCACAAGGTACAGCTCACACTGTACAGCTCACCCACAAACAGAGGGATTCGTGAAACTCTACATAATAAAATGTGAGATTTCCAGGTCCACCAGACTCCCAAAATACTGACAAATAGGCATAGGTCTATCATATTCCCAGCCACACAAGAAATTAAAGGATTCCTCACTGAGAAAACTAAACAATCCCAGGAGAGAGGGACGTAAGGATACTGACAATTAAGATACTCCCCCACAACAAAACATCCTGATTTTTCTCAACACCTTACAGTGAAGCCTATCATTCAACAGGCTCAGGGACCCAAAGCTTCCAATTACCTATTTTTTTGTCTCACTCATACACACATGGCTAAGGTTCCATTCTGGTATGGCAGAGTAGCTGGTATGACTAACCCTCTATATATAACAATTATAATCTCTGGATTAAATATAAAAAGAGTTATTTAAATGTGCAAAAGACCTACCAAAATCAGAAAACTGAAAATAATGCAACCCACAAAAGAAAGGAGCTTTTCTGAATTAGGTACACATTTATTTAGCTTTTCCCTGAGGACTCTACAGGTAACACAACTCTCAGTAGCTTAATGTGGCAAAATACAGAATTCAGGGCTGGCAGAAAGGCTAGAAATTGAGAAGAAATTCCAGAAAGAAGGGAGCACAGTGAAGGAATCCAAAAATCTACATATAAACTGAACTCAAATACTAAGCTAATCTCTGAACTACGCATATGTGTGGGAAATTCCAAGGAACTTAGCAGAAAGCACAAAGCAATAACTGGAAAGTTGAAAGTTGCGAAAAAATTTTAGCTGTTCCTCACCACAGGAGAGACATGGTTTGGAGTATGAGTTTCACCAAGTTTAATTGTGTGTTACAAGAAAGAAAAAAAAAACTTTAGGAAAGATAACAGAATCCAGAATCTCTGCAAGGAATCACTGACAATCCAGTATACAATTAAAACAAAAATACTAGATATGTGAAGTGGTAGAAAAATTTGAACCACAGTCAAAAGAAAAAAATCAATCAACAGAAACCAACACTAAGATGATTGATAGACTGATATTCATAGTCAAAGGATTTAAAATAGCTATTATAAATATGTTCAAATAATTTTTAAAAAGATATTCACAAGTGTACATCTGGGTAATACTATCAGAGAAACGGAAACTATCTAAAAGAAAACATTGGAAATTGAAGAACTGAATGGGCAAACTATCTGAAATTTGAAAAAAAAAATCACTTAAAGAACCTACAGAAGAGTTAAGATTGGAGAGGAAAGAATGGGTGAACCTGAAGACAGAATATGGCATCTAATTTCTAAGACAGTCCCCACTAATCATCTCCTGATAATCATGCCTTTCTGAGTTCACCTACCACAATGAATTGGGTTGACCTTTGTGACAAATAGAATACGGCAGAAGTGAAGATGTGTGACTTCTACAGTCATAAAAGCATTACAGATTCTGCCTTGATCTCCTAGATTGCTCATTCTGAGGGAAGCCAACATCTATGGCGTAAGGATTCTCAAAAGCTGCATGGAGATGGTGATGTGGAGAGGAACCAACTTATCAACCACATCAGTCAGCCATCATGGAAATAAATTCCCCGGCCCCAATCAAACCTTCAAATGACTACAACCCCAGCCAACATCTGACTAAAATTCCATAAGAGACCAGAGCTGAACCACAAAACTATTCAGAATTTCAAATAACTCAGAATTCTGAATTCATAGAAATTGTGGGAGATATATGATATTGCTGTTTTAAGTCACTAAATTTTGGAGTAATTTGTTTTTCAGCAATAACAAATCAATAAAAGCAGAGCTATAGAAATTATTTAGTGTAGAGAACAATAACAACAAAGAAATAAAACAAAAAATTAAAAGGAAAAAGGGTAGGGGGACAAGTCTCAGTGAATTATAGGACAATATCAAGATACCTTACATATCACTAGGGTTCCAGGAGATAAAGAGAAAGGACTGGGGCAGAAAACTTATTTGAAAAAATGGCTGAAGTTTCCCCAAATTTAGGTTAACATCAGCTTATAGACTCAAGAATTTCAGAAACCTAAACAAAATAAGTAGAAATAAAACCACATCTAGACCCATCTAAGTCAAATGCTTAAAAACAATAGATTGAAAAAAAATTTTTTTTGAAAGCATCCTCTGCTGCAGGGGGGCCGGGGGGGTGGGAGGAGGAAGACAGAGAAGGAGAGAAGTATATTACAGATTATAGGGAAGTAATAATACAAATGACAGATGACTCCTCATCAAAAATTATGTAGGCCAAAAACAATAGAATAATATCTCCAAAGTTATTTAACTTTGAAAACATTTAACTATTAAAGAAAAAAAAATTGTAGATTCAAAATTCATACTAAAGGAATATTTTTAGGCTGAAGGGAAATAAACCAGATGAAAACTCAGATATACAGAAAGGAATGAAGATAGCAGAAATATGTGTAAATAAAAAAAGCTCTAGTTCTTATTCTTTTATTTAAAAGACAGCTAGTGGTTTAAAGCAAAATTTGTAATATTGAATTCTGTGAGTTATAAAATATGTATTAGTAAGGGGCGTCTGGGTGGCTCAGTTAAGTGTCCAACTCTTGGTTTCAGCTCAGGTCATGATCTCATGGTTTATGAGTTCAAGCCCCACATCAGGCTCTGCAGTGACAGTGCATGCTTGGGATTCTCTCTCTTCCTCTCCTTCTGCCCCTCCCCTGCTCATTCCCTCTGTCTCTCAAAATAAATAAATAAACTTAAAATTTTGTTTAACAAAATAAAATATGTATTGGTAAAATATGATAAAAATACTACATATAAATCCTTCTACATAATATTAAGAAAAAGGCAAAATTAAGTGATAGAATACAGATCAGTGGTTCTCAGAGGCCAAGATAGGGTAGAGAATGGGCTAAAAATGGGTTTGAGGGGATTTGGGAGTGATAGAAAATTTTAAGTCATGATTTTGATGGTGATTATATGATTTTATGCATTTGTCAAAATCTTTTAATTACACTTTAAAAATTGATGAATTTTTAAAAACATTTATTTATAGAGAGAGAAAGAATGTACATGCATGTGCTGCTGTGCACACTTTTGCAAGAGAGGGGCAGACAGAGAGAGTCCCAAGCAGACTCTGTGCTGTCAGGACAGAGGGGCTTGATCTCAGGAACCATGAGATCATGACCTAAGCTGAAATTGAGTCTGACACTTAGCCGACTGAGCCACCCAGGTGCTCCCCAAACTGATGAATTTTATTGTATACAAACCGTATCTATTAAAGCCAATTACAATTGTATTTAGCCAATTTTTCAACTTAGGCAAAATCAAAAGTCCATAAATATTGAAAAGGAAAAAGTTAAACTGTTGCCATTTATATATGACCTGATTTTTTTACACAGAAAATCTTACGATTTCACTTATACTACTAAAATTATTAAGTGAATTTGGAAAGGTCACAGGGTAAGAGGTCAAAATAAAACAATCAATTGTCTTTTTAAAATACTAGCAGAAAACATTTGGAAAATGGAAAATGGAATAAAATTAAATTAAATTAAATTAAATTAAATTAAATTAAATTAAATTAAATTTAAAAAGCATAAAATACACAATCGTCTACAGTATAAACTACCAAATACTAAATTAAATAAAATCCAAATAAGTGGAAAGACATACTATGTTCATTAATCAAAAGATTCAATATTGTTAACATGTCAATTATTTAATATGTAGACTAAAGTCTATTAATTGATATGTAGGCTAATTCTAGTAGTCTTTGTTTATAGAAATTGAAAAGTCTATTTTAAAATGTGTAAAGAAATAGGGGTGCCTGGGTGGCTCAGTTGGTTAAGTGTCGGACTTCGGCTCAGGTCATCTCACGGTTTGTGGGTTCAAGCCCTACACTGGGCTCTGTGCTGACAGCTCAAAGCCTGGAGCCTGCTTCAGATTCTGTCTACCTCTCTCTCTTCCCTTCCCCCAAATGTGCACTGTATCTCTTTCTCTCTCAAATATAAATAAACATTAAAAAAATGTTTTTAAATAAAATGTGTAAAGAAATACAAAATACCTGGTATACAAAAACAATTCTGAAAAGAACAAAGTAGGAGGTCTCACTCTTTTGATTTCAAAACTTACAATAAAGCTACAATGAAATCTTACAGAAATGAAACCAGTACATTATTGGTGTAAGGACAAAAAGAATAGTTCAATGGAACTGAAAAAAAGAGTTCAGTATATATATGTGGTCAATTAATTTTGGTAAAAAGTATCAAAGCTATTTAATGAGCAAAGGAAAGTCTTTTCAGTAAATAGTACTAGAACAACTGGATAAATGTGAAAAACAAATCTCAATCTTTTCCTGTACCACAAACAAAAATTAATTTAAGATGAATAAGGGGGACCTGGGTATCTCAGTCCATTAAGTGTCTGACTTTGGTTCAGGTCATGATCTCATGGTTCGTGAGTTTGAGCCCCACATCAGGCTCTGTGCTGACAGTTCAGAGCCTGAAGCCTGCTTCAGATTCTGTGTCTCCCTCTCTCTCTGCCCCTCACCCACTCACGGTCTGTCTCTCTCTCTCTCTCTCTCAAAAATAAACACTAAAAAAAAAAAATTTAAGATGGATAAGCTTATGCATATAAGCAAAAAGTATAGTAGCACTTCTAAAAGAAAATATTGAAGAATATCTTCAGAAATTTATAATAGATAAAAATATCTAGACAAGACACTGTGAACTCTAAACATAAAAAAAAATAAAAATTGGAATTTATCAAATTTTAAAATTTCTGCACGTCAAGAGAAAAAATTAATACAAACACAAGCCACAAACTGGGAGCAAACATTCTCAATACAAATATCTCACCAAAAATATGTACCTGGAATATGCAAGGAATTCTGAGAAATCAATACAAAGATTAAATAAAAACAGTCAAAAGATTCCTGGTGTCTGCCTAGCATACAGAAAGCCACAAGGAACACTTCCCCAATCCTTATAATACAACAAACAGCCAAAATGCAAGGTCAAGATTTTCCTGGACCCTTCAGAGAACTGAGATCACAGGACAACCAAGTAGTCTAAAATCTTAGGAGAGACAGCTGTCCGCAGGAAAGATGGCAGTTGCTTACCTGTGGCAAACACGGCCACATAACAGCAAAAATTCTTTATGAAGAGTTAACAAATTGGGGGATGTTGAATGTGGGCTTACAAGAGAATGTGAAAGCCTGGGGAGTGACATATATAGGAGCAGCTCACACCTTGTTGCAGGCCTTCCTCCACAGACTCTACTGGGCACACCAAAAAATGGGTGAGAGTCCTGAAAAAGCATGCCTCGTGGTCCAGACTTAAGATGAAGAGAACAGTAGCTACTGTGAAGGGGTAAAAGCCAGTGATGACCTTCTCCCTCATCTCCCCTATTGAAAAAAAAAAAACAGCATCATCCTGCCAGAGTGGGGAGGCAACAAACATTGTCACCTTTACACGTTGGCACAAACCCACAATGAAGGGAACTAAAAAAAAAATCCCTCTTCCCTGAGGGGAGGGGCAGGAATATGTCCTGAACCCAGAACTAAAATGGTGAAAAGGCTAGAGCTCTAAGGTCACATCTCTAAGACCCAAGGGCACAGGGCCTACCTAAGACTGAAGCTGAATGAGAACAATAGAGAATGTCCCATCTGCTCCCCACCACTAAGCTAACAAGCATCAAGTAACAAGTAACAGTGGAATACTACAAGAGCACAGGCACAGACCTTTGTGGCATAGTATGACTGGAAGACCTAAAGCTAAGGGTGGGGCAGACAGAGAAAAAAAGGCTGAGGAAAACCAGCCCCCACCCTAAACGAAAGACATTGGTAAAGAAATATAAAGCATGTTGTGCAATGAGCATAACCAGAGCATGAAGTGCAAATCCAACCAAAATCCTCACTAGATTAACTCAAACTCCCACACTAAATACCTAGCAGAAGGGAAGGCATACCTTTTTATAGACATAAAATCTATTTACCTTTGTTTCCACTGTCCAAAACAAGATGCATGACTTCCAACACAAAATTATGGGGCAAACAAAACATCAAGAAATAAACATATTGCTAAGAAACAAAACTCTAAACTGAACCAGACTCAGATATTATGGGCATGTTAGAGTTATCTAACAAAGACATAAAAATAACTGTGATTATCATGTTAAAAACACTAATGCAAAAGGTGAAAACTTACAAGATCAGTAGGAAATTTCAGAGAAGAGATGGGATCTCAGAAAAAGAAAATCAGATGGAATTTCAAGAAACAACCCTCCCCCCCGCACAGTAATATAGATGAAGAATATCTTCAACACACATATCAGTACCTACATCAATGAAAGAACCAGTGAATTTATAAATAGGTCAATAAAATTTACCCAAGTTGAAACACAGAACACAGCATCCAAGGCCTATGGGATAATTTTATACAGTCTAACATATGCCAAACAGAATGCTAGAAAGAGAAGAAAGAAAGAGAATAGGGGGAAAATTATGAAGCAGTAATAGCTATAAATTTTCCAAAATTAGTAACATACATCAAACTACAGATCCATGAAACTTAGGGAAGAGGAAGAGTATATATCAAATATTATATATATATAAGTATTTGTATTATATACGCATATGTACATACTAATATACCACCAATGCATGTTATTTTTAATTTGCTGAAAGGAAACGACAAGGAGAAAATGTGGAGGTAATGAGGAAAAAGATACATTGCATATAGAGAAAAATATGATAAGAATTACAGTAAACTTCTTGTCAGACAAGGAAGATGACAATGTAGTGATATCTTTGTTTCTGTTATTTCTATGATGGTATGTTTTCTCAACAGTTTTATTGAAGTTTAATTGACATTAAATAAACAGTAAATATTTAAAATGTACCATTTTAAAAGCATTGACATATGTCTATACCTGCCAAATCATCACCCCAATAAAAATAGTGAACATATCCATCACTTCCAATCCTTGTGCTCCTTTGTCATCTCTCCTTTTATCTCCCCTCACCAACCCCTGACCTAAGCAACCACTGATCTGCTTTTTGGCACTATAAAGAAGTTAACATTTTCTAGGATTTTATATAAATGGAATTACAGTATTCATTATATTTTTATCCAGCTTAATTTTTAAAGAAACTAATATAAAGATGTGTTTTTAAAAATTATAGAGTGGAAGAGAGCCAAAGCATAAGAGACTCTTAAAAACTGAGAACAAACTGAGGGTTGATGGGGGGTGGAAGAGAGGGGAGGGTGGGTAATGGGTATTGAGGAGGGCACCTGTTGGGATGAGCACTGGGTGTTGTATGGAAACCAATTTGACAATAAACTTCATATATTAAAAAAAAAATTATATAGTGTCATAGGGTAGTTCTATTTTTAATTTTTTGAGGAAACTCCATACTGTTTTCCAGAATGACTGCACTAGTTTGCATTACTACCAACAGTGCAAAAGGGTCACTGGGTTCTACTCCTGAAGCCAAGATAGTGTTTACTATCAGCAATGTTAACTAACCTGAATTTAAACAAAAATAAATAAATAAATAAATAAATAAATAAATAAATAAATAAATAAAAGAAAAGGTCAAGAAAAAGAAAATAAATTAAAATGTAATTATTTCAGGGGAAAAATCATATAGTGTCACAAAGCTTAGTACTCTGCCTTATTTCTATTTTCAATTTCCACTTCTCAGAAGACAGCCTGAGTCCTCAGTTTTCTAAATTATCATAAATTTCCCAGCTATCCAAAGAACTGCAGAACTCTTTCCTTTAGCTAGACAATCTGGCTTCTCTTGCCTTGTTCATCTTTCTTAACATTTTCTGGCTTTGAAATGCAATGATTTTAGCATTTGTCTCAGGAAATAAGAAACAACAAAAATAAATGATTTAGTTCCTTAAAAAGACCAATGAAATTGATGAACTTCTAGACAGATGACCAATGTAAAGAGAAGAGACACAAGTAACCAATATTGGGATGAAAGCTGGGAAAATTACCACAAATTTGATGCACATTTTAAAAGTCATTAAGAGGATATGGAAATATGAAAATCTGACTAGCTCTATATTTATTAAAGAAACTGAAACTCTAATGAAAACGCTTACACACACACACACACACACACACACACACACACACACACACACCTCTAGACCCAGATGGGTTCACTGGTAAATTTTTCATTGTAAGAAAAAAATAACATCAATCTTATATAAACTGTTCCAGAAAAGAGAAAGAAATAATAATTCTTAACTTGCCTTTTGATGCCAGGATCAGTTGGTTTATAACAAAGACATTACAAGGAAAGAAAAAATTTTCAGGCCAATATCACTAGTGGACTAAATTTTTAAAAATTAAGCAATATGAGATCATAAGTAATACTATATCATGATCAGGTTTGGTTCTTTCCAGGAATTCAAGGTTAGTTTAATATTATGAAATCAACCATATACTTCACCCACAATAGCAGACAGAGGAAGAAAAATCATATGGCCATTTTAGTAGATGCAGGGAAAAAAATGATAAAATCAAATCATTTTAATTGTAAAAACCAAAAAGACACTTAACAAACTAGGCACAGAATCTGCAGCAAAAATCACACTTAAAGGTGAAATGCTGAAAATTTTCCCTCTGAGATCAGAAATGATGAAAACATTCTCTCTACCATCACCTCTACTTCTACTCAGTATTTTACAGTAGGTTTTTAACAAGTGCAATGACAAGATTAAAAAAAAAAAAAAAAGCTAGGAGTGCCTGGGTGGCTTGGTCGGTTGAGTGTTCAACTCTTGGTTTTGACTCAGGTCATGATCCCATGGTTCGTGAGATCTAGCCCCACATCAGGCTTTATGCTGGCAGTGCAGAGCCTGCTTGGGATTCTTTCTCTCCTTCTCTCTCTCTCTCTCTGCCACTCCCCCACTAGCTCTTTCTGTCTCTCTCTCAAAAATAAATAAATAAACTTAAAAAAAACTAAAAGGAATAGGTACTAAAAGAAAAAAAGATCTGTCATTATTTATAAATGATAGGATTGCTTATGTTGAAAATCCAAAAGATCTATAAATTATCAGAATTAATGAGTTTATAGTCATTGAATAAAAAGTCATCCAAAATTTAACATAAAATTATATTTCCATATATTAGAAATAACTGGAAAAGAAAAATTTAAGCTTTACTATTCAGCAATAAAAATAATAAACTATTAATACACACAGAAACATGAGTTTCAAAAACATTAAGCTGAATGAAAAAAGTCAGACCGCCAAGAGTATATATTGCATGATTCCATTTATTTGAAACTCTAGAAGAAAAGTGAAGATAAAATGACCCACATGGAGATAGATCTTCTTTTTCTGAAATGTCTGAGAATAACCAAGTTACCTATAAAGAAACAATAGTAAGAATTTCATCACACTTCTCAGGATGCTCAAAGACAATGAAGCAATCACTTCAAAGTTCAAAGAAAAAACTGATTTTGAATCAGTTTTTGAATAGGGGAGGAGTTAAGATGGAGGAGAAGTAGGGGGACCCTGGGTTTTCCTCATCCATCAAACACAGCTGTACTGAGGTCAGATCATTTGTGCACCCAGAAAATTGATCTGTGGAGTGGCAGAAAGATCCACAGTGAGAGGAGATGGTGTGGCAGGTGTGAGATGCTTGAGTGAATTGGGGGAGAGAAAAAACAGCAGTGACATGGAGGGGAGGGAACCCTTTCTGTGGAGAGACAGACAAAGGAAAGAGGAGAGAGAGGCTGAGAAAGTCAGCATTGAGTTCACACAGGAGGAAAGAAAACCTCTCTGGATCACAGACTGGGGAGCGAGAAGTACTTTTTTCTCTCAAACAGCATTTGGAGCTCAAACTCTGAGGTTTTGGAAGTGCACAGCTTTCTCTTGAGCAGAGCTGTGGTGAGCACTCCTGGGGTGGAGGAAGCTGGCCCCTAAGTGAACAGCATGCTGTAGCCATCTTGGGGTTCCTTGGGAGAGAACATTCCCCTTCCTGGAATATGTTTGGAAGAAGGCATATTGCTTCTCCAAGGACAAAAGACGCAGCACGCACCAGCATAAGGCCTTTCATTAGCAGAGGACAGAGGCACACCAAGAGGGAATATAACCTTTGCTGCTTTTAGTGGTGCTGCACCACAGAGTCCATGCAGCGTGCAGGTGTGGGACTGTTTTCCAGAGACAAAGGACTTCAGACAGAATGGAGAAGCTCTACTCCGGAGGGGAGGAGGGGGCAGATCTGCACAGTTCCCGGTACTTTAATAATTCTGGTTTTGAATCCCAGCTGTGTGCCAAAGAAAAATGGCAGGAGAGTTGTGGCACAGGGTAGGCTGACTGCCCTCGCATTTCTGTGAGGGGTGTGAGATCCCCGGTTCTGGGATGAGAAATTGGGCTAGCACCATTTTCCCCCCAACACCAATATCCGGGGACTTCAGAGAGCAACACAGCAGCCCCAGTGGAAGTGGGACCCACTTACACTAAATCTCGCCTCCCTGTGCCTATTTATTTACTACCTATTTATTACCTATTTACTACCTATTTATTTACTACCTATTTATTAATTTACTGGGGCAAAACTGACTCTAAGCCAATACAGCGGGCCTCTCCTCCAAAAGACCAGCACAGTCAGTACCCCTCATGAACAAAGTACACTGAAAATCGAGCGCTGCAAAATGACACCTACAGTTCTGGTGGAAATAGGATCAGGCTTACTTTTTTTCTCTTTTTTTTTCTTTCTTTCTTTCTTTCTTTCTTTCTTTCTTTCTTTCTTTCTTTCTCTCTTTCTTTCTTTTTCTTCTTCTTCTACTTCTTCTTCTTTCAGAATCAGGTTCATAGTTTCTTGTTTTTTTCATTTCCTTTTCTCTTTTTTTGGGGGGCGATCAGGCTTTTTATTCTTTTCTCTTTTTTTTTTCTTCTTCTTTTTCACTTTCTTTTTCTTTGGACTCAGCCTTATAGTTTATTGACTCTGTTTGTTTTTCCCTTTTCTTTTCTCTTTTTTTCAGGGATCAGCCTCCCCCCCAGCCCTTTTTTTTCCAGGCTTACTTGAACAAACAAATAGAAGTACACCTAGTTAAAGGTCTGAACACTTCCCACTACAAGCAAGGAAGAGCTCTGCAGAGGACTGACCAGTGGGAAACAGAAAGCCAAAACAACAGCAGAATGCACACTTTCTGAAGTTCCAGGCCCTGGACCATGTATGATCCCTTTTTAATATAGCAGTACTCTCTGGTGAAGGAAACATAACAAATTTTTAAAACATGCAAAAGACAGAAACTTAGTCAAAGTGACCAGACAGAGGAATGCTCCCCAAAAGAAAGATCAAGAAAAAATCACAGCCAGAGACTTGCTCAAAACAGATATAAGCAATATATCTGAACAAGAATTTAGAACAATAGTCATAAGACTACTAGCTGGGCTTCAAAAAAGCAGAGAAGACACTAGTGAAACCCCTGCTGCAGAGATAAAAGACCTAAATATTACTCAGGCTGAAATTAAAAAATGCTATAGCTCAGATACAAAACCGGCAGGATACAGTCACAATGAGGACTGAAGAAGCAGAGAATAGGTGATACAGAAGATAAAATTATGGAAAATAATGAAGCTGAAATGAAGAGTGAAAGGAAAGTATTAGATAACAAGGGAAGACTTAAAGAATTTAGTGATTCTATAAAATGAAACAATATCCACATCACAGGAGTCACAGAAGAAGAGTGGGGGAAAAGGGACAGAAGGTTTATTTGAACAAATTATACCTGAGAACTTCCCTAATGTGGAAAGGAAACAGGTATTCAAATCCAAGAGGCACAGAGAACTCCCCTCAAAATCAACAAAACAGGTCAATACCATTCCACATCACAGTGAAACTTGCAAAATAACAAAGATAGAGAATTCTGAAAGCAGCTAGGGACAAAAGGTCCTTTACTTACAGGGGTAGACACATAAGGTTAGCATCAGACCTGCCTACTGAAACTTGGCAGGCCAGAAGGAAGTGGCAGGAAATATTCATTGTGCTGAATGGGGAAAATATGCAGCCAGGAATTCTTTATCCAGCAAGGCTGTCATTCAGAATAGAAGGAGATATAAAAAATTCCCCAGACAAACAAAAACTAAAAGAGTTCATGACCACTAAACCAGCCCTGCAAGAAATTTTAAGGGGGACTCTCTGAGTGGAGTTCAAAAAAAAAAAAAGAAAAGAAAAGAAAAGAAAGAAAAGAATAGAAAAGAAAAGAAAGAAAGAAAAGAAGACCAAAGCAACAAAGACTACAAAGAACCAGAGAATATCACCAGAAATACCAACTCTACAGGCAACACAGTGGCACTAAATTCATACCTTTCAATAATCACTCTGAAAGTAAATGGACTAAATGCTCCAATAAAAAGACATAGGTTATCAGAATGGATTAAAAAAAACAAGTTCCATCTATATGCTGCCTATAAGAGACTCTTTTTAGATGTAAGGACATCTGCCGATTGAAAGTGAGAGGATGCAGAAGCATCTACCATGCTAATGAACATCAAAAGAAAGCCAGAGCAGCCATACTTATATCAGACAAACTAGATTTTAAAACAAATACTTAACAAGAAATGAACAAAGGCATTATATTATAATTAAGTGGTCTATCCCTCAGGGAGATCTAACAATAGTAAATATTCATGCCGCAACTTGTAAGCTCCCAAATATATAAAACAATTAATCACAAACATAAAGAAACTCCTTGATAATAATACCATAATAGTAGAGGACTTTAATACCCTACTTATAGTAATGAACTGCTAACCTAAGCAGAAAATTAAAAGGAAACAATGGATTTGAATGACACACTGGACCAGCTGGACTTAACAGATATATTCAGAACATTTCATCCTAAAGCAGAAGAATACACATTCTTCTCAAGTGCACATGGAACGTTCTCCAGACTAGATCACATACTGGATCACAAAACAGCCCTCAACAGGTACAAAAAGATCAAGATCACACAGTGCATATTAAAGAACATCCTACTAAAGAATGAATGAGTTAATCAGGAAATTAAAGATGAAATTTAAAAGTACATGGAAGCCAATGAAAATGAAAACATGATAGTCCAGATCTTTTGGGATGCAGCAAAGGCAGTGCTAAGGGGAAAGTACACTGCTTTTCAGGTCTATCTCAAGAAGCAAGAAAGGTTCCAAATACACAGCATAACCTTACACCTAAAGGAGCTAGAAAAGGATCAGCAAAATAAAGCCTAAAGCCCAGGAGAAGAAGGGAAATAATAAAAATTAGAGCAGAAATAAATGATATAGAAACAAACAGAAACAGATAAGTCAGACTTATCAAAAAGAAAAGAGAGAAGACCCAAATAGATAAAATCACAGATGAAGGCGATCACAATCAACACCATAGAAACACAAACAATTATAAGAGAATAATATGAAAAATTATGTACCAACAAACTGGGCAATCTGGAAGAAAAGGACAAATTCCTAGAAACTCAAGCACCAACAAAATTGCAACAGGAAGAAACAGAAAATTTGAACAGACACATAACAAAGGAATTGAGTCAATAATCAAAACTCTCCCAACAAACAAGAGTCCTAGACCAGATGGCTTCCCAGGGGAATTCTAAATTAAACAAGAGTTAATACCTATTCTTCTCAAACTGTTCCAAAAAATAGAAATAGAAGGAAAGCTTCCAAACTCATTAATGAAGCCAGCATTATCTTGATTCCCAAACCAGACAAAAACCCCACTAAAAAGGAGAATTACAGACCACTACTCCTGATGAACATCAAGGCAAAAATTCTCGACAAGATCCCAGCAAATCCAATCCAACGGTATATTAAAATAATTATTTACCATGACCAAGTGGGATTTATTCCTATGCTGCAGGGCTGATTCAATATTTGTAAATCAACATGATACATCACATTAATAGTAGAAAGGCTAAGAACCATATGATTCTCTCGACACATGCAGAAAAAGCATTTGACAAAATACAGCATCCTTTCTTGATAAAAAAAAACCATCAAGAAAGTAAGGACAGAAGGAACATACCTAAACCATCATAAAGACCATATATGAAAGACCCACAGCTGAGACCATCCTCAATGGGGAAAAACTGAGAGTTTCCCCCTAAGGTCAGGAACATGAAAGCGATGTCCACTCTTACAACTGTTGTTCAAAATAGTACTGGAAGCCCTAGCTTCAGCAATCAGACAACAAAAAGAAATAAAAGGCATACAAATTGGCAAGGAAGAAATCATGGCAGATGACATGATACTCTATGTGGAAAACCCAGAAGACTCCACCAAAAAGCTGCTAGAACAGATACATGAATTCTTCAAAATAGGATATAAAATCAACATACAGAAATCAGTTGCATTTCTATACAATGATAATGAAACAGCAGAATGAGAAATCAAGGAATCAATCCAATTTACAATTGTACCAAAAACCATAAGATACCAAGGAATAAATCTAACCAAAGAGGTAAAAGATCTGTATGCTAAAAACTATAGAAAACTTATTAAAGAAATTGAAGAAGACACAAAAGTGGAAAAGCATTCTATGCTCATGGACTGGAAAAACAAATATTGTTAAAATGTTGACATTGGGGCACTTGGGTGGCTCAGTTGGTTAAGCATCTGACTTTGGCTCAGGTCATGGTCTCACAGTTTATGCGTTTGAGCCCTGCATCAGACTTGGGGCTGACAGCTCAGAGCCTAGAGCCTGCTTCGGATTCTGTGTTTTCCACTCTCTCTGCACCCTCCTTTTTCTCTCAAAAATAAATAAACATTAAAATTTTTTTAAAAAATGTCAATACTACCCAAAGTAATCTGCACATTCAATGCAATCTCTATGAAAATAATACCAGCATTCTCCACATAGATAGAACAAACAATTTTAAAATTTGTGTGGAACCACAAAAGACCCTGGATAGCCAATGTAATGTTGAAAAAGAAAACCTAACCTGGAGGTATCACAATTCCAGATTTCAAGCTATATTACAAAGCTATAATCAAGATAATGTGGTAGTGGCACAAAAACAGACACAAAGATCAATGAACAAAATAGAGAACCCAGAAATGGCCCCACAAATGTATGGCTAACTAATCTTTGACAAAGCAGGACAGAATATCCAGTGGAAGAAAAGACAGTCTTTTCAAATGGTGCTGGGAAAACTGGACAGTGACATGCAGAAGAATGAAACTGGACCACTTTCTTACACCACACACATAAATAAATTCAAAACAGATGAAAGACCTAAATGTGAGACAGAAAACCATCAAACTCCTACAAGAGAAAACAGACAGCAACCTCTTTGACCTCGGCCACAGCAACTTCTTACTAGACATGTCTCCGGAGGCAAGGGAAATAATAGCAAAAATGTACTACTGGGACCTCATCAGATAAAAAGCTTCTGCACAGCGTAGGAAACCATCTACAAAACAAAAAGCAACCACAGGAATGGAAGAAGATATTTGCAAGTGACATACTGGATAAAGGTTAAAATCCAAAATCTATAAAGACCTTATCAAACTCAACATCCAAAAAAACCAAATAACCCAGTGATAAAACAGGCAGAAGACATGAATAGACACTTTTCTAAAGAAGACATCCAGATGGCTAACAGATACATAAAGAGATGCTCAATATCACTCATCATCAGAGAAATACAAATCAAAACCATGATGAGATACCACCTCACACCTGTCAGAATGGTTACAATTAACAACTCAGGAAACAACAGATGTTGGTGAGGATGCGAAGAAAGAGGAACACTTTTGCACTGCTGGTAGGAATGCAAACTAGTGTAGCCACTCTGGATAACAGTACAAAACTACCCTATGACCCAGCAATTGCAGTACTAGCTATTCATCCAAAGGACACAAAAATGCTGATTCAAAGGGGCACACGGATCCCAATGTTTACAGCAGCACTATCAGCAACAGCCAAGCTATGGAGAGAGCCCAAATATCCATCAACTGATGAATGGATAAAGAAGATGTGGTATATATACACAATGGAATATTGCTCGGCAATTCAAAAGAATGAAATCTTGCCACTTGCAACAATGTGAACAGAACTACAGTGTATTTATGCTAAGAGAAATAAGTAAAAGACAAATATATGATTACAATCATGTGGAATTTAAGAAACAGAACAGATGAACATGGGGAAGGGGAAGGGAAAATAATATAAAAACAGGGAAGCAAACCATAAGAGACTTAAATACAGAGAACAAACTAAGGGTTGCTGGAGGGGAGGTGGGTGGGGAGATGGGCTAAATGGATGATGGGAATTAAGAGGGCACTTGCTGGGATGAGCACTGGGTGTTATATGTGAGTGATAAATCACTGGGTTCTACTCCTGAAACCAATGCTACACTTTATGCTAACTAACTTGAATTAAAATAAATAAATTTTAAAAATAATCACTATAGGATGAACTGCAATAAAACATTTTATATGCACAGGAGTGACGTAGGATACAAGAAAGAATGCTAAATGAGCAAAAAATCTAAGTTTTTTTAAAATTTTTTTAACATTTATTTATTTTTGAGACAGAGAGAGACAGAGCATGAACAGGGGAGGGTCAGAGAGAGAGGGAGACACAGAATCCGAAACAGGCCCCAGGCTCTGAACTATCAGCACAGAGCCCGACGCGGGGTTCGAACTCACAGACCGTGAGATCATGACCCGAGCCGAAGTTGGACACTCAACCGACTGAGCCACCCAGGCGCCCCCAAAAATCTAAGTTTTAAAAGTTATTAGTGCAAATAAAATAATGTGTATTTATATAATACATCAGTCTAGAAGCATGAGTGGCAGCAGAGGAGAGAGGTTAAGAGAAGAAAACATAAAAATAGACTATAAATCCCATGCCTTCCAAGCAAAGAAGAGATATTCTGATTAAATATGGACATTGATAGAAAGTTATAAGGTTAATGCACATTCAAACATGTAAGGATAAAAATCAAAAGAATAGAAAGTGGTTATAGTTTTCAAACAACTAAGTCAAACAAAAGTTTGATAGATAAAAGGGGTGAAAATAAAACAGCCTTATAAAATATTGAAATTGGCAGTAGAGTGGTACACTGTCACGGATGCCGCTCTCAATGTTGGCCCCCTCCCTGGAAGCAGCTTGCATCCAATTACTCATCCCATACTTTTTACATCAATTTAGGACACCTCTGACGGTCCCATCTTCAGAGCTCCCTGCAGGATTGGCTGAAACCTCTGGGACAAATACATCATAGTTCAACTTCTCCTTCTGCTCAGTCCTTACTTACTCCCTCACAGGCATTGTTTCTCATTGCTCTCCAATACACTTTGTGCATGCTTATCTCTGTCTTCTCTATCTCAACAAATATTTCTAAGGGGACCTGATTTCAGGCAGTTGATGCTAAGTGGTCCAAGGAAGCAGACTTTAAGGATGAAATTTTTGTAGCCAAATCACTCACCAGCTGGTTAACAGTGAAGATCCCACTATTAACAGTGAATGGAGTATGGTATCTCCCGACATACTGTGGCAACATTTTCTGATTACATATTGTTGCATAACAAGTAATTCCGAAGCTTAGTGTCTTAAAATAACCATTTCATTATTTCTCATGATTCTGTGGGCTCAGTTGGGCAGTTCTCCAGCTTCGATGAGGTCAGCTGGGGTTGCAGTCATCAAGTCATAAGTTTAATTGAGCTCATTCACATGTGGAAGCTGATGCTGGCTTCAACTGTGAGATCACCTGGGACTGGCGATCAGCATGCCTACAAGTGGGCTTTTCACAGCATGGCAGCTGGGTTCCAAGAGGGAACATCCCAAAAACAAGTGTTCCAAAAGAGAGGATGTGGAAACTGCTAGGTCAATTAAAGGCTAGGCCAAAGCATCACTCATTTCGTATTCTATTGATCAAAGCAATCACAAGCATAAGCCAGATTCAAAGCGAGAGGAAATAGGATGTGTAACATACACATGTAGGATGCGGTGGCACTGGGGTCATCTTAGGAGACTAGCTCTTGCAGAGTAAACCATTAAAATTCCACTGGTGGTTAACTGAGATGGGATCATAGTGGAAGGAAAAGCACTGATGTGTTCAAGGTCTCAAATCTTCAACAAGTTTGAGAAAAGTCATAATTATAAGGACAATGGAATCAGACGGAATTTGTTGAGTACAACCAGGCACTGGAGGAGGAAAATAAAAGCCCATTGATGATTAATCATCAATTTAGGGCAAAGTGGGGAAGATAGGGAGTCTCCTTGGCAGCTTTTGAAGAGAATCTCTCCTCCTGCAATAGGACAACAGAAAGAAAGAATTGTGAATCAGGTACAGGACTTAATTATAAATATAGCTGGCTGCAAACAAAGCTAAATTCTCAATCCTGGAAAGTCTGCTCTACCAAGGTCAGGCCCTTCATCATCATGAGTGTGACTCTGAGTGTTAGTATGGAACCATCTTGGTTGATGTACTGGAGAAACTTGAAATCTCAGATTTCCCTGAACCACCTGGACCTGTAGAAGTGGCCCACCCCTCCCTTAAAAAGGCTGTCACACCTCCCTTGCTTGGAGATGGTCCAGAGGTCTCTGTCTTGCAACAAAGTATGCATCCCACTCAGCATCTATCCTCTCACCATTCCCCCAGGTCTCCAGACCAATAACTAAGGTCAAGTCACAACATAACATATCAGGGATGTGTGGGGGCTGCTATACCAGGAAAGGGATGATGGTGTGAAGGAGCTGCAGGACATAGCCAACATGGAGTGACATGTGTTTGGATCCTGATGTTTCTAAATCAAGGAAGTCAGAACATGAAATTGCATAAGGAAGAATTTAGGGACACAAGAACTGCTCCCTTTGATACTGGGTTTAAGCCCCCTGGTAGAAATATGTGTGTTGAGCCACAAAGAAAATTCTCATTATTCAAACAGACAAATCATAGAGGGTAAATTTTCTTTCCAAATTGCAATAAATTAGAAACTGACAACAAAAAATAGCAAAAGGAGACATACATTTGTAAATTTTTAAATGCCCTTCAGATGAAAGTAAAGTTGAAATTACAATTATAATTTATAATGAATAATGAATAAATGAATATGAATAATGAATTTATTATAATGAATAAAATGAAAGCACTAATTATAATAATCTGTGTAATGTGGTCAAAACAGTCAGTATTCAGAGAAGTATTCATAAATTTAAATGCACATATTAGTAAACAACAAAGATTGAAAATAAATGAGTTAAGATTATGTAACTGGTATGCTGAACTAGCAGTAATTGATAGGATGCAAACATATTACAAAGTTATTTATTTTTAATTATCCTCTTAAATCCATTCTACAGTCTTATTCATCCCCTCTCATTGGATAAAATATTGAGAAAACGTCATAGCTTTCCTAGTTAGACAGTAAAAAAAAAAAAAAGAATCCTCCAGTCACTTCGAGTAACAACTACAGTTTTATTTAAGGGATTCAACTGTCCATTTTAGTAAAATAGTCTACATTGGGATTTTATTTAACGGTTCACTTCTCTCTCCCCCAGCTCAGGTTCATTTCAGGATGCAATTCGGCAGGAGAGGGCAGGGTGTGTGTGGGAACTTCTGCCCTTGCTTTGTCAGCTCCTCCTTACTCAAACTCACACCATTAGCTGTGATATTAGGACGCTCCAGGGTTGGAGCTGGGCAGAGTCAGAGATGGGATAAGGGAGTAAAGGGGAATAAAAAGTCTGACTCGATGGGGAAGTGGTGTTGTGACATAGTGAGTGTGCTCTCTGGGCTTGATGATTTTTCAATGCTGACTTCATAGGGTATTTTTGTGGGTTTTGTAGAGATTTCTTCACTAGGAACATCCAATTGTAGCTCTGTTAATATAGGCAGAGCTCTGTTTCTGGCCTGGCCACTTAAGATTTTGCCCTCAGATTCAGTATCTAAGGTTACCTCCAGCCTCTTTTTGGTCCATTTATCCAAATGGCTCTATTTTTATGACTGACATCTGGTTTAGGAAAACATATATTTCTCTTTATCCATCAGTGGATAAAGGGACCTCCCTGCTCTTCCACAGGAAGATCGCTTTAGCCACATACTTTCTGCTTTTCATTTTCTGTAAGTTCAGACCAAAAACTGTTCCTTTGCCTCATCAAACACCAGGGGAAAAGTGGGGAAGGCAGGGATATAAAATTCTATAAGAGTATCTCTTAATCAGCAAAACTAAAAGGCAACTTATGGAATGGGAGAAGATATTTGCAAACGACATATCAGATAAAGGGTTAGTATCCAAACTATAAAGAACTTATCAAACTCGGGGAGCCTGGGTGGCTCAGTCAGTTAAGCGTCTGACTTCAGCTCAGGTCATGATCTCACACTCCGTGAGTTTGAGCCCTGCGTCTGCCTCTGTGCTGACAGATCAGAGCCTGCAGCCCGCTTCAGATTCTGTGTCTCCCCCTCTCTCTGCCCCTCCCCAGCTCATGCTCTGTCTCTCTATGTCTCAAAATTAAATAAAAACATTAAAAAAATTTTAAAAAAAGAACTTATCAAACTCAACACCCAAAAAACAAATATTCCAGTGAAGAAATGGGCAAAAGACATGAATAGACACTTCTCCAAAGAAAACATCCAGATGGCCAACTAACACATCAAAAAATGCTCAACATTACTCATCATCAGGGAAATACAAATCAAAACCACAATGAGATACCACCTCACACCTGTCAGAATGGCTAACATTAACAACTCAGGCAACAACAGATGTTGGCGAGGATGTGGAGAAGGAGGATCTCTTTTGCACTGCTGGTGGGAATGCAAACTGGTGCAGCTACTCTGGAAAACAGTATGTTAATTCCTCAAAAAATTAAAAATAGAACTACCCTACAACCTAGCAATTGCACTACTAGGTATTTATCCAAGAGATACAGGTATGCTATTTCGAAGGGGCACATGTACACTACTAACAATAGCCAAAGTATGGAAAGAGCCCAAAGTCCATCAATGGATGAATGGAAAGAGGACGTGGTGTGCATGTATATGTATGTGTATATACATATACACATACACATACACATACATATACATACACAATGGAGTATTACTCGGCAATCAAAAAGAATGAAATCTTGCCATTTGTAACTACATGGATGGAACTAGAAGATATTATGCTAAGAGAAATTAATCAGTCAGAGAAAGACAAATATCATATGACTTCACTCATATGAGGACTTTAAGATACAAAACAGATGAACACAAGGGAAGGGAAGCAAAAATAATATAAAAACAGGGACGGGACAAAACATAAGAGACTTAAATATGGAGAACAAACAGAGGGTTACCAGAGGGGTTGCGGCGGGGGGGATGGGCTAAATGGGTAAGGGGCACTAAGGAATTTACTGATTCCATTGAATCATCTGAAGTCATTGTTGCACTATATGCTAACTAACTTGGATGTAAATTTTTTTTTTTTAAAGAGGATCTCTTCAAGGCACTCTAATTTGTCCAGAGGTCAGGGCTAACATTGCCTCCACCCACTCATCCCACACACTAAATGTGGAGGGAAGTATGGTTGGAAAATGTCATCAAGTGATAACACTTCCTCACAATATCTTCTTTTCCTTGGCTCTCCAACCTCAATCTTTTTATCCTCTTAAGTTGAGTTTAGGGTCACAAAACTGCTTGTCAGCTAATTCTTTTGTCAGTTGTACACAGATAAACTATTTCTTCATTTAGAAATATAGGGCTCCTTGTCCTCTGCTATTCTGCTTTTAGCCTCTGGGTTTCAGATTAAACTGAGACAACAAATATCTGATTTACTCATCCTATCACACATATGACTTAAGAAACCAAGAAAGACTGACAAGAGACCAAAAAGGGGTGCCTGGGTGGCTCAGTTGATTAAGCATCCAACATTGGCTCAGGTCATAATCTCATTGTTCCCGAGTTCAAGTCCCACATCAGCCTCTGTGCTAAAAGCTCAGAGCCTGGAGCCTGTTTGACAGGGATTCTGTGTCTCCCTCTCTCTCTCTGCCCCTCCCTCACTCACACTCTGTCTCTCATTCTCAAAAATAAATAAACATTAAAAAAATTTTAAAAAAAATAAGCCAAAAAAGTTAAAGAATTAATAAATATAAAAGCAGAAATTGGCTAAATAACATGAAAACAGTAAGCATAATGAGTGAAATCAAGTTTGTTCTTGGGAAATCCCATTAAATTGAACATCTGGCAATTATATTGAAAAGAAAATTAGAAAAGACACAGATAAACAACATTATAAGTGGCACAAGAACTAAAATTACATTAAACAAGGTATGAATTATAAGAAAGCATTATGGCTCTCCTTCGCCATAAATTTAGAAAACTAGGTGAAGCATATCACTTCATAGAAAAGTATATATTATTATAGTTAACTTAAAACAAAAAAATAGGAATAGAAGTATTAGTAGTGAAGAAATGAACAAGGCAATTAAAACTATTTTTAAAAGACTTTAGGCCCCGATAATTTAATAGAAGGACTCTATCAAACTTCAAATATTTTCTACATTATAAGTAAACTGTTCTAGAGCAGAAAAAATATGAAAACATTGGTAAATCATTCTTTGAGAATAGCAAAACTCTACCGTCAACAAAGGACAAATGTGTACAAAAAAGAGGAATGTAATCCAATCTTTTCTCATGAGCATGAAAATTAAAGAATACATCATAATCAAGTAGAATTATCTCTCTTTGATGTTGGCAAAAATCAGAGGAAAGTTGCTCCCCTTGGTTATAGATATATGTGTGTGTATGTGTGTACATCTGATAAATAAAGAGGCAGAAATTTCAGTACATTAAGAGATTCAGAAAACAGAGTATTACTCCACTGAACACTTATTCTATAACCAATACCATATTACACAAAACGTAGATATCATCGCACTTGTTTCAGTCTTGCCTATGAGATTCTGGTTTTTTGTTGTTTTGTGTTTTGTTTTGTTTTGTTTTGTTTTGTTTTGATGTGCCTGACCCCTTTCCTTCACACTTTATGTGAGGAAGACAGATCTCTGTCTAACCTCTTGGTGCAGCTAATGACTGGTAGTAAACTGAACCAATTATTACTCCATTACCTTAGTCACACTGGTTAAATGATCTCTCCCCTCTGTTCTTTAGTAGAAATGGGAGAGGAAAAATCTTGAAATGTATGCTTATAAAGAAAAGTCTAACAAGGGTTTCCCAAAACACCTGGTTAAATATTACAAAATAAATGCATATATTATTATTAGCAGACTAAAGAAAAAAATCCATTGATTATATTCAGTGTTCTTTGATGATTTAAAAATTCAGCAAGTGGAAGCTAAAAGGAAATATCCTCAATTAATAAAGGATGTTTATATGAAACCTACAGAAAACAGCAGAGTTCATGGCAAAATTGAGAAGCATTCTAACTCAAGACACAAGAAAAGGACAGCTCTCACAGCAATGCTGAGTGTAATGAAGACACAGGAGAAAGAAATGACCGTCAACAGGAAAAACAGAGATAAAGCTAGCACATTTCTTTTTATAGGCAAAATCCAGTGAAAAAATAGATCTCATTAAAAAACGTTAAATACTTGGAAAACAAAATCCAAAAGACTGTATCAGTATCAATCTATTTATCTGTCTAATTTCTTTCATATGAAAAAGAAGATTCCCTGGCAGAGAAAAAAAAATTCTAAAAGATTATCAATGAGCAGGACTTCTAAATAGATAGAATACATGTGATTAGGCCTATTCTAACTAAAACTGGAGAGTTTGGGAATAGGGAAATAAAACTGAATAGGGTACACAAGCAGATTCACATATATGTAAGACTTTACAATTAGGTTGGCCTTTTAATCAGTGGGAAAAGATTGCATATTTACTAATTTGGAGAAAAGTAGCCATCATATGAAAAAAGTAAAGCAAGATACTATTTCTTCCTCAGATTATTTACTAAAACAAATTCCAGATGGTTTCAAGTACTAAACATTAAGCAAAAATATATATGTGTTAGAGGCAAATACAGAATATTTTAAAGCTTTGGGGTAGCAAAGCTCCTCTCAAGTATACCCCCAACCCAGAAACTATCAAGTATCGATGAAAGATTTCTCTCCCAAAAAACTTTAAAACTTCTGTGTAATTGGGAATAAAACATTAAAAAAAGATAAAATATATGTGGTAGAAATAAATTACTGTAACACATTTAGCAGACAAGGTATTAATAACTGGAATGTATAAAGACTGTTACAAATAATTTAGTAAAAGACAAACACTAAAATGAGTACAGGATGCCAGACGGCAATTCTCAAAAAGAGAAACAAAATGGCCAGCATACATAAAGGATAGTCATTCTCACTGGCTATCATATGTGTGTGTGTGTGTGTGTGTGTGTGTGTGTGTGTGTGTGTGAGTTTTCACTTATCAGATGGCACAAACTGTCATATGTGGGAAAGATACAGGGAAATGGACACATTAACATGCAGTAGACTTTTTAAAGTCTTTTGGGAAGGCAATTCGGAAATATATACCTAACACTTAAGATTCTTTAGGCTAGCAATTCTACTTCTAGAAATTAATTTTCAAAAAACACTTTCTCAAGTGCCCATTGATATATTCAAGGCTATCCATAAATTTATTGTCTGTATTAGTGTAAAACACTGAGATGCCTGTCAATAGAAAAGATGTGAATGGAATACAGTGTATGGCACATAAAAAGAATGACTTATACACACATATGCCTATAAAACATACATGTATATATATGTGTATATATGTATATATACACATGTGTATACATATGTATACATGTATATAAGTTCAAATAGTAGGATATGATCCCCTTGTGTTAAAAATTATAAAGCAAATACACGAACATGAACACACACACACACACACACACACACACAAATGCATGGGCAAGGACAGAAGGATGCCTGTATCAGACTCTTGAAAGTGGTACCAACTGGGAAAGGAAAGTAGGAAAAGCATACTAGAGGGGTTATTTCAGGGTTTGCTCTTAATACTTCTGAATTTTAAAAATCTTCTACCATGAGAATATATTCATGCATTGATAAGGTAATTAAAAAGACAAAACAATTAGAGCAGTGAAATAGCAGATGATTTTCATTTTTGGTCCCTGGCCACATCTGTTTATAATGAACAAGCTGACCCCAGTTTAGTCACTCCATTCATTTTGGCCATTTATTAGTTATGTTTTGAGACAGGGACAAATTTCTAATGGATGCAGAGGAAAAGCCGCAGCATATTTCTCAAAGCAAATTATTCACCACAACAATCATCTCAAAAGCCTTCACTTTAGATATACATTAACCTACCTTCCACACTTTCCCCCACTGGAATTTAGAATTTTCCTTCCTGAAACTTCTAGTTGCTAAGCAACATTTCCTTCTTCTTTGTGGGGCTGGGTTGGCATGTTAACTTTTCATCAGCTTGATCTTTCTGTTCTTTCCCTCCAAGCATCACATGCGCACATGTGCGCACACACACACACACACACACACACACACACACACATGCACACAATCACACAGAGTTTTCTAGGGCTCTTCTCTGGTCACAGTGTTTCTTCCTTCACTTGTTCCATAAGAAATTAAAGTCTTAACTTTTTTTTATTGTTGAAAACTCATAACCAAAAGAATGAAGGATTCCCTTTCCCTCTTGTAAAAGGATAGCCATCTCAGAGATGGCTTTCCAAAAACTGAGAAAAGGATTGGCTTGGGAATTAGAGTTTGGGGATGGAGTTCTAGGTCTAACGTACTACTTTAGAAGGATGGTTTCAATGGTTAAGGCCTCTTATAATTTCATTTAGTAAATATTGAGCTACTACCATACCTCCTATAATGTTAGGGATGTTGAGAATGCAAACAGTCACCACCCTCCAGCAGTTTACATTGAGAGGATGGTGCAATATTGATGCATGTCGCTGACTCCAGCCTATTCAAACTGCTCCAGCTTGCAACAGTAGCTCCAGGTTAAATGACAGCTCTCAGGGAGGGAGGTTTGTAAAAGGGTATGTGAAAGCCTTATGCCCTACTTGGGTTCCAAAGGGGTGATGGGGTATAGGATGTTTCCCTACTTTGGCCAATAGAGCATGAAGACTGGGAGTAGAAAAGCCTCATGCAAGGATCTGAACCCTGGGATTCCTGGTGATATTCTGGCCTCTGGGGAGCTTTGATCCCTTTAAAGGAGCTACTGATCTCCTTGGTCCTGGAATAGCCATAAGGGATACACATGTGAGGAATGCTCATGTGGGTAGAATAGCATATTCTAGTGCTAATTCTCTTGCTAGTGACAAAGAGTTCCCAGATTTAAGTTCTGGCCCCACTGTTTCCTAGTTGTGAAAGCTTAGGCAAGTTTCTTGACTCTTCTTTCATAAAATGGAGATAACAGTGTGTAGATCAAAGAGTTGTTATAACAGGAATATTTAATTTCATAAATTGCTTAGAACAGGACCCAAAGCATAATATGGTCAAGAGAATGTTGACTTCCATCTTTTCATCCTGACACTAATTATGTAGCTGAGAGTGGAAAGAAAAGAGGTTCCCTTAGGAACAAGCCATGCTTGTCTATCATCAGCTCACATTGCCCCACCATTTGGCTGGTGATGCTGATGTCTCTAGTACCCAATGAGGTCAACCTGAGCCCTGAAGGTAATAAAAACCAGCGCCCAAAGGGGCCCATCACCAGATGGGGGAAGAGCAAGCAGAGCTTGTGGCTCCCAGCAAAAAAGTAGCTCTCAGGGATGGACAGGCTACACATTTGATATCATCAATAACAAAAAAAGAAGAGAACTTAAGGACATTTGGTCACAGAATGAAAACATACTTTCTGTAAATGGAAAGCATAGTTTTTAATTTTTAAAAAATGCCACACATTAGATGAAAAAAAGAACAGAATGAGCAGTGCTGAGAATTGAATTATTGTCGCAAAAAATCAAAGTATAGAAATGTTTCAAAATGGAGCAAAAATCAATAAATATATAAATCCTGAAGAAAGATAAAAGTGATTTGGAGGACACATGAGAGTCCAAATGAGCAAATCATAGATGATCCAGGAGAGAAAGAAACAAGGGAAAAGAGGCAATAATTAGATACTAGGCTTGGCTTCAAGAAAGATTTGCATTCTGCAGGTTAAAAGTGCTCACTGAATTTGAACAGGATTGACTTATAAAAGATAACATCTATGTATATTATATTGAAATGTTTAAATAATGCTTATGTCAATGAAAGTAGAAGACAATATAAGCTTCTAGACAAAAAGTATCAGTTACAAAGGAAAAAAGAACAGACTGACATCAGATTTCTTGCCTATGATCTTGGCAAGTAGACAGCATTTAAATAACACTGACAGGCTAGTGAGAGGAAAAACCACAGACTAATAAGCGAGGACTCACAGAAGGTTTCACACACATCTCTTCTGAAAAGAATACTCAGAACAGAAATCTTAACATAAGCAAAGGGGAAGAAGAAAGAAAAGTGATGAGAAATGAACTTCGCAATGGGAAGTGACTTGAAATCATGAAGGGTTTTGAAATAAAGTGGTATACTCTGAAATAATACAAATAATAGTTGAGAGTTAAAACACAAAATAATTTCACCAAACCTTCTGATGTAGAGAATGAGGAGAAAGGGGGAGAAGTACAAGAATTCTTTTTTTTTTTAATTTATTTATTTTGAGAGACGGAGAGAGCAAGTGGAGGAGGGGCAGAGGGAGAGAGAAGATCGCACAAAGTCTTCACATTATCAGTGCGGAGCCTTACATGGGGCTCCATCTCATGACTGTGAGATCATGACCTGAGCCAAAATCAAGAGTTGGACGCTTAACTGACTGAGCCACCCAGGCGCCCTGATAAATATAAGAATTCTATCAAGTTCGGGAAGAGTTTGGAATCAGAGCATTCATCTAATCCATCTCATGTGAGGTGAGTAGCTGGGGATTAGATGTCTTTGGTCACGGTGACTGTCCCCATTTGGACTGCATTCGGCTACTCAAAACAAGTAGTCTGATCGGACAGGGGCCTGTGTTTCTCAGGTAAGAGAAGGTGGATACAGGCAGTCTGGCACAGTTCCACATTGCCAACAATGGCCTAAATGCCTGCATTCCCACTCAGTCCCCTTCCTTGTGGCTTTTGTCATCATGATCACAAGATGGTTGCTTCTTGTGAAGCAAGATATCTGCATTTTAGGCAGGATAAGAGAAAGAGCAAACGTCAAAAATACATGCCAGCTGAGTATACTTATTATCATTCTCCCTAAAGTCCCACCTAATAAATTCTGCTTGTATATCATTAGCTACAGAGAGGTTCCTGGCCACTCTTAGTCAAAAAAAAAGCACAGGAAATCAAGTTTGCCGCAACCCTTTCTCCCCAAAGAAATCTGCATTCTGATTAGTACAGATAAAAAGAAGATTATCAGGTAGGTAAGTAGTAATGTCCATAATAGAAAGTTAATATTTTGCTATTATTATCACAAATGCGAATTTGTGTTTAAAACTGTAACCCCTAGTACAACTGAAACATAAAGTTGAATTTTCAACTAAATAAGAGGAAAAAGACAGTAAAGTGTAGTTTGGTCTTATCAAGAGAAACAAGGAAAAGTAAAGGGGAAAACAATAAAATTAAATAGTAAACATTAATATGGCAGGAAGTATGTAAGTTCTTATTTCAAATATGAAAGGGCCAAATTACTCCAACTATGTTTAAAAAACAAAACCCCAATGTAGAGGGCATTATACTAATTAAACATTCAGACAGAGAAAGATGCCATGTGATCTTACTTATATGTGAAATCTAAAACCACAGCAACCCCTACTGCCCCCAAATCCAAATTCATAAATACAGATAACAGATTGATGCTTGCCAGAGGCAGAGGCAGGGGCAGGCAAAAAGGTTGAAGGTGATCAAAAGGTACAAATTTCCTGGGCATGTAAGGTATAGCATGGTGACTACAGTAAATCATACTGTACCTATATCAGGTATTTGGAAGTTGCTAAGAGAGTAGATTTTAAAAGTCATCACCACAAGAAAAAAAGTATATATATGTAGTGCTCATTCAAACTGACCATGGACAATACAGAAGTTACAGGTATTGAAAATCCACATATAACTTTTAACTCCCCAAAAGTTTAACTACTAATAGCCTACTGTTGACTATAAGCCTTACCGATAACATAAACAGTTGATTAACACATTTTGTATGTTATCTGTTTTATACACTGTATTCTTACAATAAAGTAAGTTGGAGGAAAAATGTTATTAAGAAAATCACAAGGAAGAGAAAATACAGTACTGTAAAAAAATCTGTGTATAAGTGAACTTGTGCAGTTCAAACCTGCGTTGTTTAATGGCCAACTGTATATACAAATACTGAATCATTATGCTGTATACCTGAAACTAATATAATGTTATATGTTCTTATATCTCAAAAACGGAACTAAACAAAAAACAAAGCCCAAGGATATGCTATTTGTAGGAAATATACCTAAAGCAATAAATTTGAAAATGACAGTAAAAAAAATAGAGAAATAATTACTAGGCAAATGTAAATACAAAGAGAGTGAAATATATACAAGGTACAATTTAAAAATACAATCATGGGGTGCCTGGGTGGCTCAGTCGGTTAAGTGTCCGACTTCAGCTCAGTGGTTCATGAGTTTGAGCCCCGCGTCCGGCTCTGTGCTGACAGCTCAGAGCCTGGAGCCTGCTTTGGACTCTGTGTCTACCTCTCTCTCTGCCCTTCCCCTGCTCGCACTCTGTCACCGTACCAAAAAATAAATAAACATTTTTAAAAAATTTTTAAATAAAAATACAATCACTACTCAGCCAAGATGATGTAGTAGCTATACACTTGTATGCATCAAACAATACAGTAACTAGAAACACATACTGATAACTTATAACTATAAAACTGAAAAAATTATAGAGGAGGATTTTACTGTATCACTTTAAGAATTAGGCCAACCTAGTATAAAAGAAACTGATTTTCTAGTTTTGGGATTTTCCAGTATTGGGAATACTGGAATGGAACAGGCAAGCAGACAGGCAATTTTAACACAGGAAAATAATTGCTATGATAGGAATGAATACAGGGTGTCCCTAACCCAGTTCCTTTTCTAGTCAATGCTACACATGCAAAGTAGGTTAAGTAGGGAGGGTTTCTGCCTTCTAGGAGTTCATGATTAGGCCACATAGTTCCATTCTGGGATATACTTTGAGGTCAGCTCCACTGTTTCTAAAGGTTTCCCTTGTTTAAAAGTAAAGATTAACAAGTATATCATCAAAGTAGCCTGTGATAAACACCTATGATTTTACAAAATAGAAAATTTTTTGCAAAAAAAGGTAATTTCTTTTTTAGGTCACTGATAACTTCATTAAATGTTTTTTTTTTTCTTTTCTTTTCTTTATCTTTAAAGTTTATTTTTGAGTGAGGACATGAACACTCATTTGCACAAGTGGGGGAAGGGCAGACAGAAAGACAGAGAGAGAATGTCAAGCAGGCTCGATAGGCTTGATCCAGAAACTGTGAGATCATGACCTAAGCCATGAATTGGATGTTTAACCAACTAAGCCACGCAGGCAACCCTCTTTCTTCTTCATTAAATATATATATATATACACACATATATATATATTTATTTATATTTATATTTATATTTATATATTTATATATTTATATTTATTTATTTTGAGAGAGAGCAAGAGCAGGGGAGGGGCAGAGAAAGAGAGAGAAAGAATCCCAAGCAGGCTACGCACTGGTAGTGGAAAGCAAGAATCAGACGCTTAACCGACTGAGCCATCCAGGCACACCTTTCATTAAATTTTTTTTTTTTAACATTTAATGTTTATTTATTTTTGAGACAATGTGAGAGACAGAGTGCAAGCAGTGGAGGGGCAGACAGAGGGAGATAGAGAATCCGAAACAGGCTCCAGGCTCTGAGCTGTCAGCCCAGAGCCCAACACGGGGCTCGAACTCATGAACCATGAGATCATGACCTGAGCCAAAGTTGGATGCTCAACCGACTGAGCCACTCAAGCACCCCTTTCATTAAATATTTTTAACGAAGGAAATGTCTGGGAAAAAATACTCACCTAATTAATCATTTTTCTCATTTATAAATGAGTGTATAAGAACAGGTGTTCATAGGTCCTTTAAAACAATCACAGTTCCAGGATGGGAGTGGGGACAAATTACATTTACTGATGTAATGATCTGCTTGACTAACAGAGGTTCTGAGAGACTCCCAAGGTTGTGACTTCATCACTTAGGTCATGCACTGCTCCTTTATCCTCTCAAGAAAGTTAATAATTTCTAATGTTCCTTTCCTCCTCCACATTTAACCACTTGAATTTTTTTTCTGAACTTATTCTGATATATTTACTGTTATAGTTCTGAAGTGATTCGGATATGTACTAGTTACTGGAGCATATTGAATTTTATAGAAAACAGACCTGTGAATTACATAATCCAGTTTTTTTCAATAGTTCCCTGGTAATATGCCAACACAGAAAGATGCTTATGAAATAGCTGCACAAAACTACTTACAAAAGCCTATGAGTACAGCAGTTAGATACAAACTTTAAAAAATATGCGTTGTGTCACATGAGGTTTTAATTTCACCTCTGAATTTCACTTTTTGCATTTATTCCTCCTGATGGCCTTACTTCCTGCAGTTCAGTGAATGCTGAACGTCAAAAATGATTTGGCCATCTTTCAAATCATTGCTGAAAGTTTTCAGTCTCTGAGTCTGACCCTGGCAAACTGATAATTAACATCTACAACAGTGATTTTCAGTGAAGGTTACACCAAAACCTAAGGAGAACTCTATAGATCTATGGGGCCACTTTGGGTCACTACAGTGACTAGGGACTACTACCTGCATCTAGTGGATAGGTAAGAGATGTTAGGGCCTCGGAAAGTAATGGTCACTCACAGTCAAGAGCTGCCTCACTTGAGCACAACTTTCCAATACCTCACCAGATGTTTATGCAACTGAAAGACCAATTTATAATTAGCTGAGCTTAAAATATTTGACATATAAACACATTTAAAATCTTTAAAAGATAATCACAAAGTATTTTCTCATGGTTTTAATATTTTTCAAGAATGCAACTAGAATGTTGATCATCAGTTCAGGAAATCATTTTAGGGAAAGCAATGCTGTCTGTGGTTTTGAGTTGACAATACAATATACCACTACTGTCCTGTATTCTTATTCTTAGTTCACCTGCAAACATATAACAAAGGAGATCCAGACTCCTAATAGACTTAGAGAAGAATATTTTTAAATAAACAAAGACATATGATAAGTAAGAATCTTGCTAAATTTGTCAATAAAGGGTTTTTTAATTTTTCATATTAATACCTCCTATGTAAATTTTAATCGTAGCACAGGATAGATCTAGGTTATAAAATTGCGTATTAAAACTATTTCCTTGGGGATGCCTGCATGGTTCAGTTGGTTGAGCTTCCAACTCTTGATTTCAACTCAGGTCATGATCTCACGGTAGTGATCTCATGGTCATCAGATCAAGCCTGCTCTGTGCTGGCTGTGGAGCCTGCTTAAGATTCTTCCTCTGCCCCTCCCCTGCATGCATGCTCTCACAGGTGCTCTCTCTCTCTCTCTCAAAACAAAACAAAACAAATTTCTTTGGCAGTTACAGATTACTCTTACTTTTTTCCTGTTCCAAGAGTATGCCACACAGCCTTTGGTGGCCCCTGGTGTTTCCGTTTGTTTCAGTCCATCCTTTGTCCCTGGCCTCCAAGTATCAGAGACTGAAGGTAATTGCCTGTAACTGTCTGATGTTATCCCCACATCATCTGAGGTTAGTTCATTTTTATTGTATATTCGTAAGTCTTGTCTTTTATTACCTACCCCAATTCTAGGTTTTTATGTTCCCTGTACCTCTGCTCTTTGATTTTACTTATACTTAAAGTGTATTAGATCAACTTCTCTTTTAAAAAAAATTAGTATTTATTTATGTTTGAGAGAGACAGAGACAGAAAGAGAAAGAGAGAGAGAGAGGGAACATGAGTGGGGGCAGGCCAGAGATAAAGAGAGACAGAGAATCTGAAGCAGGTTTTGCACTGTCAGCACAGAGCCTGATGGGGGTTCGAACTCATGAATCGTGAGACCATGACCTGAGCCAAAACCAAGAATTAGATGCTCAAACAACTGAGTCACCCAGATGCTCCTACATCAACTTCTCTTAAGTGCAAACTTGTTCATTATGATAACAGGCAAATATTTGGCTTCTTCATTATGTTTTCTGTTACAGTCATATTCAATATTTTCATAGTGAAATTTACATTGTTTCATGAACTACTTTCCACTTTTAATAGAGTTGGGGCATTATATTGATTTTTCAAAAGTATGTAGTTTTAGGTTGTATTATCTCTAATGTAATTAAAGAAGAGTGAACGAGGTATCTGATCCTATAGAATTGAGAGCCACAAATCCATGTGATTTCCCAAAGATTTTGTGGACATGGGTATAGGTGTGATTGCGATTTTGGTTATGATTATGGTTAACAGCTATGGTAATGGTTATGATTACCTTAGGGTTATATACCAAAGTTAAACCATACCAGCTAAGTACCAATCCATAAGCCTTGAGCAAAAAATTTTGTGAATTTACTTTTCATTTCACTTTCCCTATTCTCTTTAATTCCCTGCCAACGTATTTTCTCCCTGACCCCTTCTAAAAGGTTTGTACTTCCCAATCTCATCCCTTGCCTTTACTCAGGCGCTATTCACCCTGCCTAGAATGTGCTTCCCCCACTGTCAGTTTTCCAGGATTGAGCCAAACACTATATGCTAAGAGAAAGCCTTCTCTCATCACATACTGGAAGTAATTTTCTTTAGACTCCAAGTTTTCATAGCACTATTTTTTTTAATGTTTACTTATTTATTTTGAGAGAGAGTGCATGCGTGAGCAGGGGAGGGGCAGAGAAAGGGAGAGAGAGACTCCCAAGCAGACTCTTCACTGTCAGCACAGAGCCTGCTGGCGGGCTCAAACTTGAACCCTGAGATCATGACCTGAGCCAAAATCAAGAGTCAGACGCTTACCAACTGAGACACCCAGGCACCCCTCCACAGCACTATTTTATTGTATTTATTTTATTTTTTTAATGTTTTGTTTTGTTTTGTTTTGTTTTGAGGCAGAGACAGAGAGAGAGACAGAGAGAGAGAGAGAGAGAGCACAAGCAGGAGAGGGGCAGAGAGAGATGGAGACACAGAATCTGAAACAGGCTCCAGGCTCTGAGCTGTCAGCACACAGCCTGACGTGGGGCTTGAACTCACAAACTGTGAGATCATGACCTGAGCTGAAGTAGGACCCTCAACTGACTGAGCCACCCAGGTGCCCCACAGCACTATTTTAAAGCAAATATATTCCTCTTGTCAATTTTTCTACTTCATATTACGGCTATTTATATATATGACTTAATTTGTTTTAGGAGCATTAAGCACTTTCAGGGCAAGATGTTTGCTTTAATTTATCATCCCTCCACTATGTGCTTTGCTTGACCAAATAATAATCTATAATCCACCAGAAACCTAAATTCCTAGGAATTGTGAACATTAAATAGCTGTTATTTTCAATATTACAGTTAACTACCTAATCTTAAATTTAATTGGGCTTAAACTTGATATACATTATACATGTATACTATATAAAATCTCCAATGCAAAAAGATTTAAATGAAATTGAGAAGGAATAATATCAGTGTTTCATGTACAAACATTTGGGTCTTCTGATGACATTTCTATTGAAACTTAACTATGGTTCAAATTTCAAAAGGATGATTCCAATAACAAAAAAAGGGATTGGTCCTATTAATATCACTGTGGAAAGATCACATAGTTAATAGACAGAATGGGCATTTCACAAAGGAAGATGTTATTTGGATTAGTGGGTAAGTAGAAACATCTTTAGCAGAATGCTGTAACAAACTGTACTTGAATGCAGTGGCATCTATTTGAACAAATTCTCTTCACAGAATGTCAATGATTTTGTGCACTTCTAATGCTTCTTTCTCTTGCACTTCTGAGACTCATAAAATAAAAATGACTTATTAGGAGAAAAAACAATTAAAATCAGACCCTTAAGTTATATCTCACAAGTTTATAGGGACCCAGCCTTGAAAGTATATAACCAGAGGCATGATGAATGAGGAATCTCCAGGGGCAGCCAATTCAGTGACAACTTGGGGCCTTGCAAAAACCCACTCTGAAATAACAAACACAGATTCTGTAAGGTGAGGCATAATCAGTACTAATCAAGAGGCTTTTCCCAAAACTTTTCATGGAAAACATGTTAAAAAATTTAGTCATTTTATACTTTTTTATTATGCACACATTATTTAACGTATGAATTTCTTTCCTAATCCCCCCAAATTAGGATTACAATTCACTTTTTTTTCTATTCTGTATATTTTACTGCCATCTACATTAATAAACTTTAAAAATCTATATACCTTTTACTCACCTAATTCAATTTTTTAATTTACTTATCTTCTTCAAATACTGAATATATAAGTCAGGGTCTAGTTGTGGGAACAGAAACCACAGTTATTTTAAAAGAGTAAATTTAATTTAAGGAATTGGTTAAAGAGTTATTGGATGACTGGGGTGCCTGGGTGGCTCAGTCAGTTAAGCATCTGACTTCAGTTCAGGTCAGGATCTCATGGTTTGTGAATCTGAGCCCCGCATTGGACTTTCTCCTGTCATCAGGGAGCACCCTTGGGATCCTCTGCCCCCTCTCATGCATGCTCTCTCTCAAAACTAAATAAACATTAAAAAAAAGAGTTATTGGATGAATGAAAGGTAAAAGGAACCACTAAAGCAGCAGATAAAGGAATTACAGAAAGCAACACTTATCTTTACAGCTGGAGGAACAAAGAAGAAGGATGAAGTTATTACAACTGGCCAACTGGTGCTGGTATCCCCGGAGCTCAGGAGAGAGACCTATGTGACTGGGACTCAGAAGTCTAAGGAAGGGACACTAAGGGGGCAGCTGCAAGTTGGTACTGATATCTCTGAGGACACAAATGAGGCCAGTTCTGGGAGGATGAGAAATAAACTGGCACTACCAGGGTGAAAAACTATTCCTGCCATGACACTGACATGAGGAGGAAGCAAAACTGGAAGGAGCAAGTCCCTTTTCCTGTCTCTAGTTTTGCCTTCTGCCTCCTGTGCCCTAATTTTGCAGGAAGTCACAGACGGCAAAGAAGAAATGTGGTTTGCAAAGTTGTATCCCCAGGATCACAGAGAAGAGTACAGAAGGGTATGTTTGAGGCTAAAAGATAAAAGCTAATAAACAGAAAGTATCAGTAATTATACTTTTATATCTTAATGGACATGCACATTTAAAAATTTCAAACACTTAATGTTTTAATTCTTCATTATTATTATTTTATACCACATACAACCCCCAAGGGGATTAGAATTCAATTAAACTTTTCCATTAGTATCAAATTAAAAAATTTATAAAATGTGATGCTTTTTCTTTGCCTTGTGACAAAGAATAGATTACTTATGTCATAATTTTACTCAAGTTGCCAACGAACTATTAGCAAACTATTTCATACTTTTGGTTTATGACACTGTATTAGAATTCACTGATTAAATTACAGCCTTATAACCAATTTCTACACATCAACTAATCTCCAACATTCTTCTTCATATATTAGTACTAGTTATATAAGAATACTATGAGAGTTGTAACATGAAATAACATAATTTGGGGCCAACTAGGAAATGGCCTTTATAAATAGAAATATAGGTGTTTTATTTCCAACTTTGGCTCTAAAATACAGTTAGTTTTTCTGTGAAGCTTATACTTTAGAATAAATAATAATAACATAATTTATGGAATACCTACTTTGCGCCAGATGCTGTCATGCTCAATACATAGATAATCCCCATTCCAAATGTTTGAGAAGGATAATATATTATCATTTTATAATTACAGGAACTAAGAATATAAAAGCATAATTTCACTAAGATCACATAGTTAATTTATGGTTAACAATAATAAGCTTTGTTACAATGCCATTGGCATCAATTGCATTATAATTGATATTAGCTACCTACACAGCTTATTGGTATGAATCAAACTTGATTTCTTTCTCTACAATGCAATAATGCTTCTCTTGAGGAAGAGTATGATCACCATCCTTAAAATTCCCTCTCCCCTCATACTATTTTTAGTTGTGACTTGAGATGTATACTACTGGGAAAGTGTAATTTATAAGGAGTATAGCCTTATCTGTAATGTTAACAATAGAGTCTCAGAGTTAGAAGAGACCTTAATAATCAACACCCAATCTAGTAAAAGAAATCTCTTCTCTTAATACACTAAAATTTATTAAGTACTTGTTCTTCTTAGGCATGATGCTATGTGATTTACAGGCACTAACTCATTTAATCTTCATCACATTAGAACTAATAAGTGAATATAGGAAGATTGCTGGATACAAGATTAATGTACAAAATTTAATTATATTTCTACATATAAGCAACAACAACAACAACAACAAAAGAAAATAAAATAGGATCATTTACAATATTATCAAAACTCACCAAATACCTATGCTAGGAATAGATTGAGCATATAGTGGGTGAGATTTCTATACAAAAAACTACAAAAACAGTACTGACAGAAATTAAAGAAGAAATACATACAATGGAATAAGCCATGCATATAAATCAGAAAACGCCACAGTGAAAAGACATCAGTGTCAATTTTCCTCAAGTTAACTTATAGATTCAGTTCAATCCTAGTCAAAAAATCAACAGGTTATCTTTTTTGTTTTTTTGCAAAAAAATTAACAAACTCCTTTCAAAATCCATATAGAAATACAAAGAACTAGAAAGAGTCAGAGCTATTTTAAAGAATGAGGTGGACAAATTACAAAGAAAGATCAATGTGTTTTAAAAGGTATATTAATTAAAACAATGTGGTATCCCCAGCAGGGGGGAAAACATATTTAATTTCTGGCAAAAATGACATTATGCCTTTTCAATATACAATAGTCAATTGGATATCCATATAAAAAAGATGTATTTTGACTCTCCCTCACACCATAGGTAAGAATCAATTTCAGGTGGATTTTACATTTAAAAGCAATAGGCAGGGGCGCCTGGGTGGCTCAGTCAGTAAAGTATCTGACTCTTGGTTTCGGCTCAGGTCATGAGATGGAGCCCCACACCAGCACTCTGTGCTGTCAGCACAGAGCCTGCTTGGGATTCTCTCTCTCTCCATCTTACTCTGCCACTGCCCTACCCATGCTTACTCTTTCTTTCAAAATAAATAAACTTACAAAAAAAAATTTTTAAGTGAAATGCAACAAAATAAGGCTTTAAGAGAAAAACACAGGGAATATCTTTAAGGCTATCAAGTTAGGAAGTATTTCTTAAAGTGGGACAAAAAGCCAAAAAATTGATATATTGAACTATATTAAAATATGACATCCTTCTGGGCATCAAGATACTTTAAGAGCCTTTTTTCTAAAAGCAAGCCATAGGATGGAAAAGCAGATATATAAATCAACTCATATCAGGAATATAAACAACTCCTACAAATCAGTATGAAAAAGATAGTCAACCAAATAGAATTATGGACAAAAGACATATATTTCCCAAAATAGAGTATTCAAATGACCAATAAACATATTAACACTTCCTTAATAATCAGGAAAATGCAAACTGAAATTTAAAATACAATGCAACACCTGCCAGACTAAAATAAAGAGACAAGATAGCAAACATCAGGAGTATGTGGGAAATCAGATTCAAGCATTGCTGGTTGGAGTGAAAAATGGCACAACTATGTTGTGAACCATGTAGCAGTATCTCTTAAAGCTGAACATATGCATATTCTACACGACCCACAATTTCACTCTTAGATTAATACAATGCCCACATAACTTCACCAAAGATGTACTGAAACAGATAAGTAAATAGTGTGGTATTTTCATAAACCTGAATCATATATGCAGTGAGAATAAATTATTCACAACCACACACAATAGTATAAAGAAATCTCACAAACATAATGTTGAAAAGTGAAGTCGGGGTCGCCTGGGTGGCTCAGTCAGTTAAGCGTCCAACTTCGGCTCAGGTCATGATCTCACAGTTCATGGGTTCGAGCCCTGCGTCAGGCTCTGTGCTGACAACTCAGAGTCTGAAGCCTGCTTCATAGTCTGTGTCTCCTTTTCTCCGTGCCCCTCCCCCACCCACACTCTACTTCTCTTTCTCTCAAAAATAAACAAACATTAAAAAAAATTTTTAAAAGTGAAGTCAGACACAAAAAAATACGTACTACATAATTCTACTTAAAGTACAAAAGGTGCAGTAAAGTATGTAGCAGTTAGAAATGAAGCAAATGATTTTCCTTGTGGGAACTGTAACTGGTAAATACCATAAAGGGGACTTTCAGGAGGGGGGGTGGGCTGGTAAACTTCTATTCTTTGAACTAAATACCATTACACAGGTGTATAAAATCTATGAAAATTCAGTGATCTGTATACATTTATGTTTTCACATTTTACTATGTTATATTGTAATTAAATTTTAAAAATACACATACCCTTAGATCTAACAACCCCTTTAATTCCATAAAAATAAAACAATTAGTTGGCAGGAGTTATGTACAAAATGTTTATTTTAATATCACTCCTGGCTTTAAGAACATTGGAAGCAACTTAAATTTCAATTAAAAGATGAATGGTAAATTTGTTGTCCTTCATTCCCACCACAAAATAATATGGCAATTAAAAAGAACAGAACTGGATTTATATCAGCTAATTCAGAGAGACTTGCAATGTGTATTATTGAGCAAATCCATGCAAAATATATAAATTATGATTTCATATTTATAAAATGAACTACATGTGTTTGTGTGCATTCATATATGTTGATTATCAGCATGTTGATAACACTGGTTGTTGGAGTGGGTGGGTGCCATAGAATGGAAAAATGAAGAGAAAAAGTTCACACACACACACACACACACACACACACACACACACATACATTTCTAAGACTATATTTTGAAAAAGAGTTTCCATATTAGGAAAGAAAAAAGTCATATATGCTCTGTCCTCATGCACCTGGGAGTAAAAAGATGAATAAAAGATTTGTCTTTTAAATGTTAATGGGATTCTCTCAGGGTGTGGGATTTCAGGTAAATTTTAAAATTTTATTTCTCATATGTACATGCATTGTTTGAATTTTTTACAATGTGTATTTATTAATTATATGACCAAATCTATAATAAAGGTTTTTTTCACTATAAACATAAATCAATGATAGGTAGAGAAACTGATACTTATGAGAAGTTTTAAATGAACACTGATTAAAAGGCTACTGACTAATCTGGGAAGACATTTAAAAACAAGATATTACTAAAACACAGGAGCACACTGACATGGAATGATTAGATTTAACATGTTAAGTTTTGTATTGATAAGAGGTGGATGGAATTGTTGATTAACTTTGAACTTTAATTAATTTTTATTTATTTTATTTTACTTTTTAATTTTTTAAATGTTTATTTATTTTTGAGAGACAGAGAGAAAGAGCACGAGCTGGGGAGGGGCAGAGAGGGAGGGAGACACAGAATCCAAAGCAGGCTCCAGACTCTGAGCTATCAGCACAGAGCTCGACTTGGGGCTGGAACTCACAAACTGCAACATCATGACCTGAGCTGAAGTTGGATGTTTAACCAGCTGAGCCACCCAGGCGCCCCTAACTTTGGACTTTTAAAATCAGATTTTTATTACAAATGTATGGGTAAATATTAAAAGAATAAAAATAGAAAACAGAACTTTCAAATCTGTAGAGGAGGGAAAAGTGGAATAATAAAACCTCAATTATTCTAATACAAGGCAATAAAAAAAGAAAAGGAAAAGCATGGTAAATAGGAAGCATAAACTTGGAAATAAATCTGAATTTCAAATAGAACAGCATGAATCAGACTTTTCTCCTTTACTAGAAAGAATTACGTAATATTTGGCATTTGCCATTCAAAATAGGCTATCACATGAGAAAAATTATATTGCAAGCCAGGCTACTGCCTTAAGCAAGGACCTTCCTACTTCCTTTACCTCCTTCTTGAGCATCATCACTGTGGGGAGAGAAGACTGGAAAGGTAATGTGAGGAAATCCCATGCCTTCCAGCTTCTGGAGGAGAGAAAGAGAAGGAAAAGATAAAAGGAGGAAAGAGTGACATTATCAGGTGTCTGCTCTATCTAGTATTGGCCCAGAGAAGAGGAAGTGTTGGAACAGTAAGGACAGAAGAAGACTCCTGCCTAAACCTACTTGGCAGGTTTCTGGTTTCAGTAGGAGGCGTCAATCTTAGCACTCAGGATAAAGGCAGGAGTAGCTTTAGGCTAAATAAACCACATTTTCTCTGCAAGACAAGTTAGAGTGTAAGGTGAATTTCACAGTCCTATTTTGTGATTCATCAAGTATAAGCTTAAAGTGAGATTTTAAGTATTTTCCAAGTATATATTTTTTAATTTTTAAAATACAGCTTACAGTCTCAAACAAGGTTCCTGATATTCCTTTTTCTTTTATATCTGAATTCCTTTACTTCTACAGAAATCAAAAATTAGGTAACTTATTAAAGATCTTCCCTCTGGTTTTTAAAATATTTTAAAATTTGCTTTGGAGAAAAACCAAAAAAATGTTTTATAGAGGATTGCCAGAGTAATCTAAGTTCTAGCTTCACTCTTTTATATAACTCTGCTTCTGATTATAGTGTAAAGGTTAATGCAATGAAATTAAATCCTAGAAAGCATATTAAAAAGAATGCTGTCAAACATTTTAATTTTGACCCTTAATTCTGGCATTTTTTTATATAAAGAGAAACACTTTAAATTGTTCTTTCTCTTTGTTAAATAAAAGAATAAATTACCATATTTAGGTCTAATGACTTAATAATTGAACATCATTCATTTTCATTATTACCTACTATTTCTTACTATTGTGAAGGCTAATTCTTACTATAACTAAAATATTATAGTAAATGTATTCCACTTTATAGTAAAATAAGATAGTTATTTCTATTTTTTCAACTAGGAGGCCATTCTGTTCTGGTTTCATAATGTATATATTTTTTAATATCTCTCCCATAAAGCAAACTTTATGAAGTTTTTTATATCATAATATTATATTTATTCATGATAAACTGTCATTTCATGAAAATGTAAGGAAAATAAAGTTACCTATAATTCAACCACCTAACAACCTTTCATATATTATTACATGTATACATAAAATTTTGTAATGAAAGTAAAATTATCTTACACATTTGAAAGCTCATTTTTCTGACTTTGTATCTTTTTAATATCTTATGAATCAATAAATACACATCTCAAATATCCTATAATTTACCCCTTAGGATAAATTGTTCACACTGAGACTGGTCAGCCAATGTGTTATTTTGATCTATTTTATTTTCATACTTTTGGTATGGTTTTTACTCATTGATATACATTTCTGATATATTTGATTTATATAAATTATGAGAATAGGTTCTCATGTGGTGACTCAGCTATTATCATTCTAAATATACCCAAAGGTGCAGAAACCTACATCTTAGGGTCCTTTTTGTTATTGCTAATTTGCATTTTCTTTTTATTAAGACTAAAGTTGAGCATCATTTTGTATGTTCAGAGGCTATATAAACTTCCTAATCTGCCTGAATTTCCTAATTACCTGTTCACATCCTTTGACCATTTACATTGGACTGTTGGCTATTTTCCATATGGTGTACAACATGATTTGATATACACATACATAGTGAAGTGATTACTACAGCCAAATTAATTAATATAGTCACCTACTTTTTGTTATGAGAGCATCTGGAACCTACTCTGTGATCAAATTTTCAAGATCGAATACAAAATTATTAACTATAGTTATCATGCTGTATATTAAATCTCTAGATTTATTCATCCTACATAACTGCAACTTTGTACCCTTTGATCAACACCTCTCCATCTTCCCCACCCTGGTATCCACCATTCTGCCCTCTACTTCTATATATTTGACTTTTTAAGATTCCACATAAAAATGAGATCATGCAGTTTTTTCTGTGTCTAGGGCCCATTCTTTTTTTTCCATAGTTATAGGATTTATGTTTATTTTGTAAGTTTTTATCTATTTACATTCCAGTTAGTTAATATACAGTATAATATTAGTTTCAAGTGTAGAATTCAGGGATTCATCACTTAACATACAACATTCAGTGCTCATCACTACAAGCACCCTCCTTAACCTATCACCCATTTAGCCCATCCCCCTGCCCATCTCCCTTCCAGTAACCCTCAGTTTGTTTTCTATTGTTAAGAGTCTGTTACCCGGTGTGCCTCTCTCTTTTTCTTTTCTCATATGTTCATCTATTTTGTTTCTTAATTTGCATATATGAGTGAAATTGTATGGTATTTGTCTTTCTCTGACTTATTTAGCTTAGCATTATACTCTCTAGCTCCATCCATGCTGTTGCAAATGGCAAGATTTCACTCTTTTTTTATGCCTGAGTAATATTCCATTGTGTCTATATACCACATCTTCTTCATCCATTCATCAGTTGGTGGACATCTGGGTTCTTTCCATAATTTGGCTATTGTTGATAATGCTGCTATAAACATCAGGGTGCATGTCTCCCTTTGAATTAATGTTTTTGTATTCTTTGGGTAAATACCCAGTAGTACAATTGCTGAATCATAGTGTAGTTCTATTTTTAACTTTTTGAGGAACCTTCATACTGTTTTTCAGAGTGGCTGCACCAGTTTGCATTCCTACCAACAGTGTAAGAGGGTTCCCCTTTCTCTCCATCCTAACACCTGTTGTTTCCTATGTTGTTAATTTTAGCCATTCCGACTGGTGTAAAGTGATATGTCATTGTAGTTTTGATTTGTATTTCTTCCCTGGTGATGAGTGATGCTGAGCATATTTTCATGTGTCTGTTAGCCACATTTGAATGTCTTCTTTGGAAAAATATCTATTCATGTCTTCTGCCCATTTTTTAATTGGATTATTCATTTTTGGGGTGTTCAAGTTTTATAAGTTCTTTATATATATTTTGGATACTAACATTTTATCAGCTATGTCATTAGCAAATATATTCTCCCATTCCATAGGTTGCATTTTAGTTTTGTTGATTGCTTCCTTCACTGTGCCAAAGATTGTTATCTTGATGAAGTCCCAATAGATTATTTTTGCTTTTGTTTCCCTTGCCTCAAGAGATATATGTAGTAAGAAGTTGCTATGGCCAAGGTCAAAGAGGTTACTGCCTGTGTTCTCCTTTAGGATTTTGATGGTTTCCTGTCTTACATTTAGGTCTTTCATCCATTTTGAATTTATTTCTGTGTATGGTATAAGAAAGTGGTCCAGGTTCATTCTTTTGCACATTGCTATCCAGTTTTCCCAACACCATTTGTTGAAGAGATTGTCTTTTTTCCATTGGATATTCTTTCCTGCTTTGTTGAAGATGAGTTGACCATATAGCTGTGGGTTCATTTCTGGATTTTCTATTCTGTTCTACAGATCTATGTGTCTGTTTTTGTGCCAGTACCATACCATCTTGATCACTACAACTTTGTAATATAACTTGAACTCCAGGATTGTGATGCCTCCAGCTTTGCTTTTCTTTTTCAAGACTGCTTTGGGTATTCAAGGTCTTTTGTGGTTCCACACAAATTATAGGATTGTTTGTTCATTCTAGATCTGTCAAAAATGCTGGAGGTATTTTGATGGAGATTGCATTAAATGTGTAGATTGCTTTGGGTAGCACAGACATTTTAACAATATTTGCTCTTCCAATCCATGAGCATGGAATGTCTTTCCATTTCTTTGTGTCATCTTCAGTTACTTCACCAGTGTTTTATAGTTTTCTGAATACATATCTTTTACCTTTTTGGTTGGGTTTATTCCCAGGAATTTTATGGGTTTTGGTGCAATTATAAATGGGATAGATTCCTTGATTTCTTTCTGCTGCTTCACTGTTGGTGTATGGAAATGTAACTGATTTCTTTACATTGATTTTATATGTGACTTTACTGAATCCATGTATCAACTCTAGTCTTTTCTGGTGCAGTCTTTGGATTTTCTATACAAAGTATCACCTCATTTGCAAACAGTGAGAGTCTGACTCTTTCCTTGCTGATTTGGATGCCATTTATTTCTTTTTGTTGTCTGACTGCTGAGGCTAGGACCTCCAGTACTATGTTAAATTAAAGTGGTGAGAGTGGACATCCCTATCTTGCTTCTGACCATCTAGGGCCAATTCTTATACATAAATTTTAAATGTATACATTACTCAATACATTTTACTTTTTGTCTATAAGTAAGTAATTGGGAAAATTCTAATGATTCTGAAGATATAAAACTCAATCCTGTGAATTTTTAAATTACTTCTACTTTTAAAAAGTTATATTATGGCTGACTGCCATTGCCTAACCAATACCCATTTCCTCTTTCTTAAATGAATAACCCTATCTTTGTTCAAAGTATGAATGTGTCCAGTGAAAAGTACTCAGTCTCTCAGCCTCCCTTGCAGATGGGATAAGTGCTAACTCTTCTTGTCACTCAGTTATAAAAACAGAAGTGCTCTTGTCCTGACATTTAAGCAACAGAGCCAGAATATTCCCATTCCCCAAATGAACTAATTTCCTGACTGAAAACTGAAATCAGCCATGTTTTAAGCTCATCTGGTTATCACTTCACCTTGCCTCTTGTATAGGAAATGGTCAGCTAACCCATACTGAAACCCTGTAATATCATAAACAGACTTGTCTACCAGGTAAGTTAAAAGTATAAATCCATCCTAATTACAGTACAACAAAGAAGTCTGTGATGAGAAGTAAACATGCACAGCCTAAGGCATTAATACTTCATTTTAAAGGAGCTATTTTCAGGCCAAATAAATCAAGTTTATTGGCTTTATTTATTTATAGCCAGCATTTGCAACCCTCAGTTTCCTCTGTGCTAAGCACTGTGCAAGATGCTATGGATTATATTGGACAGCTTAAGTCATGGCCACTGCCCTCAAAAAGATTATAATTTACTCTGGGTGGTAAGATGAATGGTCATGAATTATGGTCAGCAACACAAAATAGTACATAATTATCTATTAAGGTGTCCATTATTGGCCATAAATATCGTTGGAGTTTTGAAATATGGAGAAGAAAGGTTAAGAGAACTGGGAATGTTTATGGGATAGTCCTTCATCTAGAGTATGAAGAATGGGTAGAGTTTGGATAGACAAAGAGCAATGCAAAAAGTATTGGGAAGTTAGAAATGGAACCCTTAAGGTGGGAATGAGCCTAGCATGTTTATATGGAATGGTAGAGATTAACCTAGGGAGAAAAATAAGCAAATACGGTAAAATGATAGAAGTAGGTTTGGATAGGTAGGGTGGAATCAGATTCCAGAAGATGTTGGAAAATAGGCAGTTAGGATTCTAGACAGCATGAAAAACAAAACAGTTTTGAAAACAAAAGGACATTGAGGGTAAAAAGTGTGACACAAAAGAAAGAAGCTTAATGAGAAAAGTATACCAAGAAGTTTAAGAAAAACCAATGCAGGGCACCTGGGTGGCTCAGTCCGTTAAGCGCCGGACTTCAGCTCAGGTCATGATCTCACAGTTCGTGGCTTTAAGCCCCGAGTCGGGCTCTGTGCTGACAGCCCAAAGCCTTGAACCTGCTTCAGATTCTGTGACTCCTTCTTTCTCTACCCCACCCCCACTCACACACTGTCTCTCCCTCAAAGACAAATAAACATTTAAAAAAAATTTTTTAAAGAAAAAACAATGCATACCTTCTTCAGACAACTATGCCATTCATTCATTCATTCACTGATCTATCATACAATAAATAATTGATAAGCACCTATGAAGTCCCAGGGACTAAACTAGGTCCTGGCCTTACAATCTCAAAAATGAAACAAAAACAAATTAAACCATGCAATTAGGTTATACAGACTGTAGTGAGAGGCCCTCCAAATATCTAAGAGTCTTCTTTTTGAGTAGGGACTCTTAAAACAACCTAAAATCATGCAGTGAGAATATCCACTGAGAGAACATTCAATATAGTTCTGGAAGTGCCAGCTGATGCATTTAGATACCAGAAAGGCAAGATATAAGCAATGGAAAGGAGAAGGCAATTTTACTATTTGTAGATGATTATGTTTTATTTGTAGAAACTGAAATAAGAGAATCTAATATTCTGGGTGGTTACAAAACTAATACTGAAAATCACCAGCCTTTTCATAGATAAGAAATAGCTTGTTATAAAATATAATGAATGGAAAAAACCTCAGTTAAAATAAAAAAAATAAAATTTAAAACTGCATAAAATCTTACAGGAAGAAAATGATAAAGCCTACTGAAAAATATAAGAGAAACTTTAATAGAAAGACATACCCATTCTTGGTTAAGAAGAGTAAAAATTATAAAAGTGTCTTCTTAAATTAGCTTGTAAATTTAACAAGTTCATGACAGTGCCTAGTATCCAGTAAGAACTATGTAAGTGCCAGACAGATAGATTAAATAAAGATGGAATTTTTTTATGGTGGGAGTAGGGGGAGACAAGGCTCTTAGTTTACATGAAAAAACAAGCCAAGAAAATTCTGAAAAATAAGCTGTAATTAATTAAAAGTTTGATTCTAGCATAGATTGAGTAAACCAAATAAAGAATCCAGAAATAGACCCAAATGTCTATGGGAATCTAGTATATGATAAATGTGGCATTTCAAATAAGTGAGGAAATATGGATTACTTAAGAGTTAAGAGTATAACACAAGAATGACCAACAGAAATGGATTAGGTTGACCCCACCACATCTATGATCTGCATCCATGCCTCTTTTAGACATTAAAGGTCAACTGATGTGAAAGAAAGAAAGAAAGAAAGAAAGAAAGAAAGAAAGAAAGAAAGAAAGAAAGAAAGAAAAGGAAGCGGGAGGGAGGGAGGGAGGAAGGAAGGAAGGAAGGAGAGAAAGAAAGAAAGAAAGAAAGAAAGAAAGAAAGAAAGAAAGAAAGAAAGAAAGAAAGAAAGAAAGAAAGAAATAGGTTGTTGCAAGCTGACTTAAGTAATAGAGGTATGTGCACCCAAGTTTCACTATATAAAAGTAGCCACTGAACCTTTGAGGAGATGGATGTAGTTACACATTCCTTTAGTCTGAATGAAAGCAAGCTTCCAAACACACACACACACACACACACACACACACACACACACACACACACACCACATTTTAAATAATGTCCAAGATACTTTAACCACTACCTTGCATAAAAGATTCACATGAGCTAGACCTGAGCATTCCTGAGAAGGGATAATCAGCATCATCAACCAACCACACTTTTAAACTAATGGCTGGATTCAGAACTACTTAGAGATTTAAGACTCAAGCTCTATCCCAAAGGGTGCAGATTGGAACTTCAATAGATTCTTAAGCCCCGTTCATGCATGGTTTGAATGTCTCTAAAATCTTTTGACCCGTCCATATATCTGAAATACCTTTAATTTCACCAGTGGTACTCCATTGCTAATTTTCATCAAATTAGTAAACAGGTAACAATTTTCAACACAAAAACTTAAAAAAAAAAAAAAAGAAAAAATTTCTGACATTCAACATGCTAATTAGAAAAGTAAGGCTTGATGGAGCCGGTTATAACAGAAGAGCTTATAGTCACTTCTCAGGAGTACGGGCTTTCTGATAAAATGACTTGCATTACAGCTCAACATAAGTAACACACATAATACTATAATATAAACACTAAAGGATATTCAAAGTAATTTACAGACATTGAGATGACTGGATTCAATGTCACTCTAACACCAAAATACATTCCAGGGAGAGCATCCTTTTTAATGTAAGACAAGGCAGATGAGGGTACTAAAAGAAAATGTGACAAACATTTTTAATTCTCTTTCTCTCAGCAATCAAATGAAGACCAGAAGCAATGAAAATAAGATACATTTTGACCCCTAAAAAATAAAAAGTTTCACATAAACAAGTTCAAATGATGAATTAAAATCAGGAAAAAGTTTCTGCAACAAAAAAGATGATAAGAACTAATGCCATTAATATAATAAACTTGTATAAATCAACCATCCAAAAGAAAAATAAGCAAAGATTATGAAAAGGCAAATCATAGAAAGTAAAAAACATGTGAAAAGATGCTGAATCTTATTTTATAATAAGAAAAACACAAAACAAAACTAAGCAAGATTTCAATTTTCAATTGGGTCAGAAAATATTTTAAAATTTGATAACACATGAGGTGCGGGGGGGGGGGGGGTTGGAACCAGAGTATCCATACACTGCCAGTGGGACCATAAACTGGCAAACTGGATTTTCTATCAAAATATTAAGTATATGTACTTTATGGCCCAGCCAGTACATATTTGGGAATTTATTCTATATATACTATGTGTCTACAAAGAATTATGTACCAGAATATATATTACCACATTGTTTGTAGTAACATAAAAGTGAAAAACACCTAAACTTTCATCAACAGGGAATAAATATGTTAACTGCAGCTACAGTCATACAATGGTAGTTGCAGCTTTTAAACACTGAATATCCCTAAAAAATGGGCTCCCCTATGTACATTAAGTGAAAAATATCGATCAAAAAGTATCTATGATAGTCACACATTTGAGAAAAATTAAAAATTTAGTTATCTGCTCATATACACTGGTAAAGCATAGAACATATTTGGAATGATTCACAAATGGACTGTGCTGCAGTGGTTGCCTATGAGGACAGAAACAAGAGGTTGGTGATGGGCACAGACTTTTACTGTGTACCTCTGTACTTCAATTTTTTTTTTTTACTATATATTATCTATTACCCCTTCAAAGTAGTAAGGGAAAGAAAAATAGGAAGGAAGAAAAGCACAGAGGGATGGAAGAAATGTTGACTTTTGGGTTTTATCAGGAGTCAACATTAGGTCTTTTAATTTTCCTGACAGCTGAAATTTTTACTTGTCTAGCATCACTCACAGTATCATTTTTGGATTAAGTGGTAAAATGAAAATATAGTCAGCCCTTTTATCCTTAAAGTGAAATGGGACTTTAAATGTAAAGTCAATAAATGTAAACAATAAATGTAAACACACATGTACATAAGAATGCTCTATGTATGATTAATGTTTCTATTGTTCTCTGTGTTGGAAACCAATGCACAGTCCAGTGTTATGAATGGACATTGGACTTCCATATAGAAAGTGCATCGCTTCAATGATTTTGAGGGGAAAAAAAGCTAAACATTTCATAAACAATTTTTTTTCTGAGTAAAAAGTAGTTCCTGGAATGGAGAGTTCACTTTTTTTTTTTTTTCTGGAAAAACCGGCACTGTGTGTGCTGGGAATTTATTGTAGAGTGCCATATATAATCATGAAATGAGATTTATTTTCCTTGACATAAAATGACAGCAATTTTCTCTGTTGCCATGTTCTGTTTTTTTCTGGGTATGATTTAATCTTATTTCAAATCTAAGAAAGTTGCTTATATTGAGAATAAGTGGATTAAAATAGATAATGAGAACTGAATAGAAAAACTTGCACCTCCTGTCGGATCCAAACTATTCTATTAGAGCACAGCACAGTATGATGGAAAATTCTCTATCAATACAGCCTTTAAAAAGTTCCTTCTCTCAGCTGTATCTGTATTTTGCTATGTACAAATTAATTAAAATAGTAATTGGGGTGCCTGGGTGGCCTGGTTGTGGGATTGAGCCCTGTGAGTTGGGTGTAGAGCCTGCTTTGGATTCTGTCTCTCCCTCTCTCTCTGCCCTCCCCCCACTTGCACACTCTCTCTCTATTTCTCAAAAAATAAAATAAAACTGGGGCACCTGGTTGGCTCAGTCGGTTGAGCTTCAGACTTTGGCTCAGGTCATGATCTCACAGTTCATGGGTTCTAGCCCCATGTCGGGCTCTATACTAACAGCTCAGAGCTTGGAGCCTGCTTCAGATTCTGTGTCTCCCTCTCTCTCTGCCCCTCCCCTGCTCACACACACTCTATTTCTCTCTCTCTCTCTCAAAAAATAAACATTAAAAAAATAAAGAATAAAATAAAATAGTAATCTAGTGAGAACCTATGATGGCTTACCATGGGCAAGAGCTCTCACTAAACAAAATGAGTAGGTCATAGGTATTCTCCAAGGGAATATCCAAATTAGAGAGAGATGAATAAAATAATTCTCACAAGGCCATGGGAAGGTTTCTAATTGAATAAGATATCTGAATATGTGTATTTATCTTCACTCCCAATTACAATCCTACTGAAACAACAGTGAAGGATAAAATAAAATTTAATTTAAAATTTTAAAGGTATAAACCCATATGGGAGGATAGAACAGAAGAAGAAATTACGGCAATGAAACTGATAAAGAAGAAACCCAGATGGATGAGTACTGAGTAATTCTGCAGACCCAAAAGGCCATAAAACCTAAGATGCTTCCAAAGGTCCCATGTTGTTCAACACTGTGAGAACCCCTTGTTCAATCTGTCAGGACTACAATGTTGAAAAGCCAATAAGGCACAGGCAACTCATATTCTCCATTAGAGAGAATTCTTTTGACATTTAGATTAAGTTTTTTTCAAGTGATAAGTACTGATTCCATTAAAATATTTTAATGATTATATATATCTTTTGGGGATGGATAAGCACATATTTGTAAAGACTTACACATATGTGTAAAGACTAACATAATTGGCAGCAAGAGACATTTACATGACTTACTCCAAGTTCATAATATGTTTGCCTATTAACAGAATCAAGGCATACATTTTAGAAACTGTATTTCAAATGAATCTTGAAAAATCTTAAAGATTAAACAATACCTCATCTGCCGATGGCACCCAGAACCAATTGGGGGAAATAAAAGGTCAAAATGCAATTGTGAAAATAAAATCACCAAGGTTTGTGCAGAAACCAGACATACTCAACAGCTCATATGGATGAAACTGTCTCCCTCATAAAATGTTCATGAATAGGCCTTCTGGTTATATAAAATGATAGGCCTGAATTAGCACAGGACATGAATAGGTAGATAGAAAATGGAACAGGGAGTCCCTACATTCCAAATTTGGCTCCTCCTTGCCCATATTCTGAGTTGTAAATAAGTAACCACAAAACTGGTTTACACAAGCTGCATTCAATCAATCAGTACAGCCCTGGCTCCTATCCCACTCTGAAAGTCAGTCAATCCCTACCCTTCATGTTTCCCCAAATTCTGAAAGGCTAGCTTTTTGATGTTATTGCTGTTGTTTATTTGCTGTTATTTTTTTTTTCAGAAAGACTGTGGCCTAAAAAAATTTTTCTATCTTCCTTAACAAGCAATACATTTAACTTAGTTTCAGACAACTTTGTAGTGATCTCTTCCTACTTCCCATATTCTACCCTGTTGAAAGAATAGAACAGAAAGTCTGGAAACAGCACTCAATTGACACTTAGATTTCATACCTCTTAAAAGTGGATATCAAAAAGCCAAAAAAGTTTGACTTTTTAATACATAATGTTTGGATAATTGGGAGCCATAGAGAAAAGAATAAAATTATATCCATATCTCCAACTCAACACCTGAGTAAATTCCAAATGAGTCAAATATAGAAATGTAAAACATAAAAATAAAAGTACATGGAAGAATTCTTTTATAACCCTGGACTTGGAAAGGCCTTTCTATGACTTAGCAAGCCATAAAGAACAACTAAATTAAAATAAATAACTACTAACTAGCAAATATATACCACAGATAAAACCCCAAACAAATGACACACTGGAAATCAACATTTGAAACTCATATCCCAAGAGCCAATCTCTCTGACTATATATATTTTTTAAATATAAATAAGAAAAAGGTAAACAAATTTGTAGAAAATAGGTAAAAGGCAACAATAGAGTTCACAGAAAAATAAATACAAATGATTATTATACATATCAAAATTGTTTAACCTGACTCATAAATGGAGAAATGTAAATTGAAAGCTCACTAAAATATAATTTCTTATTTAATATATTGTCAATTATCCAAATTTGGCAATGCATTCTGGTGGCAAAGCTACAGGGAAAGTCACTCTACTGCTTAGGAGTAAGAACTTGTACAGTCCATCTTGAAAGAAATCTGATAATATTTGTTAAAATTATAAATGCATCTACCCTTTGACTTAAGCTACATTTCAAAGAATGAATCCTGCAACTAAAATAGTACATATACCAAATAAAGTATCTGTAAGATTCTTCATTTTAACACTATTATAATAACAAACAATTGGGAGTAACCCAAGTATCCATCAGAAGGGGACTGATTAAAGAAACTGATACATTCATAGAAAGAAATACTATTCAATACTATATCAATGCTCAGGTGAAAAGAGCTCAAGGTTTTATTATTAAGTTTAAAAAAAGCAAAATTTGGGGGCCTGGGTGGCTCAATCAGGTTAAGCTTCTGACTCTTGATTTGGCTCAGGTCAGATCTCATGGTTCATGATTTGAGCCCTGCATCAGGCTCCTCACTGACAGTGCAGAGCCAGCTTGGGATTCTCTCTCTCTCTCTCTCTCTGCCCCACCCCCACTCACATGCTTGTGCTCTCTCTCTCTCTCTCTCAAAATAAATAAAATAAACTAAAAAAAGAGCAAAATTCATAGCACTCAACATTTATGCTAATATTTGTATTAAAAAGAATGAAATAAAAATACACATATTTAAGACTTTCTTTTAAGGAAAGAGTGAGTGTGGGAGTGGTGGAGAGGGGCAGAGAGAGAGAGAGAGAGAGAGAGAGAGAGAGAATCTTAAGCAGGTTCCATGCCCAGCATGGAGCCTAACGTGGGGCTCAATCCCATGACCCTGATATCATCACCTGAGCTGAAATCAAGAGTTGGACACTCAGCCAACTGAGCCACCCAGGAGTCCCCAAAATATACATATTTATATTTGCTTGTGTCTGCATTAAAAAAAACACTGGAAAGATATCACAAGAAACTAGTAAGACAGAAGAGAGAGGGAAGTGTGAAAATGAATGGGGGCTAGGAGGGGAGCAATCATCTTCAGGGTATACTTTTTTGTATTGTTTTGATTTTTGAGCCATACAGATATTAAAAAAATATTCAATGTTTTAAAAATACAGAAAACTATGCATTTGTACCTAGAGCTATTACTATACCTTTTATTATTGGTGATCCATACCATAATAAAAATATAACAATACATTCATTTGACATCTTAGGTGTCAAAAAATATGCAAAACGCTTACATTTCCAACACTGGATCTAACAACATACATCTCAGAACACGGATGGAGAAGCCCCTATTATACAAGAGCCTCCCACCTTAGAAAAGCTGGAAGTTCTTGCTTTATAAACCCCACATGACTGACATTTTTTCTGCCTTCTCACATCAGTAACACAAAATGGAGGTATCTGTCTTCTTTTAGCAACTAACACACTTGGACAACTGCTGTGTGTCAGTAATGGCACTATGTTCCCTGAACAAGCACTTACAGCTGTATCTTGGTCTATGCTAAAATTATGACCTTTATAGATTCTAATAACACTTTGATTCTGGGAAAACTTGCAAATTTAGAAAAGAAAATATGATACTCTCAAAGGCACTTATTTTACTTGCAGAACCCCTGCTTACTCCTGCATGCCATGCAGCTGGTTGGGCTTATGCTGGATAAATCTTCTTGCCCAGGCTAAGTGTTATCTTCCCGAATGAAAAGTATGCCATATTTGTAATTAAAGCACATTAAAACTGGGAATGCAATGACGCCTTCATATGGGTTTGAGAGCTCTTTGAGACAGATCAAGAATCTTAACCTTTTAGAACATGACTGCTTTCTCAAACCTGCTCACAGCCAAGATGGTGGCCATTAGAACTAGTTTCCTAAAAATTGTATCGGAATTTCCAGGAAGAGTTTTACATTCTCAGTGGCAAAGACTTCTATGCCTATATACCTGAAAAATCAGAATTTACCACCCATGTATCAAGCTACATACAAAAGGAAATAAAACATTGCCAAATACCAGTGGGAGAGCTGGGACCTATTTACATGGACTGACAGCCTTTCTGGGAATTCAGGAAAAAATTATATATTTTACTGATCTAGAGCATAGTGATTTATTCATTTAGGATAAAAATACATATAAATGTTTCATAAATTGTAACCTTAAGGAAGTTTACCACAAGCCCTTTCACCTTAATAATAAGCAAACAGTGCATACTTTGTATGACATTTAGGAAGATTCTAAGAAATGAAATCTGTAGAGTAAGAAGTAAGGAGTCTCCTACTAGACAGCATTTCCAGTGTACCATTCAGAGAAGGGGATTTCAAAGAGACCACAGCAGTCTGGTTGAGTTGACAAGAAGGGGTTGGAAATTCAAAGACTAAGGTATCCAGAACTTGTGTGTGGCAGGCAGGCAAGTAGGGCAGCTGGTAGGGGAGGTGGAGACCAGAGAGAGATGAGTTTCATAGAGACCTCTAAGATCTACAGAAGGGTTCACATGAGTCTGTGGCTGAGTACTGATCTAGGCACATATGTGAATAAACTACTCAAGTCTGGGGAAAGAACCATTGGTACAGAGTATGCAAAACAATTTCCATAGCTAAAAAAAGGGGTGTAACTAATGCTTGTTCTCACCATCCAGAATGGAAAAACTTACTATTACATGGGTCTCTGGGTGGAGTCATCAGAAAGGTATTGCTTTAATAGTGAAACTAAACTAGTCCTAGACCAATCCTGCTCTGGGCCCAGTTTAACAAAGCTCTAAGTGAGCCTTGAAAGAAGCCAACTCTTTTCAACTAATTTAACTGTATCCCAGAACAAACTTAAAAAATATTTAAAGAAGTAATTTTTTGAAAAGCCCTCAACCAATAATGTAAAATTGAAAATGTCTAGCATCTAATCTAAAATTGTCAGGCATGAAAGAGGTAGGAAAATGTCCCGTAATAAAAAATAATCTTTATTAATAAAACAGGCACAGAAATGTTAAAGATGATAAAATTAGGAGAAAAGTACATTAAAACAGCATATATACATGTTGTGTGTGTGTGTGTGTGTGTGTGTGTGTGTATATATATAAAATATATATAGGGGTTATATGTAATATACGTAACATAGGGATATACAGTATATATATAGAATACATACATATGTTTATAAACATATGTATTTATATGTTCAAAGGATATAAGAAAACATGAACATGATGTTTAAGAAATGGAAGATACACAGGAAATGCAAATCAAAACTATAATGAGATACCCCTCCACACCTATTAGAATAGCTAAAATTAAAAACACAAGAAACAACAGGTGTTGGCAAGGATGTGGATAAAAAGGAACCCTCATATTGGTCAGAATGCAAACTGGTGAGGCCAATGTGGAAAACTGTATGGAGGTTCTTCCAAAAGTTAAAAATAGAACTACCCTATGATCTAGCAATAGCACTACTGGGTATTTACCCAAAGAATACAAAAACACTAATTCAAAGGTATACACGCACCCCTATATTCATAGCAGCATTATTTATAATAGCCAGATTATGGGAGCAACTCAAGTTTCCATTTATTGATGAATGGATAAAGATGTGGTATATATACAACGGAATATTATTCAGCCATAAGAAGAATGAAATCTTGCTATTTATAATGACATGGATGGAGCTAGAAAGTATAATGCTAATCAAAATAAGTCAGAGAAAGACAAGCACCATATTATTTCACTAACTGTGGAATGTAAGAAACAGAACAAACGAGCAAAGGGAAAAGACACAGAGAAAGAGACAGAGAGAGAGAGACAGAGAGGAACCAAGAAACAGATTCTTAATTATAAAGAACAAACTGAAGGTTACCAGAGGAGAGATGGGTGAGGGAATGGGTTAAATAGGTGATCAGGTTTAAGGGGTGTACTTGTCACGATGAGAACTGTATGGAAGTGTTGAATCACTATATTGTACACTTGAAACTATATTACAATGTATGATAACTAACTGGAATTAAAATAAAAAGTTTAAAAAAAAAGACATTATGAAAAGAAGGAAAAGAACTAAAGTGGGAGGTGGTACGTGCAACCAGTAGGTAATTTTCACAAACAGATGTTAAAAGATGGCCAAAAATACATAAATAGGCATTTCATGGGAAGTGAAATATGGATGTCCAATGAAGATTTTAAAAGATGCTCAATGTCATTAGTAATAAGTTAAATGCAAATTAAACTCAGAATGCAACAAATTTTCACACCTCACAGTTGGGCAAACTTTTAAGAATGACAATGAAAAGGTTGGAGAGATGAGGAATAACAGGACCCATTATGCCTGTTAATGGGAACATCAACTGTTTGTCATTACACTGTACATCTGAACAAGTACATTCTCTGTTTCATTAACTCTTATCCAAGGCATAGAACAGTTACACATGAACCATTTCCATAATAGCAAAGAGCTGGAGACATTCCAATATTCACAAAAATGACTGGATAAATTTGGTTTATTTTATTTTATTATATTTTATTTTAATTTAATTTAATTTTATTTTATTTTATTTTATTCTTTTGAGGGTGAGAGAGCATGCAAGCAGGGGAGGGGCAGAAAGAGCAGGATAGAGGATCTCAAGTGGTCTGTGCACTGAGAGCAGAGAGCCAGATGCAGGGCTCAAACTCATGAACCATGAGATCATGACCTGAGAAAAGTTGGACACTTAACCAACCAAGTCACCCACGTGTCCCTAAATTTGGTTATATTTAAATTATGAATTAGTAAATAGCAAAAATAAATCAACTGCATACATCAACATGGATATATCTTTGAAACCAACATCTAACACAAAATAAAAATTACATCACAAAAGGACAACTATGTGATTCTACTTATATAAAAGGCCAAATAAGGAAAAGCTAAAGTATCATTTAGGAACACACATGCATGTGAAAACCTCTAATGAAAGCAAGGGACTGTCATAGGTTGAGATACACAGAGGAATTACAATGTTCTATTTCTGAAGCTGGGTGATGAGGACATGGGTTATTTGTTTCACTATTATTCTTTAAACTATCCATGTATATAACCTATGTGCCTTTCTTTCTGCAATACATTTATCAATAAATGTGGTGCCATAAAAAAAAAGAAAAAGAAATGGAAGGCATAAAAAAAAGTCCCCAACCGAACTACCAGAAATGAATAACAAAATACATGAAATGAGAATTTCACTGGATAGGGTTAACAGCAGACTAAACACTGAAGAACTAAAGAACAGTTAAAAGGCAGCAATTTAGGGGCGCCTGGGTGGCGCAGTCGGTTAAGCGTCCGACTTCAGCCAGGTCACGATCTCGCGGTCCGTGAGTTCGAGCTCCGCGTCAGGCTCTGGGCTGATGGCTCGGAGCCTGGAGCCTGTTTCCGATTCTGTGTCTCCCTCTCTCTCTGCCCCTCTCCCGTTCATGCTCTGTCTCTCTCTGTCCCAAAAATTAAAAAAAAAAAAAAAAAAAACGTTGAAAAAAAAATTTAAAAAAAAATGCAGCAATTTATCAAGAGACCACAATGATCCTAAATGTGTATGTACCTAATAACAGAGATTCTAAATACAAGAAGCAAAAACAGAACCAAAAAGGGAAATGGGCACACTCATAACAGTTAGAAATTGTAATGCCTTCCTCCCAATAATTTATAGAACAAGAAGAAAGCATCAATAAGAATATAGCATATTTGAAAAACATTATCAACCAACATGAAATAACAAAGGAATCAACTAAATGAAATACCACCACAGTATCAAAATGGAATAAAGATGTTTTGAGACTTTCAAAGTCTCACATGTATATCTCCATACTGATCCTTTCTTAGGAAGCTTCAAAAAGAGATATTCCATTAAAAGACAACAAAGTAAGAAAGCACAAAACATGGGATACATAAGATAGAGAATCCAATACAATGAGAGGCAAAGCGAGTCTACAGAATGATAGTGAACCTAGAATTGCAGCTGAGCTACAAGCTTAGAGAGAAATCACTTCAAATTTTGACAAGAGAATAGTTGGCTCCAAGAGAGGAAGCAAAAAGAGATGAAATTCATAGAAATATCTATTAAGTTTGAATTACTGACAGAAATTTTTAAGTTAAAGAGTGTGCTGATGATTTAGTGATAGCTACACAGAAAACTAAGGAAACTAGGAAAAAAAAGACTTTTACTCTCTTCTCCATGAGAAACAAAAATTTTATATTGCTCAGCTGTCAGCCATATAGTACCACTATGTTATATGTACATCAGAAGGAATGTCAAAGATCTCTGTGTGTGTGGATGTGTGTGTGTTTATTTGGTGAGCTGCGGACGGAGTGGGGGAAAAAGTCTTATTTTCCACAGAAATAAGACTAAGAAATTAAGAAATAGCAGTAAAAGCAGTAGAAGCTCATCATTCGGGGATATGGAGTTAGAACAAAGTGAGAACGGGGCGCCTGGGTGGCTCATTATTTAAGCATCCAACTCTTAGTTTTGGCTCAGGCCATGACCTCACAGTTTGTGGAAGTGAGTGCTGTGTTGGGCTCTGTGTGGGCAGCACGGAGTATGCTTGGGATTCTCTCTCCCTCTCTCTCTCTGCCCTTTCTCTGCTTGTGCTTCCTCTCTCTCTCAAAATAAATAAATAAAATTAAAAAAAAAAAAGAACTAGGTGAGGAAACCAAAAGAGTTGAAAGTAGTTGAGTTTGGACAGTAGGGCATATTTTTCATGAAAAGCTTGTACAACTGTTTAAGTCATATGTATGTATAACCTTGATGAAATTTTTTTTAATTTAAATAATAAATACAGTTTATGAGAAATTCCATGAAAAAGAGATAAACATAAATTAAAAAAAAAATGTCAGGGTTTTGTTGGTAGTAGAGCAGCTCCCTTGCTGTAATGAATCTAAAGTCAGCCTTCAATACAAGGATTTGCTTAAAAAAAAAAAGAGATAAACACAGGATTCTTTAGGAGATATAGTTGTTGGAGACAGCCCAAGTGACACCTTCTAAAGAGAGAGAGTACAGAGAGTGATAAGAATTGCTAGGAAAGAACCCAAAAGCACACCAACATTTAGTAGGGAAATTTATAGAAAAGAGACTAAGAATAATAGGGGAGAAATGACCTGAGGGGGTGGAGGAAAACCTGGAAAGAGAGGTGTTTCAGAAATCAAGAGAATATTTTCAAGAAAGAGGAAGTATGGGCACCTGGGTGGCTCAGTTGGTTGACCGTCTGACTTCGGCTCAGGTCATGATCTCGTGGTCCGTGAGTTCAGACCCACGTCGGGCTCTGTGCTGACAGCTCAGAGCCTGGAGCCTGCTTTGGATTCTGTGTCTCTTCCTTTTTCTACCCCTCCCATACTCATGCTCTGTCTCTCAATAATAAATAAACGTTAAAAAAATTTTTTTTTAAAAAGAAAGAGGAAGTAGAAGACTGTAGCCCACACCACAGAAAAAAAACCAGCAAGGCCAGAAAAAAATGTCCTGAATTTCACAGTAACAAAGTAAAGGATGGCTTTGGTGAGGGCAGCAGCAACCTTGCAGCAGGTGAGGTGGTCTCAGTGTTACAGCAAACTGGAAAAAAGGAACGGAGACAGTATGCGCCCTCTTTACTGGACTGGACACAGGTCAGGGAAGAGCCAGGTTACTCCTACCCTTTCAAGGATTGATCTTAAACTAGGATTAGTTATATTACCATTTTTTTTCTCTTAAGACACAAAGATTAAGTTTGGAATAAGGATTAATTAAGGTGGCCTAAGGTTAACTGAAAGTACTGGCATTTAAATTAGGCCTTCTAGAAACTGTGCTCTTCACCACACTTTCTAGGACAATGTACAGCTACTGTGTTCGTTTCTGTATGGCCTAGGTCTCCTCAAACCTGACATGTATGGAATCTCAAGAAATGTCTGAAATCATTCAATTGTGTAATGTTCAAAATGAGGAGGATTAATTCAATTTGATCATGGTATGGATGCTCAAATGAACCAGGGAGCTTAGGTGAACTGCCCAAAACCAAGTTACTAACAGTTACTAAGCCCAAGGATTGAGACTATAAGCCCCATTTCTTGACTCCTAGTAAGTTCAACATATTTCTAAAAAAACTACACCCAAAACTACAGTCTAATGTATAGGAGACACAAGCTTTTCTGGTCTGAGTGAGGCAGATCATCCCAATGAGCCAGATGTATTATCCAAACCTGTTTTGGACACAATATAAAAGCAAAAGTTGAGACATAAAATTACTTTTATCTGAGATAACTGTTTGGACCCCAACAAGCCTGCAAAGCAGGCTCTCCGATGAGGAACAACAAAGACCCTAAAACATTGTGCCAAATTTCCCCTTACTTGTTTAAAGCCAAAAAGGCAAGCTGAGATTCTCATAAGAGAGGCCAATTCTTTCAGTTCTGGAGCTAATGCAAGGCAGCCTAGGCTAAGAGGAACAGAAATCTGCATCTGGAATTCTATAAGAATTCTATAAGAATAATAGGACCAATGATGGGAATGAGAAATAGAGAAGTGGATGCCCACTTTAAAAGTTCTTGGTAACTGGGCCACCTAGGTGGCTCAGATGGCTAAGTGGATGACTCTTCATTTCGGCTCAGGTCATGACCTTGAGGTTCATGAATTCGAGCCCCACATCGGGCACTCACAGCACATAGCCTGCTTCCGATCCTCTGTCTCCCTCTATCTGCCCCTCCCCCACTTGTACTTGCGCACGCTCATGCTTTCTCTCTCTCTCAAAAATAAATACATGTTAAAAAAAATTTTTTTAGGTTCTTGGTAAATGAAGGTAGAAAAAAGAGTTAGAAGAAGGTAAGAAGTTGGGAACATAAAGAGTAAGTTTTTAAAAAATAATCATAATGCCACAATAGAGTTTGGTTTTGATGAAATAATCAGCTATCTTCTATCTCTATTTAAATCTGTGTCCTTCTAATCAGAAAGAATTTATCTTAACAGTTAAGCCCAGAAATGGATAAAGAAATATGAAATCTGTAATTATAAAGTATATACTTATTCCCATGGGAATAGGTTAACTTCTGATACCATCAACTGACGGGGAAAATGAATTTTAAATCACGTTTGAAATTTGCATCATTAGCAGCTTAGCGTTTCTTCTGCACTTCCCATTACTTAACCGCTGCTGAAAGAACTTGCCCAGCTTCTCTTGTGATCTAAATCAATGTTCATGCAATCCTACAAAACCACCAGCCTGTATTAGTAAAAACAAAACCTACAACATTTTCTAAATAATAATGATTTGTGGGTTTGCCTGCCTGAACATGGGAAGGGTTTTGTAACCAACTACAACATACATCTCATGACCTACATTATGCACATGCATATCATTTTAGACATATCTAGATCCTCAAAATTTTCTGGGAAAAATGCTTCCTTCTTAGATAATATTCTAAAACATACTCACTGGACTTCTAAAAAGGAAAAGACAAACCAAAATTTGCATTTGAAAAAAGATATACAAGAAAGAGATTGTATTTTTTTAAGGAAAAGAAGGGGGGAATTTATTGCAATGCTATTGCATTGATCTGAGGAATCTAAGAAGCAGAAGAAGGTAGGTCACAGGCTATGCAGACAGGAGCAATACTTAAAATAATCCAGCAGAAGTAACCTGCTTGAGATACCAATGCTATCATTATTGTCACAAGCACCAATACTTTAGCTTGTATAGCCAACATCACCAGCACTGGGTGTGGACACTGCCCTAGTACTTACTACTGCAGGGCTGCCCTGGATACTCCATGCCACTGCAATTACCACTGTTGCTAAGGGATTCCCCAGTTTCCCATGCTCTATCTTACTAGGTTGCAACTTAGAGATTGAGTAGACACACCTGGTTGGCAGAGTTACATCATATGCTTACACACTTGATACGACAGCTGGGAGAGAAGTACCTGGCCTCATCACATCTATCTGGAGATGGTTCTCCTCCTACCAAAATTCATGAAGTGAGAAATTCCTCAAACATAGGAAGAGTGCTTAGATGCTGGGTAGACTAAAAGAATAATAAATGTCTGCCTGAAAAGATAAGGACGTGTCCAGTTCTTCTTGATCTCCTGCATGGGCTCCTCTTCAAAATTTTGGTGTTTCCTTTTGTGCATTATTTTCTCATCTATGCCCAGTCTCTTGAGATCTCCTCCATTCTCATAGTTTTTTTGTTTTTGTGTTTTTTGAGAGAGAAAGAGAGACAGAGAGAGACAGAGAGGGCAGAGGGCATGGGAGAGAGAGAATCTCAAGCAGGCTCCACGCCCAGCAAGGAGCTGACTCAGGGCTTGATCTCATGACAGAGAGATGATGACCTGGGCTGAAATCAAGAGTTGGGTGCTTTAACCTACTGAGCCACCCAAGTGCCCCTCCGTTCTCATAGTTTAATGGCTCCTAAATATTTATCGTTAGCCATCTTCACTTACTATGGCAGAGATTGCTTACTGCCCATCAAAATCCATTACCTTTTCCTTCTATAGAAAGGGAGGGAGCCAAACCATAAGAGACTCTTAAAAACTGAGAATAAACTGAGGGTTGATGGGGGGGTGGGAGGGTGGGTGATGGGCATTGAGGAGGGCACCTGTTGGAATGAGCACTGGGTGTTGTATGGAAACCAATTTGACAATAAATTTCATATTTAAAAAAAAAAGAAAATAGAATTTTAGCTTGGCATGGGGTTTCCCAGGCATACAAAATTTCCTAGCTTTTCTTAATGTTAGTTGTGACCACATTGTCAATTTCTCTTGAAAGCAATGTGAACAGATGTGATTGTGCCACTTCCAGCTCTGAGACTTACGATGTACAGATCTGTTTCCTCCATATTTCATTTTCTCTCACATTTGCAACAGCTGGAATCTGTGGCAACCCTCTTCAACCATGTAGATGATGACAAGGGTTTGAGGGATGAAGAAGCAACCTAGGAACCTGGGTCATTGAGAAACAGGGGTACCCACCAATCTGGAATGCTGATCTTGTACTGATATATGAGAAATAAAGGTCTATCTTTGTAAGCAACAGAAAAATTATTGGGCGTCTTTTTTTTTTTTTATAGCTTCTTAGCCTTATGCTAACTAATACACACATACACATACACATGCACACATGCACACACACTCACAAGTTCACCACTTCTTTCAGTGAAATCGTATCTACCCAGATACGAAATCTTGGGGTTGGTCTAGACTTCTCCTTCTCTCTTACACCTCAAATGCAATAGATCACTAAATCCTGTTTACTATACTTCATTAGTTTGTCTCTTTCTCTAAACCCAAAGCTACTACCTCAATCTGGGTTCTGATTTTTTCTCCCAATGAACTCATTGCTAGATTAGTCTGCTCAGGCTACTACAACAAAATACCACATACTGAGTGGCTTAAGCAACAGAACTTCATTTTCTCACAGCTCCGGAAGCTAGAAGCCCACTTGCTCCTTCCCCTTGTTTCCTTGCCTAAACTTCTGATGCTAGAGACCACACAAGTTCCAGTAGAAACCACAACTTTTAAATCAGAACAACTTCATTACCTTAAGGAGAGTTTTCTGAATACTGCAGTCAGTCCCTGGGGGAAATGCTGATGGAAAGATAATTACTGAATCCTAAAACATTAGGCTTCCCATCCTGATTACAACAAAGTGATCTGTGGGCTTTCCATGAGACAGCCAATCCTAGAAATGGTATTGTAATTGGGATGGAAGGCAAAAGGAAAATAAAATTCAGATCAATTCCCTTGGGTTCTCTGCCCTCATACTTTAAATCTGTCACATGTCCAGACTACAGTATGCTATTCTAAGACTTAATGTTTTCTTGCTTTTTTGTATACAAGTTTAAAGGCTCTGACCTGGCACACACAAGAGAAAATCCTCTTAGCATGCTTCTGGTTGGGTGGAATCATCCCACAGAGACATTAAGTAATGTAGCTTCCAAGAGATCAACTGACTTCTCTGATCTTGCATCCTCATCACCACTGATCATGGAGATCATGGTGGTTATCAAATTATAATGATGGAAAATAATAGACATGATGTGTCATGTGGTCATACTGGTCCAACAGTCTCATTAAATTGCTGACCTCTTATCTTATTTATCTACAAAAATAGCAACTTCATAGGCTTTCATCCAAAAAATACTAAAGTCTAACAAATTAAGCAACTTCCCCAAGGTAACTCTATTTAGTTGGGGCAGTAGTAGGACTGTCATTAGAATCTAGTCTTCACTTGCCGATCCCTCTGATGATACCTTTGAGACTCTGCTTCATCTTACCATTAACCAACATTTTTTTGTTTTTTTTTTAATTTTTTTTTTTATGTTTATTTTTGAGAGAGACAGTGACAGAATGCAAGTGGGGTAGGGGCAGAGAGAGAGGGAGACACAGAATCTGAAGCAGGTTCCAGGCTCTGAGCTGTCAGCAAAGAGCCCAATGCGGGGCTAGAACTCACGAGCTATGAGATCATGACCTGAGCCGAAGTTGGACGCTCAACCGACTGAGCCACTCAGGCACCCCCCTTTTTTTTTTAATTATGCATTTTAAGTACATTATTTTACCATGGTTCTTATTGTTCAGTTATCAGTCTGTTCCTGTGTTTATATGTATGGCACAGCAGCCTTGAAACATCCTTGAAACAGCCTTAAAACAGCCTTGAAATAGACCTGGCCTCCCAACCCAAGAAGACACAGCTTAATAGCTCACTGAAACTTCTCTGAAAAACAACTAGAATGGGTAAAAAATGGAGGATGGCGACAGCCTCCCTTATTGCTGCTTCCTGGTTAACTTAAACTATCGACTGAGCCCTGATTCCAATAAGATATTTTTAATAGTAAATGCCACAGATACATTTTGTTGTGGAAATAAAAGATGACTCTGAGCAATTCATAGTACAATTTGACTTCTAAAAAAAAAAAGCACAATTAGAAAATGACCATATTCAGATTTGGGAAGACATTTTTTTATACCTAGGAATAATTTCAGTAATTTCCACAATTTTTGGTGAAAAGTTATAAACTATTAACCAACATTTTAATGAGATTAGGTAAAGAGATAAAATTTGAAGCAGGCTGTATGTGAAGCGTATAGCTTAGAATAGGTGCTACATAAATGTAAATTACATTTATAGAAATCAAAGTTATATGTTTCCTATTTTTCCAACAATGTAATGGCCAATTTTTAATCAAATGTTTTCAGAGTAAAAGATAAGCTTCAAACATTCTGACTTTTCCTTTCTACTTCCTGCTTCCCAAAATGAACACACACACATACACACATGTGCGTGCACACACACATCTCTTTCCCTGGAAAAACTTAGGAAGCAACTCCACAGTCACTTTTCCAATAGATAAGATTATTCATGTAGAGCCTATGCGTAGGTGGAGTGGGCTGCTACAGATGTAATCTTTGGCATTCCAGGAGGAAATCCCCAAAATATACCATTAAGTATCCTTCACCCAACATCCTCTACTTCCCCATCCTTTTAAGCCCTTGTTTGGTTACTATCAGGGAGGCAAAGCATTGTATATTGAGATCTCTTATTTGTTTTAAAGCTTCCTTACCTACGAGGGGTGTTGCATTTGTCCCGTATTTAGTTTAGTTTATTGCATCAGCAGGCTATCATCTCACTCAGAATGTTGATCCAATTCTATCAGAGTCTTGAAAAGAAAATGAGAGATCTATAAACAAATAAGGACTGTAAACAATTAGTGTCTCAAACTGGAGGGATTTCTAGTCAGGAATCTTCCTTCATGTATTAGGTGGTGTTGTCACCTACTGGCGAAATGTGATATTGTAGCTCAGTCCTTGCATTGGGAGGAGACTTCTACAGAGAACCAATGCAGAGTACCTTCTCCTCTCAGAAGGTAATTGTGATTTATGAGAGGGAAGACATGTTTTTATTTTTGCTTTTCTGGTCCCAAATACATGGATTCAGCCACCTTTTTTTTCTTAGTTTTTTTTAAGTAGAGAATAGTACTAGCTACTAAAATCTGATGCTGGGCCTGAATATGAAAGCCATGGTGGTTCAAACTGTGCCTTAATACAGAAAAAATATTTATAAGGATATTTACAGAGAAAACTTTAAAATACTCCTGCGGATGAAATAAAAATATAAAAGGTTATAGATCCAGGATATGTTATATTAGAAGCACCCCACTCCAGATTTTTTTAGCTGAATTATGTTTTGGGTATTATTATCCACCTAAGGGACACTGTGACAAACACTGAGAGCTGCCTTCTCCACATCCATTCACCGCTTCTTCCTCACTAATAGAATTCCAATTTTGTTTCAAGTAAAATTATCCCAAGTTACAAAACTCAATGTTTAACACTCTACCCCCTCAGTTAGGGGTCTCCCCCTGTGACACAATTCTCACCAATGGGATGTAAGACTCTGCTCAGAATTTCTTGGGGAAAAAAAATCTGCTTTCTGATAAACATACGACCTTTCATCATCTTTCTGCCAGCAAGCTGAGAACATGTGAAGTAAGCATCTTGTGACCAGTGGAACAGAACATAAGCTAAGGTAGGGAAACAGACGGAGCCTGAGACAGTGGGGACATCATGGAGCTACTACACCACTCCTGAAATCCTTTCCTCTAGAAGTGGGGAGAGGGAGAACCTAATTCTGGACTGAATTATGTCCCCCCTCCCAAATTCATATGCTGAAGCCCTAATCCCCAGTGTGACAGGATTTGGGAATGGGACCGTTAGGAAATAATTAAGATTAAACAAGGTAATAAGGGTGGGACCCTAACCAGATAGACTTAGTGACCTCTGGAGAGGAAAAGATATGTTTCTCTCTATGCATGAAATCAAAGTTTAATTGGACTTACAGAGAGAGAGAAAGATATCTCCTTACCCCTTCCATGTGAGGATAGAGAGAAGGCAGCCATCAGCAAGCCAGAAAAAGAATTCTTACCAGAAACCTAATCAACCAGCACCTTAATTTCAGACTTCCCAGACTCCAGAAGGATGAGAAAAAAAAAATGTTGGTTAAGCCACCCAGTCTGTGGTATTTTTGTTATGGCAGCCTGAGCCTACCAATACAAATACCTATCTGATTAGGCCATTGTAATAAGTTTTCTGCTACTTGTATGTGTATTATTCACAGATGCAAAATGCAGGACCTAGCAGAATGTTGCACATAAAAAAAACAAAAATGTGAATTTTCCAGGTAAAGAAGAGTAGAGAGAGAGACTACTAGGTCCCTCCCATTTCAAGCTGGAAATTTGATCATCTTTTTTATGTGGTGATTAAACATTTGATTTCATGCCCAGACTTTGAGTTTATGCCAGCTCTAGTATTTGAGGAAATTATAGGAAAATTCAAAATATGTGAGTTATTTATTGATGATTTTTGCAAAGTCCTGCCTGATAAAGATGAATTCAGACAAGAGCTGGTTAGTCTGACACCTAAGAGAGCAGGTCTCTGCCTGCAGCCTGAACCTAAGTTGTTTGAGAAGCCTATGATGTGATTTCTTACCCAAACTGAAGCCTTTCCTACCAGAGCTGAAGCAGTGGCCTTACCAGAGGCTGGTATTGGGTTCTCAGTTCTTTTTTCATGTTCTCTACTAGACAAAGGAAGTAAACCTGCCAGTAAAAAGGGATAAAACGTGTTTCCTTTCCTCCAAATTTAATATTTCACATTGATAATGGCAACTAAGTTAAAAGGAGAGAAAGATGTATGGAAAATAAAGACTTGTCACTAGGAACCAATATTTCTCAGGCCTTAACATTGTAACTCAGAAGATCTCTGGCAGTGGTTGTTCACATGTAGAATTGACTGGAAGAGACTGAAGGCCTACTAACGTTTAGAGGGAACTGTATTTCTATTTCTGAATAAATATCACACACTGTATGACTGATTAACTTGGGAAGGGGCTGGGAAAGTATTCAATTTATAGGACGAAGGGTATACATAAATGTTACAAAGCCAAAAGGATGGAATGTGGTAGAAACTTCTAGTTTCCTACCCAGTGACCTTTTATTTCTTACTAACAGCATCCAATTTTGTTCAAACCAGTTCTGTGCCTAAGAACTGGGAATGTAGTGACTGATCAGTTTCTCCTTTTCACATTAAATCCAGAAGGCTTAGAACTTAGCTTGTGGCTCAACTTGAACAGGGCAAGCTCTGTGGTGTGTAGTATTTTTAGTTTCATGCTGTATCTCCACCCAAGATTTTCATTATTCTTTTTCACCTATTTTCATAAATACTATTTTGCTGTGCTTATCCCATTAAAAGACCTTAAGACACCTCTAAAATAAACCATGTAGAAGAAGCAGCAAAGAGATCAAAAGAAATAAAGAAGAGAGACAGGAAGAAGAGAGAAAAATAGAAAGAAAAAGAGAGTGAGAGGGAGGGAAAGAGAGAGGGGAAGGAAAGAAGGAGGAAGGAAAGAAGGGACAGAAAGAAGAAGGGGTGAGGGAGGGAGAAAAAGGGACATAAAACATACAATTAGGTGAAGAGGAAGCTTGCAGATCCAAACCTCTGAAGGAACCATAAATGCCATTACCATCAATGATTCACTTAAGAATTAGCAATGTGTTTTATAGAGAAAAATTTATAAAAGATGGGAGAAAATGTAAAGGGATACAAATATAAAACTAATTGCCTGAGGTATATGAAAAGTGTTCCAACATTTTGAAATATCTTTTCTCTCAACTCCTGATGTCACATAGGACATTACCTTGATGCAACGGTTGCCTGTAAGTACACTACCAGGCAAGCTATTCTAGGGGTAAGTGCCTATGGCCACAGTGCAGCTGGCCAATTATTCTCATGAAGAGCTATGGTCTTTAATCTGGCAGAGAATAGGTAGGGCCGGAATGCATGCCACATGGTTGATTTAAGATCTCACAAATACGGAGGGTCTCATCTATTGGTAGTGTAGTATAAATACTTCGTGTCTACTTGTTCCCTCCGTCACTTTCTGTGTCCACACACGTATTCTCTGCTTCCTTTATTTGTGTAACATCCCTCATGGGTTACCAACTTACTTACCTCTTAACAGAGGCAAGTGTTTCCCATCTGCTTGTTTTTTATCTCACTCTCTCTGACAAAATTTAATATCCTTAAATAAAGAGGAAAATTTGCACCTTTCGCTTTAACAATGCTCCTTTCCACTGTCTTCCATAAGAAAAGGGAAATGTCAAGCTTTGAATGTAGCTTGATGCATCTCGGTAAAATAAGTATATAAAATAATTTTAATGCACGCCAAGCACACAGCCTATATATTAATATCTATCTATACCTTAAGCCTGCTTCTCAGACACACCGTACTATGCAATCATTCTCCTATTTCAAAAGCACAACGTTGAATTTCTTTAGGCATTTCCTTGTAAATCTATACCAACTTTACACACAGTATGCTAGCCCAAATTTATCAACTGAATATTCTATGAAAGGTACAAAAAGATCTTGGACAAAATATCGTATAACTGAACTATTACAATTGAGAAAATTACAAAGTTATTTAAGACTTTCTTCACTGTTTTGAATCATAATACAATTTCTGATTATACCCCTGCTATCAATTCCTGATACCATAAAAAGAAACAAAGAGCCTAGCTATTTCATCTTTAAATAGATACCAGGCTATTACTGCTCCCTCAGAATCTTTCTCCTAAAAATAATTGTGATTCTCTGAGTTACTAGGAATAGGCAGTTGACAGAACACATTCCATTACAAAATGGCATAAAATGGTTTCGTGTCCTAGTTCCACTTATCTTTAAGTGGATGACTAGATACATTTTTTAGATCAACAGCTCTATCGCTTCCAGGTATGGCTAAGAGGTAGAAAAATGTTCGGTCTATGTTTATGGCATAGAAACCAGGTGTGGTTTCAAGAAGAAACAGAAACTTTCTGGTCCATTTTTGTTAGAAGAGCTAAACATTAATGACTGACAATAAAGCCATAATTTATATCAGATTCTTCTTAGTATTCATATGGGCCATAAAAGCAGAGCCTAACACCTACATAAACACATGCTATGGTCCAGGCAGTAAATAACTCCACGAAACAGGTCAATCAATTTAAGAATCTGAAGGCACATTTTGCAACTTACTTATCTAAAAGGTAAAGATTTCTGTCCCAAATCAATCACCATAAAGATGCTGCCTTAGTCAATTTGGGCTGCTATAACAGAATACCATAGCTGGGTGGCTTAAACAACAGACATTTATTTTTCATAGTTCCAGAGGTGAGGAAGCCCAAGATCAAAATACCAGTAGGTCTGGTATTTGGTGAAGGGCCTCTTCCAGTTTGGCAAATGGCTGTTTTCTTTTATCCTCAGACAGCAGAGCAGAGAAAGAGGAAGCAAGCTCTCATGTGTTCTAACAAGGGCTCTAATCTCATCATGAGGGTTCCACTCTCCAGACCTAATTATCTCCCAAAGACTCCACTTTTTCATACCATCACACTGAGGCATCAGGATTTCAACGTATGAACTTGGGGGAACGCAAACATTCAGTCCATAACAGGTGCTATTGAATATGGATTAGTTTTAGGAAATTTTTTTGTGGTAGTTAAGGTGTCCAGTTAGTGACAGCTGCCTTCAGTTGGCCACATTCCAACCCAAGGTGTTTTCTTTTATTTTCGTTCAGTGAGTGCTTGTCTTCCAGAATTTGTGGTATGCTGATAAACAATAACTGCTAAGGAAGAAAAAGTCTCCAGACTTGGTAATATGACAATAAGATTATTTCATTCCTTCTGGAAGCCATACTAGATCATTGTTTAAGAAGCTACATTGTCAACAAGGATCATATGATGATATAAGAGAAGATACTTTGACATACTATTTACTTTTGACTAAGGCCCCCAATTCTGCAAAGTTGTTTACTTGGAGAAGACTGATAAATTGCAACTTGTTTTGTTCAGTAGAGATAAAATAATTTCTTTTTAGAAGAAATTAGAAGAATTAGTTTGAAATTTATTGCTCTGTAAAACATGAACTAGTTTTATATCTAACTTACTTAGCAGTCTTTCTTTTACTTCTCTTCAATTTCATATCCCTTTTAACTAGCTTTACTTTCCTGATAGTTCCACCATTAATGAGTGAATAATATATCTTTCATATGTGCTTATCACATATTTGTATGAGAGCTAGACTTTCAATTTTTTTAAATTACATTTTATCATACCCCACTTTCCCACCTTAATACGAATTAAATTAGGTAAAAGGTAAAAGTTTAGGAAAGACAGTACACTTCAAGATAATATATTCAAAATATCTACTTTCTTCACTGGAAAATTTGACTGGAAAACATGGCTTTAGAGCTGGAGCCAAATGGTCTTTCCAATACTTTTCTCTTGAACTAAACTCACTTGGCTCACCAATTCCTAGCAGAACAGTTGACTTCAGCCCTCTCACTGTCCTCACTCTCTAGAGGCAGGCCATTACCATATGGCAAACTAGACAATGACAGTCTCTAAAGCAGAGAAATGGGAAAAGGAACTGAGCTGAGCTTACAAAATCCCTTCTCCTGTCACCTGAGTCAGTCACCCATCCTTCCCTGGACAGACATTAACGGGTAGGAGGAGAAATGCCAGTAACTAAGATTAAATGTTAGGTCACCGATGCCACGGTTCAGCAGACAGGGTTATTCTACCCCAAGGTGGACACGGAGTGACCTTCCAGTCTGAAGAAAAGCACAAGCTAGGTTTTTGCCATAATAAATGTAATGATTACTACCTATATGCTTAGTATCTTAAGTATATACTAAGCAATAGTTTTATACTGGGAATGCTTTTTTTTTTTTAAGTTTATTTATTTATGGGGGGGGGGGCATGTGTGAGTAGGGGAAGAGCTGAAAGAGAGGGAGAGAGAGAATACCAAACAGGCTCTGCACTGTCAGCACAGGGCTAGATCTCACAAACCGTGAGATCATGACCTCAGCCAAAGTCAAGAGTCAGATGCTTAATGGACTGAGCCACCCATTCCCCTATACTGTAAATACTTTTATAATGGACCCTTACACGAGGCCTCAATCAATTTATATACTGTTAAAAGAAGTATATTTTATTCAACCTTCACCTCTATCAAAGCTCAGAGGTGGTACTCAAATGTGCATTAAACAAACAAATGACGGAATGAACACAAAAATTAAGCACAGGATGCAATTTCAACATATTAGGGGAAGGAAGCTGAAGTTCTTGTACAAGCAATGTGGAGAATTTAACCAGAGAGCCTCGCACATCTCTGCACCTGGGGAGCTAATGAAGTAGTTTCTTGAAAGAATCATGGTTCTATCAGCTTAGGACTAAAAAATAACATCTGGAGTATACTGATTTGGCCCTTCCATTTGCCTCTGAATTTCATCCCAATCATCCCAAATAAATCAGAATGAATATCATTAAGGTCTTACTTTTTAAGGAGATGCCACATGTCCCCTTGGAAAAGAATTCCATGTACCTCAGACCTTACAGTTGAAAACTTTTGGAAGTCTGTTTGAAATCCTCTCTCCTCCAGGACAAACCCAGTTCTATTTTCTACTAAGAAAAGAAATGAATCTTTGTTAAAGAAGCCTCCTCTTTGCAAAAATACACGCTCTCCTTTCACAATTTTATGTGAAGTCTACTCCAGTTAAATAATCTGAATATTTTTAAAAAGGAAATTTAAACAATCCAAAACTAGAAACAACCAAAATGTCTATAGAGAAATAAATTGTAGGAATTCATACAAAGAAATACTAAATAGCAATAAAAAGAAGAAACTACGGAAATACACAAAACCATGGATGAATCTCAAGACACTGTTTTGTGAAAGAAGCTAGACACAACGTACACACTGGTTCTATGTATGTGAAATCCAAGAACAGGCAACACTATGGTTATGGAAATCAAGACACTTGTTTTTGAGGTCTGTGTGTGGAAAAGAGGGAAACCCACTGGAAAGGGACAAGAGGTAGTGTTCTGGGTGACAGAAAAGTTCAGATCTTGGTTTGTTTAGTAGTTTCATCAATGTATACAATTGCCAAAATTTATTGAACCAAGCACTTAATATATGTACATTTACATATATGTAAATTAAATTCCAAACAGAAAATTTAGAAAAGGGCTATCAGACATTGCCTATAGCCTTGCTAGCTAGCACTTTCCATAAGGTAAGGACCCTTAAGTTTTAATTGCCTTCCTGAAAGCTGAGAAGTTTGTAGCTTAACAATCAGTTTCTGGCTGGCTATAATATTTCTCCTCTGGAAGTAGTAAGGTTTACCAGAAGAGTAGGTGAATCAGGAAGTCAGTTTACAAATAATTCCATATTCCTAAGTGTGCTGGGCTCTGAAGGAAATAAAAGCCAGGAATGAATGAGACATGCCCTCTATTAGCCAGGTTGTTTTTCTGATGTACTTCTCAAATAGGTCTAGAGGGCAATGGGATATGAACTTTTCACAGCTATTCACATCAAGGCACCAGATCAGTGAGAAGATTTCTCCAGTTGATAAGAAAATTCATAGCTCACCTTTTTTTTTTTTATTTGCACAAGAACAGATCTTTCCCCAAGGTGGAGAAAAGGAGCTTGCTAGTAACTAATTAATCCCAGCCAGAACACCCCAGAATTTATGGGATGTACAAAAATACTCCTGTTCAATATTAATGACACTGTGCCAGTTTCCTTAAGTAGAACAGGCTTTGAAGACAGAAAGACTGTATACCACTAACTAAACAATAGTCTTGGCCAAACTTTTTCAAATGCCTCCACTTATTAGAGTGACAGTGTCCTGTCAGGCTCCACAAATAAGAGGTTGTTGGAGGGAGACTGCAAAGCTAGGGTGGAAAGAAGACATTCCTTTTGGTTCCAGCCAGCAGGACCCCCTGAACTTCTTTGATCCAGACAAGTAATTCATTCCATAAGCAATGGTTGGTTCTTGTTAGCAGATTTTCCAGACTAGGACCTCAGAGCCTCATGGCATTCACTCAGAGACACCACTACCAGTTGGCCAATGTTGTCAACTGCTGATCTGTGTTCCTATTTCACTGTGGCACCTTCTCCAAGTTCCTGAGGTACAAGCGCCAGATAGGCAACCACCACTGAGTTCTGAATTCCAGATCCATGGGACAACAGCAGCATTTGGACAAGATGCGTGCCTCTCTTCTCTCCTTCTTGGGTTAGTATCTTTTTCCTTTTACTTTCATAACATTATCTTGGCTTATATTCATTTAAATAAATAATAATGTCGAAGTTTAATATGGAGGCCATAGGGAGAAAGGAAGAAAATGAGGTGAAGGAGAAGGCACTGCTTCTGGAGTGAGCCAAACACCCTGGCAGGCCTAATGGAAGCTCTGGGTCTTTGCAGCTTTGTAGCAACGGGTCTGATTTGGTCTGCTCTGGTTGATCCACTTTCCTCTCTCTTTCATTCAACTCAATTACCTGGAGCAGACACTCACTGAGGAGGTACTCAAGCCATCTTGCCAGTCAACAAGGGGATTCACAGATGAATAATAGCCCAGCTCTGTCTATCCAGAGACACGCCTCTCACATGCACGACCGCAGGAGACAGGATGTGTGCAAGGAACCAACTATGCAGTGTTTTTCAACATGTGTCACATACTGGCAAACAGAAAGTGCCTACATATATGCGGCACACTCATGTATAGTAACAGGTCTGATTAAAGCTGGAGGCAGCCTTGGGGTGCCTGGGTGGCTCAGTCAGTTAAGCATTTGACTCTTGATTTTGGCTCAGGTCATGATCTCACAGTTCAGGAGATTGTGCCCCGTGTAGGGCTCTGTGCTGACAGTGCAGAGCCTGCTTGGGATTCTCTCTCTCCCTCTCTCTCTGCCCCTCCCCAACTCAAGCGTGTTCTCTCTCTCTCTCTCTCTCTCTCAAAACAAAACAAAACAAATACTTAAAAAGCTGGAGGCGACTTGACTGGGGTCATTCCATCTCCAACACATACCTGGAGACCATTTGCTAAATCACCAATGTGTTCTGGTACACACCAACTGAAAAGCTATGCATTATTTTACATGAAAACAAACACATATATTATGAAGTGTGAAAAATGTCATTTCCAAAAAGGTAGGCCAGATTATTTCAGACCTATGATCTCCAGGACACAGATTTATTTTCAACCATGAGGGTACTTAAACAGAACACCTTATATAAGAATGGGAGTCAACCCCCTCAGACATACAGCGCAGGGAGGTGCCCAAGAGACATGCAGTCCTACCTGGATGATGAAAACAGGCTTTGTTGTGGATGTGGCATTTTCCAAGAGCCCTAGTGAGCAGTGCATTTTTTTTTAGCAGTGAATTTATTAAACCCTCATTTCAAAGCTGAAAAGACTACAAAGCTTCCATCAGGCCTGCCAGCAGGTGAGGTTTATTCCAGAAGCAATGCTTTCTCCTTTTATCCTTGGAGATTGGCAGAGAGGGCATCAAGAACATTATGCAAAAGCATGGGAATGGAAAGCTATGGACATATTGGAAAATTTCAAGTAAGCAGTATAAACGCCTAAAGATTAGCATGTGTTCAGGAAAAGAAGAGATTGAGTACGGTTGGATTGTGGAATGCAAAGAAACAGGCCCAGTACTGTGTTGTATTCTGGGCTTGCATGGCAGAACGAGGCAGTACTCCATCCACTGGCAAACCAGAGACTGGAATGTGGACTGGGTGAAGCCAGAAATTACAGATATACTTAGTCCCAAGTGGTGAGGAGCAATACCTCTCAACATGCTGTCTTTTCTCCACAGTCTCTTCCTCCTGCTTTCCTGATATCCCTTCACTTCATCACTTTAGACACAGCTCATAAAATAAATGGTCAAAGAGGTTATAGTTAAGAAAGTTAGGTATGAAATGATTTAAAGCCACCATTACTCATTCCTGTATAGGGCAAGCCCTTGGCTTGGGAGCAGTTAAAGCCTTAAACTTGGGAAAAGTCTGGAGCACAAACTTTTTACAGGACACTAACTACAACTGGCAATTTAGTTTTCCACAGCCAACACTTTCTAGTCACAAAAAAAGTGCCAAATGATATGGGTTTTTAAGAAGGCAGTTTGCTGGTTATTGTTTTTGAAGGAGAGAGATATATTTTTAAGTTGCTGTAATAAATTTAAAGAGAAAAACATGAAGCGCTCTTATATTTTATGTTATTTACATTTTATTTCTTCAGGATTCATTTAAAAATGTAGCATTAATTGTTCCTGGAAAGTGATGTGACATGTTTTCTCTACTTAAAATGTCATTTCTCTTTCTGCCACTTTTTTAATGAAAAATAAAATTTATAGATGTCTTTATTTTACTTTTTTTTGCATTTTAAAAAATATAATTTATTGTCAAATTGGCTAACATACAAGTGTGTACAGTGTGCTCTTGGTTTTGGGGTAGATTCCTATGATTCATCGCTTACATACAACACCCAGTGCTCATCCCAACAAGTGTTCTCCTCAAAGCCCATCACCAATTTTCCCCTCTCACCCCCTCCATCAACCCTCAGTTTGTTCTCTGTATGTGAGTCTTTTATGGTTTGCCTTCCTCCCTCTCTGTCTGTATCTATTTTTTCCTCTTCCCTTCCCCCATGGTCTTCTGTTGAGTTTCTCAAGTTCCATTTTTGATATTTGCAGCTGCAGGTCTTCCATGCTACATTTGTCCAAAGTCAGGTACTCATTGTATAGGAGACCTGGGTTTCAAATCCAGGTTTGTTAATATCTGAAGCTTGTATTCTCTTATTAAATGATACGGAGAATGGTGGGCAAGGGCTACAGCTGAGTATTTCATTTTTTTTAATTGTTTTATTCTTTTTTTTAATATGAAATTTATTGTCAAATTGGTTTCCATACAACACCCAGTGCTCATCCCAACAGGTGCCCTCCTCAATGCTCATCACCCACTTTCCCCTCCCCCCCAACCCCATCAACCCTCAGTTTATTCTCAGTTTTTAAGAGTCTCTTACAGTTGGCTCCCTCCCTCTCTAACCGTTTTTTTTTTTCTTCCCTTCCCCTTCCCCATGGTCTTCTGTTAAGTTTCTCAGGATCCACATAAGAGTGAAAACATATGGTATCTGTCTTTCTCTGTATGACTTATTTCACTTAGCATAACACTCCCCAGTTCCATCCACGTTGCTACAAAAGGCCATCCTTTCTCATTGCCAACTAGTATTCCATTGTGTATATAAACCACAACTTCTTTATCCATTCATCAGTTGATGGACATTTAGGCTCTTTCCATAATTTGGCTATTGTTGAAAGTGCTGCTATAAACATTGGGGTACAAGTGCCCCTAGGCATCAGCACTCCTGTATCCCTTGGGTAAATTCCTAGTAGTGCTATTGCTGGGTCATAGGGTAGATTTATTTTTAATTTTTTGAGGAACCTCCACACTGTTTTCCAGAGTGGCTGCACCAGTTTGCATTCCCACCAACAGTGCAACAGGGTTCCCGTTTCTCCACATCCTCTCCAGCATCTATAGTCTGCTGATTTGTTCATTTTATTTTTAAAAGCAAACATTCTTGGGGCACCTGGGTGGTTCAGTTGGTTAAGCGTCTGACTCTTGATTTAGGTTCAGGTCATGATCTCACGGTTTGTGGATTCGAGCCCTTCAACAGGCTCTGTGCTGACAGTGCAGAGCCTGCTTGAGATTCTCTCTCTCTCTCTGCCCCTTCCCTGCTCATGCTCTCCCTCCCTTTCTCAAAATAAATAAACTTTAAAATAAGTAAACATTCTTTCTTCCAAATGTAGTATATTTTCATGTAGATGATATCTTGAGATAGTTTTAGTTCAATATAACTCCCCTGAAAACATTCTAAACCTTCCCTAACATCTTCTTTCTTTTTTTTTTTTAATTTTTTTAACGTTTATTTATTTTTGAGACAGAGAGAGACAGAGCATGAACGGGGGAGGGTCAGAGAGAGAGGGAGACACAGAATCTGAAACAGGCTCCGGGCTCTGAGCTGTCAGTACAGCTCAGTACAGCTCTGAGCTCAGTCTTGAACTCACAGACTGCGAGATCATGACCCGAGCTGAAGTCGGACGCTCAACTGACTGAGCTACCCAGGTGCCCTGCTAACATCTTCTTTCTAATATTAGGAATGCACTTGTACCCCAATGCTTATAGCAGCACTTTCAACAATAGCCAAATTATAGAAAGAGCCTAAATGTCCATCAACTGATGAATGGATAAAGAAGTTGTGGTTTATATACACAATGGAATACTAGTTGGCAATGAGAAAGGATGACATATGGCCTTTTGTAGTAGCAACGTGGATGGAACTGGAGAGTGTTATGCTAAGTGAAATAAGTCATACAGAGAAAGACAGATACCATATGTTTTCACTCTTATGTGGATCCTGAGAAACTTAACAGAAGACCATGGGGGAGGGGAAGGGAAGAGGAAAAAAAAAGGTTAGAGAGGGAGGGAGCCAACCATAAGAGACTCTTAAAAACTGAGAATAAACTGAGGATTGATGGGGGGTGGGGGGGGGAGGGGAAAGTGGGTGACAGGTATTGAGGAGGGCACCTGTTGGGATGAGCACTGGGTGTTGTATGGAAACCACTTTGACAATAAATTTCATATAAAAAAATACTAGGTCACTTAACATTTTTAAGTGAGAAAAAGAGATGAAACTAGCTCTTTCTGCCATCACTTGACTGAAATGCCCTTTGGATCCTTAACTTTCACAAGATGTTGATACTGAGCAATGAGGTGTTGAAAACAGGAACTCCATCAGCATTTTGCCCATACACCCTGTACTAGATCTGAGTGACTTTCCTTCCTTGTGCTGAATGAGCATGGGACTCCAGGAATCAGCAGAGGGCACTGTGACCTAACCGTGATCGTGGTGATGCTATCATGGGTATCATGGCATATGTCCAAACTCATCTAGATATATATACTACATGTGTGCAATTATACCTCTATAAAGCTTTTTAAAAACCCCAATTATCCAAGGAGCTACTATGCTCATGTTGACTTACTCAGCTGAGTGAGGACCTGAGGAGAGGTCAGGTGAGATCAATGAGACCATGTGGCACCATACCTTAAGTTGGAGAAGGCCTGCAATTTTGGAGGCTATTAAAAGCAAATTTGGGGCACCTGGGTGGCTCAATCGGTTGCGCTTGATTTCAGCTCAGGTCATGATCCCAGGGTAGTGGGGTCATGCCCGGCACTGGGCTCGGAGCTGAGCATGGAGCCTGCTTGGGATTCTTTCTCTCTCCCTCTACCCCTCTCCCCCCTGCGCTCTCTCTAATATTAAAAAAAAAAATTTTTTTAAAGCAAATTTATATTGGAGAGCAGGGTTACATTTATACAGGAGCCTTTGTCACAAATATCACCTATGGCTTTAAATCTTACCTTCTAGATTTTTCTCTAAGAGCCATGCTGCTACCAATTCAAGAAGTGTTGTATTCATCACTTATAGCTACTCAGAGATGGTGAGCCAGGTTCACAAGGCAGGAAAAGTTGGACTATTTGGACCATTTTAACTCTTTAACATCCACGCACTTTCCTTTCATACTAAAATAGTTGGCCATTGTTAAATTATACACAAAAACAAATTTATTTTGCTTAAAACATGTTTAACCCATAACTCAATAAAAACAATCTCTAGCAAACAATGAATGGTATAAGCGTTTTTTTGGTATTATGAATCAGAAGACAGTATCCATTGCCAATGTAACACTAATATCTGCCATTTCTTTCCTTCTAACAGCATTCCAGTTTCATGTTTAGATGGTGACCATTGCTCTTTCCCCAGCCCTAAGTGATAAACCATGTTTGGTCTTAAGTTAATCATTCCTCTTTATCAGTGACTAGCCAAATGATAGCAATATGAGTCAGGTCTGCCCAGTAACATTTGGCTGGTAGTTGGGTTACCTACCCCCCCCCCCCCCCCAGTTAAAAGAACAAAGCCTCAGATGGAGAAGTAATTTTGCCTGTTTCCATTTTTTTCCTGCTCGGGAAGGGTTGATGAAATCTGATGTCTATAGCTGTTGGTAGCCATCTTATAACTTATTTATTTATTTTGAGAGAGGCAGAGTGAGCAGGGGAGGGGCAGAGAGAGAGGGAGAGAAAAAATTCCAAACAAGTTCCTCATTGTCAGCACAGAGCTCAACTTGGGGCTCATACTCACAAGCTGTGAGATCATGACCTGATTCAAAATCAAGAATCAGACATATAACTGACTAAGCCACCCAGGAGCCCCTAAAATCATTTTTAACTGACAGAGAATTGTTTCTCTTTTTAGGGGAGAGGGTAAGTGTGCTTTTATTTGTTTGAAGGTTAGTGTTGTATTACTGTTGCTAGGAATTTAAAGTATGGAATAAGTGTATGTGTTGGACAGCCAAGCAGAAGACTATGGGAAGACCTACTTTTTGACACCAAATACCTTCTGCACACTCTTTCTGTTTGGAGAATTTCACACTCGAAGTCCCTGCATCTCCAAAATAGAACACAGAATCTCACTCTCTTGGCTTCCTTTGTGACTTGGGTACAGGTGTGACTGGACTATTCCCAACTGGATGTACTCTTATGACAATATGAATTTTAAGTCATTGCTATGGAGGAGGTGCTATGTGTAATCTGTTCCAGTGAGGGTGATGGCCAATACCCCCCAGCTTTCAGAGGCACCAGGGACACCCAGCATCTAGGGCCAGTACTGGCCATATAAATGTGTTGGGATGATCTGGACACTGTTTGCAGCCGTAAAGGCCACAAAAATTTGGAAAGATTCCTAATGCTCTTTAATAAATTCATCTTCTGCTGAAAATAGCTAAAACTGATTCTAAACACTCAGACTGATACATTTAATTAACAATTTAAACATTCTTGATTTATCCTTTCATTGTTTTAGTCCAAAGCCAATCATCTATCTAGTACTAACTGAACTCAACAGACCACTGATCCCAACTAATCTGCAGCTGAATATCAGGATCTCACAACCTGAGAGCCATCCTGGCCCCACTCATCCTCTTAGAGGATCTAAGAGTAATACTGATTCATATTCCAAATCTTGCAACATCAGGTTTTAAAACATTCTCAGAGAGAAGAATTGAGTGTTGCATAATATTTAATATATACTATATATTATATATACTAGCACCTCTTGGTGCTAGTATATATGCCAATCAATTAGGGCAGTAATTCTTAATTACTCCAGGACTTAGTGTAATTAGGACCCATTCACTCTTAAAAACCACTAAGAACTCCACCATGCTTTGATTATATAGATTATATCCACTGATATTCCCCGTATTTGAAATACTGAGATCAAAAAGAGTTAAAAAAAAAAAAAGTCAATTAACTTCTTTGTCTTATTATGAAATGGTTTTTCATAATACATTGCTGAACCTCTAAAAGGATTTCAGGAATCGCTAGGGAACACTGATGCACTCAATGAAAACCATGGAATTAGGTATTTATTGAACACTTATTGTTTGCCCAACATTGAAATGGATTCTGTAACAAATCTGGAAGTTCATTCGAGGGCACAAGCAAAGGCAGAACCATGAGAATATGACTGCCATATTGGCAGAAGAGGAGGAAACCAACCAGGGCTGAGCACACTGAAGATGACGAAAAGTAGTGAGAGATACTTCTCTGTATGATCTAAATTTTACCCTAAGTGCCACTAGGCAGTGCTATTTACCCAAGAACTATATATAGTCCTATATATATATATATATAGTTATATGTATATAACTACATAAGAACTATAAGAAAAAAGGACCTTTGTTTAAAAAATATATATATATACACACATATATATACATATATGTGTATATACATACATATATATATGTACATATGTACGTATGTATGTATATATGTATACATACATGTATATATGTATTTGCTATTTACATCAAATAGCAAATAAATATACACACATATAGACATATATATATATATATATGGATTAGTATTTGTTTTTAAAGATAAAATCAGTTCAGGGCGCCTGGGTGGCTCAGGCACTTAAGTGTCTAACTCTTGATTTCTCCTCAGGTCATGATCTCTGGGTTGTGAAATGGAGCCCAAATCAGGCTTCCCACTGAAAAGACCCTGCTTAAGATTCTCTTTCTCTCTCTCTCTCTCTCTCTCTCTGCCCCTCCTCTGCTCTCTGTCTCTCTTTTTCTCTAAATAAATAGATAGATAGATAGATAGATAGATAGATAAAATTGGTTTCAAGTGATACAAGGTGTGGTATATCTGTTGAGTGATTGTCATTTCCAGGCAGGAAGGGGAATAGTAATTTCCTCCTTTGAGCTCTGGTAAAGGGTAAAGAGATAAGCTAACGTGAGAAAATGTCACTCTTTGACATTTAGTGCATCTGGAATCAAGTGGATTATTTGTTTATTGCTAAAGGAAAGTGAAACTCTCCACCCCGATATTCCTCAGGCTTTCTGGGAAACCCCGTGCCATTTAGGTGAGGATCTCTTCTGCCAACAGCTGCCCTTCCCACCACCTCCTGGAGGAGCTCCAAGCTCAGCCAAGCACTAGGTGAGTCAGTGCCACGTCCATGGGTTTCCTAACTCCAGCTCATGTCAGCCAAATGAGGAGAGAAGAAGACAGAACCTGGAGACCATCTGCCCCCCTTGAAAAGCCAGTATCAGAGGCTCACATCCAAGCATCATCAGGTCAAGTGGTACCTGGAGGTTTGTGGGAACGTCAAACCTGTTCAGGCAGCAAACACAGTTGTAGCTTCCAGGGGTCACTTTCCAGAAGGAAATGAAATTCTGGCCAACCACACAGGGTATCTGTACATAATAGTGTATATACATGCATGTATGGATGGTAAGATATATGTAAATTTTATTTGAAAAACTAAATGAAGAGTAAAATAAAATGGAGTAAGTAAAAAAAAAAGTATTGAAATGTATATGTAACAAAGCCCAGAATCGACGGTTGTTAATCAACCTGTTTTGTTTAATTTTTTTTTTCAACGTTTATTTATTTTTGGGACAGAGAGAGACAGAGCATAAACGGGGGAGGGGCAGAGAGAGAAGGAGACACAGAAACGGAAACAGGCTCCAGGCTCTGAGCCATCAGCCCAGAGCCTGACGCGGGGCTCGAACTCCCGGACTGCGAGATCGTGACCTGGCTGAAGTCGGACGCTTAACCGACTGCGCCACCCAGGCGCCCCATGTTTTGTTTAATTTTAAATAAAACATACGACAGAATACAGAAAAGTTAGCTTTCTTTGTACTGAGTTCAAAGGTCACTGGTTTCCATATATCCCAAAGGTAATAACTAGCAAGCATTTAGTCACTCCTGATTTTCCACTGCCCTTTTCATTTCCCTTCGGTCTCTGAATTTTGTCTCTACACCACCACCCGCCTGACACTCACCTTTCTTTCAAGATCCGTGGCGGTTGTCCTCTTCTCCAAGTAACCTTCCCCGGCTCCAGAGGGGCAGGTGCTGTGCAGCCTCCCTTCCTGCATGGTTTATCTCCTGGAGTTGGGGGTCAGGAACCTTGTCTCAATTGCATTCGTATCTCCAACATCTTGTTGAATTCCACACAGAATTACTGGATGAACCACTGAGGAAAAGGAATGTGACAGTTTGTGAGAGATAAACACACAATTCCAACATACACCTATTTTCTCACCCCTTATAGGCCCGGCTTGTGCAGTACCCTTCACCATACCTCACCGTCCCTTGGGCAGTTACCCTGGGATCCATAGTCCGGGTCTAACAAGTAGGGCAAGGCCTGTTCCTCATCTTCGTTTCCCTGAATCTGGCCATCTGATACCAACCAGTTTCCTCCAGACAACGGAGAGGTGATGTCTTCCAAACGGAGGTAGTATGGTGTTTTGTTTTGTTTTGTTTTGTTTCTCCCTAATTATTTTATCTCTTCGTATGCACTGCCTTTCAAAGTTACAATCAAATCCTTTGTTAGAACGAGAATGGCAGCAAAAAGCAGGCAGGGGTTTTGTCATACTGCACTCCGCCCGCGCCACCATGCAAGTATGCAAGTACGTTCAGAAGCTACGTGAGACCTCCCCTACGCGCCACACGCACGCGCACACGCGCACACGCGCACCCCCGCTCACGCACGCGTTTTCCGCACTTTGAAACCAACTCCTGGCAACCCGTGTTTTGCAGAGTAACGGCCCACAAACAATTTGTTTTTCATCTTTGCTCTAAAAGAGAGCAAAGGCAAAAGGGCAAGCAAAATAATATAAACAAATGAGCTAAAATTAAGGACAAGAGTCCTTATATGTTTTGTTTTCTTAAGCATTTCAAGAGCATAACACAGCATCTGAGACAGAGAAGGTGCTAAGTATGTGATGAGACAGAAGGAATAAATTAAGGAAGAAAGGAGTGCAACACCTTGCTGTATGGGAAGGCTGTCACCTTTGGTATATGCTTCTTAGGGTGAATCCAGGCCCGGCAACCCAGTCACCTGCCACTCATTCGCCCACTGGGCTTGCATAATATTTATGCTAAAGAGCAGGGTGTGACTAGGAGTGAGGAAACATGGGCCAGAATTGTAGGACAAGATGCCAGACTTGGAAAGTTCAGATGACGCAAAAGAGCCAAAATAAATAAGTTGTAAAGACTGGAACTGAGTCAGAGATAGTGGAAAATATTTAAATGGTAGCAAAAAAACCCCAACCAACCAACCAAAACTCTGATTGGGGATACTCATTGCTGGACATAACAGCAAATAAATGATATTACTAAAAATTATTTATCTAGTATTTATACCACTTATTTCTTTTCAGTGAACATTAAGTCATTGTATCTACATATTTTGTGGCCCAAATAAATCACTTTTTAAAAATGGAGATGAAAACTGTTGTATATACCTCTTTACAGGTATTTAGTAGAATTCAGCTGGATAACTGGAACTGGGAAATTAAACATATAGAACAGACACTGAAAAAAATCCCCATAAAATTCATTTTATAACTGATAAAATATCATCCATAAGCCCTTATATAACTGGAGTTGGAGTAGGGGGTGGGGGTACAAAATTACCAAATAAAAAGTATGCTCTCTTTCACATTAGCCTAGGCTTTTTTGAATAATGAAATTTAATGTTCAAAGTTTCTACTAAGTCTCTTTCTTTCTTTTCAGTGCTCTAATCTGTGGAGTTATTTCTAGAAAGTGTATTGTAAGTCCTGAAGGGTGGATGGGGGTAATTGCTGAATCGTCAGCAATATTCTGGTCTCAAGGCTGCCATACGTGATAGCATTATGAGAACAGAGCCCCATGATCCCCCCAAATGACGGTTAGATACAAAATCCCTTGTAACTTCCTGGCAGTCCTTGGAGCTGCATGTACTTTCTGCATGTTTTCACATAACCACCAAAAGATCCTTTGTTTTCTTGTTCTATGCCTTGATATTCTTGAATACTGATATCTGATTTAAAAAAATAAAATAAAAGCTGTGTGCAGTTTGCTGCTGCTGGTGTTTTCGCTGGCCGAAGCAGCTCTGCACGTCAGCTCAGTTTAAATGTCTGAGAACTTTTTCTTCGGTGCGAGGCAACAAGTGGCGCCCGAAAGGGACCAGCAGAATTGACTGCCTCCAGGCTGTAGCTGAGCACCTCATCTCTCAGGCCCAAAAATGGGGAAAGGCCATCCGCTCATCCAGGTAGGAACTAGGGCACTCAATGCTTCCAATGAGATGAGAAAAATATCCTTAATCTTTTCTGTTCCAATCAGGTGTGCACAATCCCTTGTCTTCTTGTTTCTTTTGCTCTCACTGTACATCCTTCCTAATAGACTCAGGTTACTCTAACTATATGTGGGGGCCTCTCCCTCATTCATTACCTGAGTTAATTAGACTATGAGAATTGGAGCCAATTGTCTCTGGTTAGTCTACCTCAGGAAGGAGGTTTTAAGGAATATTCCTAAGCTGCTGAAACTCCTTCTGTTTCGGAAAACTTCCCATTTCCACACAAACAAACAAAAAAAAACCCTGCATCTGCTCATCTATCCTAGCTGACGGGCATTAGGACTGGAAAACCTCTTTCTCTGTCCACTGGACTTGTATCCACCTCCAGCCTTCCTGGAGGCACCTCACCTCTTCTGCCTTCCCTTCACCGTCCTCCGGTTTCTGCACCACCTTGGGTGCAGCCTACATCTTCCATGCCTCTGGAACCATCGACACCTCCTCCCTTTGCTGTCAAGGAGCAAAGAGCATCCCCTTAGACTTATGCTACCCATTTCCAGTCTCCCCACCAATGTCCCAGATAAAACTGACAATGGTAAACAAATTGCTTATTTTCAAATGGACCCAAATTGAACATATTTGGTAGTTAAAGTGATTTAAGTTTATTGTTTCCATTAAAATACACCTGTCTTTAGAATTATCAACATTAAATATAAAACTTTTTCTACCTATGTTTACTGAAGGTCAAATAAGCTCATGTTATCTCTGTTGCAATTTGTTAACAAAAAGACGACTTAAAATGATGGCTAATTCTATCTCAAAGATTTTCATGAATAATTGTTAAGATAGCTCTCAGGGTCTTTGATAACCTAAAACTTTAAAGGTTTGCTTGGATAATAAATTAAAATTAATTCGTTGGACATTTAAGCCTTTTCCAAATCAGATGGAATGCTGAAGCATTAACTATTAAATGTAGGTTTATATTTTTGACTTATTACTGGAAAACTAAGGATATTTGGGCCTGCCCAAAAGCTTAATGCTTTATGCTTAAATGATTCGTAAATTTGCCATTTAAAGAATTCTAACGTTACATTTAAAGAATGTAACAGTTCACAATTGGTTACTACTTCAGTAGTACTACTTCCAGTTTTCACTGGAAACTAAGGTTTCTAAGAGTTAAAATTCTGCTAAATGTAATTAAGGCTGATGAAAATAAAGCAACTCTGTATGTAGAAAAGTAGGAGATATGTCAAAAAAGGTATAAGAAAAGGAAATATATTTTTGATGAAGGTAAAAGAAAATAATTTTGTCCTACATAAGACTGGTGGCTTGAAGAGAAATGGCTTGGGACAAAATCTAAATGCAAAGGCAAGTTACAGGAGGTTCATGAAGGGAAGTCTGAAAAGGAATTTTATGTACGGTCAAGACTAAGGTTAAAATGAATGGATTTTTAAAATACACCAGTACAAGATTGAAATTCTGCTTTTTTCTCTGTTCAAAAGAGAAGGTTTTTTTTTTTTCTAGGTTCTTTTTTTAGGAATATAATTTATTGTTAAATTGGCTTACATACAACACCCAGTGCTCATCCCAACAAGTGCCTTCCTCAATGCCTATCACCTATTTTCCCTCTCCCTTACGCCCCCCCCCCATCCACCCTCAGTTTGTTCTCTGTATATTTAAGAGTCTCCTATGGTTTGCCTCCCTCCCTCTCTGTTTGTAACTATTTTTCCCTCTACCCTTCCTCCATGGTCATCTGTTCAGTTTCTCAAGATCCACATATGAGTGAAAACATATGATATCTGTCCTTCTCTGACTAACTTATTTCACCCAGCATAATACCTTCCAGTTCCATTCACATTGCTGCAAATGGAATGATTTCATTCTATCTCATTGCCATACAGTATTCCATTGAATATATAAACCACATCTTCTTATCCATTCATCAGTTGGTGGACATTCAGGCTCTTTCCATAATTTGGCTATTGTTGAAAGCGCTGCTATAAACATTGGGGTACATGTGCCCCTATGCATCAGCACTCCTGTATCTCTCAGGTAAGTTCCTAGTAGTGCTATTGCTAGGTTATAGGGCAGCTCTATTTTTAATTTTTTGAGGAACATCCACACTGTTTTCCAGAGCGGTTGCACCAGTTTGCATTCCCACCAACAGTGCAACAGGGTTCCTGTTTCTCCACATCCTTGCTAGCATCTGTAGTTTCCCGATTTGTTCATTTTAGCCATTCTGACCAGTGTGACATGGTATCTCAGTGTGGCTTTGATTTGTATTTCCCTGATGCTGAGTGACGTTGAACATCTTTTCACGTGTCTGTTGGCCATCTGGATGTCTTCTTTGGAAAAGTGTCTATTCATGTCTTCTTCCCATTTCTTCACTGGATTATTTGTTTTCTGGGTGTGGAGTTTGGTAAATTCTTTATAGATTTTGGATACTAGCCCTTTATCCGATATGTCATTTGCAAATATCTTTTCCCATTCCATTGGTTGCCTTTTAGTTTTGTTGATTGTTTCCTTTGCAGTGCAGAAGGTTTTTATCTTGATGAGGTCACAATAATTCATTTTTGCTTTTAATTCCCTTGCCTTTGGTGATGTGTCTAGTAAGGTATTGTTGCGGCTGAGGTCAAAGAGGTTGTGGCCTGCTTTCTCCTTTAGGGTTTTGATGGTTTCCTGTCTCACATTTAGGCCTTTCATCCATTTTGAGTTGATTTTTGTGTATGGTATAAGAAAGTGGTCTAGTTTCATTCTTCTGCATGTTGCTGTCCAGTTCTCCAAGCACCATTTGCTGAAGAGACTTTTTTCCATTGGATGCTCTTTCCTGCTTTGTCAAAGATTAGTTGGCCATACATTTGTGGGTCCAATTCTGGGTTCTCTATCCTGTTCCATTTGTCTGTGTAAAAAGACAAGATTTTCTTGGACTGTTGATTTGCTCTTGAGGAAAAAAAAAAAAAGTAAAAAAAATGTCTTTTCTCTTTTGTCTGCCAAAAAAACCAAAGCTTTATGTTTTGTCTTTACCAGGTCTTTGATTACTTAGTTACAACTTCTCAATGCTAATAGAACTAAATTTTGCAAACAACTATATAACCCTACATATTTGTCTTGAAAAAATCACTTATTGCCACCTTGGTTAAATAAATGATTAAGACTTATAATGATCTATTGTAATCCTATTTAGGATGTGCTTTATAACTTTCTAAGGTTTCAACAAACTTCCCAAGATTTAAATTATAAATGAAATCTTTTGACCAATTGGACCTTTTTATTTGGAATGTTACCTGGAACATACCACTCCACTGGAATTCCTTATAACCCACAAGGTTATAATGATGACAATGACCCCTCCCAGCGGGATGTCAAATCCATAGAAGAAGACTGATCACTTAGCCAATGGAGGCATCTCCTGGAGATGGAGGCCAATGTTAAAAAACTAACCTCACAGGGTGAAGAGTTTCTAATCAACACGGCCATGCCCGTGACCCCTGAAAAGAGATGACCCTATCATCTCTTGCCTTCCTGCCAACTCAGTAAAGGTAATATTCCTGCTAATATGTCTGCATTCTTTACCTGTTGATTTTGCTCACTCACATTCTACTTTTACCTACGGAGCTTATCTTCTTAGACTTCTGTGTTTGATCTAGTTTCTTGGGAAGATCCCCAAACTCCTTTCTTGTCTAATGACTCCTCTATTACTGGAAGACATTGGATTCCCATTAATGCTGATGATTCATCTAACTATCCATCACACAGACTCTCAATAAATTGGTCTTTTCCTCACTTGGGCATCCCTCTATGTTTCTGTTATAATCCTAACACTAGCAATATTAACAAAAGCCTCTGTATCCCTCTTGACAAGTGGTGGTATATGAATAGCATACTTAAAACACCAAAAGATGAATCTTGGGTAAGTACTATCAAATATCAACATTTTGTTCTCACAATAGTAATAGGAGGAAACATGACTGAGGGAAAATGAATACCAAAACCTCCAGTGCCAATATGCACCAGACCCTGGCTAAAGATGGAGTCCTATGATAGCTTTTCATGGAACCTTTGCCATTATCATAATTTTACCCAAATATCCCTATTTAACAATACAATTCTTACAAATTGGGGACCCTAAGGACTGATGGTGATAAAAAGTAATAGAACTTGGGAAGGACATACCTGGAATTGGTCACTTCCTTTCCATTATGATGCTTCTAACCCCAGATGGAATCCCGGATTTGTGGGTCTGATACTTGGATGTAAATATTCCACTAGTGCCTATTCCTCTATTAAAACTTCCTGTTGGAGGATTGGCCTACCATTTGTTCAAAAAAAATTTAGACATGGTCCTGCTACATTTATGTATGCATGGCAAATTTAACTGGTCCTATACCAATGAAATTAACAGCATTATTATGTGTACTACAAGATCATATACTTTCTTACTTACATCTGCAACTCCAGATTTTAATAAGATACATACTATTTTCATAGGAAACAAAACATGAGTGACCCCGTTTCTCTACTACAAACATATCACATTTACATGTAACCTTTGTTTACATCTCCAAACAAAAAGCACAACTCTGGTTGCTGGTCCAATTAAATAGACCTTGGCAAAGGGGGTTCCCATTGCAACAGCTTATCTCTGCATTAGAAGAAAGAAAAAGAACCAAGAAGTTTCTGGGCCTATTATTGATGGCTATTATTACTAAAACAAAAAAAAGGGGAAAGGTCACCCCTACAGCCAGATTAATGAGAGCCCTATTTACATTAAATTATTTACAACTAGAAATTTTCCTTCTGCTATGCTCAGGTTATTTTCAAATGAAAAAAGAACTCCCAAAACCCAAAGTATGGTACAGAATAAAGGACCAACTTAGAAGGGTCCAGTACAATTGTTCTAAACATTGCTACAGCACTTGCAGTAACAGCAAATACAGCAGCCATCTCTTTAGCTATCTCCTTAAAAACTGCACACCATGGGGCGCCTGGGTGGCGCAGTCGGTTGGGCGTCCGACTTCAGCCAGGTCACGATCTCGCGGTCCGTGAGTTCGAGCCCCGAGTCGGGCTCTGGGCTGATGGCTCGGAGCCTGGAGCCTGTTTCTGATTCTGTGTCTCCCTCTCTCTCTGCCCCTCCCCCATTCATGCTCTGTCTCTCTCTGTCCCAAAAATAAATAAACGTTGAAAAAAAAAATTAAAAAAAAAAACTGCACACCAAATAAATCAATATATGCATAATACTATATTAGATATGGAAGAACAAATGAGAATTATTCAACAAATCCTTGCCCAACTTCAGCCATCAGAAACTGCTATTGTCTGGCTAGAACATCAACAAGCATTATGGACCTGATCACAACTTGTATGTGGCTCAAGTTTCACGATCTACTGTATCACTCCCATTTAATACAATGAGTCCTGGGATCAGATGCATAGACATCTTAATCAGGCATTTGACTCGCCCCTAAACGTCTCCATTAACAACTTGGAAATCAGATTGCACAATTACGAGAGCTTCAACAAGAAAGCCAACAGGCCACAATTGACACTCTAATTCATATTTCTAACTGAATCAATCCAAAAAATTGGTTCTCTGGGTTTAATCTATACTCCTGGTTTAACACTATTATAATACTGCTAATGATCTTGTTTTTTGTTGAAGTTATCAAAATGATGAGGTCTCTTTGCTCCCCTAACAAGTCACCCAAGATGTTCTTTAGCAATACCCAGTTGCTCACTTCTATGACAACTCTTGGTCCTGCTAATAAAAAACAAAACGGGGGAGATGTGGAGTTACTTCTAGAAAATGTATTGTTAAGTCCTGAAGGGTGAATGGGGTAATTGCTGAATTGTCAGCAATGTTCTGGTCTCACGGCTGCCACACAAGATAGCATTATGAGAACAGAGCCCCATGATCTCCCCAGATGACGGTTAGATACAAAATCCTTTGTAACTTTCTGGCACTCCTTGGAGCTGCATGTATTTTCTGCATGTTTTCACATAACCACCAGAAGATCCTTTGTTTTCTCATTCTATACCTTGATATTCTTTAATACTGATATCTGATTAAAAAAATAAAAGCTATGTGCAGTTTGCTGCTGCTGCTGTTTTCGCTGGCCGAAGCAGCCCTGAACATCAGCTCAAAGTGTCTGAGAACTTTTTCTTCAGTGCTCACAAACACCAATCCACTCCCGCCTCCTTTCCAAGGTGGCATGTGGGTAGAGGGAAAGCCATCTGTGTTGCCAGATCCTCCCCGCCCCTTCCCTCCACCCACCATCTTCATCCTACTTAGCCTGTGCCCTGAATCTCAGCCGACCTTCCAACTGGTCCCTGAAGTAGGATGGTACCGCTACACCCTCCTATAGGGTTACAGATCACTCTGCCAGTGGCTCTAGAGACAGCCTGTTGGCACTATACTCTCAACTCTGTGCCTCATTTCCCCTCAAGAAGCAGGTGGAAACTTCCAGAGTTCTCCAAATGTCACCCACATGGAAATGTGTGTGTAAACTTTCACTGGCCTCTCCCTCTGCTTAAGTATGTCATTATACGGCCCACCCCTCAACTACGGTTCAAAGTTTCAGTAGACTTGTATTTCAGGATTTGTTTAAAGATAATCTCTAATTAGTTTATGGGGAAAACATGCCAATTCAGAGCGTATTACCTTAAGTTTTGATCATGTATATTTCTAGCACACACAAAAGTTCTAGTGTATAGTAGGTCCTCAATAAGTATCTGATGAGTCAGAGGATGAAGAGATCATGACTATACAATTAGCCAATAACGGCAGTGAAAAGGAGATCTAGAGAACCTGATGGATTCTTGAGAAATCTGTGGATATAGCAGTAGGTAAAGCCAACAGTATCCCTAGACTTTGTATTTGACACTCATGTATTTGAGTTGGGTTGCTGTCACTTGGAACCAAGCAATTAATAAAAAAGCATAACCCTAATATAACTTACATTAATAAATTTCAAAATCTAGATTAAAGTCATGATTTGTAAGGAAAATGTAATTTACCAATACTGGTTTGTGAAGAGATATAAAAACGAATTAGTTCAGTAACCATAGAAAAAATTAAATGGGCAAAAATCTCAAGACTTTGTGCAAGGGGCGTCTGGGTGGCTCAGTCGGTTAAGCATCCCACTTTGGCTCAAGTCATGATCTCACAGTTCCTGAGTTTGAGCCCCGCAGCAGGCTCTGTGCTGACAGCTCAGAACCTAGAGCCTGCTTTGGATTCTCCATCTTTCTCTGCCCCTGCCCTGCTCATGCTCTGTCTCTCAAACACAAACATTAAAAAAAAAAAAAAAGACTTTGTGCAAGACTTTTCCCCTTTGACTAAGCAAGTTTTAAAAAAATACCAAGGATAGGGGCACCTAGCTGACTCAGTCAGTACAGCATGCAACTCTTGATCTCGAGGTCATGAGTTCAAGTCCCACCATGGGTGTAGAGGTTACTTAAAAAAAAAAAAAAATCAAGGATAACTCTTTGAAGCAGAAAAATACACCAGTTTCATCTTACTTGGAAACAGTTCTATTATCCTAAGAATGAAAAATAACTTAATATTAGAAGTCTTTGAATAAAATTCACTAAATGACACTAAAGATACTGATCCTCCAATATATGCAGAATAATCACTTAATAAAATTTTATACCTACTAGTTTAAATTTTAAGTAGAAAATCATAAAATAGAACTGAACAAAGGATATCTACTAGAATTTCATAGCATATATTGTCCTTAATGGTGACACATTAAAAGTTTTCTCACTGAAGTCAGTAGCAAGACTATTATTTTCTAGACACTTCCAGTATCCAACATTCTGTGCTAGATACTAGCTAAAGCAATCTTAAGAACAATTAAATAAAATACGAATATTGTATAGGAAATAATCTCATCAATTGGAAAAGATGGGATTCTTGTGGATTTTTTAAGAATGTTGACAAACTTTTAAAGGAGTTCTGCAGCATCATAATAAATTAGTATATAAAAACAAAATTGCTTTTGCCATGACAACAATGAGCAATTATAAAATATATTAGAAAAAAGGTCTATTTCACTGTAGCAACAAAAATTAAACACCCAGAAATAAATCTGTCAAAAATGCATGTAAAGAAGTCTTATTAAACCAAGTCCACAAAAGATCTAGTTTAATGAATTCATACTGTTCTTGAAGAGAAATACTATTGTAAATCTCTCCAAATCCTATTAATTTAGCACAAAAACATAACTTCAAGATATGCTCACAAACAGTCAAGACATTTTTGGGAAAAACATTAGGAAGATGTTAACCCCAACAAAACTGAAAATACATCAGCAAACTAGAAACAATTTATTTATTGTTACTAGAAGCAATTTATTATTTATTTGGGATATCAAATATCTCAAAGAATTTAGCACATAATAAAACAGCATTTCCAATCAGTGAGAAAAGAGTGGAATTCATTAATGGTTTTTGAATTTTTGAATAAAAGTAGCTGTATATCTTACTCTTCCAAAAATCAAGTCTCAATGAAGAACTGATGGGATGCACACATGATAAATGTCTTAGAATACAGAATATGTTTTATATTTTGAAATAAGTAATAAAAATTATCAACTTGTATATATAAATATAAAACATCTATTAAAAAAGACACCATAAGTAAACTTAAATACAAGTGATCAATGAGTAAACATTGGTAACAGACATAAAAGACTAATATCTACACCATATGAAAAACAACAACAAAAAAAACCCATGAGATAAAGACAAATCATTCAACAAAAAAATGAGCCATGTTGCCAAAAGGCAAGTCACATAAGATATATAAAAATGGTCTAAAATAAACATGAAAAGATGCCCATCCTTACTACCGTCAGAGTTTTGAATTAAAACAATAAAAAAACAAGTTTTTACTCATTAAATAAAAAATTAAAAAATCTAATATCAAGTATCCTAGGAAATGGATACTCCTCCATTGCTGCAAAGAAACTGCAAATTGATAACAGCCATTTTGGAAGCCAACTGAAGTATCTCTTGAAATATCCCTTTAAAACTGCCTGACTTGGGTCCAACAATTCAAAGCCTAAGCATATACTACAGAGAAATCCTTTTATGCACAGTGTAATACAGGATGATGTTCCTTTAGCATTGTTTTGTAATCAGGAAAAAACAAAACAAAACAAAACTCCCTTAAGTGTCCATTTTAGACTAAATAATTGTGGAACAATCTTTCTTTTTTTTAAACAAAAGTAAAGAAATTAGGTGTGATTATACTGAAATAAGCCAAGTAGAAAAGTTGTAGAATGATATGCATATATTTAGGTAAAAATTGAAACTATACACTTCATTTCCTGTGCTTACATATAGCATGTATATATAGTATATACATTCATGGAAAAAGGTCTAGGTAGAAAGTTAACAATCGGTGCTTAACAGGGAGGGTATTGGGATTGAAGGTGATTGTCAAAAATAGACTTTTCTCTGATGTATTTTACAAGTAAAATGCAGTCATATGCCACATTTGTAATATGAAATGTAAAGAAAAGCAGTATGCACAAACCAATACATTTTAAGAAAAAATATACACTCAAAATTATTCTCTGTATTTCTTTCTCCCTTCCTGCTTGATGTGAACATACAGGAAAGATTCTGGAAGATTACCTGCCAAAATGATGTTAATATTATCTAAAGATACCTCTGATAGAAATGATACACTCAACTCCTATATTCTCATTTGAAAGAGAGAAAAAAGTTCAGTTCAAGATTTATAAAAGCAATACAGTATCAACTTAAGCTCTTATTATTTTGTTTTTTAGTCACTTATAAAATGCACGTGGTACAAGGTTATATACTGACATTTTGCCAAATCTTTAGAATATAGTATTTGGGGCAGAGGGAAATAGTTTTTAGACTTAAGTCATTATTAACATTTCAGTCACTAGTTTTATTAAGCTTATAAACAAAAATGCTTTGATATTTAAAGTTGTCACTGATCATCTTGTGAGGACTATTCTTTCAAGAGATTATTCTGTAAAACCTTTTCTAATGAGAATATTGGTATTCAAATACAACCAGCTGCATTTTATGAATACTACTACTTTTGAATGTATAGACTAAAAATTGTTTTCAGAGAACTGTGCTTTTAGGAATTGCTTTATATTTTTTAAGTGGATTAAACTTTACAAATATTACATTATCAATATGGCTTCCAATTCTTAAACAAATTGCCTGTAGTAATATAGTTTTTCCACACCTCTACAAGGACAAAAAGAACACCAAAGCAGTCATATCACATTGTATCTCGAAGATCTACCATGTAAGTGGCAACTGTCCTCTGCTTTTTTCTGCTATTTGGGAAAGTATTTGCATTTGTGATAGCATAATCCCACTATTAAGTCCTCTATCAACTTCTCATACTGATGGGGCTTCAGTTAACGGATACGAAGATTGAAAAGTTCATTCACTCATTTGTGACCTTAGCTCCATCCTAAAAGACTTTTTTTGGTAGTAGGGAAAGCAGACACAAACAGGAGGCAAAGCAACTTTCATGATGACCTCCAGCACTTTTCAAGGAGGAGGAACTGCTTCTTGTTAATTCACGTTTCGCTCAAGTCTTAAATCATGAAAAGAAAACAATGATGAGAGAAACTTCCAGAGCTATCTGGTTTTGAAATGGTTAGGAGAGAAAAGTACATAGTCAGTAGTTTTTTTCCCAAATAAAAAGGTCATCTTTAAGGAAAAAACATTTTTGAAGGATATCTTCAATGGAGCCCAGAATTTCCCTCCCCTATCTTAGGTATCTAATTCAACTGTCTCCTATAGCAATTTGCCTTGTGAAAGTACCTCTCACCTTACTTATAAAAGAACAAGTTCCTTTAGAAAGGCTCTAATGGAGAGGGCACTGGGCAGTGTTAGAAAATCTGGATCTGTCACTGAGATCCCAAGATGACCTTAGCAGCTTCTTTTTCTGCATTACAGGTGGGCTGCACTAATGTCTGAGTCAATGATCTAACTAAGCTCTAAGAGTCAATGATCCATGTTTTCATCAAAGGCCACCAAGGAAGGAAACATGCCTTTTTCCTTCAAATCATAAAGGCACTTTTATACTATATTATATATCAGTTTATTTTCAATTCAGCACTTTTTTACATGAAATACCTAGCATCTCTTACATTATAGATATTTAAAAAATAGGAGCTGATGATGACAATTCAAAAAAGTCATATACAAGGTAACTGATGTGAAGAGACTTGGAAAATAAGTCATTGAGTAGATTCTATAAGTCTTTAAAACAAATGACAGGTAAAATTTTACTTCAAGATAATATTTAGCATTTAAAGTGAAGAATGACTGACTAGTTAGTAGCACTGGCATTTCTTTTCATATGAAACTTGGAAAATAAGGTATGACTTAAACGGAACCCATTTAATACAAAAGTCTTTGATTTATTTGGTAATTTAAATTTGTTTTTATAACAAAGCACTTTTTATATAATTTAAAATACACATGCTTTGATTGAAGAGTGACTGTAAATGGATCCAGTTTTCTTCCACTTGTGATGACAACTTTGTCAATTCTTCTAGAAGTACTGGTTCTGAAGGAAGCAATTTAAGATGTAACTGAAAGAAAAATATTGTAACATTTAAGAAAATTAAAATTTTGTTTATTCTAGATTTAACCTTCTTACCAAGGAACAGCAGAAGATACTATTCTATTTTTTCCTTAGATGCTGGTTTATTACCAATTTCCATTTCCCTCTCTTCTATCGAACTTTTATTATGAGTTCCTTTATGGTATTGTCTCTCCCTTAGTAGAACTGAAGCTGTCATCACTCTCCTCTACCTAAGGAAAGTCCTAATATGGATGCAGAAACAAGATCCTAGTTCTAACACTAACTCTGTATTGCTGTGCTTCTTTAAGGTTTCTCTTTTCATTGGAACCTACTGGTAATGAATGATTGAGGGCCCTTTGCTTTATCTTCTAAAGATTTATGTACATTTATATTCAGAAACTATACTTGATAATTTTGGAAAAAGAGAAAAAATTTGTGGCATTCTATTTTTTTCATCCTATATTCTACCATCTAAATGTCTACTTTAAGTTGCACATAATTAGATCAAGTGTAAACTCATTTTAGATACAAATAGGAAAGATGAAGTATCATTATCTGTTAACACAAGTCAGTATCATCTACTTCCTTCAATACAAACATGCTACTGCAATAAACAAGAATTTTCCATTATGTTAGTCATAAAAACAACTGTTCTTGCCAAATTACTTGAAACTCCTTCAACCAGGACAGAAGTATTCTGATTTCAGCAGCAGAAAAAACAAAAGCAAACAAACAATAAAATCAACACAAAACCTAACTTTCTCTTTATGATCATAGAAAAACTGCCAAAATGTGATGACTTGAAAAAGTTAACATTTCAATATACTGAATCAAATGGAGGACACAGAAAAGTTAGGTGGATGAGTCAAAATTGTGCTAAGTAAAAGAAAAGACTACAAAATTATGCTGTCCAGCTGTCCAATAGTACACACAGCTATTTAAACTTAAATTAATTAAATCTCTATAAAATAAGAAATCTGGTATCTTAGTTTCATTAGCCACATTTCAAGTGCTCAATAGCCAAAAGCTCCAAGTGGCTGCCATGCTGGACAATGCAGAATAAAACACCGTCATCCTTGCAGAAAATTCTATCAGACAGTACTACCCTAGAGGAAGGCAAGCTGAGAAGTACTGTCTTACATCAGACTTACCTTTAGAAACAATGCAAGATATGCCTGGGCTAACTCAAAATCACGCTTCCTGTCCAACATCATCCCGATCATTTTTAAGAAGCTCTGCATCACTTCTATAGACCCACCGCAGTCAGGAGACAAGCTGCGCAGCTCTGTTTCAATTCCTGATGGGCCTAATTCTTTCAGAAGGTTAAGAGCAGCTTCATCTGCATTAAGTTTTAAAAAGAATCTCATTACTACTTATAATAACTTCACTTAGGAAACTATAGCTTCATTTCATACCCAAGCTACATATATTTAAATTGCACAGGAAATTCTTCCTGTGGCTTTATTTTTTCCTGTTAAATCACAGAATGAACCCCAAATTAAGTAATAATTAGTACAAATGATGAGAGCAATCAGTTTAGTACAATAAAAATACTAAAAACACTAAACTTTTTGTATCTTAGTAAGTTTGTTTTTCCCTGCTGTTTAAGAAAATCTAATCAATACCTAGCAACAGACACTTCAAGATGGTCTTACAACAATCAGATGGTCACATATCAATCAAGACAAATCCAAATATAAAAAGGCTATAAGGTACATACCAAATTATTAACAGTAGTTGCACTGAGAACAGGATGAGGTGGGGGAATTTATTTTTCTTTCCTTTTATTGTTACAAAAAACTTTAAAGTACCATATGATCATTATGAAACACTAACAATACAGAAATATATAAAAGGGGAAAGACTCTACACCTCATTCTTACCCATCCCAAATTGATACCTTTTCTCTAGATTTAAGGATTCTTGTTTCTTGTTGCTGTTTTCTTAAATGTTTATTTATTTATTTTGATATATAGAGAGAACACGGGCAGGGGAGGGGCAGAGAAAGACAGAATCTCAAGCAAGCTCTGCGCTGTCAGTGCAGAGCCAGGAATGGGGTTTGAACTCACATACCGTGAGATCACAACCTGAGCCGAAATCAAGAATTACATGCTTAACTGACTGAGCCACCCAGATGCCCAGCACTGATTTTTATATGCATCCTATGAATATATATTCTATATACTTACAACTATTTTTGCAACAAGCATTTGATATTACAATGGCAATGATTATGCTTTTAGCTTTTAGAAAGGGAAAGACGCCAGTGACAAAAGTCTAATAAATTTTATTTTCTGTCTTCCAGTAGATACTAAATGATAGTATCTTCTTCCTTGTGCACCCCCATATAACAAGTTACTCCTTTTATGATTCTGCTATTTTTCAGTCATCTGCAATGGCCCATCAGTAGCATTATTTGACTTTTCACCAATGTGGATTCAAGTGATACTGGTATAAAAACAAAGCACTTGGATCCAAAAAACAAGAGGATAAATCAAACAGGAGAGTGACTGTCTGTTTATCGCTTATAGATCTTTTTTAAAATTATACTTCTTACTGTTTATCACTATTAGCTACAAACTGTATCTTTCAAAATTTAAATCTAGTAGTACAATAAATAAATTTTAAAATTACTTTTTAATGGGAAAATTTGGGAAGATCTAAAAATCAACGGAGACAAAAGTCTCTGCCATATTACAAACTGTATTTGTAAATAAAAACAAAAGCAAGAGACGGGGGGGGGCCCACTAATTTCCATACAGAAAGTATGAGAGGTTCTTAAAATATTATAATATTGACATTCATCTAAGTTCAGTGTCACTTGTTAAAAATATAACGATACTGGGGCGCCTGGGTGGCGCAGTCAGTTAAGCGTCTGACTTCAGCCAGGTCACGATCTCGCGGTCCGTGGGTTCGAGCCCCACGTCGGGCTCTGGGCTGATGGCTCAGAGCCTGGAGCCTGTTTCCGATTCTGTGTCTCCCTCTCTCTCTGCCCCTCCCCCGTTCATGCTCTGTCTCTCTCTGTCCCAAAAATAAATAAAAAACGTTGAAAAAAAATTTTTTTTAAATATAATGATACAAAAGCTAACATTATTTCATAAGAAAATCAAAATTTTGATCTTTTTTAAGTTTTTACTATGTTCTTTCAGCTACTGAAAAATCTGCTAATATTTCATTCAATTTCTCTTCACACAAAGTATAATACGTTGATGATACTTGGTAAAAGATTTCACAATTTAACTTACATTTATTATTTACCAGTCCTTCTTCAAGTTTCAAGCAGAAATCTGATTTTTGAGCCAAAATTCCAAGATTCACCACTTTAGACTTAAAGAAAAACAAATGCACATTATTTCAAGAATGCAAATGCAACAAAAAAAATTATACCTTATAATTAAAAGCTATCATTAATGTACTTTGTAAAATTAGGTCTTGACAAAGAACTACAAATGCACAACACAAAACACACCCCATATACTTAGAATGTTCCAATTTGGTTTTTACCTGATGGGGATCATTATTTTGTTCAGGTGCAGCATATCTGGGTACAAGGCCAGGAATTGTTGGAATAAAAAATGGTGCTGATTTGGGTACTTTGGGTGGTTCCTTTGGTTTATTCTTTTTCTGATTAAAAGAAAATCAGAAAGGGGAAAAGACTATGATTATTGTGACAAAAGTTTCTAATGTTTAATTCCAAACAATTTTAAAACAAAGTGCAAAAAGTAAAATAAAAGAACAAAACATTTTCAAATTTGAATGCCAAAATAAAATCCCAACCGACCAATATTACAGATATCTTTAAACTGGGTGTCTCAAGGCAGGCCTCCAGTACCTTTGTTGGTAAGGCAGAAGAAAAATGACACGGTTCATGAGAAGCTCTATGAACTCTCTTTTTCCTCCAACATGATTTACAAGAATATTTAGGTGAAGAAATAACAATCAAATAATTCTGAACTTCTAAAACCTTTTTCGCAAAATGGGCTAGAAAGCAAAAGTTACATAAACGCTCAACAGTTTCTCAAGTTTTTTTTTTTTTTCTCCAGAAGAAATGTGGAGCCAAAGGTAGACTTTGCCATTAGAAATAATTTGATAAAATTTTCTTGTGAAGAATATAGCCCTGATTCTTCTAGTTTGTTAAAATTTCTACTGATTTTCCCTTACTTTGAGTCTTTAAGAAGCAAGAGAACAATAGTGCTCATTTACAAAATATTACAAGTGTTAGTAAAATTCTATCAGGAAAACCTCCATTGGAATTCCCACTGACAGAACTTAGTTTTGGTGACCACAGGCTATACACATCACTACCTCAGGAGCATCTGATGAAAGGGCCTTTCTGTGGTAAACTGCCCAATAAAAGTCTCACAGTTTTACCTTACATCATTCCTCCATTCTCTAGGAGCTCTGTGACCCTAGAGAGATTCGTTTTTTTAAAGAAAACCAAGGATACTTGTGGCCTTGTGGAGGCAAAGCAAAAAAGAAAGTTACTACATGAAAACAGGACAAGGGAGTGCCAACTGTAGCATATGCACAGCCCTTCTGGGGGATGGTGGAGACTCTAGTAAGAGTCAGTTACCCTTGTAACTTGCTGTTCTTGAGGTGGAAGGGAGAGAGTCACTGAGCTGTAAATAAGAACAAAAATCCTTTTGCAAGTGCTCCACAGGGAGCACTAGAAATAGTCTCATAAGGAAAACCAAAAGGAGAAAAGTTACCCATAAGACAAAATTCTAATTTCTTTCATTCAGTAAAAAATAAAAATATTGGAGATGTTAGCATATTTCTACCATAAAGATTATTCACTTGGTTTCTAAAACAAAACTGTATCTAAGCAAGCAACAGAGTAGTCCAAAACCTTAGTTCAATTAATTGGGCATTATTCTGACTGCACCCTTCACACTAACCTACTTGTCCTTTTTAATGCATTGCTTTTAAAGCTATTCCATAAAGTACTGCCTTTATAGCTGACACACTGGATAACATCATAGAGATTTTTCACAACTATGTTCCTACATAACATACCTTCTGTGAGGAAAACTAACACATGAAAACTCTTTTCTTACCCAAGATACACATGTCTTTTCTGGTGCTAAGTAATCAGTTACAAAAATACTTATCATACCTTGTCATAGTTATCTATAAGATATGCTCATAAGACATGTAAGACGTTCATAAACACTTACCCTTATTATCAGATGATAACCTTTGAAGTTTTCTACTCTAGTCTATTCCTTTTAATTATTTTTGCTACTCACAAATGGGGGCCAGGAAATATGCTTTGAAAAACACTAATTTATGCCATAATCATCCATTTTTCATATAAAATTATAAATTTCTCAAGGACAAAGGAGCTAGGTTTGTTGGGTTTTTTTCACTGCTGTTGTCCTTGGGATATTATCCAGTACTTAGTTCATATTAATTTATGTGCCTGCACTTAACACAGCAAACTGTGAAGGTCTTCTTGGAGTTGACAGAGTAAGGTATAGAATGGCAAAGGGAAGCTGAAGCTTAATTAAAAGACCAGAGAAAGTCTTCTAGTACTCAAATGCCTAGCAACAGAAATATCACACATCATGATAGCAATTTTTTTTTCTCATTTTAGAAGTTAAAAAAAGTAGTTGATTAGGTTAGATTTAAAACATCCAACTTCTAATGGCTCTGTAGTTGCAGGCTGTACTTCTGCTATATCAAAAGGTCTGCTCAGTGCTCTGAAAGTCAATTTCAATAGAGAAAGAATCTTGTGATAATCACTGGATCCAACAGCATTCAACTAAATGGTATGCTCTACTACCTTAGGCATTAACTGCTCCTCCTGAAACCCTCCAAGTAGAAGAAGCTATCTCTACTAAAGAAAATGATTCTGGAATGTGTCTTTAGGAACCAGTATTAAGTGTACTACAGCATTACCTTAATAACATCAAGATTAAGAAGGTTTTTCCACCGTGATTCAGGGAGGAGTGACAGAGTCACCAAGTGCTCATTCAACTGTTCTGGGGAATCATACTCTATCATTTCATCACTTGGTTCTATGGTTTCTTCTGATAATTCCACATCTTAAAACAAAAAAATTTCAGGTGAAACATATTAATGCAGAATAAGATTTTTATCATATAAAAGCAACTTAATTTATTCCAAATCCATTTGTATTTCATAACATGCATACTCAATATAGCCTTAAAAACTCTATTTACTTTTACTTCCTCATCTTGTCATATTATCTACGATTCCCATCACCAGAAACAAAACATTTCTCCACTGGTATACTATTAATATCTTATCAATACCACAAATTATATTTTTGCATTAATTCATGACGTCTTTAAAAATATTTCCTATCAGTTGGAAAATACTTTGATTCAATGCATTAAACTTTGCCTTCAGTAGTAATATCCCCCATGTTAGGTTTGTGAGATTACATTTCAAAAATTATTTTACTATGTTGTGATTACCTTGGGTTTGACAAGTACCAGGAAGCATCACTACTGAAGGAACATAATCTGTGGGAAGTGGGCGTAGTGAAACAACTGAATACAGTGAAACATTGGACCTGAGAAATAAAAATATAAACAATATTTTAAGACTTTTAAGTTTTTCCAGAAAAACTTCAATTACTGGTCATTAATAATCTCTGCAATCTTGAATTCAGCTTGGTTCCAATCACTTATAAGTAGAAAAAAAATCTCCGATAGTATTAATTTGAAAATGCCTTGATTGAGGTCATAAATGTCATCGCTAGAGAGCTGTGCATAAACTTTATTTATTAATGGAATCTTTATTTTTTTACAGTTTTTATTTATTTGAGAGAGAGAGACAGAGAGCGAGAGAGAGAGTGAATGTGGGGATGGGGTGGAGAGAGAAGGAGAGAAAGAGAATCCTAAACAGGCTCTGTGCTGATAGCACAGAGTGGTGCAGGGCTTGATCCCATAAACCATGAGATCATGATCTGAGCTGAAATCAAGAGTCAGACACTCAACTGACTGAGCCACCCCATGGAGTCTTTATTTTAATATAGTACGAAAAGTATTTGAGAGATCAGTAATGAATACTTGCATAAGATAACATAACCTCCAAACATTTAAATTGTTTTGACAAATGGCAACCTTCATTTAGGGAAATCATTTTTTTTTTAAGAAAGTCTTTTTTTTTTTTTTTTTAATTTGTTAACATTTATTTCTTTTGAGAGACAGAGCATGAGTGGGAGACGGGCAGAGAGAGAGAAAGGGAGACACCGAATCCAAAGCAGGCTCCAGGCTCCTAGCTGTCCGCACAGAGCCCAATGCGGGGTTCGAAGTCACAGACCATGAGAGCATGACCTGAGCTGAAGTTGGGCTCTTAACTGACTGAGCCACCCAGGCACCTCCGTTTCGGGAAATCATAACTAAAGGAAAGATGGACTCAGTTAAGTCAGACAGCAAATACACTGTAACAGTCATGGTCTTTCCCTTCTGTAGAACGGTCCTCTAAAGTGATCATGGTTCTACTACTTGACCCTGCACCATAGCCTTGGATGACTAATCCAAGATACCTCCCCCAAAGGGCTAATCAGATTCTCTTCCCCATACATTATAAATCTGGAATGTAATATAATAATTGGGACTATCAGGGGCACCTGGGTAGCTCAGTTGGTTAAGTGTCTGACTTCAGCTCACAGTCCGTGGGTTCAGGCCTCGCATAGGGCTCTGTGTTGACAGCTTGGACCCTGAAGCCTGCTTTGGATTCTGTGTCTCCTTCTCTCTCTGCCCCTCTGTCTCTCTCTCAAAAATAAATAATAAAAAATAATAATAATAATTGAGAGTATCAGGTTCTGAGTTATATTAAGCGTGACACTATATACTCCTGCTGAGGTCCAATAGGTATTCTACTATTTTCTTGTCTTGATTATTCAAGCTTCTTAGATTCCAGGAGATATTCCAATTTGCATGTTAAGGTGGCCAGAGTCTATTTCTATTATATATTGAATTTATTTTCATATCCTAAAAATCCAGTTATAAAATTTTATAATTAGAAAAGGGATCAATTTTTTTCTCTTCCTTAATAGTAAGAGTTAAAGGAATTATACAACTAAATTCAGGAAGCAGATAAAACTTTTCTAGACTCAAATGATGGACTTTTATTTTGAACTCTTACATGTTCATCATAATGGAGTTGGAAGATCATCATAAATACCATTTCATGGTTATGAAGAGTTATGTAACTAGAATGAATCTTAGAAAGCATTTTGCCCATACTTATGCCTTATTTTGCAGATAAAGTACGCTGAGTTGAGAAGTTGGCTAAAGTGGTAATAGGGCTGTGGCAGGAAGGCCAGACCAGGCCTTTTAAATTTTAAAATTCACTTATCCTTTCTGCAAATAAAAACCAAATATAACTAAAAATCAGTCCTGTGGTTTAGAATACACACTGAAGCAAAGCTATCTAAATTATCAAGTAGATGTTAAATATACTCATGGTGAATTGTTTATGTGAAATTTCCATTTTATAAATTAAAACAAAAACAAAAACAAAAACCTAAATGGCAATGTTAGCAACTATGATTTTCTGACAGTATCATCATCCTCTTCCCTACCCAGAACAGAAATGTATATAAGAACTTACCAAAGATAAATTCCAAGGTGGTCTACGTGGGAAGTAGCCAGAAAGTCTCCAGTAGGGGACATAGTAACATTGAGAGGAGCAGAGTCCAACAGAAAGCTGTCTATAAGGCTATAAAATGAATTAGAATGTTAAAGTATTTTAACAAATACCAAAAAAGGACATAACTCGCAAAATATATTTTTGCTAAAAGAACAAGGTATGAAAGATGAAGAAAATATTCATGTTTTATTTCTACAAATCAACACAAGAAAGCCATCACTAACAAAGAGCTTTGTCAAATACGTTAATATGTGAAAATAATCTCTCTTAATGAGAAAGACCTAGAACCCTAAATAGACCAATTAACTAGAGAAAGAGTTTCAACAACAGGGAAAATACTAGAGGAAATGCTCTCTTTTTCTGGAAAGCCACTTTGGTAGACTGACTTGGGGACAAATTCTGAAGACGTAACACATTTAAAATAAGTCTTATTACCAGTACTCTCCTGTATTTTTGTTATTTCAGTGAAATTTTAAAAAGGCTTAAGCAACGAAAGGAAATAATGAAATGGCTGTGAATAAGATTAAGAAATAGTAACGGAATAACTTTTGTACAAGTCTACCTATTTTTCTAATAGGTAACTATGCTATACGCGAAACATGAAAATTCAGTCTACAGAGCATAACCACAAAGCCTTATAGAGCTTATGGAACCCAGTCTCACAACTTTAAAATGCTGGAGGAGTTGAAAAGCTGGGGAGGGAGAGGAAGCAATTACACATAGGCAGGAGACACAGAACAGGATCCTCAGAGAACAAAGTGACTGAGATGAGCCTTACAAATGAACAGGATTTCAATGGATGCCATTGATAAAGTATTTCCTGGCTGAGGGAAATGGGGAGGTCAAAGTGAGGTCAAAATACAATTGGGTGTAAGAGAGAAGTGGTTTGATAAATTAGCAAGTGCATAAGCATAAGGCTGCGTACAGCACCTTGAATACCATACATCTGAGTTTGCTTTTTATCTTTTAATCAAAGGAAAAATCACTAAAGGCTTTTGAGCAGATATTGGTGTAATCTTCACTTTCATAACAAAATGTGCCATCAGAATGTAGAAGATATGTGAACAGGAAGTATACAGTGAGATTATGGTAGCAGTCATCTAACCAAGCAATAAAGAGCTGAACTAGAATGGTGGTGGCAGGAAGTGACACAAGGGGATCTAAGGAGCAGAAAGGTCTAACCCATTGGCATCTTGCAGTGGAGGCTTCTTACACTGGCTGAGTGTGAACACTTTGTATACTTTAAGAGAAGCATACTGGTTTTAATCATGGCTGTTTTAAATACTACTTTATTCACTAAAGCCAATACATTATCCACGAGAAGGCACAGCAAAATAACTGAAGTTTCAAAACCACATTAAATAAAACAAATTAAAAAATAATAGCAATTAACACTTTTTTAGTGCTCCATGTTAGAAAGTACTCTGAGCACTTAAGTCTACTCAATTTAATCCTCACAACCCTCTAAGGCAGATCTGTCCTTACTATACAGATCAGAAAAATGAAGCCCAGTAAGATTTAAAAATGTGCTCAAGACAGAAAGCAACTGAGCCAAAGATTGTCACCCAAGAAGTCTGAACACTTAATCACTATCAACTCAGTAAAACCACTACTGAAACTAAAGATACAATAAACAGCTAGATAGCAATATAGGGACCCAGAGGATGCCTACACTGGTGATGCATGGAACATACTCTAAGCAGCTCAAATGTAAATGAAGACTCTCCACTGGTGACATTGAGTGACTTTTTCATGATAAAATCTCTTTCTTAATTTGCTCAGAGTGATTGAAAATATAAAGTTTAAATAATGAATGCAAGATAGGAAAACAAAACTAAAATTAGGAGCAATGAAGACAAACACACAACGAAGTGTGCTCAGGACAATGACTGCTGTTTAATTCTTAGTTACAGGGGACCAGGATGAGTAATAACCTGTCTGATTTCTGTTTAAACCTACTTTGGAAGCTTACAAAAATGGCTGTTCTTCGATCAAGGGGACCTGGGAGAAAGGAAACGTTTGCTAAACACTTATTATATACCAGAGACAAATTATTTATGGTAATTCACTTAATGCCAACAACCCAGACGGAAACATTATCTCAGCACATACAGATGAAGATTAAACCTAAACACAACAATTTCAGATCTTACTATTTCTTCTTTCTTGATCAATACTTGCTCTTTAAAAGTTATACGAGGAGTGAACTTCCTAACACATTTAGAATCTGTTAAAAAGAGAATCTAATGCTTGAGCAAATTTATGTTACTTGATACTATATTTTGTCGAATTCACTGTGCAACTTGACTTCCACAGCTGTTATGTGTGGGTGGATTGGCTCTCCGTTATGTAAAAGCATCAAATTAAAGAAAGGTGGTTTCCACATACACAGTGTATTTTACACTGCCACCTTAGTTCATAAAGCATAAGTGTACAGGCTTAATCTCAGACCTAACTACCACACTGTCTTCTGCCAATCCCACAAAATGAAAAGCCCCAGGTAAATTATAATTTTTTTTGAGCAAACATTAACAAAACTTTAAGGGATCAGATTTTCAAGCACAGAGACTTGCATATACAGGTTAACAGTAAGTAATTTCTGAGTATATTCTGAGCAAATGCAGACAGCATCTAACTGTTCAATCTCCAAAGGGACAGAATTACCTTACAAAAGGATCTTAAAGAATAGAAACAAAAGGGATGGTTTTTGCCTCAGTGAGAAATGCAAAACAATGTTGTATTCCAACTATTTTCATGTAATGCTCCACAGAGAGCAGGGGTCAGAGGGTGAGAAAGAACAAAATGTAAAATTCTATTAACTATTTACTTTTATATTTTCCTCACCCCAAAGGGGCTCAATCTGAATTTCTAATAGATGAAAAACAACCAGAAATAAGTAGTAGATGCCACATAATTTCAGAGAAAAAAATTTCAACTCTACTTCTCTGAGAATCCTATAAACACAAGGAAATTTTCAGCACTTTAAAAACATTTTACAGAAAACAGTTCAGAATGTACGCCATTTGCTTTAGATAGGTACTGCAGATGGATACACATGTATGTTACCACGCCCAAAGGTTTGCTCATACTTTCACTTTTCAGACCGTAAGTCAATTCACTGTTTAAATATTTAACATGTTGTGTAAATGATGAAACTGCTTGTTGAGCAAAGAACTAGGAATATCCAAAAGTTACCTAGGGTTGTAAAATGAAATACTGATCCTCACTTCCTTATTATCTCTACAAAATCAATTCATCCCCAGAGCATGACGCAACTAAGCAAAGTTGATATCACAATTATTGGGAAATCTGTTTCTTTCTTCTGTGTTTATTACAGCAAAATGTCACTTACAAACTATGCAACCTTGGGTAAATGACTTCTCTCTGAGCCTCCATTTCCTCATTTGTAAAATGGGACTAATAACAGCAGTACCTACAGCTATTAGGATATGAAGGAAGATGGAAATACAAGCACATATGAAAGTCAGCTTAGCTGCAATCAGGCAGCAGCAGCTGTTTGACATTGCTTTTCAAGCTTTCTCATTCACTGTGCCTCATAGCTGAACCAAGTAAGTATTTATGGTTTTCTTTATTAAAATATACTTTGGTCCAATCAGGGTAGAAATTATTAGATTTTCTTTTAATAATCCTTACATGACTGACTCATTTCTTGCCCGTTTGTTTCTCCCAGCTTCCCTCTGTATTCACTTAATATGTCTCACGGTTCATCTAAAGATAAGGTATCGGAGTTGAAAACTGGTCAGATTTAAATCCATTCAACTTTTTATTGAAATAAGAAATTTAGCAAAAAGGGTAAACGTTGAGTCAAAGACTGGTAGCTTTGAATGCTGGTTTAAGAACCTAATTCTTACATTCCAAACATAAGTTTATCACTATTTATTTATTGTTTGTTTGTTTATTTTTGAGAGAGAGAAAGAGACAGAGCGTCAGTGAGGGAGGGGCAGAGCAAGAGGAAGACACAGAATGCGAAGCAATCTCCAGGCTCTGAACCGTCAGCACAGGGCCCAAAGCGGGGCTTGAACTCACAAGCTCCGAGATCATGACCTGAGCCAAAGTCAGAAGCTTAACCGACTGAGCTGCCCAGGCACCCCGTGTTTACCCTTTTATTTTTTTAATTTATTTATTCTGAAAGTGAGAGAGAGAGTGGGGGAGGGGCAGAGAGAAAGGGAAAGAGAGGATCAAGAGGATCAAGAGGACAAGCAGGATCTGCATTGTCAGCATGGAGCCTGATGTGGGGCTCGAACCCACAAACCGTGAGACCATGACCTGAGCTGAAATCAAGAGCCAGTTGCTTAACCGACTGAGCCACCCAGGTGCCCCTTACCACTTTTAAAAAATATTTTGCCAGTTTAGTACTATTCAACATTAACCCATCTCTCCCATCTAATGTGAACTGAAACTAAAAAGGTGTATACCTTGTACAACTTTCCTACTGTAAGGCAATTTAATTATATTGTTAATTTTTAGAAGATTGTGAAAGTCTGAAGAGCACAACCAATATTTCTAATGTAGCCTTCAAAAAAGGAGTTTTTAAAAATTAAGGAAGTACAAACTTTAAGTGAACTTTTAAAAGCTACAAGACACAGCCAACTAATTAGATTTTGTTTCACTATATTTTGAGTGAAAGAGAGACACACCTATAGAGAAGGTTCCTAGTTATTAGAGCTGGACCCCTTAGACACTCTTGCTGTGCATGTTCCAAATCTGGTGCATATATGCTGGATGGAGAGCTGTGCCTCATTCCTATACCAACCTTAAAGGGAAATGAGTCTATCAGGGTTTTTCCTTTCTAAAGGTCAAACTGCTTTAAGGTATAAACTTATCAATTCCTGAGAAAAGAGGAAGTACAATTGGACAGAGCTTAATTTAGGAATTTTTCAGAGGTTTAAAAAGTGCCATCTTCCTTCCCATTTTTCCCCACCTTATAGTATGTTCCTGTTAAAATAGATACTTCATTGTTTCCATCACTACTTTCATACTCTAAGCAATTCTGTTAAGTGATATGATTTTAAATCATATCTATTCCTACATAATTTTTAACAACAAAGCTAGCTCCCTTGCTCTCACTCTGTAGGTCTCCAATGTTCAAATTATTTAACAGAAGTAGGTAAATTTTCAATTTAAGTGCTGTTTTTGTAACAAGTTTCTATCTACGAAACGAAACGGATTTCTGCATCTGCATGCTGCTGGGTTTTACCCAAATTCTAAGAAACACATTATCTAAAACAAGAATTATGTCAGACACAGAAAATACATAGTATATAAAAGTAAAGTTGGGTTTTGGACCTTTTAACTAAACACAGTAACAACAACAACAAGACACTAAATAAGAGTTTCCAGTCCTAAAGTCTGAACTCTATTTTCGAGTATCAAAAAGGTCAAATGAGCTTTCTTAAAGTTTATTCAACTCGGGGCGCTTGGGTGGCTCAGTCGGTTAAGTGTCCGATTTCGGCTCAGGTCATGATCTCACAGTCTGTGAGTTCGAGCCCCGCGTCGGGCTCTGTGCTGACCGCTCAGAGCCTGGAGCCTGTTTCAGATTCTGTGTCTCCCTCTATCTCTGATCCTCCCCTGTTCATGCTCTGTCTCTCTCTGTCTCAAAAATAAATAAACGTTAAAAAAAAAAAAAAGTTTATTCAACTCACTTTCTATGTCTCAATTTTGCAAGTACAGAAAACCTAAGAGAGATTGCATTTTCCTCACTATTACCTTTTATGGCACTACTCCTTCCCAAAAAACAGGTTTTTGATCTAACAGTAAGGTTAGAAAAATCCCCCAAATATATTCACATTTAAAAGGCACACAAACCATTAACTATAGGTAAAAGTTACACGTAAAGACGATGACTGAGAAATCTTCTGACAGAGGTTAGGGGTTTAAAAATAAACTCACCACCCAGATGGAAGGTCCCAAGTTCTAACAGTGCAATCCATTGAAGCACTTATTAACCAACGACCATCAGGACTGAAAGCCTTCAAATTAAAAGAAAAACAAGAATACACATATAATGCATGTGTGCATTTATGTATGTATATTTGTGCCTGTATATTTAACAGCTTAAAGAATGCAAGAAATGAAAACAAGATGCAGGCTTCATAAAAAAATAAGTCTGAGTAAAATTTAAACTGCTGCATTTTATAGAAAAAAATTCATTTCTTATATGCCACTGTTTGGATATAAATAAAAATTAGGTTTTTACATGTATCATAAAAAGTTTTAAAAATTAACAGTATCATCCAATTTTCAATTTTTACTACATAACCACCTACATTTATAGACAGTTAACAAATGACTACAAACATTTTCAGGTTAAAACTGCTAGCTATTCTGAGAACATTCAATGAAATATTTTGTTAGCCTAATTTCAGTTATAAAGTTCTGTGAAAGAAACAAAACCTATATTTCACTAAAAATCGATATATTAGACTGGCTTTCTTAGAGTCCAAAATGATTTTGAAAACAAGAATGCAAATGCCCTGGGGCGCCTGGGTGGCTCAGTCGGTTGGGCATCGGTTGGGCGTCTGACTTCGGCTCAGGTCATGATCATACAAATTATGTGTTTGAGCCCTGCACTGGGTTCTGTGCTGACAGCTCAGAGCCTGGAGGCTGCTTCAGATTCTGTGTCTCCGTCTCTCTCTGCTCCTCCCCTGCTCACACTGTGTCTCTCTCACAAATAAACAAACACTAAAAAAAAAAGGAATGCAAATTCCCTTAAAATGTTAAAGTTACTACACAAGAACTTCTATTTGTCGCTTCAGTTAAAGATCCTTTTATAATGATGTTTTAATTCCAAAATGTAATTTAACACCACAGTAATTAGAATTGCAAAATAAAAGTAAATAATAAACTACTTATGCCACCTTAAAGAAGCTATATCTTTTCTGTTGATATAAATGGATAAATAGCTCTCATTTTCCTGTAGCACATAAGTGTTGTGAGGCTTAGATCAGGCCATATATGAAAGAAGACCCCCCCCCAAAAAAAAACTTTAATGTTTATAATGGTAGATTATTCATCCAGGAGTTTAAACACACCACAGGGATTATCACCATCCATATTAACAGATGATACTGGGATAAGTGGACTCCAATCTGTTCATTGGGTTGTAGTGATACAGCAGAAGCTCAAACCTTAAGGTACAGTGAGTTTAATTTACAGAATCATGTACATTAAGGACAGGGAAAATGACTCTGATAGGTAATCTGTGTTATATGCTCACAGATATAACTGAACAGGAATAATTTATTGCTGAGTAGGAGAAATTCCAGACATACAAGTTCAAAATAAGGTTTGAAAAGGAAAGAAAGAAAGGGCAAGCTGGCACTGACTGGTTTTAAAAATGCATCAAAAAATTTCATCAAAATCACTCCACTCCTGCCCTCATTTCTACAGATGATAACACAACAAATTATGTTGCCAATTTCCTATCTGCAGAACAACACAATTTCCTGGCTTTTTCCCCTATATTTTTAAGGGAATGGATAAACTGCTGATTTTTGGTACAAGAATGGATAAATAAATATAGATGTTAGAATTGCCACTAAATAGCCCAGATTTTAATTTTTTCCTGTTTTCAAGTGAATCAAGATGTGAGTGATGAAAAATAACAATATATAAACTTAATATAGCCTCAATATATATTTTTCAGACTAGAGTACTTTTTGTATCTTATATCCCACTATAAAAACGTAATAGTAAGCCAAAACACATTTTTATTGATTAAACTCTTTTAGAGTTAAGAAATCTAAACTCTAGAAATAACACTAAGCTAGAATAAACCAGATACCAGATATTCAAGGTCCCCTACTATTCATTTGTTATGCATTCAGGAAATAAGAAATGAATTCTCTCAACCTAGTTTAATACTAAATACTTATGTTTCAATAGATCATTTATTCTCCAAAGGATATTTTAGCATTGTTTAGGAGAAAAAGATGAACTCTGAGATTTATTTATACTTCAATCTGACGGCATTAACTTCTTTATATTCTAAATTTTCTTTAAAACTGTATTCTTTGAAAATTAATTTCCAAATTATTTTGAGTATCCCATATGAAAACTTTAATTCTATTAAAGGGCAATAGTTTTAATATATTTTAAAAAATTTTTTTTCAACGTTTTTTATTTATTTTTGGGACAGAGAGAGACAGAGCATGAACGGGGGAGGGGCAGAGAGAGAGGGGGAGACACAGAATCGGAAACAGGCTCCAGGATCTGAGCCATCAGCCCAGAGCCCGACGCGGGGCTCGAACTCACGGACCGTGAGATCGTGACCTGGCTGAAATCGGACGCTTAACCGACTGCGCCACCCAGGCGCCCAATATATTTTAACCTAAACAGAAACAGAAATTAGTCAAGTTCTATTTAAACATCAAATGTTCGTTTTACCAGGTCATTTATTTGGCCGTGGTGTCCAGAAAACTCTCTGACAATCTTCCTAGTTTCAATATCCAGAACACTAATGGAGAAGTCATCCAAGGCAAGTCCCAGAATGCCACTAGTAAGATAAACACACCAGTTTTAATAAACAAACCAACAAACCTTTCACATTAAAATCTCATAGTCGTTTTAATTTTTTTTTAATAATCAAGCATACGTGTGGGGAAATTAAACAAAATTCTGTTCCTTTACATTAAATGTATAATTTTCCCACCTGATAAATTATGTACTTACATTATGACTTTTACCAAAAACATCAAAAATAAAATCCATAATCATTAAAGGAAAAACTTTACCTGTCTCTATGTAGCAGCATCGTATTCGGAGACGAATCAAGGCTCATAGAGTGTATTAAAATTTTGTTTTTAAAGTTCCAGAACTTGAGTAATCCTTCACTACCAGTTGTAATTGTCAACTGGTTTAAGCCATCCACTGCAACACCTCTAACAGATCCTTTATGAGCTTTAAAACATACGTTAAAAGGAAAAAGACATTCAGAAAATCGCACTGCCTCTCTAAACACTACACAAAGAGTGATTCCTTCATTTAAATTTCTAAGTTCCCTCTATTTAGCTCCCTTAAAATCTTAAAATTAATCTGGATTTCAGAAGATTATTATATTGCTGTAATTAAAACAATATCAATCTGGTTGATGCCAGAAAGCTTGATTTTCTGCTTAATGAAAGGGGAAGAAAATGCAAATTTTAATTTGTATAATATCTACTTTCCTCTAATCTATCAATAACTTCATTCTATTTAAGTATTTCAACATGGTGTTTATAGTAGGTGTAATGGCAGTAACTGCTAGATAGGGTTGACGATAACCCATCTACAACCTTACCAAAATGCCTGGCACTCAAGAATTTAATAAATGCCAGAGACAGTTAGTTATTAGCCTTGTGTATTATTATTTTTTTTAATAAAAAAAGGGAAAAAATTCATTACCTTGATCCTCGCCAAAACTTCCTCGATGAATACCAGACTGCATATTATATACATCTACAGTTCCTGATGACAGACCAATTACAGCAAAGTTTCCACAAGAAGTTATATCTACTGCCTTTGAAAAAAAATTTTTTTAACACAAATTATACAAAAAATAACTAATATTTTTACTGTACTTTATGGTTTCCAAATGTCTTTTCACCTACTAATTACCTCATTAAAAAAAAAGAAGCATTCTAAATGAATTGCCTCATTAATTTTCGTAAAGATAATGTCATTGTACTTGGGTGTATAAGAAATAACTGCTTGATTCTATGTCCATTCTCTAAGAAGTATACAGAAATTATTATCCAAGAAAATAAAACATAACCAAAGTTAACTCAATTGAAATTTACAAAGTCAGAAGAATTGTATTTCAGCTGGCTTTCAATTTTAATTTATTCACAATACTGCTAAAGTCAAAGTATTCCACCGCCTAATTTCTTTACCTTACCTTATGTAATTGCTTCTACAGCAGATATAAAACTGAAAACATATCATTAGGATGGTCATCATTATTATATTAAGCTTCAACTTTATTGTCTATAAAAAGAGGCTAACAACAGAAAACATCATAGGATTGTTGCAAGAATAATATAAAATAATGCCTGTTAGGGGCACCTGAGTGGTTCAGTCAGTTAAGCATCTGACTCTTGATTTTGGCTCAGGTCATGATCTCATTATCGTGAGACTAAGCCCCATGTCAGGCTCCACACTGTGCATAGAGTCTGCTTAAGATTCTCTCTCTCTCCCCACCCCCATTCTGCCCCTCCTCCCCTCACGTGCGTGCATATGCACACATGCTTTCTCTCTCTCAAAAAAAAATAATGCATGTTAGGCACAGAGCCTAGAAGAAAGTAAGCACACAAAAAATGTTAGCTGTAATTATCGTTACCACTACTAGTACAACAGCTACTCAAAACTGTGCAGGTAAACTTAAGGGGCTTAAGATAAAATCTCTATGGTTTACAAAACAGTATAAAAGCTTAAAACTGGATTTTTGTACTATGGAGAATAGAGCATACATACTTTCAAAATGCCTTGTACAAAAGAGAATCAACTATGTAATTATACTTTGAATAAGTTAAAAACAGGTATTCACTAAAAAACAGAACAGATAAGTTCATCAAGGTTACATGATAGATCAGTACACAAAAATTAATTATATTTCAACACGCTAGCAATAAACAATCCAAAACAAAATTAAGAAAGAACTCCATAATAGCATTAAAAACAATAAGATACCAGAAAACCAAAGAAGTATGAGACTTGTACACAGACAACCACAAAATACTGCTGACAGAAATTAAGGATCTAAATAAATGGAAAAACATCCCATGTTCATGGATCAGAAGTAATATTAATATGGTAACACTCCTCAAACTGATTTACGGTATCAACAAAACCCCTACCAAAATCCTAGCTGCTTTCTTTGCAGAAATTGACAAGCAGATCCTAAAATTCACATGGACATGCAAGAGATTAGAACAGCCAAAACAATCTTGAAAAAAGAACTTGGAGGATTCAATTTTTCTGATTTTAAAACTTAACACAAAGGTACCATAGTCAAGACAGTGTGGTTCTGGCATAAAGACAGACATATAAAACAATGGAATAGAACTGAGAATCTGGAAATAAAGCCTCATATTCATGTCAAATTTATTTTTGGCAAGCACGCCAAGACTATTCAATGGGGGAAAGAACAGTCTTTTGAATAGTGATTCTGAGACTAGATATTCATATGTAACAGAATTAACTTGGACCCCTACATACATCATACACATAAATTAACTCCGAAAGGATTATAGGCTTAAATGTAATAGCTAAAACTATGAAACTCCTTAGCACAAATCACAGGAGTAAATCTTCATGGCCCTCGGTTAGGCAACAATTTTCCAACAGCCATCAGCAAAAAAAAAAAAAAAGAAAGAAAGAAAAGATAGGTTGGACTTAATCAAAATAAAAACTCTTATACTGAAAATGATTATCAACAAGAAAATGAAATGACAGCCCACAGAAAGGGGAAAAAACACTGCATATCTGATAAGGGATTTAGATCCAGAATACACAAACAGCTAATACAACTCAATATAAAAAGACAACCCCTTTAATGGGCACAGAATTGAAAAGACATTTCTCCAAAGAAGACATACAAACAATCAGTAAACACATGTAAAGAGGCTTAACACTGAGTCCGAAACACAAATCACAATGAGATACTACTATATACCAACAAGGATGGCAATAATCAAAAGAGCAATCACAAGTGTTCATTAAAATGTATAGACATCAAAACACTTATACATTGCTAATGGGAGTATAAAAAGGTGCAGCCACTTTGGAAAACAGGTTGGCAGTTCCCCACAAATGTTAAACAGAGTTGCATTATGACCTAATGATTCCAGTCCTAGGTATAAATGCAGAGAAACAAAAACATATGTTCACATAAAAACTTATGTGTGGTAGGGTCCCCTCCCTAAGAATGTGAAAACAAAACAAAACAAAACAAAAAACAAAAAACCTCAAGGCAACCTGGCTCTACCCGTACATGATAACAACATCCCTCATGACCTTGTAACATGAGACCACTTAATCAGACTGCATGTTTCTGTGTTACCATATATGGTAGACAAAGAAATAGAAAATGTACAAAACTATGCCACGTGAAGTTTGGGGCTCAGTTCTTTGGGTACAAACCCAACTGAGCCATGCTGGCACAAACAAAGTTACTTCCTGGAAAGAAAAGCCTGGGAGTCACGACTTCTTTTGTGAAAATCCTGCTACAATGCACTAATGTTAGCATTATTTATAAGAGTCAAGAAGTAGAAACAACATAAATAGCATCAACTAATCAATGGCTAAATAAAATGTGGTTTCTACACAAATGTAGTAGTGTCCACAATAAAACAAGTATGTTATAAATGCTATAACATGAATAAACTTTGAAAACATTATGCTAAGTGATGGAAAAGCCAATGAGAAAGACTATATCTTGTATGATTCCATTTACATTAAATGCCCAGAATAGGAAAATCTATAGAAATAAAAAGCAGATTGTGGTTACCTAGGTTAGGGAGAAGGGAGAGAAGTGAGAGAATAGGGTTTCTTTTTGAGTTGATAAGAATATTCTAAAATTAGACTGATTAGATTTTAGTGATGATTTCCCAATCCTATGAATATACCAAAATCACTTGACTGTACACTTTAAAAGAGAATTTTATGGTTTATAAAATATATTAATAAAACTGTTTCTTGCAAAGTAGAAGGAGGGCACCTGGGTGACTCAGTCGATTAAATGTCCAACTTTTGATTTTGGCTCAGGTCATGATTTCACGGTCCTAAGATTGAGCCCTGCGTCAGGCCCCGTACTGGGCACAGAGCCCGTGTAAGATTCTCTGTCTCTCCTTTGCCCTTCCCCACACAGATGTGTGCTTTCTCTCTCTCTCACTAAAACAACAACAAAATCCAAAAAAGAAGAAGCAACAACTCTGCAAACAAGAATATAACAATGCTTCTTTATATCTGAAAATCTGATGCAACAGAAGTGGATTAACATATTAACAAAAGCAAACAGAAACAAAATTTCTAAAGAGGAGTAAACTCTTAAGTAAACACTGGAATTTAAAAGCTGTATTTAAGGGGCACCAGGGTGGCTCAGTTGGTTAAGCGTCCAACTCTTGGTTTCGGCTCAGGTCATGATCTCACAGTTTGTGAGTTTGAGCCTGGCATTGGTCTCTGTGCCAAGAGTGTGGAGCCTGCTTAGGATTCTCTCTCCTTCTCTCTCTCTGCCTCTCTCTCAAAAATAAAGTAAAAAAAAAATACATAAAAAATGAAAGGTATATTTAAGAAAGGCTTAGAACTCAATTAGAATTTCTCTATAAGGCACTTCTCAAGAGACAAATATAAGAAAATAAAGGCTTTAAATAACTTCTATACCTATAAGTCATTAAAGAGTTAGCTAAATCTTACTCCTATATCAGAAGAAATCAAGAAAGAAAAAAACCCTTAAGATTCACATTCATTAAATATAGTTCTGTATACTCAACATAATTAAGGTAAGAAAGTTCATTGATAAATGCTGAATTCATCTTCAGAGGGTATTCTGAGTAATCCTACTTAATTAGAAAACTAAAGCAACTAATATACATCTAATTAAGCAAAACTTAACTTAAACCTAAAATAATTCTCTACAGTTGGAAAACCTAACACTATTAGAAAATAATTTTAAAATGTTAAACTGCTGTTTCAACCCATATGATCATTAATAAACTTGAGTATAACAAGATTGCCGCAGGACAATTTTACAGGAGAAAATGCTCTTCTCAACAAGCTCAAGCTCACTTACTGTTGCGGTTATGTCATCTGTCTTCAGCTCTTTTGGCTTGAGAAAGTAAGCGCCTATGGTAGATCTCTGATAGTTCCAAGTTGAACAAGACAGTTTACCTTGATGGCAAGCAATGATACTATCCCAGTCACTTTCACGAGCCTCCTCTAAAATATAATGAAAATCATAAATCAAATTATTTTTCATTCCCTCATTCATTTACCTATTACTTATTAAGAATATAATATTCTATGTTATCATTAGGCACTAGGGACTGATGGTATACAGGTAATTTCGGATAGCAATGAGCTTCTAATCTAACAAGAAATTCTGTGGGCACCTGGGTGGCTCACTGGTTGAGCTTCATTTCGGCTCAGGTCACGATCTCATGGTTCATGAGTTCAAGCCCTGTGTTGGGCTCTGCACTGACAGTGAGGAGTCTGCTTGGGATTCTCTCTCCCTCTCTCCATCTCTGTTCCTCCCCTGCTCACACACTCTTTATCTCTCAAAAATAAATAATAAACTTAAAAAAATTTTTAAAAAAAGCAATTCTGATTAGAAGAAATTATAATAAATAATGATAGTGTCTTATAAAAGCACTCAGCAAGAGTTTACAAAGAGACTTGAGGACAGTAATAAATGGCTCCCTGAAAGAAGCAGTAAAACAAACATCAATTAATTGGGGGCAAGGACACAAATAGGTTCAAGAGTAACTTGAACAAAAAGAAGTAAGTGATGCATTTCCTGAGAAGGATGGGAAGCAGACAAAGCAACTGGGGCCATATCACAAAGTCGTGAAAGCTGTATTCATAAGAGGAGATTACATCCTACAGGCAGTAAGGGGCCTCTGAAAGATTTTTAAGCAGGTGAGTAACATGATTCAGATGTCTGAGATCACTCAGGTTCTAAGATAAAAAATGGAAAGCAGGGTGGTCAAAATAAAAGTTTAAAAAAAAAAAAAAGGAAAGAAACCATCATCAGGTTGATATAAGAACCTGGAAATGGAAATGGTGCCTTATTTCTATGGTAGTCTTCACTCAACAATCAACAATTCAATTCTTTGAATGAAACACCACTCTAATAATGTAGCATATAAGGACCTCAGTGTATTCTGATTTTGATTACAATAGAACTTTATGTTCTCTGTTCTTACCTTTTTATATTAGTGACTTTCATTACACCAGACATATAATAGAATAAAAAGGGCTACAAAATGAGATACCAAATACTGTTTATTAATAGGTCTTACAGAGAAGACCAAAACCTGAAATTAAAAGATAACTGCAAATTATAAATAATTCTTTTTCAGTCTTCACATTAGATTAGTAGGCACTTGGGGTACTTCCAAATGCTTATTAATGCCTGCAAAAACATTCTTTAAAATGAAGAAAACTTAAAAATAGTAGGAAAAATAGAAAAACAGAACTTCTTGGAATACAGTGTTAAGTTACCTACCAGCTGCAAATTTTGTGATGGGTGGAAGCCTTACTGACAAGGCATTCTGAAGTCCTTTACGTTTGACTCTCTTCTTATTTATTAATCCTGGAGTTGAGGGAGAGAAGAACATAGCTATGGATCCTTCTTAATGAAAAATGAACATAAAAGAGAAGCAATTCTTTGTCATATAACTACACAGCTCAAAATACTCTTATTTAAGTTAGGAACCAAATAAAGATGATGTTTTAACCACTATTACTTAAATCATTTTTGAAATTTAGTCTATATAATTAGATAAGAAAATAAACTATGAGATATAAATAATTGAAAAAAAGGTTAAAAAATCATTTTTTACAGATGACACGATGGTAATATAGTCATGTCAATCAAGAGAAACAACCAAATAATTAGAATAATCATTTTATTGGACAAAATACAGAACCAATAAAAAAAAAGTGAGTTCTACAATGCAGTAATATTTAAGATCACTATAATTATTACTTGGTAATTATAACATATTACATATTCTTATATAGTAATTACTAAATACTAAATATTGCAGATAGAAATATGATGAACAAAGATTACATCTATAACACTAGCAAAAAAAAAATATTAGCATATTATAAAAAAATACATAAGATACCACTGAATAATCTCAAATATGGAAGACCAACAGGAGGAAAACTAAAAAACAAATAAACAAACAAACAAAAACTTCATTAAAGCACTAAGGAAAATAAAAAGTAACCTGAATGAGGATATATCATATCCCTAGATGTGAAGATTCTTAAAGATATCGAATCTCTCCAATTTAATTTCTAGAAGTATTACTTTGAATGCTGATTAAAGAATGATCCTTAAAAAAAAAAGATCTTGTAACTCATCTGGAAGTATATACAAACATGAATAGCCAGGACAGTAGCTAAAAAGAGGAGTAATTATGAATAAAACTGAAAAACATTTTTTTTTATTTATAAAATCTTTCAAATACTGGAAACTATGGGAAAAGATACAGAATAAAGTAAGTTCTTTCTGTAAAAAGATGGGACACTGCTTACTTCGATGCCTTCTCTAATGTCCCTTCCATGTTTAAAATCCTGCACTCTACACATGGCTCAAGATAAGTCATTGATGTCTTTTGGGTGGCAGCAGTATGTTTTTAACCACCCAAGCTGTCTAATTCTTTTCCATAACCTTATAGCAGCACCTCAACCACTTCTACAGCAACACTGATGTTAAAAATCGATTACTCTTCCATACAGGGTTTTTTTAATTTTATCCAAGAAAAAAGGAAATTTATCAATGAAACCTCATCTGGTTGTCTCACAGTATCTTGAAACGTTTCTTTTGTGACCAGTAGCTTTTTTTTTCGTCTTGCAAATGACCTACCATGTCCCAAACTCTTGTTAAATTTTTCATGTATTGTGGAAAATGATTGAAGAGTTCCATCTTGACCTGTTGATATATGTAGAAAATACCTATCAAACTTCATCAAAACAATGGATCATTTGAATGACAGATCTTAATGATTCTTAAAACTTGAAGTTACAGTTTGGGATACTTTAAAAGGAGAGCTAAATTGCAACTACTTCATTATAATATTCACCTGTACAAAGAATGCCATTTAGTAAGAACCAAGGATAATATGAGTTACTAATCATTTTTAGCAGATTATGAGACTTGGCAAGGGCCACAGTTTCAGAATCCAGCCACCTGTCTGTGAAGATCAGTAAATAAAATAACATTCTAAATGAAGATAGTATCTACAGTGCTTCCTGAAGTTTTCAAAAAGAATCTCCTCATTTACTCAGATTTCCAAATCACTCAAATTCAAATCTGAATCTGAAAATTCAATACCAAACCTAATAATTATTAAATACCCTGCTCTCTATACTTTCTGGGATAAACTAATAGGATGAAGCAGAAACTCACTTGCACTAAGAATTTGCTGTCCGTTTTGTCCATAATATCTGATTTTGGTAAGAGGAGCACTATGTCCCATTCTGAATCTCAAAAGCCGGCCTTCACCTGTAGGACCATCAAATATCCATATCTGCCAAGAAATAAAAAGGTAAGGTTCTTTCACAATGTGTTAAATGATTTGTAAGCAGTCAGATCATCTTCTACACCTATCAACTGGCACTGGGTAGTGCTGACTCTGGAGAAGGGGCTGGGGAGAGATGAACTGTAACTCTTTTTCACTTCACTGCAATCATGTAACCTGCTGTACTTTTGTTTCATCTATACCATTACCGTATCCCATTTTCCTTTCATCTTCTAGGTTTTAGGCTGATACACTAAAACAGGCTTGCAATAACCCCAAGGGTAAAAGCCAGGAAAATGATAACAACAATAATAATACCCTCAGAGCATTGTCGGCACCATTTGTGACAAGAAGGGGCTCTCTATGGAGAAATGTCAGTCCGGCAATCGCTGTAGAATGAGCATTTCTCATCTGATTGATTAACTTTTTGTCTTCTAGATCCCAGAGTCCAATATGGCCACATGGGCTTCCAGCTGCCATTATTGGATGACCATCTGTTATTAAAAATAAAATACATTAATAAAAACATGCACCATAAAACAACCAAACGTAACAATTCTTCTCTCCATCCCTTTAATCCATAAACAAAGGTTAGAAAAAACTATGCACCAATAATCTATCCATATTCCTATGGCTATTTGTAATGCAGTATTTCACTTATTTCTATTAAATACATTAACTTGCAAGAAAACATCCACTTGGAAAATTTCTATAAGCTTCGAAGTATACATTTTAAACATTCTTAACTCTTACTAATAATTAAGTTAAAAGTTACCTGTACGAAATGAAATTGAAGTAATAGGTCCCCAGTCTTGACGAAACTTCATTAATGTTTCATTGAATTTAATGTTGTGAATGATAACCTGACCTGACATAAGACCAACAGCAACAACATCCACAGCTGGTGCCTGAAATTTAAATTACTCACTTTTTACTCTTAATCAAAATAGCTTCAATAATCCTGACGTTATGCATCATTAATTATGTAAAAGAAATAATAGAATATCTTCTTGAGGATGGCAAAAAAAAAAAAAAAAAAAAAAAAGAACAAAAAACAACCTAGTAAGTATTACCATTCTAGCATACTTCGATTGCTATTTCACATGGCAATATTTAGGAATGATTTTTTCAAGTTACTTCCCAGCTTCAAATCTGGTAGTCACCATCAATCCCCTCATTCCTAAAACACAGCTGACTCAGTAAGAAAACAGCCATAAAAGAAAAGGAATCTGATGTATGAAATCACTACAGATCAGTGACTGGAAAGAAACAAAAGAGATACAGCTCTTAGAAAACATAAAAAGGCTTGCCATATGCCTGGCAACATAAAAGGCCAACTACAAAGGAAGTGAACCGTTCTTTATCCAAGGAAACAAAAACCTATAAAACATGTTAAAAGGCAAAAAAGTCTTAGGATTAGTCTGTCCCAGCTCTAATATTTTATGAATAGAATCTTCATTTTATCAATGGTCTTATATACAGGCTCTATAATAAGTTTCTCTATTTTAGCACAGAAGATCAATGTTCAATACCATTACAGAATAGAATCACTCTAACCATTTTATTAATCTACCATCATGTGACCATGATGCATGAGACCCTGGGGATATTAAAACAAGTATGATTCCTTGCCCTCAAGGGACCTAATCCTCTGATACCTCTGGGGTCTTATGGGTAGGCAAAAGCACAGCAAGGTTGATGGTATTGAGAGAGAATGAAAGAATGAATAGAAGTTGGGCAGGTATAAGCAAGAGCTATTCAGAAGGACAAGGATATACTGGCAGTATACATGTCCAATGTAAGATTCTCTGCAGACCTACATCATTCATACATGTTCCACAGTCTCATGAAAACAAAAGTTATTTATGGAAAAGTGCAATTAAAAATGTTAGGATTCGGGTCCCAATTATTCCAAGCTACAACCTTCAAAATTAGAACAAATTTCTCTGCATGACCTACAATCTCCCTTGCTTTACTGAACAACTAACTCACCTCCACCATCTCCACTCTGCACAAGGCACTGGACTACATGCTTACAAAACGATTGGTAAACATTGTTCCATAGCAACTATAGGTTTAGAGCCTAATTCCAGGTAAAAAGATTTCCATAAATGTTTATAGGCAAAGGCATTATTGTTTTCAATGACATTTCCAAAACACTACCTTTTAGGGCAATATTTATAAAAATAAACTACTTTGTATATTATTTTTGTCTTTAGGTCTAAAAAATATGGTTGACCCCTAAAACTGAAAGATCACACTACTAACTTCATTTCTTCTCTGACTTAACAAAAAAATACTAACCTGCTGAAGAGCTGTGACTCCAATTTTCCATCCCAGAAACGTATACAGAAGCTTACTACAGGAAGAAAAGTAGTTGAAAGTTTTTATTTTTTAGGGAAACAAAATCGACTATATATTAAAAAGCAAAATAATAATGGGTCATATTTAAGTTGTTTCTCTGACCCACAGTATTCTAAGTATATATATATTAACTTATTTAATACTCAAAATGATTCCATGAGGTAGATATTATCACCATTATCCAGATAAGAAAATAAGAAACTTAATTATGTGAAACAATTAAGCTAAGGTTCTATGGCTAATAATTCATAGAGCCCAGACAGACCAACTCCAGATCCTATGCCCCATGCTGCTAGTAACTACTATATTATGTGAACTCTTTAAGAAATAGAAAAAAAATACAAGCTAAAAATCATTTTATATTACAGACTATGACAAAAAACCATCTTAGAATGTAGGTGGATCTTGTTTTTTCACTGCAATGTGTTTCTAGAAAAATATTACCAATGGGAATATAACTATGATACTTATGTTATATAACTGTCACATGACAATAGTGATGCTGCTCTAAATTACAGAATCAAGCCACAAATGATAAAGAAGTCCATGAAGAAACAGATTCTGAAATTGTTATAATGATATTCAATAAAGTATTAAATCATATAGTAAATTTAGTAAATGGGCACAGATTAGTTACTCAATGATTATCCAAGGAATATTTAATGTAAAATAGTGTGTAAACATCACATAAAGAGCCTCAATATATAATGCAGGAACAGAGACAATACTTCTGTCATTATCCCTAAACCTACAAGGGTATGTAGTCAATATTTGCTTGAATGAAAACACTGATTTAAAACTACGAACTAGGATAAATGTTAAACCTTTGATAATCTTATTTTCCCTTTCAAATTTATGAGGGATTTAGAAAGTACAATTTGGATGGTCAAATATTTTTGTCTTTTTAATGCTATACAAAGATTGAACTATCACTTTTTTCTCCGGATAAATGTTCAAATAACAGGTGGAGGTATTCAAAACCATTTATCTAGCCCTCCAGCTATACCAATAATATTATAGTAAATGTCCATCAAGTTTGTGGTTGATAATACAAGGACTTTTACCCTAAAAATGATTCCTAAATGCTAGCACTAAATTAATACTGATTGACTTTGCTTTCTCCTACTTCTTCAGTTTATTGAAAACTAGATGCTGTCCAGTGACCAACACATAATTATTTTCTTATGTTACTTTACTAGAGTCTTCTCTATAGTTACATGGATTCTTTACAGATTAGGGCCATTAGTATATACTTTTAAATGGATACTTATGAAGCTGCCTACCATATGCCAGGACCACATGCCACCTTTTGCCTATGTGATACCGTGAGTAACAACACCAAAAGTAGGTATACTTATAGAAGGCCCTCAGGTAAACATATAAAGGCAGGGAGAATTGAGAGACTTAAGTATGCGTTAGGGAGTAGTAGGTAAGGATAAGATGGGAACCACCTACATTATATTCTAAATAAAGTGCTTACTTGGATTTTACATTCCACAACTGTAGGCTTCCTTGTTCACTGCCAAGAAGTATTTTATTCAAGTAGGTACTTGGGTGCAAAATTGCAGAAATTTTAAATACTGATTTATCAAAAGTCAATTGCAGATATTCCTCTACAAAAGTAAAAGTTATAAACAACATGTAATTATTTTTCATATATCCATATATCTAGCCCTTAAAGTAAGCCTACCATATCAGAGATTTATGTCTTAATATAAGCCAAAGACTTACATTCGAACCTTTGCACATTCCTTGAGAAATTAAATGTGATGAGGGGCAACTTGTAAATGTAATTTAGACTGTCAAAAGTTTTCTAAAATTCTAATATCAGTACTATTAAAAATTCCACTCATTGCTGAACTTGTTTATAGGAATAAAAAATAAGGCTTAAAAAAAGGAATCAGCCTTACTATTTTTATAATTTGATCAAGAGGCAGAGTGAATATTCCAAAGTGAAGTACTTATACTGAACTCTTCCATGGAGTGAAAGGCCAAATATCTAGGGAGATTGATGGGTCTCTCAAAGATGTAAAAAGTAAGAGGCAAATCTTGGTGAAAGTAAAAACAGTGATTCTCATACATTTCCACCAAACATAGCTTACTACCACTGTATAAGACTATCACAGTTAAAGAACACTGACTCATATTCTTAGAGAAAGGATGTATATTTTCCTTTAGGTTATAGGATCTTTACAGGATCTTTACAGGATCTTTAGTTTACTACCACGATCTCCTTTGCGGAAAGTTGAAAATACAAACCAAGAGTTACTCAGGTGTAATCATATACCAAAATGCACTCTACAGAGAAAATAATTCACGCATCACTGAACTTGGAGAACTGCAATGGAAAATGTATTAGCTGAAATTAATACATTAAACAGGTTATAAGTACTATAGTTAGCTCCTAGCTGACTAAAATTATCTATACATTTTTTACTTACAACCTTTTTCTTCATATATATTAAAGAGTCTAAATTTTTTTCTGATTATATGTGAAACCTCTGGCATGGAAGTTGTGTTTACATAGGTTTTTAATTTTAGCTGCACACATACTATCCGCCCCCATGATAATGCAATAAATTGGCTCATTCTTACCTTCTGAATATATGTGCCAAATAATAAGAATGCTGTCAGTATCAACAGAGATAATGTGATCCCCAAAGGGTTGCAACAGATGGATTTCTGCTTTATGACCCTTAAAGGTGTGTACTACCTACAATGTTAAAGTTCAAAAGAATTTAATATTATTACTCATTCAACATTTAACATTATTCATATTAACCAAAAACATGCTAATCCTAAAGATGCTCTCATTAAGAAACGTAATCCAACTTTTGATTATCCAAGGTTAGATTAACAAATGGCAAGGAACCAGGCATTTTCACCTGCTCCCTCAGCCAGTCCAATAATAAGGAAGCCTGAACTAGAAACACAGAAATGAGACCTCTGAAGTTCAACCTCACAACTGAGCTTAGGGAGGACACATACAGCCGGGTTGTTCACCCAATCTAACCAGCACTACTCCATGCATCCTAAAAAAATGGTTATGTTCTAGAAGGCTAACTCTATAAGCTCCATCACCAGCTGGCTTCCAGATGAGATAGGGAGGATAGAGTACTTCTATTCTGACACACAGAGACCCTTATCCTTACAGTAGCTGCATTCCTTAAGAACTACAGCCCCTTCTCCATGATTTCAGTTCTCACCAAATTCCAGAAACGTTATTTCTTCTCCTTGTCCTTTGGACCTAGAAGTGGTAACAGCTTCCTACAATTCCTGCAATTAGTCTCCCATGCCTTGCCACCCTTACTTTCTCTCTATTTGTATCTTCCAGGGAAAACTACAAACTGCAGTATTTTGTATTTAAAAAAAAAAAAAAAAAGGACATTTTTCCTGACTCTAAAAATTCAAATAAGTCCCATGAAAGACATCCACAGGTAAACTGCCCTCCTCTGCCACAGGCAGTGATGATGGAGGACCCTGGGAACAAATGTCAGTCCAAATTAGACCTTAACAAGTACACTGATCCGAATCCTTGGCTATCTAGGCATCCATACTGCCACTTCCCTTTTCATTCTGGACCTCCTGAGCCAGGTCATCTCTCAAGGCTGTTTTTCCAGAACAAACTTAGAAACCAAATGAGAGATTAAGAAAAGACCCTTCCTTACCAGTGTAGAAAACAGAGAATCTAGTTTTCTCTATACAGAGAACCACTTGGTTCTTAGAAAAGGAGTCATGGGCTGAGTTGTTCATAATGAAAAAGTCAATCCACATAAAGTAGTGGCATAAATAAAATGAAAACATGACAGTCCAAAACCTCAGGAATACAGCAAAGGCAATATAAGAGAGAAGTATATTATCAATTCAGGCCTTCCTAGAGAAGGAAGAAAGGTCTCAAATACATAACCTAAACTTTCACCTAAAAGAGCTGAAAAAAGAACAGCAAATGAAGCCCAAAACAGCAGAAGAAGGGAAATGATTTTAGAGCAGAAATCAATGACAGCGAAATTTAAAAAAAAAAAAAAAGTAGAAAAAAAAATCAATGAAACCAGAAGATGGTTCTTTAAAAGAATTAACAAAATTAATAAACCACTAGCAGGACTGATCAAAAAGAAAAAAGAAAAGACCCAAATAAATAAAATCACAAATGAAAGAGGAGAGATCACAACCAACACCATAGAAATACAAACAATAATAAGAGAATATTATGAAAAATTATATGCCAACAAATTGGGCAATCTGGAAGAGATGGACAAATTCCAAAACATGTAAACTACCAAAACTGAAACAGGAGGAAACAGAAAATTTGAACAGACCCATAATGAGTAAAGAAATTAAATCAGTAATAAAAAATCTCTCATAAAACAAAAGTTCAGAGCCAGATGGCTTTCCAGGGAAATTCTACCAAACATTTTAAGAAGAGTTAACATCTATTCTTTTTAAGCTGTTCCAAAAAAATAAAAATGGAAGGGAAACTTCCAAACTCATTCTATGAGGCCAGTATTACCTTGATTCCAAAACCAGACAAAGACCCCACTAAAACGGAGAACTATAGACCAATTTCCCTGATGAACATGGATGTAAAAATTCTCAAGATAATAGCAAACTGGATCCAACAATACATTAAAAGAATTATTCACCATGATCAAGTGGGATTTATTCCTGGAATGCAGGGTTGGTTCAATATCTGCAAATCAATCAATGTGATACATCACATTAATAAAAGGATAAGAACCACCTGATCCTCTCAACAGATGCAGAAAAAGCATTTGACAAAAAACAGCATCCTTTCTTGATAAAAACCCTCAAGAGGTACGGATAGAAGGAACACACCTCAAGATCATAAGGACATATATGAAAGACCCACAGCTAATATCATCCTCAATGGGGGAAGACTAAGAGCTTTTCCCCTACAGGCAGAAACACGACAGGGATGTCCACTCTCACCATTGTTATTCAACATAGTGTTGGAAGTCCTAGCCTCAGCAATCAGGCAGCAAAAAAGAAATAAAGGGCATCCAAATCAGCAAGAAGGAAGTCAAACTTTCACTATTTGCAGATGACATGATACTCTATGTGGAAAACCCAAAAGACTCAACCAAAAAACTGCTACAACTGATACATGAATTCAGCAAAGTCAAAGGATATAAAAACCAATGTACAGAAACTGGTTTCATTTCTATACACCAATAATGAAGCAGCAGAAAACAAAATCAAGGAATCAATCCTATTTACAATTGCACAAAAAACCATAAGATACCTAAGAATAAATCTAACCAAAGAGGTAAAGATCTATACTCTGAAAACTACAAAACAGTAAGAAACAGAAAAATATTCCATGATTGTGGATTGGAAGAACAAATAGTGTTAAAATGTTGATACTGCCCAAAATAATCTACATATTCAATGCAACCCCTATCAAAATAACACCAGCATTCTTCACAGAGCTAGAACAAACAATTCTAAAATTTGCATGGAACCAGAAAAAAATCCCAAATAACCAAAGTACTGTTGGAAAAGAAAACCAAAGCAGGAGGCATCACAATTCTGGACTTCAAGCTGTGTCAGAAAGCTGTAATCAAGAGAGTATGGTACTGTCACAAAAACAGACACTCAGATCAGTGGAACAGAATAGAGAACCCAGAAATGGACCCACAAACGTATGGCCAACTAACCTTTGGCAAAGCAGGAAAGAATATCTCATGGAAAAAAGTGTCTCTTCAGTAAATGGTGTTGGGAAAACTAGACAGAGACATGCAAAAGAATGAACCTGAACCACTTTCTTATACCACAGACAAAATAAACTCAAAATGGGTGAAAGACCTAAACGTAAGACAGGAAGCCATCAAAATCCTAGAGAAGAAAATAGGCAACAATATCTTTGACCTCAGCTGCAACAACTTCTTACTTGACGTTTCTCTGGAGGCAAAGGAAACAAAAGCAAAGATGCTACTGGGACCTCATCAAGATAAAATGCTTCTGCAAAACGAAGGAAACAATCAGCAAAACTAAAAGTCAACCAATGGAATAGAAGATATTTGCAAGTGACATATCAAAGAGTTAGTATCTGAACTCTATAAACAACTTATCAACCTCAACACCCAAAAAACCAATAATCCAGTGAAGAAATGGGCAAAAAAACCATGAATAGACACTTTTCCAATGAAAACATGGCTAACAGACACATGAGAAGATGCTCAACATCACTCATCACCAGAGAAATACAAATCAAAACCACAATGAGATACCACCTCACACCTGTCAGGATGGCTAACATTAACAACTTAGGCAACAACAGATGTTAGCAAGGATGCGGAGACAGAGGAACCCTTTTGTGCTGCTGGTGGGAATGCAAACTGGTGCAGCCACTCTGGAAGCCACTCAAAGACTCTTAAATACAGAGAAGAAACTGAGAGTTGCTGGCAGGGTGGTGGGTGGGGGGATGGGCTAAAAGGTAAATGGGTGATGGACATTAAGAAGGGCACTTGTTGGGATGAGCGCTGGGTATTTTATGTTAGTATGAATCACTAAATTCGATTCCCGAAATCATTATTGGACTATACACTCACTAGCTTGGATTTAAAAAAACTTTTTACCTTTTATTTTACTGTTTTAAGTGAGAGAGGAACAGAGCATGAGCTGGGGAGGGGCAGGGAGAGAGGGAGACAGAATCCAAAGCAGGCTCCAGACTCTGAGCTGTCAGCACAGAGCCTGACATGGGGCTCAAACCCACAAACTGTGAGAGCATGACCTCGCAGAAGTCAGACGCTCAACTGACTGAACCACCCAGGCGCCTCTCACTAACTTGGATTAAAAAAAAAAAAAAAAAAGAAAAAAAAACAATCTCCTGGGAAAGCATTTTCAAAAGTATTTTCTAAATCCTACCCCACCCAAAAATACAAAGTAGAAAGCTCAGGATATGAGACCCAACTGGGCAGGAAAATTTTGAAGAAGCTGCCCAAATAATTCTGATGTTCAACCCTGATGAAGAAAACTGAAGTGCCAGTTTTAACTAATTTTGAAAATTTGATTAAATCAACTTTCTCTTCCTCCAGAAAACCAGATAAATGTTTAAAATAAAACAAGTACATGTCCAGAGCATTCTAGTAGAAGAACAGCAACATTAAAGTTCCCTCCACTTTCACTACAATTAACTATTAACTGCAAAAAACACATTAAAATAGTTCAGTGATACAAACCTCTTTATTACGGGCAAATGCAGAGAAAACATTCCCATAAGCAGCAAAGACTAGCCTCCCATCAGCTGCCATACAGCAGATATCCTGTGGGACAGAGTTACCTAGGTAAAAGACAATATAAAAGAAATAAGAAATTGTAAGATCTTGGCACAGATAGAAATCTCAATTATACATATACCATTTTTCATGGCTATAATTAAAAAATATGTATCTGTGTAGATACATGAATAAAAACTAAAAATTGGTATAAACTTGACTTCAATGTTACTTTATACTTCTAATAATAACTACCAGACTGAGAATATTAAATCACCTGATCTTCCCTAAGAGAATTAAAATCTAATATTTACAGACATTAAAATGTAATCCTAACGAAATGAAAAGCTTTTTGAAGTTATTTGGAAAAAAATCACACTTCACATAAAAAACTGGCAGATAGTTATCAACCCTTCATGTAAATGCCTTCAGGAATGTCACATTTACTTATAACTCTAGGAAAATTTTTAAAGTAAATCAAGACCTAACCCCTATTTAAGTCTATGCTTTGGGAAAACCTCAGAAAAATTCCCTATGATACTCTAAATCCTGACCCTTTAAATGAACAATACAGTTATCTACTCAGTCTTCTCCAAGGCAAATATGCCTATCACCTCTAGCCATTTCTCACATGATATGATTTCTTTATTCCTCTCTATCATGGTCACATTGGCCTTTTCTTTTTATTCCTTGTTTTAGGGGCAGGAGAGTTAGAAGATAGATGATTGTTTTAAGTATTTTTCATGCTGCATATTCTACTTTTAGATTTCATTCCCAGGACATCTGGGTGGCCCAGTCTGTTAAGCGTCTGACTCTTGATCTTAGCCCAGATCATGATCTCACGGTTCGTGAGCTCAAGCCCCACACTGGGCTCTGTACTGACAGTGCAGAGCCTGCTTGGGGTTCTCTCTCTCCCTCTCTCTGCCCCTCCCCCACACCCGTGCTCGCCTGCTCTCTCTCAAAATAAACAAAATAAAACTTAAAAAAAAATTTCATTCCCTAAATACTATTTTCATAGGTTTATTAATCACTTTGTATTCAACTTAGGTTATAGTGCCCTTCTATAATCGTTTTAAAATTTTAAGTTAATCAGACACATACACTAGGTTCCTTATAGCTCTCCTCTGTTTCTGTTACAAAGATCACATTTCATGGTTATACTACAATCTCTCAGCCCTGGCAGGCCCTTTATTCTGTAAAACGGTTTCCAAAAAAATAAATTTTCCTTCTATTGGAAAAGTATCAAAACGTAGGAAAAGGGAAAACCCTTCCTTACAGTAAAAGGAATGATGGAACCCGAAAATCACTATTTGGTAATCATCATTCTAATAACTGGTTCAGGCAAGTACCATCACTAAGTGACAAAACGGTGGGTAAAACTCTCAAAAGTAACAGGATATTTACACTGTCTCACTGTATCTAACCACAAGATACTTATTAATTACAAAGAGTAAAACTTTAAAATGGAGCCTCCTGACAAATCTTACCTTAATAAAATGATCAAAGTTACCACTGCCAGGAATAGAACCAATCAACAGCATGTGCCTGCTAATAAAATTCACTGAAAATTCTGAATTATTTCTTTGTTATTCTTGCCATAGTGCATAACCTGAATCTAATCATGAGAAAACAGCAGAAAAGGTCAAATTGAAGGACATTCTATAAAAGAACTGGCCTATACTCTTCAAAAATATCAATGCTGAAACACAAAGTCTAATGAACTATTCTAAATTTAAAAAGACTAAAGAGATGACAACTAAATGTGACATCTGATCCTATCCTGAACTTATTTTTTAACTATGTAAGTTTATCAGAAATACACAATGAATTTCTTATATATTCCTGTGTCTTAAAATTAATGACAAAAACTTAATATATTTAAAAAAAATTTTTTTAACATTTATTTTTGAGCGACAGAGTGATACTGAGCATGAGTGAGGGAGGGGCAGACTGAGAGGGAGACACAGAATCCAAAGCAGGCTCCATGCCTCGAGCTGTCAGCACAGAGCCCAACACGGGGCTTGAACTCACAAACCACAAGATCATGACCTAAGCCAAAGTCAGACGCTTAATGGACTGAGCCACCCAGGTGCCCCCCAAATTTAATATTTTTAAAAGACTCTAAACATGAATAAATTCAGGATGACGTTTATACTTACTTACTGCCACCAGACTAAGTTTCTGAACCTGTTTTTAAAAAGAAAAAAAAAATATTAGATTATAATTGCTTTTGTTAATGAAAATTTAACACTTGAAAACTAAGATAATCTCATACATAAATCTGCTATGCTCTCTTTCCTAAAAAATATATTTACTGACCCTAATTTTTCATTATTAGGAAAACTTATATTTTCAACTATTTCATCAGGAGTGGTGATGGAAGGGGGACATAAACATTTTCTACAAACGGTCATATAGTAAATACTTCAGGGCTTGGCAGGCTATGTGGTCTTTGCTGAAACTATGCAACTGCTAACAAAACTTGAAAGCAACCACATATAATATATAAACAAATGTGTATAGCTCTATTCCAATAAATTTGACTTATGTATACAGAAATTTGATTTTCATGTAATTTTAATATGTCATGACATATTCTTAGTTTTTATTTTTTCTCCAACCATTTAAAAATGTCAAAACTGGGGCACCTGGGTGGCTCAGTCGGTTAACCGTCGGGTTTGGCTCAGGTCACGATCTTGCAGTCCGTGAGTTCGAGCCCCGCGTGAGCCCCGCGTCGGGCTCTGGGCTGATAGCTCAGAGCCTGGAGCCTGCTTCCGATTCTGTGTCTCCCTCTCTCTCTGACCCTCCCCCATTCATGCTCTGTCTCTCTCTGTCTCAAAAATAAATAAACGTTAAAAAAAAATTTTTTTTAAATGTCAAAACCACCCATCTCTGAAGCACAGAGTTCAGTGAGGTATAAGTGTAAATTCAAATCCCAGAGATGCTAGAATATTAAGACTGAAAGGGCCCTTGGAGATCAAATTACATATCCCATATTTCTTTTTTCTTTTTCTTTTTTTTTTTTTTTTTTACATATCCTATATTTCTTAAATGTAAACACACACAGGTCTCCATACCATGCAAAATTTAATTATATTGTATTCTACTACTGTGGAAAATTTTACTTAGAGATTATTATATTAGAATAAACTCGAACAAATAAACTCAAAACACTTAAACTCAAAAAGATAAACAAAAATGTCACAGATATACAAAAACAAATGCAGGATAGGACTGGCTTGCAGGCTGTAATTAGCTGATCCCAATCTATGGTTATTGATCCAGCAACATGACCTTGACAAAATTAATCAGTCTCCCTGTGTCTCAAATTCCTCCTCATCTGTAAAATAAAAATTAAAATAAGTACCAGGCACCTGAGTGGCTCAGATGGTTAAGAATCCGACTTTTGATTTTAGCACAGGTCATGATTTCATTGTTCATTGGATGGAGCCCCTCTTCCTCACAGTCAGTGCAAAGCCCAAATGGGATTCTCTCTCTCCCTCTCTCTACCCCTTCACCACTAGCGTGCCCGTGCGTGCGTACTTTCTCTCTCTCTCTCTCAAAATAAATAAACTTAAAAAAAATTAAATAAAATAGGTACCTGCTTTATGGAGTTGTTATGAGTATTCAATGTATAAAATGTGTTAACGGAGCCAGGCATAATTAACGTTTAATAAACGTTAGCTGCCATCACCAGCACCATCTCCACTTTGGGCATGTCCCTCACTTTCCTCTTCTACTAACTCAACCAGCTACCAACAGCCAACTCTTCTTGCTACTAACACATTTGCTTCCCACAATCCTTAAAAGAACGCAACTTCACAGCTCAGCTTCCACAAAAAGTGCTTCATCAACACTGGCTATTATCATCTTTATCATAAAGAAAAGCTCCCTGCTTTCACAGAGCATACATTCCTTCGGAGAAGATGAAGGGGAAAAAGTAAACAGCAACAAAAGACTATGATTCATAAGAAATTAAAGGAGAAAAACCATCACTAACAAGCAGGAAGCCCTGGGACAAATAACTTAATTTCTGAGATTGTTTCCTAGTTTATACAAGGTGCTACGGAAAACGGTAAACGATACATATCTCACAAAGAAGTTGCTGCCAGGCTTAGACTAAGAAGCACCGTACGAGACCCTCAAATGTTAGTAGAAAATAGATGCTCACTCCCTCCAAGATCTTCCAATGTATTTTAGCCTGAATTTCTAATCCAGCGTGTCAGAAATTGCACAATAAAATGTCTTACAAGTCCTTCTCGTTAAGAGGGGGCAGAAACTGGTCTTAATCACGTTTACATCTTCAAGGGAACCTGAACGGATATTTACTGAATACATTGCTATAGAACTGAAATGTTCTCTGGTACTTTTCCCTAGCTGGACAGCCTCCGAAACTCGCCCCAAGCGGATTGCAAGGGCTACAACAACAGCACGTGGATGTGAAGTCGTGATGAAACTGGACAGGTAGGAGTTAGGGAAGAGACGGCAGAAACGCAAGCCCTTGATCAGTGGGGGAGCAGAGCAGGACTGCCCCTGGAGAGAGCTGAGGCAGCTCTCAGCTGGGGGCTAAGAGGGTGGTTCCCGGGAGGCTGGCGAAGGAAGAAGTCACTCACGTCATAGGTGTGGAAGCTCTTGCCCACGCAGGTCGTCACATAGAATCGGCGCTTCAGAGCACTGAACCGCACCACGTGTGGAATGTCGTTGCTAAAAAGCCCCAAAGCCCGGAAACCCGCGAAAAGCGCGCTGCTAGTTCGACCTCCCGTCCCACCCTCCATCGATACTGCGGTCCAGGCTCCTCTGAGCTCCAGTCCCGATGAAAACCAGCGGACCAGGTCCTTCCCTTCTTCTCGTGGCAGTTCTTCAACCGCTCTACCAACTCACAAGCGCTTCCGGTTTCCCCTGCCAATCGGTTAGCAGACACGGCTCTTAGTGCAATTGAAAAAGAACTCCCACCAGAGCTCGCAGAGGAGGCGCGACTTCGGTTCCGCGGGCGGTCGTCTCCAGGGTTCCAGAGATGTTCCCCACGTCTGGTGGGGTTGAAAGAAAACTGCAACAGGGACCTTGGAGGAGGGCGAGCGGCAGGGGAAGCGGAACGACCCGGACGGTGAAGGGAGACCAGGTGTAGTGTTGACAGAGTCAAGTTAAACGTGCAGTTATAAAATTGCATAAAACCATGAGACTCTCGAGAAAATCTGAACACTGGATATTTGATGATATTAAGAAATTATTGTGGGGCGCGTGGGTGGCTCAGTCGGTTGAGCGTCCGACTTGGGCTGAGGTCATGATCTCGGGGTCGGTGAGTTCGAGCCCGGCGTCAGGCTCTGTGCTAACAGCTCAGAGCCTGGAGCCTGCCTCAGATTCTGTGTCTCTTTCTCTGTCTCTCTCTGCCCCTCCCCCACTCATATTTTTTCCGTCTCTCTCTCTCTCTCTGTCAAAAATAAACAAAAAATTTTAATAATAAAAAAGAAATTATTGTTAATTTTTATATGTGATATTAGCATTGTGATTATGCTTTTAAAGATTCTTACCTTTTGTAGATAGATACCGACATATTTACGGATGAAGTGATATATCTGGGGTTTGCTTTCAAAATAACTGGGGATGAGGTGAAGCATTTAGATGAAATAGAGCTGGTAATTGTTTAATCTGGGGATTGGGTATTTGAGAGTTCACAATACTATCCCTATGCTTGAGTATAAAATTGAAATTTTCCATAATACAAAGATTTTTTTGTTTGTTTTTTACTGAGTTTGTTTACAGTAAAAAAAATGTAATATTAATGTGTTACTTTAAATCTCTGACTGATGGAAATGTTTAAAAATGATTTTAACTACTAGATAAGCATTTTTAAGAGTTTTGTAAATTGTGTGCAATGCAGATGTTGCTTTTATAATAAAACTTAAGATGTCTGCATATATTGACAGTTTGGGAAGAAAATTGAAAAACGTCTTCAGGCTTTACAGTTCACAAGCCCTTGACACCCATTATTTAATATATTCTTCAAATTAAAGCTGTGAATTTAGGACAAATATTATATTACTGTTTTCTAAATAAGCAAACTGGTTCATTGGGGTTAAGTGATTTGTACAAAGTTCTGGGATTTTTTAGCATCCAAATCCAGACTAGCACTAGGTTTAGAAAAGGAGAAGAAGCTGGGGGGAGGGGGGGGGTGTCACTGAAGGGCAGCTGGATGATAGGAAAATATGCATCCAGCAGTCACACTTTCAAGACCAAACTTTCAGTCATAGAATGGGTGTGGATTCACATTAGATAAGGAACCTGAAATTCCCAGAGATTACCTAATTTACCAAGGGTCGCTTAATTAATAGTAGTCAGCAATTTGAATTTAGCTCTGACAATCAGATTTATGTTCTTTAACCTCCATCTGGACAGTGAGGCAAAAGTTTAAAAAATTAGAGCCATCATTGAAGATTTAGTAGTATAGTAGCAGTAGATACACATGCCAGCTGTTGTGCTGTGATTTTTTAAGGGGGATATTAGTGGCTGATTGTGAGTTTTCCAGTTTAACCGTTGGCCAAAGTTTATTTCTCCCCACAAGTTACCTCCCTGAGTTGCTTCCTATTCAGCTGACAGCAAAGTGTGTGAATGTGTGGTGGGAGAAAAGGAACTAGCTATTACTCTTTTTGCTTAGAGATGCCCGTAAGGATACCAGTCACAAAGAATAAAAGAAAATGGAAATGTAGTAGAGCATTGACAAATGATGGTTTTCAATTTGATTCAACACACTGGGGCTTCACAAGATTCAGGTAAATGAAACATACAGCTGTGTCATGTTGTCATTTCTAACTTTTTTTAAAAGTTTAAATATGACTGTTTCTGTGTAGTTTTTGTAATAAAAAGTCCATGAAGTCAGTGACTTCATGTGATGTGATCACCAACCTCCAAGATGGCCCTCAATGATTTTTACCTCCTGGTATTCATGCCCTTGTAAAGTTCCCTCTCGTGCTAAATAGTGTTGACTTGGGTAGCCAGGCTAGGTCATAAAAGATGTTGAAGATTTTGACTTGCTCCTTTTTGGGTCACTTGCTCTGTAGGAAGTCAACTGCCATGTTGGGAGGATACTCAAGCAGTCCCATAGAGCATTTCACGTGGCAAGGAATTGAGAGCCTCTTGCTAACCACCAAAACTACTTCACTGTGTGTGAGAGTAGAAGCACCTTGAAACCAGATTCTTCAGTCCCAGCGAAGCCTGCAGCCTTCAGATGACAGCAGCTGTGCTGGTATCTTGACTGAAATGTCATGATATAGGAGAGGTATATCCAAATATTTCAAAAATAAGAAACTGATTTTCCTAAGAAAACTCTCTTGTTTTGCCCTTATATATCCTCCTCAATCTCCTAATACTCTTTGTATCTGTATTGGTTAGAAATATTTGGGTCATAGGGGCCTGGGTGGCTTTGTTGGTTAAGCATCCAACTTCGGCTCAGGTCATGATCTCACAGTCCAGGAGTTCGAGCCCCGCATCAGGCTCTGTGTTGACAGCTTAGAGCCTGGAGCCTGCTTCAGATTCTGTGTCTCCCTCTCTCTCTGCCCCTCCCCTGCTCACACTCTGTCTGTTTCTCTCTCTCTCAAAAATAAATAAAGATAAAAAAATATTTGCGTCAGAAGCACAGAGAAAGCAGCAACCTTTAAAACAAAATGATTGTGCCTAGTCAATGGGGTGGGGATAGGAGCTGAGAATGCATATAGAACTAAAGGAAAAACTAGAGAACCATGCTTTAGAAAAGACAGGCACCGGACCTGCTCCTACTAACCTCTTCTTTTACTCTTCTTGCCCCTGCCACCTTGACTCTGCTCCTTTTGGGTCAGGAAAAGGAAAATGTAAGAAAACATTGTATTTCAAAGGTATGCTTTGTACTAGTCTCTTGACTGTCAAATGTCCTCTCTGTCATACTTCTTGACCAACTCTTGATCTCTCTCAAGATCCTAGTCATTGCAGAGTCTATTCTGACCAGTCTCCTCCCCTTAAGAGTTCTCCCAGTGAGAGGTAAACCTTGTTTTTAGGCACTCTCATAAAAATGACTATGACTCATCTTGAAAGACACATTTGAGGATCTTCCAAGTACTATCTTGCATTTCATTTAGGTGGACTTGGTTTGAGCCTACAAAATTCTGCCACTCAGTAGGCTGGGAGTAAATCATCCATCTGACTTGCTTGTACATACTCCTAATCTCTGTAAGGGGTGGGGGGCATCATTTAGCTTTAGAATTGCAGGTGTTGGACAACTCAGTTCCCCTCTTCTTGGTGAGGACTGGTGGAAAAACCACAACTCTCTCTACATCTACAAATTCTCTTCAATTAATCCTCTAATTACTATCTGGCATTCTCTTACTTTGTTTGTGATCTGGTTACAGTCACCAGATCAGTTTGGCCACCTCTTAAACAAGTCCTAAATGAATGACTTGCAAGGTTTCCTTAGACACAGGGAGACAAAGAACTTCCTGTTCTCAGCTTTGAGACTTTAGAAGAAGTTTCATTCTGTAGCAGATTGAGTTTCCAAAAATGATCACAACAATATTGCCTATTCCTTATGCTCTTTTTTAAAAAAGTTTATTTATTTTGAGAGAGAGATCACAAGTGGGGAGGGGCAGAGAGAGGGAGGGAGGGAGAGAGAGAGAGAGAGAGAGAGAGAGAGAGAGAAAATCCCAAGCAGACTCTGCAGTGCAGAGCCTGATGCAAGGCCCAAACCCACAAACCATGAGATCATGGCCTGAGCCAAAGCCAGCTGCTTAACTGACCGAGCCACCCATGCACCTCTTCCTCATGCTCTTAATACAATGTGATCTTGACATTATTACTATCCAGTCTTGGGATTTTTTTCTTCCCCTTGAGCCTGGGTGGGTCTTTTTGACTTCTTCAAATAATAAAGTATGGTGAGCATGTGACTTTCAAGACAAAATCCTGTACATTCCCACCTTGCTGTCTTGCAATACCCACTTTTGCAGTTAGCCTCCATGCAGAGAAAGCCCAAACTAGTTCATATGGAGAGACAGCCATGTGGAGAGGCCATGTATAAGTATTACAACCCATAACCCATCTGTAGTCTAAGCTCACAGCCAGCATTAACCACCAGGCATGAGACTACAGATGCCTCTAGGATATTTCAGCCCATAGGTGTTGAGTCACTCCAAGATTTCAGTTCTCTCAACTGACATTCCATCTCTGCTGTACTCTTTCCAAATTTCTGAACCACAGAATCAATAACATAATACAGTATTTGTTTTGGAGTGGCTTATAACACAGCAACAGTAACTTGAACACATTAAATGTCTTGTAACAACAGTTATTCCATTGCTTAAGCTCTTTTCTCTGCACAGCATCCCCATACCTTCCTTCTGGATAACAGTTCCCTTTTATTCCAAGCCCAGTTCAAGTTCTACTGCCTCTGCAAAAGTCTTTTCTGAGTTTTTTATCCCACAAGTTCTCCTTTCTCTGAACTCTTCAGTGTCACTTCACTTAGTGCTTGTTTTCTGTGACAGGTAAATACTTTCTTTTCATTCTTAATTAACAGAATCTCCATTATGTTCCCATAGCAGGTGGTGTAATGGTTCAATAGAGGCTAACCTCCTCCCCAGCTCCAGTGAGTGAACATTAACTAATCTAAGCTAATTGTGGAAATTAATATTTTTCTTGCCAGAAATTGGCTTAGGGAAAGACTTGAGACCTAATTCTGGCCAATGAGATTTTAGAGAGAGGCTTCTGGGAAAAGTCTGTCTAGGTTTTTGTTTTGTTTTGTTTTAACAGTTGAATGCAGCTATTCTAAAAATAATATGTAGAAACAAAATGTCAAGTTATGAAGAGTAAGAAAAGAAAATCTTTTCCAGAATTCCTGCAGCAGACTTACCTCAGGTCCTATTGACAAAGGCTGCATTGTATGTTCATGTTTTAGTGGTGACAGAGAGTGGGAAAACAACTTTTCAGCGTTTTCAACATCTTTAGAGGGAGGTGGTCTCCACCACCAGCCACAGCAACAGCCTTCAAGCATAAATAAGATTTTTTCCTTTTGTATTATGTGATATCAACAACTGGAGAGCCTAAAAAATACCCGACTTAGAGATGCCATTCATAATAGGTAAAAATGGAAGTAGGGCTCTTTTTTTTATGGAATGAGATCTTAGGAGAGTTTTTTGTTCTATCTTTTCATATTATCTCTCTCAGGAAATTAAAACTCTTATAGTTTTGAACTAAAATGACAAACTATAATACTTTCATAGCAATATTAATTAAAAATACCACTAAACTGTCAATATCTTGTTCTAAGAAAAACTGTAATGCACATTTTTAAATTTTCCTTCCTTGTATCTACCCTCTCTGTACCCCCTCCCTGACTTTTTTGAAAATGGCACCAATCAGAATTATAGGTTATAGAATTGACAATAATTTCTAAAATTTTCAGTCTTACAAGAGCTTTCCAACCCAAAACCACTTCCCAAACCAGATGTTTAGTAACAGAGGGAAAAAGAATTGATAAAATTTGTGATTATTTACATAAGCCCATATATTTCACAGGAAAACCAGATTATTCTTGTGAAAATTTATGATATGATGTTTAATCAAATCAGATTCTTTGAAATAGTAAATGACAAAGAATGATCTCTCCTCTTCTGTGGGTGTAGGGGTGAGAACGCTTCTTTATCTTCATCTAAGCTTCCTTTTGATAATATAAAAAGCATTCTGTATTATTGCATTTTAAGGCTAGACTCTGATGTTACATAAGTTAGCATTAACAGCACAGAGATGATCTATAGAGCTCAGTTTAACTTGCTGAAACAGAGAAAAAGTTGAATATGATTTCTCTTTTCTCTTTCTAATAAAAAATGTTATATTAAACTACTTATGGAAAACTGAAAAATGCTTTTGCAATAAACATTCTTTTTCATACCAACCAGTTGGGAACAGTATACTATTTTATTTTGCCAAGGTGGTGTTGAATTCTGACTCACAGTACCAACAAACATCATTACCTACAAAGCAAAATTATTCATAACTCCAAATTTCGCTTGCAATGTTAGGTTTCACTCACTGGCACTAATAATCAGTTGAATGTAGACGTGCTTAACGGAGATATATGTTATACTAGCATAGCATTGTGGCCCAAGTGTGTGCCAGTGGTGCTGACATGATAGTGATTCTTTACAAGGGAAGCTAGGGATAACTCTACAGACTGACTTTGCCTTGTTCCGAGCTATACAGATCTTCAGAAACACAGATGTGGCTATAAGAAGATGGACATCTGAATCAAAGGAGAAAGGCAGTGTAGTGTAACAGAGTACTGAACTAGGTGTTGCCTTTTTCTACCATTTGACCCACATCACTTAACTTCTCTAGTCCAGGGTTTCCTCTTTAATTAGTGCTCCTGGTTTGAATTGTTGAGAATAACTGGCCCACTAACTTGAACATCTGACTTGTACATTCCTGAACAAGGAAATCTTGATTTATAGTACTTGGCACAAATAGTCTTGAACACTTGGGATAATTAAAGAGCAGATGCTAACAGAATGGTAGTTTGTTACCAGTTCTTGACATGTTGTACTTACTTGAACTTTCATTTTTACTCTGGATATCACAATAGCAGTGCACATTTCTAGCCATGTTTGAGATGTGCTTTGACAGTGATCAAGATGCTAACTGTCTGTAAATATTTATTCAAATTCAAAAAGAGAGAAGAGCTGCTTACTATACTATGAACTTATCTAATAGATTTATTTTATTTCAATAATGGATAAGTTCAATGAAAGTAGAGGTTAGTTTTTTTCTTTGTTTTATTCATTGATACACAACGAGCACCCAGAACAGTGCCTAGAACATAAGAGTTACTCAATAAACATTTTCTTCATGAAAAAAATCTACATATAAAATGTTAAAAATATGAAACGTTTTTTCTTTCCTAGATCAGTCATATCCCCTCCCAGCGTATGAGTAGTATATATTATTTGAGGATTCCCTATATTTATACACCCTCCCTATAAGATTTATCCCTGCCCTTTGCCTGGGCCTTATAGCAAATCCTTTGTAGCAGGATAGGGAGCATTTGACTTGTTTTGTTCATCGCACATAAGCATATGTGATGTACACCATGTCCCAGAAGAAGCTTGAAGAGTGATTGCATGTTTCTGCTCTTTTCCTCTGTCACAAGAAGAAAGCATGTCCCACATGGGGGTTGCTTTTTCAGCCTAAATCCTAGAATGAGAAGATGTGTGGGTAAAACCTGGAGCTCATCTGCAACATGAGTGACAACTGGCTGTTGTTGTCGCAAGCCAGTGGGATTTGATGATTGTTTATTATCTCATTGTAACCTGGTGAAGGCCTGTAGGAATTTCTGAAGAAGTGTGTGAAAGGTAGCATATAAAACTGATTTAAAAGAAAAAAATGTAGTATGTTTTTCTTTATAGAAGTATTAAAGCTGTTCTTGAGAAGGTGAGGGACACAAGGTTCACAAATGATAAATATCCTTTGGTATGATTTTAAGATTTTCATATTATCTATGTTCTCAGCCATGTGCCCAGAGATGACACAAAATAGAGGCTTAGTGGATGTTTGATGCTTGAATGCTTTATTTTGCATTTGGGGGGAGGGAAGGAATAGGCAGAGGAGAGTTGTTAAGAAAGAAGCCTGTGGAGATTAGTGGCAGACTGCAACAACATTGATTAATTTTGGAATATGATAATATTTTTGCCTTTTAGATACCTACAGAAGTAATTGGGGGGGGGGGCAGAAAGCAGGTGGTAGACACCAGAAGATAGTTGCTGCTGACATTTCCATTTCTGACTCATGCTGGCCTTTAAGGAACAGTTTATTCTTGGGAAACAGGTATTTAACTTTTGATTTCAGTTTAATTCATTTAATTTACTCAGTATTTTACTGAGAATCCACCATGTGTTAGTTATTATACCAGGATAAAGTATGAGCAATACTCATAAGATTTCACTAGGTCTTCCTCAGCTTCCACATCCATGTGATCTAGTTACCCTAAATGATTCCACAAATTTTCATATCCAAGATATCTCCTCCAAACACAGTCTAAATTCATCCTCAACACAATTTGAAATCTCTTACCATCTCCCTCCCCATAAGAAGCATAAATAGTGCAAGGGAGAGTAGAAAGGGAGGGAACAGGGTCATAAAAGCACATTCTAGAAAAGTAGCATCTTAGCTATAATCTTTAAGGCAAGAAGAGACTTCGTTAGAGGAAGGAATATGAAATATGTTAAAGAGTGGCACTCTTGTACATGGGACCTGGTTCCCGCCCCCAACTAAGGTCACAACTTAGGCTTTGTTCCCCATGTTATTAAGGCCTGATTTCATCTTGCTCAACACCCCCTACCCCCTGCCCCACTTCAAATTACTCCTTAAATCAAATCTTATCTCATTTTGGCCCTCAGAAAAATTGCTGCTTTCAGCAATAAGTAGACTCAAAACCAGTAGACTCAAAACGAAGACTCAAAACCAAAATCAAAGCCAAAACAAAACCTTTACTCAAGTAGCTCACACAAAGAAAAATAAAGAAGTGGGGCCGACTTCACTTTTGGTTGATCCATCCATTCGGTTGTGCACTTAAAACCTCAGGCCATTTCCATCTTATTTGCCATTCACAGCTTCAGCTCAGAGATGATCGTACGATAACTGCCAATTACAATTGTTGCTGCATGCTTTTGTCTACATGTCACAAGATGAGGTTATAGATGATGTAAATAGCATAATTAACACAGGAGCCCTAGTTGATATATGCTTAAACCAGAATTTGCAGCTTTCCTTCCACTGACCATGGAACATTTATAAAACTGACTACATACGAGGGTCGCCTGGGCAGCTCAGTCGGTTGAGCATCTGACTTAGACTGAAGTTATGATCACAATAAGTCTGGTTAGTATGTGTCAACATACATAGTTACAGATTTTTTTTCTTGTGATGAAAACTTCAAAGATCTTCCTCTCTTCAGTTCATTATGTCCCCTCATCCTTGGAGCCCCACATCTGGCATACTGCTGTCAGCTCAGAGCCCACTTCAGATCTTCTGTCCCCCCCCTATCGATACCTCCTCCACTAGCACCCTCTCTCTCTCTCTCAAAAATAAACATTGAAAAAAATGACAACATATGAGTCCACCAGAAAACCTCAGTTGATCTCAAAAAGTAGAAATATATAATCCACATTTCCTTTACAACATTTGGAAAAGTTCTGACTACATTAATATGGTGCATCTACTTGTACTTTACTTTTAGTGGATAGTTAGTAATTAAAATGATTATTTTTATATTAAAACACCCTTGGGGTGCATAGAAAAATGAAATATATAAATGACACACATTTTTTTTTTTTAAATTTTTGGGACAGAGAGAGACAGAGCATGAGCGGGGGAGGGGCAGAGAGAGAGGGAGACACAGAATCGGAAACAGGCTCCAGGCTCTGAGCCATCAGTCCAGACCCTGACGCGGGGCTTGAACTCACGGACCGCGAGATCATGACCTGGCTGAAGTTGGACGCTTAACCGACTGCGCCACCCAGGCGCCCCGAATGACACACATTTTTAAAGATAAAGCAGAAAACTCAAAGAAACTGCATTCGATCAACACGTTGAGCTGCCTCTTCTATCTTCAATTCTTCATTCCTCCCTGCTTATAGGGAAACTGGCAATAACCTTGAGAAAATTTGTAAGCATATTTCTTTTCACAGTGGGGTGAAATCTCATCAGTTAATCCCTAGATCCCTAGAAAAATGCAGTTAATAGGTTTAAACGGTCATTTCTTTTCCCACCTTTTGCATAGAAAATTAATGAGTACTAGCCCAGGCTATACCCACAGGAATTTCTCTTATGATGGCATTTAGGTCCCTGGGCTGGGTCTCTTTCTTTAGAGGGCTTTATTTTAGAAAGACAGCAAAGGAAACTTCCTCAGGGCAAAGGAAATTGCGTATTCAGCGACACTGAGTTTCTTTGGGTAAAAGCTGTGTTTCATTTACTTTTGTATCCCTAGTACTTGGCTGAAGGGATGGCACACAGTAGGTGCTCCATAAATGTTTTTTGGGTACATAATGTAAGCTTCCTCTTCCCTGTTGGCAGCTAAATTGGATTTAGGGACCTTGAGCTTCTCCTGTGAGCACCAGTCCTCAGAGCGGTGGTCAGGGGAAAGTTTCTACTCAAGGAAAAATCCATGTGTTTCTATCTGCTCTATTTTGGCCTGGACTCTATGGCTAGGGTCGCCCCTCCCACTGGTGTTCAGAACAATCTAACTGGGAGGTGAGTGACAGAGTGCCTGTGGCTTTACCTGTCAGCAGGCATTCAAGAATAGGAAAATGGATGATTCGACATTGTTTACCTTTTTCTCCACTGTCTTCCAGGTGTGGGGGAAATTCAACAGGGGAAAGAAGGACTAGAGACATAGCTTGAGAAAAAGATAATCGGAATGCATCCTGAAGCCACCTATCCCCAAATATTCTCTCCATAGGTAGGGCCAAGCTACAAAGCAAGAGGGGGCATAGCCAGTGGGCTCCAAGAATGAGGGGACATAATGAACCAAAGAAATGAAGATCTTTGAAGTTTTCATCACACACACACAAAATCTATAACTATGTATGTTGATAGATACTAACCAGATTTATTGTGATGATCATTTTGCAATATATACAAATACCAAAGCATTATGTTGTACATCTGAAATGAATATGTCAGTTATACTGATAAAAAAACAAATTTTTAATGAATTAAAAAATTAAGGCTAGAGTTCAAAAAAAAAAACTGAAAAAAAGTGATGCACCTCAGTCTACTAACCACATTAAAAAGACCATTCATAAGAAGCTAATTTGAGAATCGTTTTATTAAGAAATAATATTGTGTCAATTACAAAGCAATATGTACATTTTAAAAAGTGCTTACAAATAAATAAAAAATATATTCCATAAATTTAAAAAAATATATATTTTAGCTTTAATAAAGGCAATTCAGGACCTGGTTGCATATACATCACTCTTGTCAGATAATTTTTAAAACTTGATGTATAATACTTGCACAATATTTTACTTGGACATTCTTTCAGATTGCTTCATTATGTGTACAACTTTTTGTGCACACGTTTTGCTTTTATTTTCTTTTGTACATTTTTAGCATGAGAACATAGTAAGTATCAGTATACATAGACGAAGCATCTGCCTTTTAAACAGAGGTTTACATGCTCTTGAGTTCAACCTTTTCCTTTCTCAGCCTTCTCTTTTTCCTTCTGCTGCATGTTTAGATTCTCCCCTTAAAGTAAGGCTTATGTAGTTCCAGCAGAGAATTACCGCACAGGGCCAGTGGCCCAGGCATCACTGCTATGGCAGTATCCCCCCTGCATTTGAGGGGTAGTGTTTCCCCTGCATTATAAAACCACATCACACAATAAAAGCTTACAAAAACAAGAAACCCTTCTGTAATTAAAAAAATAACTATTGGTGATCTTTTAAGTGTCACAGTTAGAGTTAACATTACATCTCCTTAATAAAGATGATTTATTTTGTTGGGGTGAAATACAGCCTGAAGGAAGGTGTATTTTGTTTCTATGAAATGCGACTGAATCGACGCCACAGTTCCATTAAGTGTGAGACTTGTTCCAGGCATTTATTTGTTGTAACTTGTCTTTTCTTTCTTTTCTTCTTTGCCTGGGTATTATTTATCTGTGGAATAGGAGAATCAATCGTCAAGACTGTCACAATCTTTAACAACCACTGAGTGGCAGGGTCTTCTTTATGCAAATCCATCTCTGTGTGTCCCCCAAACACCTGCTTACATGTGCTCCTATGTGTTTTCTCCTAGAGGAATGCCCTCCCTCCTCTCCACCCACCTACTCTTGCTTCAACGCCAAGCACCAACCTCCTTTACAAGCCCTCTGCTCATTGCTCAAACTTTTCTTTTGGAAACTCTTTTGGGAACTCTTCAGAGTGTATTTCATTTAACTTGTCTCTCACATGCTGGTTTTATTATTGCATCATGGGTATTCCCAGTGGTGCTGACAACAATGTCTTTTACGTAGGAAACGCTGAATATTTATTGAATGACTAAATAAATGATTAAGTTGGTGGTTTCATGATGTCCCTAACAAGACCATACATTCTTCAAGAACAGAGCTTATGCCTCTTTATAGATGTAATTCAGTAAACCTCTTATTTGGACCCAAAGTGCTGCTGCTTTCTGTCCCTCCTGCCACCGAAGTGTGCCACAGACTAAAAAGGAATCTAAACTTAAAAAAAAAAAAGATTGTGATAATCTTTCTGTGTACTCTTTCACCTGAATTACTCTTGAATAGTGACAGACTAGGCCTTCTGGACATGCAATATTCAGATCAATAAAATTCATCAGGTTACTAAGCAAAAATCTTACTCTAAAATCTACTGAATCTGAAATATTGGTCTTAGGCTCTCCCTTTGGGCTTGGGAGGGGGCTGAAATAAATTACTCAGACTTTCTCTTTCTCGCATGCTGTCTAGAACTTGATCTAGACTGTCTTCTATGCTCTTCTTATATGGATGAATGTCACTGTGGCTATCTGTAGATTTGCCAGCGTCTCCTTGACGGAAGGCATAGAGCCAAACAGGTTTTTCACATGGCTGTGTGGTATTGAGCATTCAACCCTATGGATGTCCATATGGATGGACCATATGACTCAATCTTTAATCCCTAAAAATGTGACAGCCTTGGCCACACAGTGTGCAGACTGAGAAAGTTCACAGCAATCATACATATCTGCACTTGTCTCTGTCTTTTTTAAATTTGTCATCAGGAAGATAAATGCCCTGCTTTACTTGCATTATTTATTGAATACTCTATAAATACTTCATAAAAACGTCAATATTTATTGAATACTTGTCATTTGCCAGGCACTATTCTAAGTACTTTCACATCTATTGACTCATTTAATCCTCATAAACACTCTATATGGGACTCGCTAATGTGACTCTCATTTTGAACATGAAACTGACCACAGAGAGGCTAGAAGTTATGTCAAAATAGAAGTTTTGTGACTAGGATCCAAAGTCAGGAAAGGCTGTCTTCCAGACTTCCTTCTCCTAACTCTGCACTACTGTTTCTATTTAAAGTTACACATCCATTCAAATGCACGTAACTGCATATGCAAAAATCCACTATGTAAAGAGAGCTATACAAACAATTAAGCAAATGTGGGGTAGAGATTTAATGTATAATTTAAAATTTTATGAAAGAAACACACATTATTTAGTGCGAAGCCCAAACAATGCTGCTCAAATTTAGGATAAGAATTTCATAAGGAGTCAATGCACAGGGATTGTGATTTTTAAGGTCTAGGTTGGGTCCCTGGGAATTGGCATTTTGGATAATTACTCTCCCATGTTCGGGCAACCAGGATATAGGCTCACTGATCATATCCTGAAACACTGCCTAAGGTTTAGAACTATAATTGGGCCAAAAGAATCAGAACCCTAGAAATAGATGGGTTTGGGGACCCTGTGTGTACTGAGTCTACAGCTGTTACAGGCTCCTTTGCTCTTCAGGAGATAGGACCTGAATAAAAATCGTAATGACTTCTGCAACAGAGTGCCACTTCAAGGTTAATTCCAAGGCTTTAGAAAGCTTACCTGCGTTCCTGAGTAGCCTGGGCACTGGAGAGTGAGCGTAGCGTTAGTTCTTACCGCAAAGATTTCCTTGGCCAGTGTCGTGCAGCCGTGGGTGGGATAGAAGGTAATGAGGTCGATTTTAGCGAGGCAATCTGGCTGCTCACGGGCGGCAAGGTTTACGAGAAACGGGGAAAACGCCGGGGAAAACGCCAGGAAAAACAAACAACGGAAAGAGACAAAAAAAGAGAGTCCATAAGAAACGAGTGAAGATTGGGGGGGGGGGGCAGGTGGGGGGGGGAACGGGAGACACCACAGACACGCTTCAAGGGGGAGGAAGAGATCTCGGCGGAAGAAGAGAGAGAGAGAGAAAGGGAGAGAGAGGGAGGGAGGGGAGAGAGGGAGAAAGGGAGACAGAGGGGGAGGGAGAGGGGGGAGGGGGAGGGAGGGAGGGACAGAGAGAGAGAGAGAGAGAGCGAGAGAACCCACGTACGGAGGAGGAACCAGGGGCGTTGCGAGCATGCCAGCCGCGCTGGAGGAGAAAGGACGCGCGCCGGTGCTGGCTCCGCCCCAGTCTCGCCGCCCTGACTGCGGCCGAGAGGCGGGGCGCGCCCCGCAGAGGCTCTGCACCCTGGGAGAGGTGTCCCTTACGTCGTTGCCTGGTCACTATTCCAGACTTGCTTTTCCCGCCGGGGGCCTGGGTTGGGGAAGAGGGGACTCTCCCGGAATCCCACTGGCTCCCAGGAGAGACTTCGTCTCCCTAAACTGGAACAGAAGTAGCGTCCCAAGCAGGGCACTGGCCCGGAGGTTTCTGGCAGCCCAGGCGTCCCTACTCGGTCAGCGTCTCCTGGGAGCCCAGCCACCACCGCCTGCGGTTCTACGCGCCGCAGGTTACCCTCTCTCAGCAATGCCAGGTGTGTCTCTGGAGAAAGCCAGCAGTGCAGATCACCCACTCACCGGGTCTTCACAGTAGATGTAGTTGTTGAATTCGGTGCTCTTGACCTGGAAGAAAGAAGGAAAAAAAAAAAAAGACAATAAGTAAAGCCTTAGTTCACAAGGGAGATCATTCCCCCCCTCACGCCCCCATTGCTCCCAGGTTTTAAAGATGCTCTGAAAGCAGTTTCCACTTAGGCACTTGCTTCCTGCGCATCTAGCTGTTCTTACCATTGACAAGGTAGTGAAACACTTGGAATTCAGATAGTACCTGCTAGTGTTTGAAACCGGATCTTAAAGGATCCTGGTCCTAGAGAGAGACACCCCCCTCCCCCCCGGGCACCAAACTGGGCACACTTGTACATAAAACTACACAAGTGAGCAATAATGCCATCTTTCAAAAGCCCACATCGGCCTTGTAACCATTCATGCATTTCACACCTGCATACTCTATCCAGAAATTAGAATAATCAGGAAAATAATTTTACTACTGTATATTAAAATCCTAAAGCACACCTTATCCCATAATGGCATTCTAAGGCTTCTAGAACACTAGAAAGACCTGCAGTGCACCTTTCCCAGGGCTGTCCTCTCTGGTTAGGGCTTAGCTCACAAGAATTCCCTATTTTTTACTCCCCTTTCTCTCTCAAGCTTACCCAGTTTTCTTTTTTACTGCACTGGTAGAGCAGCACTTCAGCAGAGGATAGACACCTTGATAGATATATATTATCCATCAATATCTCCTCCTCATCAGCATCTGCACACTTAATGTGTGCCAATTTCTAGGTAGAGGCTAGTATATTTAAGTATCACTTGTAAGAAAGTCTGACAAAATGCTGGGCCATGATTTTTTTCCAAATCATGTTTCTTTCCTTAAAAATTAAATTGTAGTTTGCATGTGTGTATGCCTCTTCTTTTGATGAAAAAAATATTTTTAATGTTTCTTCACTTACCCCATTCATGTATTTATTCAGGGCTTGATAAATGACTTCCTGATACTTCTTTCTAATCTTCTCAAAGTCACAGTCAGTGAAATTGTAGGTTAGCACCAGCCCTACCAGTTGTAAGATGAAGATCTTCCTGAAAAAAACTGACAGAACAAATAATAAGGCATCAGGCAATATACTTGGAAACTCAACTCCACCCCTGTTTCGCACTAAAGTCTTTCCACCCACACTGAATTGCCTCTAGATCTGCAAGGCCTGCCTTAGGGGCACATGCCCAGGCACCAGTCTTTGTCTCTCATTCCCAGTGCACATGAAGCCCATATTCACCCATGCTGTTGCCTTAAGTTGGAGTCTCCCTGATGCTCCAGAGCTTTCTGGCTCCACATATATAACACCTAAACGCCTACGGGCTCTTTTCTCCTAGACCAATGATTTTCCTTGATGTCATTCTCTTCCTTCATAGAATTCTGAATTGGTTACATGAAAGAAAAAAATAGAACTAGCCAAATCTATGGAATTTTCACATTGGTAAAAAACCATCAGGAATTTCCCTCACCTTCCTCCTTTTATCTTTGCCCTAAACCCTTGATATGTGCCAGAAGGTGCTTTAAGAAACAGATACCCACATCTTTCTCCTGCAGGGCCATTTCCATGACCAAGCCCCTTTCTTGTTAGAAAAAAATATCCCCAAAAGGCAGCCACTCTAAGGACTAGGTACCAATGCTCACTCATGCTGTACACTCTTGAGTATTTCTTTTGGCCGTTTTCAACTAGTACTTTCTTTCGTCTGTGGCAACTAAAGAAACTCATGTGCTTACTTAATGGGATGCTTTGGAGGGTGGGTGCAGCTTCAGGCTTCTCTTCCATGCGAAGGCACTGAAGTGCAATGGTGACTAGAACCTGAAGCTCAGGGCCGATTCGAAGTTGACATGAATGGGAAAAGATCTGATGGGGCTCGCCCTCAAAACACTTACTTTTCAAAACTCCCTTATCAATTTCAGGAAAGAAGCGTATACTCTTGGGTGACTGGGGGCACCTCAGGGGCCCCGGTCTTCTCTAGCATGTTCTATAGGTGTCAAAAACTCTTGAAACCACAGAATCCAACTCCCCGCCACCTTCACAGCCCCACTCTAAAGGCCAGCGTAAAGACGCCGACACCGGACCAGCGGGACCCAACTGCGTCGCGCGATGTGCCGCGGTGCGCACCGGCGGAAGGTGCTTCCCAACGCGCCGCTCTCCCGAAGGCGCGCAAGATTCGTGCGCCCCGTGCGTCCTAGGCGCTTAGCCCCACGCCTGCGCAGCCTAGCAACTTCGGGCACCTGGGGCTTGAACACCCTCAAGGGTGGAGGGCTCGGGTTTGTACTTGCAAGCCCTGCTTCATCCGGAAAAGTTTAAGCGCAGCCAAATGATTCGGGGAGAGCTCCCGAGAGGATGCCTCGCCGCCTTCTCGGCTGTGGCCACGCCAACCAAGGGCTGAAGGGACGGAATGCCGGCACTCATTGGGCTTCTGGGGGATGAACCCCACTCCACCCAAGCTTGGCTCGTGCCGCCCGGGGCTCTCCAGACACCCAGCTCCCCTCTTCCTCCCTTTACCCCCACCCCTTGCGTGTCAGAGCCTGCAAAGAAAGCCCTGGTCCTTGGGAAGTTCCTAGGAATCACCGCCAAAGCAGACGAGGCAGGGCGCCCCACGTGAGTCCTAGCAAAGGTCACAGGCCGAGCGGTGCCTGGGAAGAACAGCAGGGGGTGGCGAGGGAAGCGGGAAAAGCACAGACTCAGGGGTGGGGGTGGGGTGGAGACTTGAGCCAGAAGTGAACTTTTTTCATAGAAGGCGCTCAACAGCTGTACCAGTACAGCTGGACCCAGTTCGCTGGTTAAGGCCTGGGAATAAAGAATGTGGTGCTAACAGGAGTCATGGAAAGCCGCTGATTCACTGATGACTTCTAAATGGGCTTTTCTGGAATCCTCCAAATTTAGGTGTCTTTTTTTTTTTTTTTTTGGTCATAGCAGCAAACAGCAAATTTTGGGAAAGAAATCTCGCTGCCCCTTCCCCCATCACCAACTTTTCAGGGTGTTGTGGGATGATGCCAAAGCTTGATTCATCTGCTGTGACATCAGAGGTGTTTCTGGTCAGCAAGCAGGAGCTAGGAACACAGATTTCTTCACTTGAGTTGGGGTATGCTGATGGGATGGGGACAGAAGAAAGCAGCCCTCCTTGAGGTTTGACTTGCATTTTTCTAGAGTGTGACTGAGTTGCCTCCTTTCTTCTTTTGAAACTTTGTATCTCTGTGGGTCTTTGTGGAGATGATGTGGATAGGGTGCCTCCTTCTCAGGTATCCTGGAAGTCATCTCTTTGCCTGCTAAACACTTATCCGTGGGGCCCCCAATTTCCTTGTCTATAATTATGGGACTTCTGAAATCACTTTGAGCATATATATCACTTTTCTGCTCAGAAACTCTTGGTATGACTCCCAGCGGTTGCCTTAACATTTACAATCATCCCTCCTTGCTTGGCTGCAAGCTCTTCCCGCCTTATCTCCTTCATTCTGTTAGGCTTCTGCCAAATAGTATCTGATGTTAATATGCTCCAAATGTGCCCTAAGCTCTCTACTTCTCAGCCTCACATCCTCAGGTGTTGACATTGTCCTGTCATTCAATGCTCATTTCACCGGACATCTCCACAAGTGGTCTCCTACCTGCACGTGACCTCCTTCCTCCCCTTTAAGAAATACTTGTTTTAGGGATACAGGAGTACTGATGCATAGGGGCACTTGTACCCCAATGTTTATAGCAGCACTCTCAACAATAGCCAAATTATGGAAAGAGCCTAAATGCCCATCAACTGATGAATGGATAAAGATATTGTGGTTTATATACACAATGGAGTACTACGTGGCAATGAGAAAGAATGAAATATGGCCCTTTGTAGCAACGTGGATGGAACTGGAGAGTGTGATGCTAAGTGAAATAAGCCATACAGAGAAAGACAGATACCATATGGTTTCACTGTTATGTGGATCCTGAGAAACTTAACAGAAACCCATGGGGGAGGGGAAGGAAAAAAACAAAAAGAGGTTAGAGAGGAAGAGAGGCAAAGCATAAGAGACTCTTAAAAACTGAGAACAAAGTGAGGGTAGATGGGGGGTGGGAGGGAGGGGAGGGTGGGTGATGGGTATTGAGGAGGGCACCTGTTGGGATGAGCGCTGGGTGTTGTATGGAAACCAATTTGACAATAAACTTCATATATTGAAAAAAAAAAGAAATACTTGTTTTGGGCTTCTGTGTTATGACTTCCATTCCTGATGTAAAATTCCAACAATTTTTCAACTTTGTCTTTTTATTAAACTGTGAGTTCTTTGGAAGAAGGAAATGCTTTATAATACTTGATTTACTTTTTCCAAAAACATTTGAAGTAACTTCCAGTAAATGTATTGGTATCAAGAGGTAAGAAATAGTTAAGGTAAAAGAAGGAAACCAAGGAATTAAAGGAAGCGAGGATCAGGTACAAGAATCCATAGAAAATATTATTAAGAACTAGAGAATTAAGGGTGAAGAGGAGTGGAGGTATAAGCTTCCATTTAGGGAATGAATAGGTTATGAGAATAAAAGGTACAACACAGGGGATATAGTCAGTGGTATTAGCACTGGAATGTGACAGATGGTAGCTACACTTGTGAGCATAGTATAGTGAATAGACTTGTCAAATCACTACATTGTTCACCTGAAACTAATATAACATTGTGTGTCAACTACACTTCAATTAAAAAAAAAAGAACTGAGGAATTAAGACAAGCTCAAAAGTGGTTCTGATTTCCCAAGTAACCATTGCGAAGGAAAGAATGGGAAGAGTTGTTTTATGCCTGTGGTCCTCATCATAACCATCACAGGGGTCAGTCTTATGCGCTACATGTAATAGATACTCAATAAATCCTCAATAGATTAGAGTACATTAACCTTCTTCAGAGATCATTCTTAGGAAGCAAATTATTTCATCTGAAAGAATCTCCCTAGAGACATCTTTGTCTTTTTTTTTTTCCTAGTTTTTTTGCTGTCTTCCTGCTGGAATCCACTTATGGCTTGCCTCGGGCTGTCATTCAGGTAAGAGAATCTCTGAAAATTCCTGGCATGCTGAATAACTTTCTGTTTCTTTTTTTGTTTGTTTTTTGTTTTCTCTTTCGATTTGTTCAAATGATGAAGGTGTGAACAGTATCTACATGTCCACCTGTGTAGTTAGGGAAATATTAGGTTAGGTCAGGAATAGTGTCTTTCTTCTGGTGGGAAACAGAAGTGAGATCATTTCTAGGACACTCTGATTACTCAGAGAACTTAAGCAATACTCTCACCCGTGAGCTGGGCCAAAAAATGGCCCATAACACAGCTCTTTTACCTTCACTAGAAACATCTGTCTTTCATTTGTTTTCTTAATATTTTCATTATTGTTTTTAATAATAGTTCTCTTTCTTTTTCATTCTCTTACTCTTCTTAAAAAATGTTTCTTTATTTTGAGGGAAAGCATGTGCTAGTGCGGGTAAGGGCAGAGAAGGAGGGAGGGAGTCCCAAGCAGGCTCCTAGCAGTCGGTGCAGAGCCCCATGCAAGGCTGAAACTCAAAAACTGTGAGATTATGACCTGAGCTGAGATCAAGAGTTGGACACTTAACTGAGCCACCCAGGTTCCTCTCTTATTCTTTCCCTGCCTCCTTGTTAATTTACTTTCTTTCTCCTCTTCTTGTAACTGTCCTGAATAGTTACGGTAGCCTAGTCCTCATGCAAAATTAAGTTTGTGTTTGAAGACATAGATCCAAGTTGTCAGGAAAAAGATATGCTATTTTTTTAATTAAAAGTTTTTATTTTATTAAAGCATAGTTTCATTGGACTTAAAAAATGAAAAGGATATTACTGATGAAAGGGGAGAGATCTTCTACTATGGGGTGAGAAAAGATGATGACACCAACCTTTGCATGGTAATATTTTACGAAGTGTGAAGATGCACTTTCCCTAGTAGCTGGGTGTTCTTTTGGGCCTGGAAGTAAAGTGATTACAATAAACTTGCCAGGATTCTCGTCACATGAGCACTCCACCTCTTGGTTCTCACATACTCATGCAGAAAAGATGGGCCACACTTTGCAGAGGTGAATATTCTTTCTTCATATTCTCCTTCATTGTTCATAGTCAGGTAAAGTGTTTATGTAATGTGAATTGACCAGTGTATGGTTTGTTATGACTGCAGCACATGTCCATTTTGCCCATCAATTTTGCATTACACATTTGTACCCTTGCTGTTGGTTTGAACCACTGATTGGTTTTACCAAATAACATACTTCACCTCAGGTCCTTTGGGGACATTTCTAGACCAGAAAGTAGTGAGGGAGTTTCCTATGATGAATGCAAAAAATATCTATTTTATTTTATTTTATTTTATTTTATTCATTTCATTTCATTTCATTTCATTTCATTTCATTTCATTTCATTTCATTTCATTTCATTTCATTTCATTTCATTTCATTTCTAAACTGGTGATACCTACCTAACCAGTCTATGGCTGAGAAATGTTCCCAGCTATTTTTGAATTAGGGAGTGAAAGAGGCCAAATAGATGTATAAGGACCTCATGCTTGCGCTCATTCGTCTGTAAACAGTCTTACCCTCAGCCAATTGGGGGTAAAAGATCTTGCTTACACTGCTCTTTTTCTACAATCTAATAAGGCAATAAACAGGGAGAAGATTGTTCAGGAAAAAGGTAGCAGTTGAGCTTTCTTAGAATGCTTCAAAAGAGTTGTAGAAGAGGTCAGAGCTGAAAAATAGTTCCAATTGTAATACCTTTGCAAAGAAATTTTACTATACTGACTACCTTCTATTTTCTTCTCCAGAAATACTATCCACCCTTCCCTACCCTGCTTTGTACTCTAGGGAAGCTGACCCATACAAACTGCATCAACAGGCTCCCTTGACCTCCAGCTTCTGGTTGGGTTCGGCCACTGGGAGATTTTGTCAAGAAATCAGGGAGTAGGAGAACAGTGAAGTTGGAATTTTAATTCACCCACTCTCTCCAAGGTGGCTTCTCCTAGACTGGATGCTTTTCTCTTCTGGGGGCCCTAGCTCCTGCTAGTTGACCTTTTCATCTTGCTTACTTCTAGGTTTTGGTTACCATTCTCTTTATTTGTGTCCTTAGGTCTAAGGGTAATAATAGCCCCTTATTCTTGTTAGCCTGCGGGTATGGCTAGCAATAGTTACAATTTGACTGGGCCAATCCTGGTCTATACCCATTGTCCTGGCATAATTTATTAATAAAACTTGTTTTTACCCTTAAAAGCGGCACAGTTTAACAATAAATTATATGACTATTGTTGATTCCCTTCTTACACACTTTGTAAATAGTTATTTTGTTAAACTCTCCTACAGTTACCCAGTTTGAGTGTGCCACTGGTTTCCTGTGGGCCCCCTGACTGATACGGTTACCTACAAGTGGTCACCAGTGTGGCCTCACTTGAAGTCATCAGCTTCATCACCTTTTGTGTCTGCCTTGTGGCATCATACTAGTTCTGTAACTTTTACACAGGAAATGGTGATTGTTGTATAATTAAATTTTAATATTTAGAAAAAAAGTTTCCCTGCTCTTAGTTTAAGTGCAAAAGATGAGTTGTAAGAAATTCTGCAACTTTCCTTTTTTTTTTTTTTTTTTTTTTTGCAAATGACATCTCTTCCTAGTAATATCATCAGCTGGGATTTGTAAGAAAGCTACACACCTACTTGACTCTGTTGTGTAACTTGCTTCATAGTTGAGCCCTCAGTGTTTGTGTATAGAAGGGTTTTAAGAAAAATGACCATTATGTGAGTCAGGTGGGAACAATTAGCTTATTTCTCATCTGGTATGTCTGAGGCCCTTCAAGTATTTCCCCTATGGTGAATCCCACAATTATCAATAAGAGTATCTGGGTTAAACAATCATCCTAAGTATTTCCTTTTTTAAATGTAATAAGCCTCTAATAGCCATTTTATGGTCATGCCTCATTAAGACCTGCTTTCTTCCCATAGAGCCAGTCAGAGTTTCTGAGAAAGGGCTGCCTGAGAATTCCAGATTCAGGGTGGGGGTGGAAAGAGGAAGAAATAGAAAAGAGGAGGAGATGGTGGAAAGTTGAGGAAGATAAGTGGACAGCTAAGAAATAGGGGGTCTAAGAGTTTGACCTGGAGCCTGTCCTCAGGTGGTACTATCACTTATAGAACAGATGCTGGGAATTTAGAGCAGGAAGTCAGCAAACTACAACCTGTAGGCTGAATCCTTTTCACCTGCCTGTTTTTGTAAATAAAGTTTATTGGAACACAGACATGCCCATTTTTTTTACAGCATTGTCTCTGGCTCCTTTTGCATGGCAAAGAGAGTTGAATAGTTGAGACAGAAAACATCTGGCCTACAAAGCTTAAAATATCTGGCATCCGGCCATTTACATAAAAAGTTTACAGATCTCTACCACTTAGAGAATCATACCACTTAGCCTTATAATAGGTTTGGTAGTTGACCCTTTATTGTGCTTACAATAAAATATATATATATCATTAATGATGTGTAAGGTTTCTGTGGCCCCAGATCATAATTTATTCCTGACTATAGTCTTTCAATCAAGAGAATTTTCCCCCATTTTGTTCTGACTTCTTACTCTTGTTCATCAAAGTATAAACTTCTAATTCACATTAAGTAACTAGAAATATTGACTAATTACACTCCCATGTTCCAAAATCGTTTCTCAGTTACTCCGAATAGTTTTGAGGATTAATCTCTTTTAGAGAAGGGTCATTTCAAAAGTGCATTTGAAAAGAAAAGATGAAATTTAAAAACAAAGGTATACAGTAAGTTCTTCATGCTTTTTTATTTTACGAAACTAGGAACGAACCTCAGTAACTCTATATCTTAGAGAATATGGGCTTCTCTCACCTGTTTGAAAGAAGAGATTTGTAGAATTATAGTGTCAGTGTTATTTCTGTTAGAAGAACATGCCAATTTATAACTTCATTGTAATTTAATTCAATGAAGAATACTTGTTTTCCCTCTAAACCCTCAAAATTCTCTGATGCAGTGAGTTGAATTACTTTTCCCATGTATACTTGAATCTTTGTAAAGTCAGAGTTTTTCAATTGGTGACTTAATTTTTAAGGGATTTATTCTAGAGGACAATTGTTTTTGAATAATGTTGATAATTTTAGACCTATGCCTTTGAATCCAGAATGTGATGCTTATATTTGCATTCTGTTTAGGGCCTAGAACATTGACTCATTATAATGTAATTCAGTCTTATTTGATATTTATTAAGCAACTATTAGTGGCACAGAAGTAAATCCAAAGATTCAGATGATGTCTTATGGTATTTTATTTTATTTTATTTTATTTTATTTATTTAAAAAATTTTTTAAATGTTTATTTCTGAAGGAGAGAGAGACAGAGACAGAATGTGAACAGGGGAGGGGCAGAGAGAGAGAGGGAGACAGAATCTGAAGCAGGCTCCAGGCTCTGAGCTGTCAGTATAGGGCCCGACTCAGGGCTTGAACTCACAAATGGTGAGATCATGACCTTAGCCAAAGTCGGCCGCTTAACCAACTGAGCCACCCAGGAGCCTCTGTAGATTTTATTTTATAAACAAATGATTTTTAAAAAGAAACATGAGGGCTAATAATAAAAATTATTATTAAAATATTATTTAATTATCAATAAGTAACATTTAAATGTAGCAGGTCAATGAATGGTCAGTACAGGAATCAGGAGATGAGGGCATATGGTCCTGACTTTGACCCAGCACAATTTGCTTACACATTCTGTTTTCTCTTTATGCCTCACTGGGGTGATTTAAAGAGGAGTTAATATATCAAAAGCCCTTGAGTATTTGGGGAGAGGCCCAGCTGTGCATTTTATGAGTTAAAATGCAAAACATTGAGCATGCAGGTCTCCTTTCATCTTCAGATAAACTGTCCACCACTAGGTGTCTCAGTGGGAGTGTGCGGCATCACAAGCAAGCACGTGAGAAACAGCCGGAGCAATGATGTAATGAGCAGCCATGGGGCATTTTTATCTCCTTTTGCAAAGGGCTTGTAGTAACAATCTTCATGAGTCATTTTTCAGTTGCAGAGTGAGACTAAGTGTGTTTTCCTCTGCTTGGGCTGCTCTAACAGAATACCATAAACCGGGTGACATAAACTGTTGTTAACATTTATTTCTCATGGTTCTAAAGTCTCCGGAGTCAGTGACTAAGATGCCAGCTGCCATAGTTTCTGATTAGAGCTCTCTTCCTGGCTTGGACACAACTGTATTCTCACATAGTAGAGAGAGAGAGAGATCATCTCTCTGGTGTCTCTTCTCCGGACACTTATTAGGACTCTGATTAGGATTAGGCCACTAATGCCATCATGAGGTCTCCACATTCACGACCTGAACACCTCCCAAATGGCCCATATCCAAATACCTTCACTTCGTGGATTAGGGCTTCAACATTTGAATTTTGGGGAGACACAAACATTCATTCCATAGCATACCTATCTATCTGACAAGTTGTGGGGAAAAAGCATTTCCTTAAGTGGACATTTTTTATGTATATAAAATATATAATTGCATATAATTTTATATGTATATGTATCTAATTGTGTGTAAAAGTGCTATATGTATGTATATATATAATTATAATTATTTTAAAATTATCTTTTGTTTCCTTTTTCTTTTTTCTGCCTTCTTGTGAATTAATTCAATATTTTTTATTCTATTTTATTGCCTTTTTGCATATTAGCCTTAGTTCTTTTGTGAGTTTGGCTGTTTAGAGTTCATAGTACATATCTTTAGATTATCACAGTGTGCCATCAATTAATATACCATTTCCTATGTAGTATAGGTATGTAATTAAAGTATATTTCTGATTCCTCCTTCTTGGCTTCCATCCAATTGCTGTCATATTTTAGTTCTATATATTTTTTTAAATTTTACATTAATCATATGTCAAAATAGCAATTACCTTTCAAAGAGATTTTTAAAATAAGAAAAATTTACCATATGTATTTAGCCATTTAGTTATTATTTCTTGTGTCCTTCTTCACTTGATCTTAGCCAAAAGGCTGAGAAGTGATCTTGTGTCCTTCTTTGTGTTATATGTTTATATTTCCCTATTTAATAAGTAACTTTCTTTAGCATTTTTTGTATTTCAGATATGCAGGTAATGAACTATTTCAGACTTTGTATGTCTGAATTTCCCTCCTTTTTTTTTTTTTTGCTTTCAATTTTCAAAGATATTTTGCTAAAAATACAGTTTTCCCTTTCATTATTTTAAAGAGTTCCTCTAATATCTGACAGCTTGCATTATCTCCCCCACCCCCAAAAAAATCTGCTGTCACCCTTATGACATAAGGATGAACATAAGCTGTTTTCTCCCTCTAACTGCTTTTAAGATTTTCTTTTCATCACTGGTTCTTCCCCTCCACCACCCCGCCCCCCGCCCCAGATATACATATATACATACACACTATAATTTACATAATATTATGTACGTTTAAGCTGTACAAAGTATTGATTTGATACTTTTATATATTGCAAAATGATTACCACCATAGTGTTAGCTAACACCTGAATCACTTCAAATAATTACCATTTCTTTTTTGTGGTGAGAACATTTAAGATTTACTCTCTTAGTAACTTTTAATGTCATTATATAATGATAAAGAAGTCAATTCATCAAGAGGATACAACAGTTGTAAATATGTATGCACCCAACATAGAAGCACCTTAATATATAAAGCAAATATTAACAAACTTGAAGGGAGAAATAGACAGCAAGGCAGTAATGGTAGGGGACTTCAGTACCCACTTTCAATAATGGATAGACCATCCAAACAGAAAATCAGTAAGAAAACATTGTTTTTAAATTACCCATTAGACCAGATGGACTGACTGAGACATTTTCAGAACATTCCATCCAACAGGAGCAGAGTACACATTCTTCTCAAGTACATATGAAACATTCTTCAGATTGGATCATATGTTAAGCTACAAACAAGTCTTAATAAATATAACAAGATTGAAATCATGTCAATCATGTCCAGGATACTTTTCGACCAAAATGGTATGAAACTAGAAATCAGTTACAAGAAGTAACCTAGAAAATCCATAAATATATGCACATGAAACAAAATACTCTTGAACAACCAGTGGGTCAAAGGCAAAATAAGAAAAAGAAATAAAAAAACCTTTTTTTTTTTTTTTTTTTTAAATATTTTTAAGTAGGCTCCATGCCCAGCCTGGGGCTTGAAATCATGACCCTGAGATCAAGAGTTTTATGCTCTACCAAGTGAGCCAGCCAGGAGCCCCAAATAAAAAACCTCTTGGGAAAAAATCTTGAGAAAAATTAAAATGGAAACATACCAAGACTTAAGGAATGCAGCAAAAGTAGTCTAACAGGGACTTTTATAATGGTAAAAGCCTACATTAACATAAAAGAAAGATCTCAAGTAAAAAAATATAAATAAGAAAAAAATTTTAAAACCTTCGTATGCACATTAAGGAATGAGAAAAAGAGCAAACTAAGTCCAAAGTTAGCAGGAGAGAGAATATAACAAAGATCAATATGGAAATAAATTAAATAGACATTAAAAAGACAATAGAAAAGATCAGTAAAACTAAGAGATAGTTTATTGAAAATATAAACAAAAAAGACCTTTAGCCACACTAACCAAGAAAAAAAGACTCAAATAAATAAAATTATAAATGAAACAGTAGATGTTTACAGTTGATACCACCCAAATACGAAGGATCATGAGACTACTGTGAACAAACACCAACAAACTGGGCAACCTAGAAGAAATAGATAAATTCCTAGAAATGTACAGCCTACCAATACTGAATCATGAAGAAATAGAAAATCTGAACAGACTAGTTACTAGTAAGGAGTTTGAATTAGCAATTAATAACCTCCTACCTAAGACCAGTTGGCTTCACTGGTTAATTCTACCAAACATTTAAAGAAGTCTTACCAACCCTTTGCCAAATCTTCCAAACATTGGAAAAGAAGGAATACTTTCAAGCTCATTTTACAAGGCCAGCATTACCCAATACCGACACCAGACAAAGGCACAGCAAAAAGAGAAAATTAAAGGCCAATAGCCCTGGTGAACACGGATGTAAAAATCTTTGATAAAATATTAGCGAGCTGAGTTCATCAGTTACATTAAAAGGATAATATACATTGGGGCACCTGGTATCTCAGTCGGTTAAGCATCATCTGACTCTTGATCTCAGCTCAGGTCTTGATCTCAGTGTTGTGAATTCAAACCCCATGTTGGGCCCCACGCTGGGTGTAGAACCTACTTAAAAACAAAGCAAAACAACAACAACAAAAAGGATTATACACTATGATTAAGTGGAATTTATTCCAGGGATGCAAGGATGGTTCAACATCTCAAGTCAATCACATTAACAAAATGAAGAGTAAAAATCATATGATCATCTTAATAGATGCAGAAAAAGCATTTGACAAAATTTAATATCGTTTCATGATAAAAACTTTCAATAAAATGGATATAGGGGGAATGTAACTGAACATAATAAAGGCCATAGATGACATGTCCACAGCTAACATATTCAGTATTGAAAATGGAAAAATTTCCCTCTAAGATCAGGAACAAGACAAGGATGCTCACTCTCACCACTTATATTTAGCTTAGTACTGAAATTCCTATCCAGCTCAATTAGGCAAGAAAAAGAAATAAAAGGCATCCAGATCAGAAAGGGAGAAATTAAATTGTCTCTATTTGCAGATGACATGATAGTGTATATAAAAAACCCAAAAGACCATCAAAAGAAAAATCTATCAGAACTAATAGATTTACAAAATCTGTAGGATATAAAATTTATATACAAAACTCAGTTGCAGTTCTATACACTAACAATGAAAGAGAAATTAAGAAAATAATCTGATTTATGATAGCATTAAAAAGAAAAAAATCTTCATTAGTTGTAAGCTATTTGGCTATGATGTGCCATGAAGTTTCTTGTGGTTAGGGTTTGTTGAACTTGAATCTGTGGATTTATAGTTTTTATCAAATTTGGAAAATGGCCATTATTTGGAATTTGGAAATTGGAAATTCATCAAATTTGGAAAATGCCCCTTCTTTGATAACACAAATTATATATGTATTGGGCCACTTGAAGTTGTCTTGCACCTCACCAATTCCTTAAATGTTTTTTTCCAACATTTGCTTTATGTTTCATTTTGTATTGTTTATATTGTTATTCCTCAAATTAACCATTTTTTTTCTCTTGCTGGGTCTAATATGCTATTAATGTCACCCAGTGTATTTTTAGTTTCAGATTTGCATTTTTCATGTTTAGAAATTTTATTTGGGATTTCTAAAATATCTTTTATGTATGTATTTGATAAGCTCAATCATGTCTTTATCTTATTAAACATATGAAATACAGTTATATTAACTATTTAATGTTCTTTCTACTAATTCTTTTATCTGTCATTTCTGGATTTATTTCTATTGATTGATTTCTTCTTCTCATTATGGGTAGCATTTTTCTTCTTTCTTGCATTCCTAGTAATTTTTGAATGGATGAGTGGTATTATAGATTTGTAAATTTTGCCTTGTTAGGAGTTGACTATTTTTGAACTTTATTCTGGGACATAGTTAATAGGAAGGTTTCATTCTTTTGATTCCTGCATTTAAGTTTTGCTAGGTGGAATCAGAGTAGTCTATGGGTAGTATTTCCCTCAAGACAATGGCTATAACTTTCTGAGTAGTCTACCTGATGACCTATGAATTATGAGCTTTTCCACATTGGTCACATATTATTCTTGGCCTTGTGTGAGCTTGAGATTGTTCTCATTCCCCCTTCTATGTGATCTTTTCCTGGCATCTGGTTTTATCTTTATGTGCCTGTGCCAATTAGTATTGAAGGTCCAAGGGGACCCACACAGTGCCATATACGGAGAATATGCTTTGGAGTTACACAACCTCACTTTCTAATTCCAGTTCCGCCTGTTACTAGCTGTGTAATTTTGGTCAATTTAAATTTCCTTAGCTGGGAGAAATTTCATTTCCTCCTTGTAAAATGGGAATAATAATAATTTATTTGAAAAAATGGGAATAATCACACTAATAATGACTGTGGAGGATGACTGAAAGGATAACTATTGCTTGGACCTAGCACAGTTCCTGGCAGTAAGTTTTAAATGTCACTGCAAAAGTAATTGGAGATAGTGAATAATGCTAATAGAATATAGTTATTAGTTTTTTTTATTTTTGTTTTTAAATTTTTTAATGTTTATTTTTGAGAGAGAGAGACAGAGCATGAGCAGGGGAGGGGCAGAGACAGAGAGGGAGACACAGAATCCAAAGCAGGCTCTAGCCTCTGAGCCGTCAGCACAGAGCCTGACGTGGGGCTCGAACCCATGATCTGCAAGATCATGACCTGAGCCAAAGTTGGACACTTAACCAACTGAGCCACCCGGGCACCCTGGTAATAGAATATATTAAAAGGGGACACACTGTTCAAAATTTGGAAACAAAATTAATCAGAAATGGATATTATCTGTATTTGGTTATATTAATACATTATAAACTTCCAATTCAGCTTTCTGCTAAAGATGTGCCAAAGAGATAGAAGCAAAAAGACAATCACTATTTTTCTTTGAAGATTCATTGAACCTTAATGCAACTTCTCATTTTACCTTGAGTAAATGTAATTTTTCCTAGTATTTTATTTTTTTCCCAAACAAATTTCAATATTTTTAAAATATATAAGGAGGGTTATATTACTGTTGGCCACAAATTGTCAATGGCAGAACTAAAACTAGAACTCAGGTATCTTTCTGTATCTCCATGCAACCTGACTAAAGCTATCTGAATAATTTTTCTTAAATTATTCATCACAATTTTCCAAAAGCATTGGATTGGTTTTATGTTGCCTTGGTCATTGCAACCTTAATTGGCATTTGAAATCAGAGGTATGATCTTATTGCTGCTTAATTATGTTGTTTTAACTGGTAATAAAAATATCTTCTCCTAATTCAGTTTGTTTTCATTCCAGCATTGACTGTTGAGTCATTATTGTTTGTTTTGTTCCCATGTTTCTTTTGTTCTCTTGCTTTGCTTTACTTACTTTATTTCACTTCACTTCAATTCAAATGTTAGCTGATGTTTGTTTTTACTACATGCAAGCACTGCTTCAGTATTGCGTAGACAATGATAGGACAGCCTGGTGTTTGAAGAGGATCTGTTGACTTTGGTTGTCACTCTGGCTTCACTTGCTCTTATATATGTGGCTTTATCCTTTACCTCTTCTCTTTTGCCTTATCTGCCTTATCTCCCTCTATGTATGATTACTTCATTATAGTCATCCTATTCCTTGTCTCCATCTCCTGCTGTAGGATTCCAATGGCTATCCGCTGCCAAAAAATCAGCAGTGGATGGAAAGGGAGTAGTTACGACAAGTTACTGTTAAAATTGATGATCTATCCAAAATATGCTATGCTTTTCTTGAAATGTACTTTTTCTTGCCATTTTGCTTACTTTAAGATTGATTTGACCATTATTTTGTATTATATAGAGTTTACTTTGGGTTGAACCATTTTGCTTTACCATTTGCTTTTTACTATTTCAATTCCACATCTGCTTTCCTCTCTTTGTTTTTGCCACCATTTCTTTTTTCTCTTTCTTCTTTTTCTTTTTCTCTTTCTTTCTTTCTTCCTTTTCTCTCTTTCTTTCTTTCTTTCTTTCTTTCTTTCTTTCTTTCTTTCTTTCCTTCCTTCTTTTTTTCTCTTTCTTTCTTTCTTCCTTTCTTTCATTCTTTCTTTCTTTCTTTTGTTTTTGCTACTTTTCTGGGAGCAAAGTTTTGCTTTGTGGTCCACTTTGGTGTTGGTATTAATTCTATTTTCACTCTTTTTTTTAGTCACAGGAAGTCTATAATGTTATCAGTAAATTATTAAGGTGGTATCTATTGAAATGTTAGCAGCTATTCTGTCTTGTATGTAGTAGATAGATTCTGGCTCAGATGCATTTACTTCAAATCTTTAAGAATTTATTAAATACCTTCTGAATTTTGCATTTTACTGAGTGCTACTCATATTAAGGTATCCTTAAGAAATTTGTGGTCTTTTAGAAGTGTGCACAGGACATCAATATATAATGAAGTGCTGGAGAGACTAGTATGAATAAATATTATAGGCTATAAGAAAAAATGAAGATTAGTGTGGGTTGAAATTAGTCATTAAAAGACACTTGATAGTGGTGGTATAGTAGGATTGGAGGATTAGTTTTACTAGATGCAAAGTTATTATGCTGGAATCTGATATAAACTACTTTACAAAAAACTTAGAAGATACTGATCTTAAAAGATGCCTATCTTTCAGATGATCTTAAAATTCTCACTATGATTCACTAAGGTATCATTTTATTAAATCATATTTGTGAATGTAGTGAAGACTTCTAGCTGTTCTCTGAAACCTGTTCTTTTCTTCTTGGCATTAATAAAATTGTGACTGAAAAGTGATTGTCCAGCTAGAGACTGTATTACCTAGCTCTCCTTGCAGCTAGGCATGTTTTATTTTGTTATATGAGAAAGAAATTAATTATTTACTCTTTAAGTGACTGACCTCTGTTCCAGTCTCTGGTCTGCCCAAATTAACATAGTGGTATTCTACCAAAACAGAGTACAAGTTTAGAATAAATTATCCAGCTCTAAGATGAGTAAGACTGCCATATGTTTTGATATAATTTTGTGGGATATGTTCTATTTGGAAAATTGTTAACTCTAATTTTATCTGTTTATTTCTTTTTTTTAAACTTTTCACTTAAAAATGTTTATTAAGGGGGCGCCTGGGTGGCTTGGTCGGTTGGGTGTCCGACTTCGGCTCAGGTCATGATCTCACGGTCCGTGAGTTCAAGCCCCGCGTCGGGCTCTGTGCTGACCGCTCAGAGCCTGAAGCCTGCTTCTGATTCTGTGTCTCCCTCTCTCTGCTCCTCCCCAGTTCATGCTCTGTCTTTCTCTGTCTCAAAAATAAATAAACGTTAAAAAAATTTAAAAAAAGTTTATTAAAATAAAGATTAAACCTGCAAAAAAGAATTAACAGAATGCAGCCCTTTGTAGCCCTTTTCTCCTTCAAGAAAGAAGAAAGGGAAGGGAAGGGAAAAAAAAAAGGGAAGGAGTACCTGTTTCTTTAAAGTCTCATTGACTTGAATCATGGATGGTATCATCTATGACTCAGTCAATTCCAGATATCCAAGAGAGCCATGTTTAGCTTTCCTTCTCAGCTTTAACTATTGCTTATTAGTTTCGTATTCTGTTACTTTTCTATGAGCCACCATGTCCATTACAAAATACATAAGAAATTGTAGTAGTTCTGACTAATGTCTTAAACTGTGCTTGTACTGAACAATTGAGACTGTCTCTTGTATTTTCAACATCGATTCCAGTCTGGGCTGCTGTTTTGTTTGTTTTGTTTTGCTTTGCTTTGTTTTGTTTTGTTTTGCTTTGAACAGTTGCAGAAAACAGTAAATAAGTATATTTATTAAACCTGATTGTATCAGTCCTGAGGTCCTGAGGCAGTCCCACTTAAGAACCACCCTGAGTCCATGAGTATAGATTGTATGGCCAACTGAACTATGACTTCAGGAGATTTATTCCAAAGGCTGTAGCTTGTTATTCTGCTGTTTCCACAAAGGATGGTTAGTAAAAGTAGAGAAAACAGTGAATGTGAGACCAAAACATTCTGTAACTTGATAGTACCTGATCAGAGATTTGCTGGGGGAGGAAATTGGCAATGGTAGCTAAAGGGATATGAGAAGGTTTAGGGTGAATTCATGGACATCTCCCATCCCTAAGTCACTGAGGTACATTTTTGAAGAGATCTCATTTTCCTATGTAAAATGAAGGAATTTAACAGATTGTCTCTAAGATAACTTCCAGATTTCATATTCTGCATTTCTGTAGGGTTTTTTTTTTTTTTAACATCAGTGTTCGTATGGACCAGAGAAAAGGGAAAATCATTAAACTTTTACTGGCTTGTTTTTGTTGACTACTAACCAGTTATTTTATTGGTTAACAATAATTCTTTTATTGGAATTAACCAACTACCAACAAGAAATGTTAGGAACAGTAGTCAGATAGTCAGAGGTAGGGTATGTACATATGTATCTCTATCTATCTATCTATCTATCTATCTATCTATCTATCTATCTATCCATCTATCTACATAACATTTAGGATGTGCCAGATGCTGCTGTTATCAATTTATAAATATTATCTTATTTAGTATCACAACAATCCTAATGAAGTAGATACTATTATTTCTCCATTTTACACTGAGGCATGGGAAGGTAAAGTAACTTTCCAAAAGTCACACAGCTAATACCTGGTGAATTGAAATTCTAGCAGTCTGGCTCCAGAGTTAGTGATTTTAAGCACAATGTTATATTGTTCAAAAAAAAAAAAAAAAAAGAAAAGAAAAGGAAAGAAGAAAGATCCAAGAAAACTCGAAATGATAAAGGAGAAAGAACAAAAATATCCACTTTCTTCCCATCCTCATGCTTTAAAGTATACATGTGTACATTAAAGTAATATATACTAGAATTTATTGTGTTCTTATTCTACTTTCCTGGAACTGTGTAATGATCATCCCATATACTATCCATTTTAATATTCACAACTGCTCTAAGAAGTGGTGCTGTTAGATTGAATCATATAAAATTACCCACATTTGGCCATTTCTGACTTAGAAAAAATGACAATATATGGGGTGGCTGGGTGGGTTCAGTCAGTTCCACGTCTGACTTTGGCCCAGGTCATGTCTCATGGTTCATGAATTTAAACCCCAGTGTCAGGACAGAGCCTGCTTCGGATCCTCTGTCACCCCTTTCTCTGCCCCCCACCTCAAAAATAAAATCATTAAAAATGACAATATTATGGGCATCTGGGTGGCTCAGTCGGTTAAGTGTCCAACTTCAGCTCAGGTCATGATCTCGCAGTTCACAAGTTCAAGCCCCACATCGGGCTCTGTGCTGATAGCTCAGAGTCTGGAGCCTGCTACAGATTCTGCATACACTTTTGCACATACTCAGAATGGCACTGCTTGCTGTGGCTTCTTCTTAGCATCAAGTTTTCTTTAGGACCCTCCTACTTGAAATGTATTCTGTGGATCAGCAGCATTGGCATTACCTGATAAAAATGTGGAATATCAGGCCCCACTCAGGGCTACTGAATTAGAAACTGCATTTTAACAGAATCTCTATTAATGTACATTAATTGATAAGCACTGCTAGGGCATTCCAAAAGGCTACCTAAAAGCACAAAACACTGGCCGCTTTCACATGGTGAGGAAAGGCAGTGTAACATTCTTTAAATGGAAAAAACTGGAGAAGAAATGTATCCTATCAAATACAGGTGATTTTTGAGCATCCAGATCGGTGGGACTGAGAAGAGGAAGTTTGCAACATGTTCAGGAAGTTCAGAATTTGAGATCCTTACTGAAAGAGAGAAGTGAGGGAATAAGGTCTTATCCAAGTGGACAACCCTATGAGGCTTCTTAATCTTTCTGGCCCTCATGTTGACCTTCTATTTGCTCTATCCCCGCCTTATGAAAACCAAGCTCCATTCCTGAAAATGCTTTAAAAGTTTCATTTTTTTCTTTTTTTGTGGGGTTTAAAAAATAATGTGTAAATAAATAATACATTTCAAACACGTTTAAAATAAATGTGTAAATAAAAAGTTTATTCTAATCTAAGGGGATTTACACAGCTCTGATTCACATCCTATTACCTTCAGGGGAATCCTTTACCCATGCTGATAGAGACCTCACAGGAAGAAGTTTTTTGAATTAGGTAGAACATGAATCAGGCCTCGGGAAACCCCAGGAAGTAGAATGGAGAGTTTTGAGAGGACCCAGCTAGTATTTCGGTCGGAGGCAGCAAGTACTAAGGATAACAAAGATAGCTAAGGTAATGAGAAATATGCTGAGACAATAGATCAGACCTCTATAATGTGCTGATGTAATCAGACACCCCCCCCCCCCACCTCCACCCAGTTTAATAGAACTATGAATTGCTACTTCACAGGTAATGGGACGAAAAGAAAGGCAATGAATATCAGTTGATCCACTCTACTTCTAGTTGGATTAGGCAAAGGAAGTTTATATATTAGAAAAGATTAAACCAATGCATATATAATTGCCATCAGTTTTGCACAATAAATGAAAATTATTTTTGTTTCAAGTGGGAATTACTAACACTTGTTTCCAAATTCTAGTGGTACAAAATGATGTTCAGAGAATGTTTCCCACCAAATTCTCAGTTTGTCTCTTAAGGGGCTGTCAAAATTCCTTGAAATTTTTTTCCTGAAGAAATTCATTTCAAAATTTTTGATACAGTGATATCCTACTTATATGCCTTGTTTTCCACTGTAATCTCTCTCTCTCTCTCTTTTGCTAAAAAGTGTATATCGTATAGATTGTTTCGCACCAGTATATTTAAAACTGCCTCATTATTTTTAATAGCTTTGTAGTGGTCTGTGGATATTTGGATGTTATTGTAGTTTACTGAATCAGTCCCGTGTTGATGTATGTTTAGGTTATTTTCAATCCTTTGACATGTCTGTGTGCATGATGAAGATAGTAGTTAAGGATAGAGACTAGAGATGAACTTCCTCAGTTCAGGCTCCTGCTCTGTCAGTTATTAGTGGGGAATTGATTGCATGTTCTGTGCCTTCTGACACATGGTAAGCAGTATGTAAGGGTGAGCTATTTTAACTTAAGGTAATAATATCTCCAGGATAAATGTCCAGAAATGGAGTTGCTGTGTCCGTGGGTATGTGCCTGCAAAATTGTTATAGATGTTATCAAGGTGCCCTTCACACATGTTTGCAGCTTACACAAAGAGTAATTGTATCTTTTTCTCCATATTCTTTCCAGCATTGAATATGTTCAGCAGGTTGGGAAACAAACCTTTAATTTGTTTTCCTGTTTATTAACCAGTTAAAATGCTTACTGCTAGTAAAGTGTAGGGAAGATTGAAGGAAAACCCAAAGCTGAAGAATAGGATTAAAATAAACTCTTCTCCATTTTTTTCTAGGGTACATTTTATCATTGCAAGTATTAAATATATTTCAGTTTTCATCAACTATGAGACCCCAGTAAAGCTTCAAATTTTTTGTCTTATGAGGCAAAGACTAACTTGTTTTTCTGCAGTATTCTATTCTCCCCTCGTGTGCATGGGGCTAGACTGTATTTCCCAGTTGCCTTGCATTTAGAAGAGGCCATTGACTAATTTGTGGCAATATAAAGTTGGTGAAAATTGTGCACTCACTGCCAAGCCTAGCCCCCAAAATATTCTTTATTATCTTCTGCTTCTCTTTCTTTAATCACTGGGCAGCCAGATGAAGAGGATTCTGGAAGATTCTCAAAGGCCTTAAGGGATGGTGGAGCCACTGGACGGAAGGAACCTGAGTTCCTGTATGACTATGTGGAGGAGAGCACACTCCAGGGTCCCTACTATCAAGCATCAGAATGCGCTATCAGTAAGAAAAAAATTGTTTTGTAAGGCCACTGAGTTTCGTGGGGTGTTTGTTATAGCAGTTTAGACTACTCCAGTGTTTCTCAACATTATTTTTTTTTATCACTTCTCATGGTAGATTTATTAGACTTTTTTTTCATAATTTCCCCCTTCATGAAATTTTAATACCACAAGTATAACATTTTTCTGTTTATGAACTATATGCATATCTGTGCTTTTTAACTAAAGACAAGGATTTTTTTTGCTCCCACCCCCTTGCCAAGAACCAATTTTTTCTCCCACTCCCTGCCCCGCCCCCAGGGGTGCTGTTGATCCCATTGGTAATGCATAGCCTATCCTAACTAATGAACTTTGAAAAACACCTTTAATTTTTTCTTGGGGTAGTTCAAGACAGTACTACTGGGAAATAAAGGAGGAAAAAGATTGGCTGAACTTCCAGGAGTTCTTTTCACTCTAAGTTTCTGGACAGCATTTATAATCTTCATAAATGCCATGATTTGCATGATAGTCACTGCCAGGAATTCTAACAGAGCACATGCCCTTAAACTCACTGATTGCAATGCATTGATTCTTCTGTTTGTATGTGGGTGAGGGGGGTGGGAGCTGGAGAGGGAGTGGGGAATGGGAAGAATGGCCTGGCCTATTATGCATTATGGTCATTTTAATATGACCAGATTGAATAATTATCATCACATACCTCACCCAGCGCCTTATGGGAGTGAGCTGAGGAGGGATGAGAAGGCTTCAGACCACTGAGTGATTAACACAAGGCTGCTTGGGTAACTGGCTTCTAGTATTTTATATTTGATATAATTTTTTTAGTTTATTTATTTATTTTTGAGAGAGAGAAACAGAGAGAGAGGAGCAGAGAGGGAGAGAGAGAGTTCCAAGCAAGCTCTGTGCTGTCAGCCTGTAGCTGGAAGCTTGTGGGGCTTGATCTCACCAACCATGAGATCATGACCTAAGCGGAAGCCAACAGGCAGATGCTTAACCAACTGAGCCAACCAGGCGCCCCCTATAGGATTTTATATTTGAAAGGACACTGTCATCTTTACTTTCGCTGTAAAATAAGTGTCTCAGAAACTTCCTAAGGGAGTAGGAAGGCATAGAGACAGGCACAGGAGCTCTTTTTCTATGCAGCGAGTACTCTGTGTGATGCACACAAGTGATACATTCTTGCTACCACTTGTTATTTTCTATTTTTTCTTTTTTGTAGTAGCCATCCTAATGGGTGTAGGTGTTACCTGTGGTTTTGATTTTCATTTCCTTAATGATTTATGAGTTTCAGCGTCTTTTCATATGCTGTTGTATATTTGCCTTGAAGAAATGTCTATTCAAATCTTTGGCCCATTTCTATTTAAACACCAAGATCTGAGTCTTTGATTTTTATTTTTTTCAGCATTATTGAGGTCATATAAAATTGTAAGGTATTTAAAGTATACATCATGGTGATTTGACATGTGTATACACCGTGAAAGGATTCCTAGCGTCTGGTTAATTAATGCATCCATCACCTCACAAATTTGCCCTTCCTTTGTTTGGTGAGAACATTTAGGTTCTGTTCTGTTAGCAAATTACACAATAACAGTGGTATCAACTATAGTCATCATGTTTACATTAGATCCTCAGATCTTATTCATCTTACAGCCAGAAGTTTGTCCCCTTTTAACAGCCTCTTCCTGTTTCCCCCATCCCTTACGTCTGGCATTTTGCCCTTTTTAATGGAGTTAATTTGTTGTTTTTTTTTTGTTGCTGTTGTTGAGTTACAAGAGTTTGTTTGCTTGTTGCTGAGTTATAGGAGTTCACTACATATTTTAGATGATAACCTCTTATCAGATAATAGGATTTGCAAATACTTGCACAAATTCCTTTTGTTGCCTTTTCACTCTGTTGATTGTGACTATTGATGCACTGCTATTTCACTTTAAATTCCAATTTGTCTAATTCTAAGTGAGGTTTTCATTTTTATCGTATTTCTTTTTCTGCCAACTGCCTATTTTTGTTTTTTGCCTACTTTTTTATTTGGAAATTTGGATTTTCTTATTGAATTGAACTAGCCTTTTCTCCTGCTGATATGTTGAAAATAGTTTTTATTTGCCATATGTCTTTTCAATTTGTTAATTGAATTTAATCTATAAAGATTGTTTTTAAAAGTTTTTTCACTGCCAGATTTGACAATCTTTTATTCCATGATTTAGAAAAACTGGAAGTCTTGCTTAGCTAAGATTGTATATAAATGCCAAATATATGTACATATATATACACATTATTTAAAAATTTTTTTAATGTTTATTTTTTGGGGGAGACAAAGAGACAGAGTGGGGGAGGGGCAGAGACAGAGGGAGACACAGAATCTGAAGCAGGCTCCAGGCTTTGAGCTGTCAGCACAGAGCCTGATGTGGGGCTCGAACCCACAAAGTGCAGAATCATGACCTTGGCCGAAGTCAGACTCTCAACTGACTGAACCACCCAGGCGCCCCTATACGCATTATTTTATAGCACATTATTTTGTAGTTTCACTTTGAAATTTTTAAAGGTTGACATCTGATTATTTTCCTTGTTTGCTGTCCAGCTGACCTCGTACTCTTTATTAAATAATCGAGTTAACTCCTACATATTTAAAATTCTGCCTCTGTTATATATTGATTATATTATTTTACAGAGTTTCTTATGAATAACATTAAAATGTTTTTAATTATAAACTTTTCTGGATTCTAGATAGCTAGCTGCCTGTCTATGTATTTCATTTTCATTTACAAAAATATAAGGGACCATGGGGAACAAGATATAGGGTTATTGGAGAAAATGGGAAAGAGAGTCTTTCTCTCCACTCTATACTCCCATGTATATTTTGAGTCTATTACCAGTTGCAAGTATAGAGATATTGAAAAATAAATAAATACATTTAAATTGCATGTAAAAATCAAACACCCCCTCTCCTCTCCCCTCATTACCCCTGCCTCCTCACAAGTATATTCTCTTACCCTTTAGTCCCTAGCATTCCCCAGAATGTTCTACCTCTCCTAGTCCTTGGGGCCTGAGGCAATATTCAGTTCCCTAAAATGAAAACTACAGGACACTTTTTGTTTCTACCTTCCTGACTGTCCATGTTGAGAAAATGTGGAGTTTGCTTTGAGAGGTGGATGGAGCTCCAGAGAGGGGAGGACAATGAAAGTCACGGGCAGTTTACACATGCTTCCAGGATGTCAACTTGTAGGAATGTAGGATTCTTGGTAAGAGATCCAGAGAGAGCTTTTGAGACTCATTATTATTACCCATGTCATCACCAATGATAAAAGTCTAAACAGCATTTCATAAGTGCATTCTGTGCAATTATAGTTTCTCAAGGTACTCTTTAATTTTTTTTTTCCCTTGTGACCAATGAAGTTTGCAAAACAAGTAACGTTATCTCCAGTTTGGAGAATGATGATGGTATATAAATTTGTGGTGTCAAAGAAATGAATGGGGCATTGGACATTCTCTTTTCTTTCCTTCTATTCTGTGCAGAAATGTAGTCCATGATATCTCTTATCTATTCTGAGCCCTTCCAGTGACTATTTCTCTCTTCATGAATTAGGGTTTTGGTTTCAAGCATTGAGCCTAACCGGCTATTTGAAATAGATTTTTATCTTATTGTAAGTCTTTTATATTTCAATTCATAAGGGGAGTTTGCCTACAATTTCTCTATTAAAATTCCTTGAGATGGTAGAGAGTCTCAATAAGATGCACAAAAATTTGTCATCACATCTCTCCATAACCCCATCATCTTTATTTCATTTGGTCTCTCCTCCTTCCTGATAAAGTCACATTTACCGGCCCTGAATTTCATTATGGACCTTGCTACGTCAATTTTTCATTTTCTCTATTAATATGCTTATATTTCCCTCTAGATTTCGAAAAAGTATTCACTTTCCTAAGATAAATTGCTCTGTGTCCTGGATCTTTTTTTTTCTTTTTCTTTTTTAACTCCAGTGAAAATCTTAGGCTCAGACTCATCTCATTGTCATCCTTGCCTCTTCCTCCTCGGGGATCCTTCTCCCCTGACTTAAAAATGTTGTGGTATCTGTCTCTTCTTTATAAAATATTTTCTCTCACTTTCATTTCACTACCAAACTTTTTAATAAAAAACCCACAGCCATGTTTTCACCACTTATTCTCTCTTTAACCTGTTGTGATCTCACTGCTATCTCAAAAGTGTTGTCCTGATACTCAGCCATGAACTAATAACTAAATTTAGAGGAGTTATTCTTGGCTTGAATTTCTTGGAGACTAGAGCTAGAGAGCATGCTGTTCTTGAAACTGTAGATTTGTGTCATTCATTAATCTAGTACAACTATGTTTTAAGTGTTTTACATATATAACTCATTATCACCATACTTTATGAGGTGGTATCATGATTACCCCCATTCTAAAGATGAAGAAACTGAGGAATGGAGAAGTTAAGGCTGTACCTTAAAGTCCAGGTCAAATGACCTTTGCTCATTGCTCTCTCATTTCTACTTATTTTTCTGGCTTCTTCTTTTTTTGCTGGCTTCCCCTTCTACCACCTTTCTGTGTGCATTCCATGGCTCACAACAGCTGTTTGTTTTCATTTTCTCTCTCTATTCACTTGCCTTCAATAAAATGGCATGGTCTTATCAATAACACTATCATTGGCACACTTTGTTTATTCTGGATTCAAAGTTGTGGTTTATTTGATTGCCCACATCTAAATGGTCATTTTAGTTCCCTTTTGCTATTGCATTTATACCCATGTTTTAAGATCTAGCCTTTTCTGATCTCCTCTTTCTTCTCTGGATTCCTACAACTCTTATTGTTTGGAATAATCAATTTGGTAATAAATGACCTATTGCATTATGCGGTTGTTTCTTATATGTATGTCTTGCCTTTTCCACTGTATAAGAAATTGTTGGAGGAATGAGGCTCTGCTTTTTAATTAATTGATATTCTTTCTGTCATTAGTATTTACCATCTAACATAGTGGTGAATACATGAGAGACAGTTTTCAGCTAACTCCCTTGTTTTCAAACAAGATAAAACAACTATGGCTAATATAAGCAAAAGCAAATTGTGGTAAGGATTTGGGAAGTTCTTAGAGCTGATGGGAGCTAGAGCCCAGTGGTCCTCCTGTCAACGATCAGAATGCTGCTGGTGGTCAGGATAGGATTCCAGCCACTTTCAGTCTCTTAGACTCTCTGCTAAAGATGCAAGCGACAGCAAAGAACATCCTAATGACCTAGCTGAGATGTCATACTCCTCCACCGAGGGAGGAAAGTTTACTAATTAGAATCTAACCAGGTTGTATTAAACAGGAAACAGGTCATTTCTCAAAAAAATCTACATTGTTGTTAAGAAAGGAGAGAGGGTGTTGGGAAACAAACTCCCCAAAAGTTGGGGAATAAACATTTGCTGAATGAATGAGTTAATAACCTTGTGACATGAATCACTACATTAGGTTTGGTTTTGCAAGAGTAGGGGCAAAAATTCAAAAGCAGAGAGCCATGCCAGTCAAGCATGTTGTAAGGATAAATTTAGAAACTCCAAAGAAAGCAGGCCCTCATTTGGATATTTGGATTCCAGACTTCTAAAGGATAAGTCAGAACATTTGATCATATGTCATCTGAACTACACACAGCCTGCATCTAAAATTTAGGAAGAAGTTGGGGCGCCTGGGTGGCTCAGTCGGTTAAGCGTCTCACTTTGGCTCAGGTCATGATCTCACGGTTTGTGAGTTTGAGCCCCGTGTGGGGCTCTGTGCTGACAGCTCAGAGTCTGGACCCTGCTTTAGATTCTGTGTCTCCCTCTCCCTCTGTCCCTCCCCTGCTCATGCTCTGTCTCTCTCTGTCTCAAAAATAAAGAAAACATTTTTTAAAAAATTTAAAATTTAGGAAGAAGCTGAATGCTATGGAAGTTGGTCTCAGGGTCAACATGTCAAATTGTAGAGTTTTAACTCTGCTCTTCCAGTGAAAGAAGAGATTGAAATAGATGAAATTTGAAGTCTCGCCAGTTAAAAATTCTGCCTTTTCAGAGAGAATCTCTCATTCATATTTGATATAGTTTTTGAGATGGGTCATGATTAATTATCACTTGCAGGAACCATGATAGAATATGTTTATTGGTTTCTTATCTAGAAACGCCAAATGTCTCTTTAGTAAACTCCTCATAGACTTATCCAGATCAGTCCTGAGATGTTCATATGAGATTATACCCCTCTCTACAATGGGCCTGACTATTTTCTGGCCCCAGTCATGTTGTTCCTCTTTGAATAACATAGGTCTAATTTTTTGGCACATCTACTAGGATTATCGCAGTAACAAAGCACAGAACTTTGGCTGCCACTCTCCAGATTTGTGCGAAAGCCTCATGGCCTCATCTAGGATAGGTTTTTGTCCCTTCACTGGCCTTCTTTTTATTAAAATGGCAATTTTCCAGCTCGTAGGATACAAATCTTTAGTCTTGGTTTTTAGGTACCCTTCTCTTAATTTAGAGAGATATGGCTGACAGTTACATGATTTTGTAAATATACATGGTGCCAGAATTCCAGCCCACCTGTATACCATTTATGTGAAACTTAATCTCAGGGAATTATTTCAGGGAAGTTGGCCCTGACTAAGCAAACATTCACATTAAGGATTTTAAAGTTGAAAAATTCTCCCATAGTTTACAGCTTCACCCAGATAAATGATGATACATAATCAACATATGGTTGCATATGGATATGATTCTTTTCCTGTGAACAAAGCAGTGAAACGCAGGTAAAATTTCACTAAGGTGCATAATGTTACAAAGAACGAACTGTTATAATGAAGTGATTTTAGTGTCCTTACAGTGAGTAACAAGGTTTTATGGATGTCATAGTTCCTTTCATCCCCGTCCCCAACCTCCTACCATCATATATAGTTATGCAAGTTTTGCTCTGCACCTCCCTAGGGGCCATAATTCACATTGCAATCTAAGTAAATGAGGCTACCTTACCTTGATTTATACAAGCACAACCTGTGCAGGTTCACATGGTGCTCCAGCTCTGCACATTCACACAAACACAAGAATCTCCAGCCGTATAAAACCCTGAATACAACAAGTAATCTCTCAGTGCCATATCTTTTTACTTGTGGTTACTTTTGCTTTAACTGTCCTTCCATACTTCATCCTTCCGGCTTGCTTTATCTCTTTCTTTAAGATACATTTTAAGTTTTATAATTCATCAAACTGAGACATAACAATTGTAATATATATATTATGTTATATATTGCTAGATACATGTCACCTTAAAATTTTTATTACTGTTACACTTACAGTGCTTTATTGCACTCATCTGCTTTTCTTACTGGAGTTTGAGTTTCTGAGTATTAAGGGCCATGAGTTAGATATCTTGCAAGCTCAACAATGATCATGGCACCTATCACACCATAGGTATATCATGAATGTTTCTGAATAAATGGTTGAAAAAATGTATGATAAATGCTTTTTTAGATCTGTGTTTTTGTAAGTCAGTCTAGTGCAAGGTTAAAGAGGACAGTGGGGCCAGTGATGTAGTCGTTTAGCTGTTTGCTTGCATTTTGTCCTATGGAGTGACTTGTGTTCTTTGTTTTGTATTATCTTTTTGTTTTTTCTAAAAAGAGTAAAGGTGGTTTATGCATACACATAAATTATAGTAGGATAAAAAATACTGCTGAATAAGTATGAGTGAAGGTAAAATCAGGATAAGAAATTAAGATGTAAAAGGTACACAGTTAATTTAAAAATCCATAATACAGGGGCGCCTGGGTGGCTCAGTCGGTTAAGCCTCCGATTTTGGCTTTGATCATGATCACTTGGTTTGTGAGCTTGAGCCCCACTTCCGGTGAGCTTAGACCCCGCTTTAGAGAGAGAGAGTGTGTGCACACTTGCACACTTGCACCAGCCGGGAGGGGCAGAGGGGAAGGGGAGGGGGAGGAGGGAGGGGAAGAAAGAGGGGGAGGGGCAGAGGATCCCAAGTGGGCTCTGTGTGACAGCAGAGAGCCCCATGTGGGGCTCGAACTCATGAACCACCAACTGTGAGATCATGACCTGAGCTAAAGCCAGAGGCTTAATCGACTGAGCCACCCAGGTGCCCCAAGAAGGCCCATTTTTATTTGATCCTTAATCAGGCTTTTGGACAATGTCATACTTCAAGGTATTTCTACCATGAGTCACCCTCATGCTAAGTGATGTGGTGGGCAAACTGTTAACTAAACACTATGATAAATAAAATGAATTTTTCAGTTTTCATTATTGCTCAAAATAAGTAGATATCATGATGTGAACTTACAACACAGAAAGAATTATTTTTAAGCAGCCAAAGCAATGTGTTATAGGTATACCTCTTTGATGCTATGCCCAGATGCAAGATAAAATCTAGGACACCTGGAAAAGTGTATAAATTATACATTATTTTAGGCAATCATCCAAGAATATTATGTCTCACAACCGAGCAAATAGTAAACATTGTCCATTAAGGTTTGATTTATAGATTGTATTATCAAGTGAAAAAAAATGTGAAGTTAATATGCTTTTGTCAAAAACCATGGGTATATTAACTCATTCTAAGATATATATCTGAGTGGATGATCATCTCAAAGCCACATGGAGATGGGCTGAAAGTGAGTTTTGGGTCTACTGTAGTATGTTGGAGAGAAGCTGCCAATGGTTTCCTGATTTTTTAGCCAGAAATAGTTAAAATAATTTTAGGTGTCAAATTTTCAAAAGACTAATTAGGAAACACTCTATATGATCATAAGTAATTGAAAACAAAGTAGCTAACTTTTAGTTATTATAATTTACTGGTGATTTCTTCAAGTTGATTTAAACTTAAAATATACCTTTTTGATACCGTATTTGGAAAACCCAAAAGACTCCACCAAAAAACTGCTACAACTGATATATGAATTCAGCAAAGTTGCAAGATATAAAATCAATGTACAGAAATTTGTTGCATTTCTATACACCAATAATGAAGCTTCAAAAAGAGAAATCAAGGAATCAATCCCATTTACAATCTCGCCGAAAACCATAAAATACCTAGGAATAAACTTAACCAAAGAGGTAAAAGATCTAGATGATAAAAACTGTAGAAAACTTAAGAAGGAACTTGAAGAAGACACAAAGAAATGGAAATGCATTCCCTGCTCACAGACTGGAAGAACATTGTTGAAATGTAGATACTAGTCAAATTTCCAATGTAATCCCTATCAAAATAACACCAGCATTTCACAGAACTAGAACAAACCATTCCAAAATTTGTATGGAACCAGAAAAGACCCCAAATAGCCAAAGTAATGTTAAAAAAAAGAAAACCAAAGCTGGAGGCATTATAATTCTAGACTTCAAGCCATATTGCAAAGCTGTAATCATCAAGTCAGTATGGTATTGGCACAAACACAGATACATAGTTCAATGGAACAGAATAGAGAACCCAGAAATAGACCCACAAATGTATATCCAACTAATCTTTGACAAAGCAGGAAAGAATATGCGATGGAAAAAAGTCTCTTCAACAAATGGTGTTGGGAAAACTGGACAGCAAGATGCAGAAGAATGAAACTGGACCGCTTTCTTACACCATTCACAAAAATAAATTCAAAATGGATGAAAGAGTTAAATGTAAGTCAGGAAACCATCAAAATCCTGGAGGAGTAAACAGGCAGCAACCTCCTTGACCTCAGCCACAGTGAATTCTTACTAGACATGTCTCTGGAGGCAAGAGAAACAAAAACTATTTTGTTTAAATAGAACTAGATCACTAATGAACTGTTGGGACCTTATCAGGATGAAAAGCTTCTGTACAGTGAAGGAAACAATCAACAAAACTAAAAGGCCACCGACAGAATGGGAGAAGATATTTGCAAATGGCATATTGGATAAAGGGTTAGTATCTAAAATCTATAAAAAACTTTCCAAACTCCACACCCAAAAAACAAATAATCCAGTGAAGAAATGGGCAAATGATGTGAACAGACATTTTTCCAAAGAAGACATCTAAATGGCTAACAGACACATGAAAATGTGCACAATATCACTCATCATCAGGGAAATACAAATAAAAACCATGATGAGATACCACCCCACACCTGTTAGAATGGCTAAAATTAACAACTCAGGAAACAACAAATGTTGGCAAGAATGCAGTGAAAGGGGAACACTTTTGCACTGCTGGTGGGAATGCAAACTGGTGCAGCCACTCTGGAAAACAATATGGAGGTTCCTCAAAAAATTGAAAATAGAACTACCCTGTGACCCAGCAATTTCACTACTAGGTATTTATCCAAAGGATACAAAAATGCTGATTTGAAGGGGCATGTGCCCACCAATGTTTATAACAGTGCTATGAACAATAACCAAATTATAGAAGGAGCCCAAATGTCCATCAACTCGAATGATGAATGGATAAAGAAGATGTGGTGTGTATATATATACATATATATATGTATATATATATGTATATATATAAAATGTAATAGTACTGAGTGAAAAAAAAGAATGATATCTTGCTATTTGCAACAACATGGATGGAACTAGAGTATATTATGGTAAGTGAAATAAGTCAGTCAGAGAAAGCTAAATATCATGAGTTCACTCAGATGTGGAATTTAAGAAACCAAACAAATGAACATAGGGGAAGGGAAGGAAAAAAGATAAAAAGAGAGAAGGAAGCAAACCATAAGAGACTCTTTATTTTTAATTTTTCTTAATGTTTATTTTTGAGAGACAGAGACAGAATGTGAGTGGGTTAGGGGCAGAGAGAGAGGGAGACACAGAACCCAAAGCAGGCTCCAGGCTCTGAGCTGTCAGCACAGAGCCTGATGCGGTGCTGGAAGTCACGAGCTGTGAGATCATGACCTGTGCCAAAGTCGGAGGCTCAACCGACTGAGCCACCCAGGTGCCCCGAGACTCTTAAATACAGAGAAGAAACTGAGGGTTGCTGGAGGGGAGAATGGTGGGAGGATGGGCTAAATGGATGATGAGCATTAAGGAGGGCACTTTCAGTATGAGCACCAGATGTTATATGTAAGTGATGAATCACTAAATTCTGTTCTTGAAATACAATCCAAGTTGTATTTAACTTGGATTTAAATACAATTTAAAAATTAAAAAATAAAATAAAATATACCTTTTCATTCCTAAATAAGTTAACCTGCCATATAAGTTTGTTGCATATATACCTATTATTTTTTTCTAAGATATCCACCAAAAATACTGATCTGACTTTGTGGTAGCTTGTTTTAAGGCTATTTTTTGTTGTTGTTTTTGCAATGATAAGTGGTAAAACCTAAATTGAGATCATTCCTCTTTAGTTCATACAATAAATCTGTCATCAACATGTAGGACCACATTCTGTTCTCTCTTTTTTTTAACGTTTATTTATTTTTGAGAGAGAGAGAGCGTGCACAAGCGGGTTAGGGGCAGAGAGAGAGGGAAACACAGAATCTGAAGCAGGCTCCAGGCTAGGACCTGTCAGCACAGAGCCCGATGCAGTTCTTGAACTCACAAACCGAACCCTGAGATCATGACCTGAGCCGAAGTTGGATGCCCAACTGACTGAGCCACCCAGGTGCCTCATATCCTATTCTCTATAGCAGGTAGTAGGGAGAGCATGTAGTCAAATCATTGAAAAGTAGTTTTAAGTCACTAAGGTGCCAGTTAAAAATAAAGAAGATTCCAGTATAATATTGTAGACTGAGCACAGACATTTCTCTCCTCCATCTCTTAGGATCTTTACAATAAGAATAAAAATGGGGGACAGGGAAAGCCTCATTACAATTTTTCTGGGAAAATTTAGAATTATGACCAATTTCCTCTCCTTCCCTACCAAAAACTTTGGGAATGGATACTGAACCTTTTGAAATACATGGGGGTTGGTGGAAGACTTCCAGGGGAAAATGACTTTAAAATTTTTAATTCAGAATTTCCTTAAATGCCCAGGTGGCTGAGATTTATAGATGTTTAAAAAAAGAAAGTATTTCTTCTTGTTTACAAAAGCTACTTATAAAAGTTCAGTTTTGTCAACTATTCAGTTAGACAAGTTAGACAAGTTTATTTATTTAAGCAAAGAATGTGACTGAAGTTAAAGGACACTTCTGACTGCATGGGATTTGTAAATTCATGGGGCATGAAACCTGAATTTACTTATGTACCTAAAAGGTAATCATTGCACATTCCAAGAGACTTGGTTTAATTTATAATCTGGTGAGTGATGTTCTCCAGTAGTATGTAGCAATAAAGTCTTTGCTTATGAGAATTGACTGTCTTCTGTTCTAATATATAGTGAAAAATATGAAAGCTGAGGACATTAATGAATAAGAAATTTCAACAAATATAAAAAGAAGTGGTGGGAGACAAATTGATGGATAAAACATAGTAAATAGCTCCACAGCACAGAATATATCCTGGAAGTTGTATTAGGAAGGTAGGGGCTCATTGTACTGGTGGAGGTCACACAAAATCCATGCTAAGAGTTAGCAAATACTAAGGGTGCAGTGGGATAGGAGTAGAACTGAAGCTAAATAAATTAATTCCAAGTCTTCTTGTGAAAAAAAAGGAAAGCCACACCAGCTACGCAGAATGATATCTGTATTCTTCATTTAAAAATATTTTTAATTGTGGTTAAACAAACATAAAATTTACCAACTTAACCATTTTTAAGTGTGTAGTTCAGTGGCATTAAGTACATTCACATCGCTGTGCAACCACCATTGTCCATCTCCAGAACTCCTCAGACTGCAAAACTGAAATGCCCACTGAACGATATCTTCCCCTTCTCCCCTCATCCCCAACCCACGGCAACCACCATTCTACTTTCTGTATCTATGAATTTGACTACTCTAAGTACCTCATATTAGTGGAATCATGCAGTATTTCTCTTTTTGTGACTGAGTTATTTCACTTCGCTTGATGGCCTCAAAGTTCATCTGCATTGTAGCATGTGTCATGATTTCTTTCCTTTTTAAGGGTGAATATTCCATTGTATGTGTATGCCATATTTTGTTTATCCATTCATCTGTCCAAGGACACTTTGATTGCTTTTACCTTTTGTCTATTGTGAATAATGGTGTACAAATATCTGTGGAACATAGGTGTACAAATATCTGTTTGAGATCGTGCTATCAATTCTTTTGGGTATATACCCAGAAGTGGAATTGATGAATTATATGTAACTTTATTTTAAAATTTTTTAGGAGGCACCATACAGTTTTTCACAATAGCTGGACCATTATATACCCACTTAGAGTTCACAAGTATTCCAACTTCTCCACATCCTTGCTAACAACCTATTATTTTCTGATTTTTTTGACAATAGCCATATCAATACTATGAGGTAGTATCTCATTATGGTTTTGATTTATATTCCCCTAATGATTAGGGATTTTGAAAATCTTTTCATGTACTTATTGGCTATTTGTATATTTTCTTTAGAGAAATGTCTACACAACTCCTTTTCTCATTTTTTAATGTTTTATTTTCTTATTTTTTATTGTTGTTGTTGAGTTATAGGAGTTATTTACACATTCTGGATATTAAACCTTTATCAAATACATAATTTGAAAATGTTTTCTCTTATTCCATGAGTTAAATTTTCGACCTGTTAATTGTGTCCTTTGATGCAAAGAAGTTTTTAATTTTGATGTAGTCCAATCTATTTTTTCTTTCGTTGCCTGTGCTTTTAGTACCATATCCAAAAAATCATTTCCAGATTGTGTTCTTCATTGTTAATATGACTAAACAAGTAACAGATGATCCCAATTTTGTGTAAACTCTTCCAGATAATAACAAAGAGAAACCATTTCCAAACTGCTTTTATGAGTCTTACAATCCTAATACCAAAATAACATAAGGACATTATGAAAAGGTCTTTTTCACTTATTACTAAAAATGAAGAAATTAAAAAATATTAACAAATAAAATCCAATAGTGTTTTAAAAAGATAATAGACTACAACCAACTTGGTTTTATCCCAGAATATAAGGAAGGTTTAATATTAGAAAAATCAATAAATATAACTAACCCCTTAATAGCTTAAAAAAGAAAAATTCATGTAACCAGCTCAAAAACAAAAATCCAGAGGAAAATTTGATAATATTGCCCATTCATTATTTAAAACTCTGTAAATTAGAAGTAGAAGAGATCTTCTTTAACCTGATAAACAGTGAATGCAAAGGCATACCATATAGCACTTAAGACAAGTGAGTTATAATGACATTTAAAATGATGGGGGCACCTGGGTAGCTCAGTCGGTTAAGCAACCAACTTCAGCTCGAGTCATGATCTCACAGTTCGTGAGTTCAAGCCCTGCATCAGGCTCTGTGCTGACAGCTCAGAACCTGGAGCCTCCTTGAGATTCTGTGTCTCCCTCTCTCTCTCTGCCCCTCCCCCACTCACACTCTGTTTCTCTCTCCCTCAATAATAAATAACATTAAAAAATTAAAAAAAATAAGAAGATGGATAAGTCTTGACGTTATTTAATGGCATTGTTTTTATAAGGTTAAAATAACAACATACTTTAAAGAATACATAGATGCAATAAACAATATTAAAAGGAGAGCCTGTGAATGATTAACATAGGATTCAGGAGGATGGCACCTTGAAACAGGGAGGGTAGGAAGATGGGATGGGGAGGCAGCATGCTTATCTGAAGAACTTGGCTTTTGTTTGGGATAGTCCTTCTATAGCAGCTTACTGCAGAGTTAAAAGTAAGGAATCAACCAAAAAAGTGGACCAGGCTTGGAGTGATGACCACCAATTATCATGAATCATGAATCATGATTAATCTAGTTTCATGCACCTGAGGTCAGATGAAAGAAAAATATTTGATCATAATGTGGGGAAGAAAACAGTAGGGTAGTACTTGGAGGAGACAGGCTGGATAAATTTGTTATTTTTTTTTTTTTTAAGAATTGCAAGACTTGAGGATGATTTTATGCTGGTAGAAAAGAGGCAGTAATGAGAATGAGGCTGGGAGATAGTAGAGAAAGAAAATAACCAAAAGGGCAGAGATGTGCTGACCTGGAGGGCTGGAATAAGACCACTGGGAGAGATAAGCCTTTGAAGGGGACATTCTCTTCCATGCTATAAAGAGAGAGGAAGAGAGGTGTGTGGATGTGGAAACCTGTGCAGGTATGATTGCCAGAATTTGAGGGATTTCCCTCTTTTGATTTATATTGTCTCTTTAAAGTGGGAATTAAGGTCATCTTCTGAATAAGAAGGGTGGTAGCTGGGAGTTTGGGGAGAGCTGTGATTGCTTGAAGTGGCAATCCGTTTGATAGCAGTTAAGACCTCTCTCCCCTCCCTTGATTTGTATTTATACTTATATTTATACTTATACTTTTTATTTTTGTATTTATATTTATTTATATATATCTCACATCTTTCTTATACGCTCATCTGTTGATGAACACTTCCCTATCTTGGCTATTATAAACAATGCTGCAACCAACATAGGGGTGCATATGTTTTTTCAGATTAGTGTTTTTGTGTTCTTTGGGTAAATAGTAGTGGATTTCCTGGATCATATGGTATTTCTCATTTTAATTTTTGGAGAAACCTCCATACTGTTTTCCACAGTGGCTGCACCAGTTTGCATTCCCACAACAGTGCAAGAGAGTTCCTTTTTCTCCACATCCTCAGCAACACTTGTTATTTCTTGTATTTTTGATTCTAGCCATTCTGCCTGCTGTGAGATGATACAGAATTGTTGGATCAGTATGTTGTATTCCTGAAACTAATATAACATAGTATGCTTGTTATATTTCAGTTGGGAAAAAAAAAAGAACTCTGACTCAGCTCCAGACACATTGAGATTTGGACTCTGACTCCCAGAGGGAGGGAGCTCTGGGTGTTAACATTTATTTGTTTTAATGGCAATTGTGGTTCTCCTTCTCTTTCCCCTTCTCCTTTGCATCTTATCCTTCTCCTTCCCCAGTTCCAGTTCGAGAATATCTCCAGAAGGACTATATTAATATTTTTCTGTATGAATCAAGGATGGCTGGTGAGTAGGGAGCTAGGTCTCCTCAGGCTTAGCCCAGGTGCCCACCCTAGACCATCCACAGTACACAGTGAGTGGGATCTGTACAAAAGTGCTATCTCCCATTCAAAGAAGCATTTGTCAGAACAAGAGAAGATACTATTCTGGGAAGACAAAATAATAGAAACCCAGCACATTATAATAACTACTGCTGTGGAGATTTGGAGGTAAAACTCAGTAGACAAACAATTTCTGGCTACTCTGGAGGGTCAAAGAACTTCTCATCCTGTGGAAATGTGTTGTATAATTCTATATGATTTTCACAAGCAACACTCAGCAGCTCTGATGCAGATGGGCTTTTGCATTTGTCCACATATTTTTTTTTCCAGAGAGATGTGACAGAAAAAAAAATGGGCCAAGACAGCTGATAATATTGGCAAGATAGAGGATGAAGAGATGGGTGGACAATATAACTAAAGGTATATATATGTGAAAGGAGGTGAGGAGAGGAGGAAGGACTGGGAGAAAACAGAGAATCGAAAAAATTTTGTTGGGAAGGTATATGTGATGGAGCTGACATGGTCTGAGGTCATGATCAAGAATTAATGTTTCCAGAGTGGATAATTATGTGGGATAATAATTTTTAGTATCTGGCTGTAGAAGTAGTTTATAAATGTGTAATAAATACAATGAAAAATGAGAAGTTAAGGAAAGATACTAAGCTTTGGATGGGTCATTCATGTGGTGACTGGCCAGGTGACTGGCCAGTCTGGGGTCAGAGGAGGACATTGAACCAGGTGCTAAAGGCATCAGTTAAGGAGAGGGTGTATACTTCTTTGCACTTGCTAAACTATTACAGTGATGATTAGGAGCTATTTTATCCCCAGGGTCTTCTGACTGGGAATGTACTTTCTTGCCACATATTTATCTCAACATCGCATCATAACACTGGGTATGAAGTCTATTAAAAAGCAATTTTACCAGAGGGAAGTATGGGTTAATGAATCATGAAGTATATTTAATATAATGCTTATTGTGTAGGTAGTATTTAATATTGTGAGAACTATCAAAGTTACATTCTTTGACCTTAAAGAGTTTGTAATTTGTTGTGGAAGTTAGGTTTACATATACAAAGTGAGAGAATAGCAGACTAGCACAGGGTGTAAGTTGAAAAGTAGAGTAAATGTGAACAACAGGTGTGTGGAGAAAGAATAGGCCAATTTTATCAGGCTCTTATATGAACCCTGGAGAAAAGCAATGATATAGACTGCTTTAGGAACTCCTCTATTTGTATGGCTTAGAAATATACATATATAATTTTTTAATCTAAGATAAAAATATATTTTCCAAAAACAGAATACTCTTTTATTCTTTATTCTCTGTTGAAGTGGTCATTAGTTATTTATAATGTTTTAAGTTTTCTAACTCGGGAGAATTCCTAATATCATTATCTTCATCCTTTCCTTTCTCCAAAATATATACCCTCTAATATGGGAATTTCAAAAAGATATTACTCATTTTAAAAAGTAACTCGTAGAAAAAAGTTGAGTTTAGTGGAATGATTTTCTTTTGGTTTCTTTCCCAAATTTTCATAATTTCCATTGATACATGTACAATTGGAGGAATAATATTTTCCACAATCCTAATTTAATGCTGTAGTCTTTATTTAGCATGAAGATAATCAACAGGTTTTTCAGAGGAGCAAGTAAAATTTAAATTATGTTATTTATCAAAATCATGCCCTTTGGCTATTTGGAAGTTTCCATGGTATGCCTTAGCCAAAATGCCTTTTCAGCCAATCACCATATTGTTATTCAGGTCACATTGCTAGAAGACAAGGCCTACCTCTTGCCTTGGCATAATTAACAGTGCCACAGCCAACAGTACCCTTTGCCAATTAGAAAATTCTTTTCAATTCAGAAAAATAAGAAAGGGACCTTTATTGCAATGAGGCCACAATAGTAAAAAAGGATATTTGTCATCACAATTACTTCATACTCAGCAAGTCTTTAGGGCAAACGTTAAGAAAACTTGCAAAGTAACAGTTCCCTTAGATCTTCCAATTTAGAAAGCCAAAGAAAAAAATGATACTTTTACTATTCCTGTTATAGTTCTATCTCAGTACTGTGGCCCAAAATCCTTGACTTGAAATTGAGGGTGGATGAAAGATTAGAGAAAAAATTACAAGTAGAAATTACCACCTTAAGTGAAATAATAATTTAAAAAATTAAGTGATCTGAGGACGGATAATAATGTCTCTGCCAATAGTTTTACCTTTGAATATAAAGTTTGTTTCTACATATGGCTCTTGAGAAAATCCCTGCAGTTGTGTTCCAACTTTCTTTTCCTATTTTCACCTTATCATTGACTGGAAAACATTAAAAACCATGCTTGATCTACAGCATCTATGAATTTTAGCCCTTCCATAGAAAAGCAAACTATTAAGTAAGTACTACTTAAAAATGAAATGTGATTGAAGGGGGAATATGCAAGAAGAGAGGAAAACCCTTCCCTTTCTCCCTCAAGCTGGAGAAGTGGTGGGGTGAACAGACATGTGCCTTCCAGATGCCCTCTCCTATAATCAGAAGAGAGCAAAGTTACTTGAACACTTCTCTGCTCCCCATAGCCAGAAATTCCCAACTGACAGCCGTTACCTTGCTGGCTCTTTCTTGGGGACACCTGGGTTAGGGATTAAGGTAAGTAGAGATGAGTGTACTTCTGTCAGTTATGGATGGATTTTGATGCTTTCAGGCAGCAAGTGTTTTCATCAGGTTCACAGAGAGCTGAAGTTAGTGGGCCAGCTATTCCTCCCACCAGTAGGATGAGAGGGCAGGGGGAAGAGAGTTGCAGGCATACCCCAAACAGGTATCTTTTCCTGTTTTTCTGGTCCAGAGCCCTGAACTGCATTTGCTTCAGGCATGTGGTGTCTGTCCCTTGGCCAGAAGCCTAGCTACAGAGCTCTGATGCAAGGATAGATGATCAATGTTGTGAGTATATTTTCAATAAGTCACTGTGTCAACCAAGCACCCATTTTCCATGCCCAAGGGCCCAATGATGAGCTGTGGCCATTGATGGAGGCTGGACTCAGCTAAAATATATAGACTTCCCAGGTAGGCTAATTATCTTGTACCCCACTTTCCAAACCACTAAAGTTAAACCATTCCTTCAATATTTACTTAGTGAGCTGGGGACCAACTAAGGAAAAGGGTAAAAAGAAAGATTGTCAGTGGCATCCTTTAACTTTTAGATTTCCACTGTCTCCTGCAATCTAGCCTAAACTTGCAAACCCCACTCACCAAAACAAAGTTAGCTGAAGTTAACAGGAATCATTCCTCAGTTAAAGTCCATAGTGAGGATTGTGATAAAGAATTTTCCTTCCTACTTTTAGAGATAGCACAAATGGGTGCCCAGGAAACAATTTCAGTTCAGTCCCATCAAAATTACAGTATCTGGAATTATTCTTTGAATTTGGAGATGTCTTTACTGGTCCTAGTTTTCAATGTGATGAGTTATGAGGCAATGTTTCTACATCATGGTCTTGGGACCAAACTATCTGGGATGGAATACTGGCTCAACTACTTACTAGCTGTGTGAACTTGGACAAACTACTTAACCTCCCTGTTCCTCAGTTTCTTGATTCATAATGTAAGAGTAGTAATGACAGTGCTATAAGGGTGTAAACCTAATATATGTATAGCTCTCTGAATCTCTCCTACCATATAGTAAATACTAATAGCTATTAGCTATCAGAATTTTCCCTTGATACTTTAGTGAGATTTTGGATTGGCTGCATCAGAGGCAGGTAGTATAAATACTTTAAATCTTTGTGGTACAATATTAAAAGATACCAACCTCAAATAATTTTCCCACCAGGCATCTAGAAATCTCATCTATAGATTTCCTCCTTAAAGTCCCTACCTGTGGAGGCATGAATTTTACAAATACAAACCGCTGTCCTTCACATATTTCCATCTTTTGTCCCCACTAAACTACCATCCTGCTCATTCTTCCCTAGGTAAAATAAGAACTCCTCTGTACTCCCAACTTACATTTCAAACAGATTTTCATCTTGGCACTAAATTATATGTTTATTTCTCCTCCTGGACTCTAAATCACTGGAGTGACTCTGCTCTTGCCCCAGTGCTTAGCACAGAGCTCAGTATGTGGTAGGTGAACAAATAAGTTTTAAACAAAATTGATTGAGCTCTTCAGTTCTTAGAATCTCCAAGCTTCCTGATCCAATCTCCCTTTAAGGCTTGAGATCATTTGCACCTCAAACTGGACATCTGTCTGTCGTGATGAATAACTAGTTTCTCTTAAATATCCTCATCCATTTCATTCTTCTCTGAGAATTTCAGAAATACTGAAACATAGTAGAAATAATAAAAGAAATCATCCTTCCAGTCTCAGCTCAAGTATTTTCTGCATGAAACCTTTAAAATCCCTCTTGAAATGGCACAGCCATTCCCTGTTTTCTCATAAATCTTTATTAATAATTATCTATTAATGCTACTCTAATCGCATTGCAATTATGTTTGCCTGCCAGGCTCATTCAATTCTGTGTCTTCATTTATAAACATGGAAAATAGGTGGGATTTGAACACTGGTTGAATGAATGAAAATGTAAGTGAAGAGTTCCAAGAACTCCCCTCATTCATCACAGATGTGAGTTAATTTTTACCTCTGGATAAAAGAGTAAAGAAAAAGACCCTGAGGAAACTGACTTATATGACGACTAATGCTTGTTGGAGGTGATGGAAATGAAGAATTGAGCTGGGAAGATGCCAAATCACAGAATCTTTCTGTAGACAGATTAAGAACATTCAGGGCAGAGGAAGATCCTGGTATCTAAGCATACATGTGGTCTCTGGTCTGTGGGGGTCACAGAAGGAAGGACCATGGGGAAAAAGTACCCTCAAAGAAACTGGGGAGACACCTAAAACACACTTTCCCAACTACTAGATTTTGCTTGGGATAGGTCTGAGGCTTGTACATTGTTTGTGAATAGAGTCATTTTCTGGAACAAAGCCTGAGGAAATGGCATACTTCCTTGAAACTGGGAAAATCACACTGTGTGGTATTTGCTGGAAATTTGCCTAAACATTTATATATAATGTTTTGTCCCTTCTCTTTACCAGAAATGTTAGTGATCTTCAGGAAAGTAAATTTAGAAGAAATAAGAGCAGAGAATCCAATTAATTATATAGGAATATCAGCTATTTATCTTCTTTTTAAATTTTTATACATTTTAACTCTTGTCTCTTTTGTCTTTGTCACTTCTTTCCTTAATTGCTTTCAAAGTATATTAAGGATATGTTACCATTTAAAATTTTCTGTGTACCTTGAAGCTCTGTTCCTTGTGAGGATTGAATACATATTTGTTGTCCAGATCATTAACTGATAAGAGCTGGCATATTTTTTAGGGGTTAAAGATTAAGTAGAAGTTCCACAATGCAAATGAAGAAGCAGAACTCCAACCCTACCTCTCAGAGACTTGCTAAACCATTTAGTGCTTAGAGAAAACTTTTACCTCTGTCTTCAACTATAAAATGTCCTTTTTTCTGAGAAAGAATGTCTCCCCAGTACTCCACAAAAAGGATTATTTGTGTATTTCTTATAAACTTCACAGTGGCATATGTTTGTTGAAATTACTGAAAAACCACAGAACAACCAAAATAAATGGTTTTGCCATTTGACTCATCTACCCACATAAAAAGACTGCTAATACTTTGCTGCATAACCTTGAGATTATATGTAGTTTACTAATTACTTATACCTCAAATATATAAATGTATAATTACGTATATGTATCTCGAGTGATTAACATGTATATATGTTAACATTTGACTCATAATATATACAGACTTTTTAAAAAAGTTGATAAATATACATCATATAGATATTTTAAAGCATGTTTTTGAGTTTGTTGGTATTCCCATCCCGTCCTATACAAAGTTGGAGTTTAATTCTTCTTCTTGAGTATGGCTGCCTTAGTGACTTGACTGTAAGGAATGCCATGTGGCAGAGTGATACTGTGATATCCTCAGAATAGTGATACTATTAATACTCAGAGTAGTGATACTATTAATACTCAGAATAGTGATACTATTAGTAGTATCACTGTTCTGAGAATATCTTGTAAAAGGTGGCTGCAGCTTCTGTTTGGTTCCTTCTCTTTTGGAAAATGCACGTAGCTTCAGAGACCTAACATGTAAAAAGTATGGCTATCCTGAAAAAGTCATGCTGGGGAGACCATGTTGGGTAACCGAGAGTGAGGTGAGATTGAGACAGATGATGAGAGAGAGGGGGAGGGAAAGAGAGATAGATACACCCTGGTTTGAGTTGTCAGATACGTAATAATTTCAGTCCTTAGCCGTAGAGTTACCCCAGCTGACTGTGAGTAGAACAGACACAAGTATTCCTTGCTAAATCCTGCACAAATTGCAGACTTGTAAGGAAAATAAATGTTCTTGTTTTCTTACGCCATAAAGTTTGGGGATATTTTCTTACATATTAGTAGATAGTAGAACTCATCTACTAAATCTCTTAATAACTATATGGGGTTTTAATATTATGGGTATAGTTATATTTAACTATTTTTCTATTGTTGGACATTGAGGGCTTTTTGTTGTGTTCTTTTGTTGTTATAAAATAGTTAAAGGACCTTGAACATGAATGACCTGTGCTGAATGACCTGTGCGTTTTTCCAGTTATTATTTGATGTTAAATTCTTAGGAATTCTAGGTAGTAAACAGAAGTATGTCATGGTCATTGTTTTGTTGTAAGTATTTCAACTTGTATGTTGCTATCCTTTATGATCCTTGCCAGTTTAAGGCAGAAGATAGTGGTAATTCATATATAAAATTGCAATGAGTTGCTTATTTAATCTGGCAAATAAAAATGATACGATATTATAGTTATATAATGGTGGTGGCAGTAATAACTATCATATTTCTAACATGAGCATTCTTTTCTCTCAGGTTGAGGGCAGAGTAGTTTTAGAATACCCAGTGGGATTTTTCTCAAAGTACAGATAGTTACAAGTTTCTGATCTCTCTACATAGCCTTCTTCTCCTCCTAGTCACTTAGTTGAGAACCATTTCTTCAGTGGGACTTTTCCAGTATTTGTCTGAAGTATAATCATTATATTTTATATTATAAGAAAAATCAAATATAACATATTTGGGAAGATATTAATCATTACATTTGAATAAAACTTTCAACTTACAAATAGATACTATTTAAATTTTTAATGAGAAAGTTTATCTTGCTCCCATGGACATAACTTTTTTTTTTTTTTTTTTTTTTTTGTAAATTTGTATCAGGATTTATGCCTTAAATGGTTACACACAATTCCCTGATGAAAGGCTTGGTGATGTTATCTTTAAATTCTTTTAAATTATCACCAAGAAACTTTATTCATACAGGTAGATATCCATTAATTTTTTAAATAGTTCAGTAGTTGAAATTACATTTCAAGCTCAAATTTTATTTTTTATTTCATTGACAAATGTAATGGTGACATTTCTTGTCATAATTGTGAGTGGAATTTGAATCCAATCCAACATTTTAACATTAAGTGCTTCAAAATAATGGTGAGACTTTTAAAAATGTTTTATTTATTTTGGGGGGGGGCAGAGAGAGAAGGCAACAGAGGATCCAAAGTGGGCTCTGTGCCAACAGAAGCGAACCCAGTGGGGGCTTGATCTCATGAATCATGAGATCTTGACCTGAGCCAAAGTCACTTGCTCAACCAACTGAGCCACCTAGGTGCCCCATGGCAAGAACATGCATTCATTTTAAGAACAGCCCCTCATGACTAGTTTGAAGCCCCCTGAAGAGAACAGGAGCTGCAAACACACTGGGTCCCCAGCTCCAAGGTATGCACCGCACCCTGTACCATTGTCTTGCCTTTATGAACCCATTATCTATCCCTGAGCAGGCATCTGACTACTGAGGTTGATGTCCAGGTGGTACCATCTCCTCGGCAACATTCAGCAGGTTCTAGCAGAACAGCGAGTGCCAGGCTAGCTCTTCTTCACCTTGCTTTGTTTTGTGGTGACAGCTCTGTTACTATTCTTTCCTACTCTGTTTTACAATTTACTATTAATCTTAAAATTTAATTCTTGTTTATTGTCCTATCAGGAGAACCCCCTATACCCTACTTTCACCCCAAGATTGTCACTGAAACATAAGGTGTTGGGTACAAGCTTCCCAAGCCTTGTCTTGCTGTCTCATGGGATGAGAGAACCCACGATCTCCCAGAATACCTGCATCCAATTTGCAGCACATCTATAGAAAATTTTCTAAAACATTTCCTAGTTGGAAAGCTCTGTACTGGTAGATTCAAGTGCTAATGTTTTATTTGTAAATTTTGTGTAGACATTCACAATTAAGTTTTAACTTTATTTTCCATTACATGGTACTCACGTTTGGTCTGTGACATCAGCTAATTATTTGGCTTCATACCGGTAGTTTTTCACCTTTTTCTCTGTCCTGGAAAATAAATAGGATAAGTATGATCTACCAGCTGAAGATATTATGGAACTTACTGCTAAAAACCCATGGATTCACAGCTTTTGGGGTATAGGCTTTTGCATTGATTTAGATGCATTTTCCTTACTGAATTTTTCACACATTTTGATTATTTACATTTTCTTAGAAATGCACCCTTTTCATTGAAATCTGTAATGTTCACTAGAATGGCTCACAGTATCTCCCATAATTTAAAAACTTTTCTCCAGGTTGGGTGTTTGTCTTCTTAATAGTTGGGGTTGCAGGCTTCCAGAGGCTGCAGGATTTCAGTACCAGCATTATCATTTGCTTGCTTTGTGGTTTGGGTGTTTCTTAATGCTTTGAGACTCATTTACTCAACTGAAAATCAGGATACCAATGATATTTACTTGATAAGGTTGATATCATTGATTGTAAGTCACTCAATGAAGTTTCTGGCACATTGTTGTAAGTAAATGATAATTTATATCATTATTTTATTTCTTATTCTAATTGTTGAATATTTGTGCCTTTCCCTCCCTTTTTAGAATATTCTTGTCATTTTGTAATGTATTTCTTTTACAAAGAGGCCAGTCTTGAACTTCTATATTTATCCTATGTTTTTAATTTAATTACTATTTAATTTAAATTCCTATTTAATTTATTATTAATTTCTAAATTTAATTCTTAATTATTTTCTTGCTTTTTGTAGGCACATATTTTTTATTTAACCTAATTTCTATTATTCTAAAAGCTTATTTTGTTTATTTTTTGTTTGCTACTGTTTTTAAGAAGTACTCTTTTTTTTTTAAATTTTTTTCAACGTTTTTATTTATTTTTTTGGGGACAGAGAGTGACAGAGCATGAACGGGGGAGGGGCAGAGAGAGAGGGAGACACAGAATCGGAAAGAGGCTCCAGGCTCTGAGCCATCAGCCCAGAGCCTGACGCGGGGCTCGAACTCACGGACCGTGAGATCGTGACTTGGCTGAAGTCGGACGCTTAACCGACTGCGCCACCCAGGCGCCCCAAGAAGTACTCTTAATGCCCTGAATTTTCTTTTGAGTAAAGCTTTAGCAATTTTATTGTGTTTAACATCTGGATAATCTCTAATTTAGTTTTGCTATAGGAGTTATTGAGTAGAATAACCTAATATTTTACTTTATGGTTTTAATTTCTTTTCATTTTCTTCTGTATTCCTAGGAAGTCACTCATGTTCAGTGATTCAGTTGTCCAAGATTTTAATTACACTCTTAACTGCCTCCAGTGTGGGTCTGTTGCTGTTTTACAGTTTTAGATTTCCTGAAATCCTCTTCATCACACCCATCTCCGTCTTCTTTTTCATCTCATTTTGTTATCTTTCATTTCATTATTTTATTTTTAATTTTAATTTAATTTTTTTAAATTTTATTTTTCTGTTACCTTCTCATTTCAATGTTTTTCCTTTACATGTTCTTCCAGTTTATAAAGGCCAGGTCTTGTACTTTTTCTAGGTTATCAGCAAAGTTACCAAATTTTCTTCTAGATTCTGCTATAGCATATATTCTGAAGCCCCCAGGATCCATTTCCTTCTACTTTGTACCACTTCCCACAGCCCCCAATCTAAGTCTCTTTTTTATTTTTTGTTTTTCTTTTTGCATCCTTCAAAAAGTTGAAAGATAGCCATACTCTGTCTGATCTTACTTCTCTGTCCATTGGAATGGGAGTTGATCCTTGGCTTAAATCTACAACTGGAGATTACATTGATAGGCGCAACTCCAATTATATTTCTAGTTAATAGAAGACATTCATCTATTGTATCTCTTCTCTATTTTTCATTGGATGTTCTTTCTAGTCACTCTGCATGGTGATCCAAACTGATGTCTATGTAATACTCAAATCCAGAATTTGCTGTTATAAGGGTTTCTCTTTTCTGCTTTCCCCCTATAGTGCTTAAACGGTGGGTACCAAAGGTACCACGACCCTTAAAATTCACTGCGACACTGTCAGTTTCCCTTTAACTTCCACTTACAATTGTCTGAAATCAGAAGCATATTTCAGATGGTACTACTCTGAAACTTGGGCAAGAGGATACTCTTCTCAACTGTATGCTATAGAGAACCCAACTTTGAGTCATTTCCAGCCATACCCAAGCCCACAGGGATAGGTGTCTATGGGTCCAATGAGAAGTGTACGCCTATAGCCCGTGTGTCCTCTTGTAAGACACATAAAGGGCATCTGGATCTCCAGACTTTCCCATCCAAATGGCCCTGAGGTCATTTTTGGAGCTTGCACAGTTCTCTTCCCTGGTTCATCTTGTTGAGTGCTAGAGTTTCCACTGGTGTGTCCATCTGTTGGCTTTAGGAGTGGCCTAGGGATGGCTATTAGAGGTGTGGTAATAGGAGTAACTGGAATGTAATATTGTATGTTTTAGTTGTAATATTAATATTCAGAAACAATGGTTACTGTAATGTTAGTGGAGAAGGGCCAGTGCCATCAACCTTTATAATTAAAAGTAATATTTGTAAATGAATGATACCAGATAAGCCTTTATGCTAAATCAGAGAATAAATTTTTTATATTCCAATTTGGTACCCTCGATGGAAGTAACATAGTAAAGTAAATAAAATCAATAGACTAGTTTGGCATGCTAAAAGATAGTTCTTACTGATGTCACATAACTTCAATAGTTTTTTACTGGTTTCCAAGATTTTAAAATAATTTATTTGAGTCAGTTTGTGACAGTTCCTTTAGAGCTTAAGGAATAACTAAGGTTTTTATGTAAATTTTTATAGCATTCATTTACTCATTTAAGATATATATATATATTGCATTTCTACTACATGCCAGGCACTGCTTAAGTGCTGGAATATAGTGGGGAATAGTAATACTGAGGGTGGGTTAGGTTTCATCTTCATGGGATAACCTTATAAAACTTGAGTTGCTGATGAGTATTAAGATGAGTTTTATTGCAAGAGAGTTTTAGTCATAACCATCTTCATGGCTCTTTGCTGAACTGCAATTAGCAGAAGAGGTGCTCCTATTTTGCCTAGTTACCTGTAAACACCAGCTCTGGTCACATTGCTCTTTTCTAGAAATTTTTTATTATTTCACATTGGTAACTCAATTAATTATGCATTTCTTTCTCTAGCACTCAAGATTTTCATAATATGTCACCTACTTCTTTTCTAGCCTTATTGGTTACTCTGATCCTTATGCATCCTATGTTCTGGCAATCTTGAATTACTTGCTGTTTCCCGATTGTGTCTACACTTTCCTCATTTTGAGCCTTTCCTTATGCAGTTACTTTCACTATTAAGCTGTCCCTCTAAATCCTGAAATCCTCCTTCCTGATATCTCAAGACTTGTTCAAGCATGACCTTCTCCATGAAGCCTTTCCTAATCCCCTCTACTGATTTTTCACTTCACTGAATCCTCATGATACAGTAAGTCTAATTCTCTTAAAGAAAAAGAAAATTGTGTTTATTGTAGTTATTGTTTCCTGTTCTGATCTCTCCTTGAAGGTGGAATCTAACTTACTTTCTTTTGTATTGTTTTTAAGTAGTAAGTACTAAATGCAGGCCATAACTAGATCAGTATGAAATGAACAAAGAGGAGACACTGATTCAGGGTCCTATTTGAAAGAGCTGCATAGGCATGCCACTCTGGACTGAATATTTGTGTTCCTCCACTAAATGTGTATGTTGAAACTCTAACCTGCAATGTGACTGTATTTGGAGTAAGAAAGCAATTAAGGTTAAATGAGGTCATAAGGGTAGGGCCTTGGTTTGATGGGATTAGTGTCCTTATAAGAAGAGACACCATGGCACCCTCTCTCTCTCTCTCTCTCTTTTTTTGCTGCTTTCCATCAAGTGAGGAAAAAGTGAAAAAGTGACTGTCTTCAAGCCAGGAAGATAGCTCTCACCAGGAATGGAATCAGCTGGCACTTTCATTTTGGACTTCAAGCATCCAGAAGTGTGAGAAAATAAATTCCTGTTGTCTAAGCTACCTGGACTATGGTGCTTTGTTATGGCAGCCCCAGCTGACAAAGACAGATTTTAGCATTAGGAGTGGAGTGCTGCTATAACAAATACCTAAAAATGTGGGTGTGGCCTTGGAACTGGGTGAATGTATTATGGCTAGAAGAGTTTTGAGCCAAGCATTAGAAAACTCTGAGTTTGCTATAAAGGGACTGTTGGTAGAAATACTGGATTTTTAAAGACCATTCTGGTGAGGTCTCACACAGAAACAAGGACCAGGTTATTGGAAACTGGAAAGAAGGTGATCTTTGTTATGAAGTAGCAAATAACTTGGCTGAATTGTATGCTACTGTTTTGTGGAAGATAGAACTTGTGAGTGATGAAATGGGGTATTTAGCAGGGTAGATTTCTTCTTTTAATATAATAATTTTATTTATTTATTTATTATATTTTAATTAGTTAACATACAGTGCAATATTGGTTTCAGAAGTAGAATTCAGTGATTCATCACTTACACACAACACCCAGTGCTCATCACAAGTGCCCTCCTTAATAACATATCACCCTGCATAGGGGCACTTGTACCCCAATGTTTATAGCAGCACTCTCAACAATAGCCAAATTATGGAAAGAGCCTAAATGTCCATCAACTGATGAATGGATAAAGAAATTGTGGTTTATATACACAATGGAGTACTACATGGCAATGAGAAAGAACGAAATATGGCCCTTTGTAGCAACGTGGATGGAACTGGAGAGTGTGATGCTAAGTGACATAAGCCATACAGAGAAAGACAGATACCATATTTTTTCACTCTTATGTGGATCCTGAGAAACTTAACAGAAACCCATGGAGGAGGGGAAGGAAAAAAACAAAAAGAGGTTAGAGTGGGAGAGAGCCAAAGCATAAGAGACTCTTAAAAACTGAGAACAAACTGAGGGTTGATGGGGGATGGGAGGGAGGAAAGGGTGGGTGATGGGTATTGAGGAGGGCACCTTTTGGGATGAGCACTGGGTGTTGTATGGAAACCAATTTGACAATAAATTTCATATATTAAAAAAAAATAAAAAAAATGATATATCACCCATCTAGCCCATCCCCTACCCAGTTCCCTCCATAAACCCTATTTGTTCTTTGTCTTTAAGAGTCTTTTTGTGTTTAAACAAAGTATTGAAAGTGTAGCCTGGGTCCTCCTTACTACTTTATAGTAAAATTTGAAAGGAGAGGTATGAGTTGAAAAAGGAACCAGTACTTGGATATTTGGAAAATTCTCATCCTATCCATATTATAAAAAATGAGAAACAGGTTCTGAAAAGAACACTAACCATTTGATAAAGAGATCTTGAATGCAACTCATGGACTTAACTGGACAACTCAACAGAAGCCAGGATAGAGATGGGATTTTATCAACAGAGATACTGCCAGTTTGAATTAAAAGGAGCAAAAAAAGTGGGACTGGGGTGAAGGAAGGTTGTCAGACTTCTTGAATTTTATAGAATGTGACCACAGAGCTCTTTGTGAATGTGCACTAGTTTTTCAAGCAAGGGAAGAATGATTTTAAAGCAATTCCGAGATCACAGGGCTGCCACTCCCATTACTGGGCCAGGGGCAAGGCTACTTCCCCACTGGTTTCAGAAGGTCTGCTCATGCAGAGAACCACATAGAGGGGGCCCTCACAGAGAATCAGAGCGACCAGATCACAGCTCCTCCCCAAGCTGAAGGATTGTGGGCACCCCACAGAGCCAGATGAGCAAGGCTGTCTTACTCCTATAGATCTGTGTGTGTGATGGGGCTACTTTAGTGGGCCTGGATGACAGGATAGTGAGCTGAAAATGATTGTTCTTGAGCAATGCTACTTTGGAGGAAGATCCTGCAGGCTCCTGGTCTAAAAATATACACATGATAATTCATAGTTAGTCTTACCTCCTTATTTTGAAATTAAATAATCAAGCTCAGAGTGGTAGAAAAAAATTGCCCATTGGGTTTTGAGCACTCTGAGGTGCCATGTCTTATTTATCTTTGTATTCCTACCTCTATAACATAGTTCTTGATGCATAAAAATCACTTGGGAAATAAATTCCACTAGTAAATATGATTGGTAAATCTTTGCTAAATGGTAGCTGGTAGACAAATCATAAACATTGATTTTCTTTGTTATGAAATACACTGAAATTACTATAAAGAAAAAGTGCTGAGAATTATGGTAAAGGCATGGTCAGAGTTTGGTACTTTTCAGGAAAATGAAAAGTGGATGGTTTTGTAGTGGTGGATAAATTATAAACAAGGAGCTAAAGTCCAAGCCCATACAAGAAATGGCTAAAGCAGAAGTGAGAACCAGTTTTCTTCCAGAGCAAAACCAGCACAAAACAACATATACTGAGAGCAGGGTTAGCAGTTGTGGAGGAAGAGTTAGGAAATGAGAGAAGTGATTAAGTGATTCTTTGTGTGTTACTTTGTGTGATACACAGGCTTTAATCAGGGAAATAATCTTTTTTCTAAATGTTTATTTGTTTTGAGAGAGGGAGAAAGAGAATCCCCAGCAGGCTCCACTTAGCATGAAGTCTGACACGGGCTCCATCCTAGGACCATGAGATCGTGACCTGAGCCGAAATCAAGAGTTGGATGCTTAACTAATTGAGCCACCTAGGCGCTGCCAGGCAAAGAATCTTAATGAAATTCAGTAATCTTCCTAGAAGGCCAATGCCTTCAGAATGGGGGTTGAGTTCCAGAGCCTTTGACTCTTCCCAACCGATGTACCTAGTGATGCTTGCAGGTCAAAAGACCTACCTAAGATCACAGAGCTTGTGGTTACTTCACCTCTTTAAGGGAAAGGTCAGAGAAAACCTACATATGCTAACTGAAAGAGAAGCTTCTCTATTATAAACAGTTTTAAACAATCCCATTTCTCTAGGCATTTGGAAAAAAATAGCTGCACAAAGAAGCCATATCAAGAAGAACAAACAGAACAACCAACTTAGAGGAGATAGGTAATCAAAAAATATAAAAGCACCTTTAAAAGGCTGCTAATAAATCCCAGTTTGCACGACAACCTTGTTTCTGTTTTCCTAGGTTTTTATTGATAACACACCTCTTCTACTATCAAAAGTGCCCAGATTTAGACAACATATGATATAGTCTTCTTAAATTTATAAGAATTTTATTAATTATCTTCATAAAGATTTATGAAGATAGTATATATCTATTATAAAGCAAAAATAATGAACCAAACGTTCAAACACCAAACCGAACCAAGTGAAAGCAAGCGTTCTAAGCCCAAGAAGAAGATCCTGAAAATTAAAAAATATTATTACTTAGGTAAATATTTAATAGGAAGGCCATAAGAAAAAGTTGAGAAAATCTCAGGAATGTATAGCAAAAAGATAGAAAATAAGAGAAAATGTTGAGCTCTAGAAGATCAATCCAGAAGACACAACGTCAAAACAATATATTTGGAATAAAAAGTCATATTGCAAAATGAAAGCAGGAAGTACTGTTGTCAAAGAAGTAACAGAAAAATACCCAGTGCTAAAGAAAGACAAGTTTAAGGGATTTTTATACTACAGAGTGTAGGAAAGGAAAACTGATGACAACAAAAACATATCCCTAAGCACATCTTCATGCAATTTTAGAACACAAGGATAAAGAGAAAATCCTAAAATCTTTCATAAGAAACAAACAGCTGGGAACCCGGGTGGCCTAGTCAGCTGAGTGTCCAACTCTTGATTTTGGATCAGGTCATGATCTCACTATTTGTGCGTTCGAGTTCTACATCGGGCTCTGTGCTGTCAGCCCAGCTGACATCCTCTCTCTCCCTCTCTCTCTGACCTTCCCCCCACTTTTATTCTCTCTCTCTCTTTCTCAAATAAATAAAATAAAATAAAATGAAGTAAAATAAAATAAAATAAAATAAAATAAAATAAAATAAAATAGAGAGACAAACATTAACGATAAAAATAAGTCCTCCTACAAAGGAAGAGGAGTCAGGCTGCTGTTAAACATCTTTTCAGGCAAGTATTCTTTGGATCCTTGAAGACAATGGATTCCATCAAAGTTATGACAGGGAATGCTTCTGATTCCAAAAGTCTGTAATCAGTACAATTATCAATCAAGTGTGAAAGCAAAATAGTTTTCAGACATGCGTGCATTCAAAATTTATTTCCATGCTTCTTATCTCAAAAAATTTCTTGTGAAAATAATCTAGCAAAACAAAGAAGGAATCAGAAACAGATGAATATGAAATACAAACCTCAGTAGGAATGCAATGAAAAAAAATCTCAAATTGACAGTCCTTGTATTCAAGTTATTAAATATTAAGGCCTTCCACAAATAGCATGTGTAACATTTTGGAATATCTTAGTGATTAGAAGAGAAGTCATTTTTTTTCAGCCAAAAGAATGAAAGCCAAACAAAATTCATACAAAAAAAATCAAGGACCAAATGTAAGGAAAATTATAATAAGGCATGATTAATGGAGTATAACTAGAGATAATCCTTTTGAGCCTGTTATGTGAAACGTTCCCCTTCAAAGGGAACAGATTTTGTGACATAATATATATGCATTCTTCTCTTAGTTCAATCATATCATTTGGTGTTGCAGTGAATATGCATAGTTACTATCATAATATTCTTAATGACAGTTATTTGCTTTAAAAAAAATTTTATTCATTTTTGAGAGAGACAGAGACAGCATGAGTGGGGGAGAGGCAGAGAGAGGGAGAAAGAGAGTATCCCAAGCAGGTTCTTCACTGTGAGTGCAGAATGCGACGTGGGGCTTGAGCTCATGAAACCATGAGATCGTGACCTGAGCTGAAACCAAGATTCAGACGCTTTAACTAACTGAGCCACCAAGGTGCCCCAACAGTTATTTGATTTTGATTTCCCAAACAAACCTGTGATCAAAGAGTGGAAAAAGTCATGGCTACAGCACAGAATGCAAATATTAGAAAACCTAACTGTATTAGAAAAAATTATACTTGACAGAATTTGGGAAGTGTTAGGAAAAAGAAGATGTACATGGCAAGAGGTATAAATATACTATGCACTTTTCTCATTTTATGTAATACATATTTAGGAGTTACTCTGAAGTTAAAACAATACAAAATTGAGGCTTAGTATGTTATGTAAAATCATGAAGATGAACAATAGAAAAAGTAATACAATATAACTAAAACAAATGACCAGAACAAGGATATATAAGAAATTTCTTATCTTTTATAGCAGAGTCAATAAATAAGATTGAGTGTGTGTGTGTGTGTGTGTGTGTGTGTGTGTGTGTGAGTAAAAACTGGAAAAGGGATTCATTTTCATATTAGGGTCAATATAATGGATACCAGAATGACATGTGAGGACATAGAAGCTGAGGGACCTGCAAGAAAATAAAAGCCCTAGAAAAGAAAAAAGAAAACAAAAGACCATAGTGTAGTGCTGCTTGAGCTTACTTAACCCAGATTTTTAAGGTACAGGTACTGCCAGCCTTAGAGTTATATTATGGAATTGTAAGATCAGAAGAGGCATTCCATTCCAACTACCCTTTTAGTTTTATTTGAACTTGAATTGTAGGCTTCCTAAAAATGTCATAGCAAAGCAAAACCAGATTATTTCACTGAATTTAGAAAAATGCAGGTTATCTGTATTTGTCTTTACTAAAAGAAGAAAAGTTTTCTTGAACTCATAGAAATAGAGAACAGATTGGTGGTTGGCAGAGATGGGTGGTGAGGAATGGGGGAAATGGAAGAAGGTGGTCAAAAGATACAAACTTCCAGTTATAAGATAAATAAGTTCTGGAGGTGTAATGTACTGCATGGTGACAATAGTTAACAATACTATATTGGATATTTGGAAGTTGCTGAGAGTAGATTTTATTTTATTTTTTAATTTTTTTAATGTTTATTTACTCTTGAAGGAGATAGAACGTGAGTGGGGGAGGGGCAGAGAGAGAAGGAGACACAGAATCCAAAGCAGTCTCCAGGCTCTGAGCTGTCAGCACAGAGCCTGACGTCGGCTCGAACTCAAGAACTGTGAGATCATGACCTGAGCTGAAGTCGACTGTTTAACAGACTGAGCCACCCAGGCGCCCTTGCTGAGAGTAGATTTTAAAAGTTCTTACCACAAGAAAAAAATTTATAACTATGCGAGATGATAGATGTTAACTAATTGTGATAATCATTTCACAATATGTACATATATCAAATTATTACATTGTACACCTTAAGTTAATGCAATGTTATAAGCCAATTTTATCTCAATATAATCGAAAGAAAAAAAGGAGAGGTTTCTGACTGCACAACCAAATGAACACCTGCTAATACTTGAAAAATTCCACCCACTTGCCACTCCACAACCTTAAGACACATGCCTGGCGAGGGCTTACATTCTTCTCTTTAACAAATAAAGGCATGACTAACAAAATTCCTGCCTTCAAGCATTTACTCCATTCTCTCTTCTTAACCTGCTATTCAGGATGTTTTGAAATACCCAACTATAACTATAACAAAATAAATTATTCAATGCCTGGAAAAAAAAATCCAAAACCAAAAGACACCACCACCAAGACTTTTACTTCGATTTGGCAATGGCCATTTTTTACAAACTTTCTCTCAAGCCAATGGGTGTGCTGCCAACATCCAATAGAATTGGCCTCTGGTATCATTGTGTTTCTCTTAGGTTGCATCTCAAACCACTTGACATTTTCAGTTTCTTAACTCCTTGGCTTTTGACACTCTGCTTTGTTCTTCTTTTATGGGAAGATGATTTAGTGCCACACATCTCACATTTCTGTAGGTGGGGGAAAATTCCCACCCCACTGCCCAAGAGGAATCAGAATTGGTAAAATACTTCTGATCTCTCTCTCTCCACTTTCTTTGTTACTTTCTCCATCAAAAGGAGCATACAGTCTTGACAAGAGCCTGGTTGTCAATGGGTAGATTTAGCATGTTGAAAACCATGGCCCACCCTGGTAGATTTCTCTCTTTATTCCCGGGTTAAGACAGTATTGGCTGTCTTCTTTAAGTCTGAATACCTGAATATACTCAGGATGCTCTGTAGTTTCACTTCTTCCTGCATATGGATCCCAAGATCTAGACTTAAGAGGAGTATTAGGAGAACCACATGTTGGCCACAGATCCAAGTTACCCCTTCCCATTCAGCTTTGCAAGCGACTGAAGCATAATAAATTTAAACTGAGAGTTGGCTCCTATTCTATTTATGAATTCCTTCGTTCAGATTTTATATTGGAGACATAGGCTCCTAGCAACCTAGGTGACCTTCTACCCCTGCCTCAGCAAACCAAGGGGATTTTCTTGGCCATCAAGTATGTGACAGTTCTTCCTTCAACTCTGAGCCCATGGACTTAGTAAACTATTAAGATATAATTAAGAAAAATGGATTAGGCTTTTCTATTTTCTCAAGATAGGGATGATTTATGACATAACTAGATGCAGGTTGCAGGGGTGCCTCAGTCGGTTAAGTGTCTGACTTCAGCTTAGGTCATGATCTCATGGTTTGTGAGTCTGAGCCCTGCATCGGGCACCTCACTGACAGTGTGGTGCCTGCCTGGGATTTTCTCTTTCCCTGTCTCTCTTCCCCTCCCTCACTTGCTCTCTCACTCTGTTCTGAAAAATAAATAAATTAAAAAAAGAAAGATATCGGGGCGCCTGGGTGGCTCAGTCAGTTAAGCTTCTGACTTCAGCTCAGGTCATGATCTCACAGTTCGTGAGTTCCAGCCCTGTGTCGGGCTCTGTGCTGACAGCTCAGTTCCTGGAGCCTGCTTTGGATTCTGTGTCTCCCTCTCTCTCTGCCCCTCCCCTGCTTGTGCTCTGTCTCTCTCTCAAAAATAAATAAACATTAAAAAAAAAACAAATATAACTAGATGGGATAAGTACATGCGATTGTTTTTTTGTCTGAACATTCTATGCTTTATTGTTGTAATTTTTACATACTTGTTTCTTCGTATATCTCTGATAGAGAATATTGGATACCTACTTCATCATGCCTTAATGAGAAAGGAAAAGTTGTCAGCAGACACACTTATTCTCAATCAGCTGTAGCATAAATGAGATAAGCAAATCCCTTCAAGGAGAAAAAGCAGCAAGCTAGTCATATCCATGTAGATTTGTTTGCTTGGCTTAAACCAGAGACTCTATGAACCATAACTATCAAGGACTAGTTTTAGTGGCTAGCCAGATTTCTGGAGGTTTGTTAGTAGGATCCTAGGGAATCTTAGTAAGTTCACTCTCCTAAATACGGTTCTGTAAGAGTTGGATGCATAGGAGGAGATTAGTACTTTATACATAGAGTAAGTAAATGGAGTTGATGATGGCCCAAATTTGGGACACCTCAGCCAAGGAAAACTATAAAAGGAGCCAAGATAGTCAGAAAAGAGTATCTCTACACTGCTATACAGATAAGCAGAACAGATTTTCTCAATCACCCATATAATTTGATTCTCACTGAGGTGCAAAGAAATTGACTTCTTTGCTTTTTCTAAAGATTTCAGTCATTCTCTTCATATAGCTTTTGATTGAGAAGGGCTACTATTGAGAATGATAATGAGAAAGACTTCAAGTAGTCAGTCTCTTGTTCTGCTTACATGTCAGTTACTTAGTCTGAATAGAGAGAACATGACTGAATATGGCAAATTGCTTTTGTAATACCAGCATTTCAAATCCCAAGTGAGTCTAGTTTTGAGTTAGTAAGATTACAGATAATATTGATGCAGCACTGGAAAATGATATTCTCAGGAACCATACAACTACTAAAGTGCTGCAACCAGACCCAAAGTCATGGTAGACTTTGCCTAAATAGTCCAGAGTTCTAGGACAGAGAAAAAATAGAGAGCATCAGGGTAAGGCCAGAAATCTTAAGGGTGAAATTCTTTCTGTACTGAAACATTAAGAAATGATATTTAAAGTTTATATATTTAAAACATCACTGTTGGGGCGCCTGGGTGGCTCAGCCGGTTCAGCGTCCGACTTCGGCTCAGGTCATGATCTCGCGGTTCATGAGTTCAAGCCCCGCGTCAGGCTCTGTGCTGATGGCTCAGAGCCTGGAGCCTGTTTCAGATTCTGTGTCTCCCTCTCTCTCTGAACCTCCCCTGTTCATGCTCTGTCTCTCTCTGTCTCAAAAATAAAGAAATGTTAAAAAAAATTTTAAATAAATAAATAAATAAATAAATACAACATCACTGTTTTAATATTTAAATCTTACTTATAATTTTTTATGTTAAAAGTTTAAAATGTATTCTCACCTCTGAATTTAAAGAGTCTTGGCCTAATGACTTCATCTTCTTTTACCTTCAGATATACTAAAAAATCACACCTCTTTAGGGAGATCATAGGTCCTAAATATGGATGTAAGTATTTAAGAAAAAACAATATATTCAAGAATATCAGAAATTGCAGGACTAATTGTAATTCCAAGAAGCTTGGATCTGTTGAGGACTAATTGACCATTGAAAGATATGGAGGAAACATTCTTGAATTAAATGGTTGTGCTAACATTTTGAGTTTGACACAGAAGACCAAATAAATTTTTTAAGATGGATCCCCCTCTTCCTGGGTGTATTACTGCAATTATTTTTTATCTTTTGGGGAGGAAAGCCTCTTGAGTGGTTAGAATACATAAAGTTAAGAGTACTGGCAAGTAACTATGTCAAAGGGGAAGGCCTGGAGCCATGCATACCTCCAAAATAAAAATATGGAGTAGTTTCAGATTTCAGGGGAAGTGGGGGCTCTGACAGGGGAATTGGAAAGTAGAAATAGAGAAATGGAAATGAGTGGGTGGTGATCCATCCCAACAACCCTCTATTTATTTTCCAGTTTGGCCATCAGTATCCCGATGTGAGACCTTATCTAGGGAATACAGGAAAATGAAGGGAATTGTCAACTATGGCAAGTGCTGTGCTTAATGTGGTTTCTATTCAGGAAGATCTCTAAATTACCCTTAATTCATAAGTGAAGATATTTTTTTCCAAGAACAATACATGTGAATTCCCAGCAGTAGTTTGCTTTCACATGGCAATATTAGAAGTTTATTTTCTTCTGTGCTACCACAGGGATATTTAAATTCTTCTACACCAAAGCATAATCTGATAAGTAGGATTTAAATAGTATTTTTGCCTAACTTAAATATTGAATTAACATCCTCACCAATGACATTTGGATCAGTGGTGATTCAGAAGGAGTGATGTAGGCTCTCTGACTTCCCTTTATTTATTTTATGACTGAAAAGGGATAGATCATTAAATAGAAAATAAATTTGGGTGTTCACCCAGACATAACCTTTCTGGGAAAACTGGAATCTATTGACAACCAGAGAAAGCCTGCTGCAAACCTGCAACTGGTATCCCCATTTCCAGTTTGGTTCTTCTAACACTATTTCTTCTAGTGATGGCTGCCACTTGTCTAGGCAGGCACTGCAATTCCAAGACATTTGATTTTCCCAAGCTTCTGCATGAATGGGACCAAAAATATGAAACTATTTACTCTGGTAGGAAGCAGTACAGCAACTCTTTTTTACAATTATAATTTACAGCAACTCTTTTCTTAGTATTTACAACTGATACCAACATGGGCATTTGATGGAAAATAGCTATAGACTCTAATCATTATTAATAACCAGCCATGGTCCAGCTGTTGGTGTTAACACTTCTCTGAGTAAAAGATCACACTATTCTACCTTAGAAATTGAAGGAAAACAAGACAAAACAAAAAATGGTTTGAAATACATGATAATAATGAACTAACCTCAAGTCAGACCTGAGTAAATTGGTTGACCCAAGAGCAGTTTTAGGCAAATGCCCTACCTAATACAATCCACCTCTGCCTGAAAAACTTTATCCTAAAGCACTATCTATGTCAGGTTTCCCTGGCTTCTCATAGGACCAATCAGACCAAATGAGGAAAAACCTTGTGGTTGTAAAAAATAAAAGCATTTCATATTTAGTGATGGCAAAGAATTCTGTATTAGTTAGGGCTAAATCGGTTGCCCATAACAGAAGATCCTAAATACTCAGTAGGTTATTTCTCTGGAAGTTTGGATGCAGGGAATGTAGGACTGGTAGTGTACCATGGTCACTAGACACGCTGGCTCCTTCTATCTTGCTCTTCTGGCCTTCTTTTGCATGTTGCTTCATGTCCCAAGATGGCAGTTGGAGCACTAGCCATCATATCCATATTCTTTCAGAAGACTTTCTAGACATCTCACACAAAATTTCCACCTTTAATGTTAGTTATGTGGCTAAATATAGCTGTAAGGAAAGTTTGGAAATATATTTTTCTATCAAATGTTCAACTGAGGTCCACACTTCTAGTCCTAAGAAATAAAGGAAGAATGAATTGTCAGAGTCAATTAGCAATATCAAATCTGATAGTATGGATAAAACATATCTGCCACATCAAAGAGTTTGACCATTTTATTTTTTGTTATTATAGTACAGACTAAATGTCTCCAGGCTTCATTACAAAGATTTTAAAAAGGGTCACATGAATAGTAATGACTTATGTTTTATGGGATCTTGCTCTTACCTGCTTTGTTATGTTCCCAGAATCTTCCACAATGCTCTCAGTAGTTCCAGAGGCCTCTGGAAAGAATACCTTTGTCAAGTAAATATAATTAGCTTCCCTGGGATATGCAAGGGAAGACTGGAAACACATTCTTCTATCAAGTGTTCAGCTGAGATCTACACTTCAGTTACTAAGAAATAAAGGAAGAATGAATATTCAGAGTCAATTTAAAAGTATCTAACTAAGATGCTATTAAAAAATTCTCTGGGTCTCCTGTTCACTGGACATAATGCATGTGCCAGCCCATTCTATTTATGGTTCTGACTCCTGCTGCACCTCATGGGCATCATACCTGTCTGGTTCTATGCCTGCTTGAAGTGGCTATAGCCATAGAATATTGCACACATACAAAGATTTCATTTACACAGTATTTGAGAGTGAGTTGCAGACATTATGGTTGTTGATTCCTAAATACTTCAGTGAATATTTCCTATGATTAGAAGTATTATCCTACATAACCACAGTACAGATAACAACCTCAATATAATTTATCATTGATACAATAATTTAATCCACTTTCACATTCCAGTGTTGTCAGTTTACCCAAAATTCTCCTTTATAAGCATTATTCACCTTTGGATTCTCCCTTCACTAGAATTTCTAAGTTTTCAGATCTTTTCTCACTCCCTTGGGTCTTCTTCTCTAAAAGATATATATCCTTTCTAATTTTTAAACAAAAAAAGTTAATTGTATTACTTTATTATAAGACAAATAATAGTATGAACTAAAACCAGAGAAAGTATGCTTTTTTTAGGGGGATGGAGGGGCAGAGGAAAAGGGAGAGAGAGAACCCCAAACAGGCTCCATGCTCAGTGCACAGCCTGAGGCAGTGCTTGATCCCACAACCCTGAGATCATGACCTGAGCTGAAATCTAGAGATGCCTAACCTACTGAACCACCCAGACACCCCAAGAGCAAGTATGTTTTAAAGACCCGATAAGAATGGTATTCTATACAACCACTTTAATAAAATAAAGGATAAGAACCATATGATCCTCTCAATAGACACAGAAAAAGCATTTGACAAATTATAGCATCCATTCTTGATAAAGACCCTCAGCAAAGTAAGGATAGGTGGAACCTACATCAACATCATAAAGGCTATATACTTAAGACCACAGCTAATATCATCCTCAATGGGGAAAAACTGAGAGCCTTTCGCCTACAGTCGAGAATAAGACAAAGATGTCCATTCTCACCATTACTATTTAACGTAGTACTGGAAGTCTTAGCTAGCAATCAGACAACAAAAAGATATAAAGGCATCTAGGTCAGCAAGGAAGAAATCAAACTTTCCTATTTGCAGACTACTCTATGTAGAAAACCTGAAAGACTACACCAAAAACTTGGTAGAACTGATACATGAATTCAGCAAAGTTGCAGGATATAAGATCATTGTACATAAATCCGTTGCATTTCTTTTTTTTTAACCTTTATTTATTTTTGACAGAGAGAGAGAGAGAAACAGACAGTACGAATGGGGGGAGGAACAGAGAGAGAGGGAGACCCAGAATCCAAAGCAGACTCTAAGTTCTGAGCTGTCAGTACAGAGCCCAATGCAGGGCTTAAACCCATGAACAGCAAGTTCAGGACCTGAAATGAAGTCGGATGCTTAACTGACTGGGCCACCCAGACACCCCGAGAAATTGGTTGCATTTCTATACACCAATAATGAAGCAGCAGAAAAAAAAATCAAAGAATCGATTCCATTTGCAATTGCACCAAAAAAATCAGATACCTAGGGATGAATCGAACCAAAGAGGTAAAAGATCTCTACTCTGAAAACTATAGAACACTTATAAAAGAAATTGAAGAGGACACAAAGAAATGGAAAAACATTCCATGCTCATGGATTGGAAGAACCAACATTGTTAAAATGTCTATACTACGAAAGCAATCTGCACATTTAATGCAATCCCCACCAAAAATACCACCAGCATTTTTCACAGAGCTAGAATAAGCAATCCTAAAATTTGTATGGAACCAAAAAAGACCCTTAATAGCCAAAGCAATGTTGAAAAAGAAAAGCCAAGTGGGAGGCATCACAATTCCAGACTTCAAACTGTATTACAAAGGTGTAGTCATCAAGACAGTATGGTACTGGCACAAACAGAAACATAGATCAGTGGAACAGAATAGAAAACTCATAAATGGACCCACAACTATATGGTCAACTCATCTTTGACAAAGCAGGAAAGAATATCCAATGGAAAAAAGACAGTCTTCAGCAAATGGTGTTGGGAAAACTGGACAGTGACATGAAGAGGAATGAAATTGGGCCACTTTCTTACATCATACAAAAAATAAATGCAAAATGGATGAAGGACCTTATTGCGAGACAAGAAACTATCAAAATCCTGGAGGAGAACACAGGCAGCAACCTCTTTGACCTTGGCCGTAGCAACTTCTTTCTAGGCATGCCGCCAGAGGCAAGAGAAACAAATGCAAAAATGAACTATTGGAGCTTCATTAAATAGAAAGCTTCTGCACAGCAAAAGAAATAATCAACAAAAACTAAAAGGCAGCCTATGGAATGGGAGAAGATATTTCCAAATGACATACCTGATAAATGAATAGTATCCAAAACCTATAAAGAACTTATCAAACTCAACATCCAAAGAACAAATAGTTAAGAAATGGTCAGAAGACATGAGAAGACACTTTTCCAAAGAAGACTTTGGAAAGACATCGATGCGCAACATCACTCATCATCAGGGAAATACAAATCAAAACCACGATGAGATACCATCTCACACCTGTCAGAATGACTGAAATTAACAACACAAGAAACAACAGGTGTTGGCAGGGATGCAGAGAAAGGGGATCCTTCTTGCACTGTTGGTGGGAATGCAAACTGGTGCAGCTACTCTGGAGAACAGTATGGAGGTTCCTCAAAAAGTTAAAAGTAAAACTACCCTATGATCCAGCAATTGCACTACTAGGTATTTACCCAAAGGATACAAAAGTATAGATTTGGAAGGGTACGTGTACCCTGATGTTTATAGCAGTATTATCAACAATACCCAAGCTATGCAGAGAGCCCAAATATTCATAAACTGATGAATATTACTGATAAATAATATGTGGCACACACACACGCACACACACACACACACACACACACTGAGAGAGAGAGAGAGAGAGAGAGAGAGAGAGAGAGAGGGATTGGAATATTACTCATCCATCAAAAAGAATGAAATCTTGCCATTTGCAAAGAAGTGGATGGAGCTAGAGTGTATTATGCTAAGCGAAATAGTCAGGGAAAGACAAATACCACGTGATTTCACCCATATGTGGACTTTAAGGAAAAAAAACATAAACATATGGGAGTGGGGTAGGAAAAGAGAGGGAAACAAACCATGAGACTCTTTTTAAAAATTTTTTTAAACATGTATTCATTTTTGAGAGAGAGAGAGCCTGAGTGGGGGAGGGACAGAGAGAGAAGGAGACACAAAATCAGGCTCCAGGCTCTGAGCTGTAGACACAGAGCCTGACGTGGGGCCGGAACCCACAAACTGTAAGATCATAACCTGAGCTGAAGTCAGATGCTTAACCAGCTGGGCCACCCAGGCACCCCAGGAGACTCTTAAAGATAGAGAACAAACAGGGTTGATTGAGGGAGGTGGGTGGGGGGTGGTGAGGGGTATTAAGGAGGGCATTTGTTATGAAGAGCACTGGGTATTGTAAGTAAATGATGAATCACTGAATTCTACTCCTGAAACCAGTGTTGTACTGTATGTTAACTAGCTAGAATTTAAGTAAAAATTTGGAAGAAAAAAAAAAGAATGGTAGTCTATACATCTTTTCTTTGATTATACTCAAGTGTTTGCTAACATTTAACCCTTTAATAGATAAACTGTCTAATCCCAAATTTTTTTATACTAAGTCACCCTTTCTTTTCACAGATCAATGGTTCTAAAATTTATGTCATAGAATCTCTTGGGAAGACTTTAACAATATTTAATCAACAATTTTTGAGCACCTTATTGTGTGCCAGACACTGTTGTATGAGAAAGAAAATCATGGAATAGTTTTGAACAGAGAAATAACATAATCTTTATTTAAAAGGATTATTCTGGCTGCTGTGTTGAAACAACACCATGTGGGGGCAAGGTGGGAAGCAGGGAGAACAGTACTAAAGTTATTCCATACAAGCTGAATAAGAGATGGTGGTGACTTGTATGAAGGTGGATATAATTGATGGGATGAGAAGTGGACAGATTCTGGATGTATTTTGATGATAGAGTCAATAGGATTTGCTGTTTGATTGGGGTGTGAGATTAAAAAAGAGACTCAAGAGTGACTCTAAGACTTCAATCGGAGTAACTTTTCTCTATATTTTAGCAATTAGGATAGGCAAATGCCAGGTTAAATATTATGTCTTAATTATCTTACAGCCATGTGTATCATGATGTGGTTAAAGGCATACAAGTATTTTCTACTAAAATATACTTGACAAAAACCAACAAATAAAAACAAACAAGCTGGTTAAAAAATAAGCCAAAAACCTTGAAAGACACTGGACCAAAGAAGATGTACAGATGGCAAATATGCATATGAAAAGATTCTCCACATGGTATCAAGGAGGGACAAATTAAAACAATGAGATATCACTATAAACTTATTAGAATGGACAAAATCTGGAATACTGATGACATTAAATACCAGGAAAGATATGGTATAACAGGAGTTCTCATTTATTGCTAGGAGGAATACAAAATGGTACACCCATTTTGGAAGACAGTTTGGCAGTTTCTTACCAAATTAAACGTACTCTTACTGGACAATTCAGCCATTCTATTCCTTGGTATTTACCCAAAGGAGTCAAAAATTTATGTCCACATGAAGATCTGCACATTGGTATTTGTAGCAGTTTTGTTTATAATTGCCAAAACTTGGAAGCAACTAAGATGTCCTTCAATACGTGAATGGATAAATAAACTGTGGTTCATCCAGACAATGGGATAGTAATTAGCACTAAAAGGAAATGATCTGTCAAGCTACAAAAAGACATGGAAGGAATCTTAAATGCATACTATTAAGTGAAAGAAGCCAATCTGAAAAGGCTACATACCGTGTGATTACAACTGTTTGACACTCTGCAAAAGGCAAATGTGGAGACAATAAAAGGATCAGTGGTTGTCAGGGGTTGAGGTGGGGTGGGAAGGATGAATAGGCAGAGCACAGGGGATTTTTAGGCAGTGAAAATACTCTGCATGATACCATAACAATATAGATAGATGTTATACATTTGTTCAAACCCATAGATTGTACAACATCAAGAGTGAACCAGAATATAAATTATGTACTCCAGGTGATTATGATGTATCAAGTGTAGGTTCATCAGTTGTAGTAAGTTACCACTCTGTTGGGAGACCTTGATATTGGGAAAGGCTATTCTTGTGTGGGGGTAGGGTACCTTCCTCACAATTTTGCTGTGAACCTAAAACTTCTATTAAAAAACAAAGTCTTAACCAAAGAAATACAACTCTTGAAATCTGCAAATCTGAGTAGGTAATTCTGAGACTCTCAGTTTTTTGGTGGTGGGAGGGAGGGAGGTTTCAATATAATTTTTCATGGGCTTCCATATAGTATAAGGATTTTTGTTACCTGCTTCTTCATAACAAGGCTCTATTTCACATTTCCAGTGATGGAAATTTCAGTATTGGCAGAGGATCAACTACATTTTGAATAGTTTGAAGTATTAAGAGATTTTGCTTTGTGTTGCAGGAAAGTTTATTTGTTCATTATTCTGTCTTTGTATAGTCCATGCTTTCTGCACATAGCATTTGAATATTTGAGGAGAATTATAACTCCTCTAAAGTTTCTCTTCACTAACTCCTTTAGAGGAATCCTCCTTTTATATCTATGATAAAGCAGGAAATTAGATTTTATTAAACAGAAACATATTTTGATTTTTCAGTTTTTGCTTTTTGAGCAATTTTCATATTTCATTTTCAGATTTCTATATTGAATGATTGGGCTGTAGTCAAAGTAAATATTGATTCCAAAAACCATATCTAAAAAGACTTGACTCATTTCCTATATCCAAGTGTTTCCCAAATACAGTCTGGATCAACAACCCTTGTTTTGAACCTGCATGAAAAAGGCATTGTATTATTTTGCCCACTTATTTTCATTTCGTGTCTTTCTTTTTGCTTTTCTTCTTATTGAATATTTATCTTCCTTTTCTTATTTTCTAAAACATAACAGAATTATGTAAAGCTTTAATACAGTATTCAACAAATACATGTATCTCCAGGATGAAGAATAACTGTTCCAAAAGTTGTTCTTGTTGAACTTTGAGAATTTGGATGTGTGGAAGGAACCTCAATATGAATTTACAGTTTGACAAAAAGGTTATGAAATCTATGAAGTTGCATGAGGAGAGGCAGAGTGACTTGAAATAGAGAAATAACTGTACGTTCCTAGCTGCTGTCAGACACATCTGAAGTGTGTTCAGTTTGAGTATGAGGATGCTTCTTCTGGGCAGACAGAGTGGAGAGGAGATGGCTCAACTGTGTTTTGGCCCTCTCTCATCACCATCACTGATGTCAACCCATAAGTAAAAGAGTGAGTCAGAGGACGTCTGGCAACATCCATACTTGTCAGGGAAAGCATCCCAAGAATATGGAGAGTCAGGACAATTGCTGTGGTCTCTCTGAGCTACTTGTCCCAGGTCTGTTCTCTGTTTGCTGTACCACTCCTTATTTGCTCGAGTTTTGGCATTGTCGTAGTCTAGTCATTGGAACCTATTGTCAGTGTCATCTTTACATAGGGCAGAGTGTATGTGTTTTCCAGAGACAAATTTTGTTTAGATTTGATAAACAGGAATGTTCAGATGTCATGAACAAGAATCATCTAAAGGCAACAACCTTGCCCTTGGTAGGAACCCATTTGAGGGTGTTAGGGCAAGGAAGGTGTGTGGGGACTGGGATGCATTGTCTTGACAGCTCAGTTGGGAAATGAGGACAGTGGGGAGAGAAGACAGGCCCTGCTGGGTTGCACCTCACTTCAGACAACTCTTGACTGCTGTGCCTAGATATAGTTCTGATTTGACACTTGGTTAGGAACCCCCAATTTTGAGCCAGGTTCAAGATTGTGATTTGCAGATTTTTTTCCTAAGGCACTGGTAACCAGTTCTGGTTTGAGGATAAAAGAGTATCATTGGCCATGGCATAGATACATGGACTTAAGTTTATAACTGTATTAGCCTTAAAAAAATAACTCAAGGTCAGCAAAACAGATGTTTACATGTCATTACAGCTCAGAAAACTCTCGCTTGATTTGGGAAATACTATCTGAGGAAAATAAGATAATAAAGATTTCATATAAGTGAAAATTTTACTTTCCAACGTATTGCATAATATTTATGCTGGACATCTTCTCTTGGGAATATTCACCTATGCCTCCTTCTTTGTCAAAATATACTTGTTCAGAATCCCACTTTGTTCAAATCTGCTTTTCTGCTGGGTCCCTACATACTGTTGAGCTGGTTGATCATGACTTCACTAAATGTCACTTGATGACTTGTTTTTTTTTTTTAACATTATTGAGTTGTGGTTAAAAAAGACTTTAAATAAATGTTTTTTAATTTATTTTTTGAGAGGGAGAGCATGAGCAGGAGAGGGGCAGAGAGAGTGGGGGATAGACGATCTGAAGCCTGTTCGGTACTGACAAGCTGAGAGCAGCAAACCCAAGGCGGGCTTGAACCCACAAACCATGAGATCATGACCTGAGCTAAAGTCAGACGTTCAGCTCAACTGACTGAGACACCCAAGTACCTCGTGGTTAAAAAGACTTTAAAGAAGGAATACGTGGAAGGAATGCCAGCTATGTAGCAGGCTCATAGGGCACATTTTTAGTGCCATTGTATTCATATCATGTTGTCAACTGCTTACATATGCTGAAACATTCTTTCCAACTACAAATCTTCCTCTCTGCAAATCCTGTTCCACACTGGTTCCCCTTTTCCCTTAGAAGGGCAGCCGTCTGAAGAGTAATGAAAAGTGAGCAAAAGTGGTGACCTTCACCACTGACCCTAGGCTCTCTAGCCTATTTTTATTACATTTAAATACACAGTTTCACAGAGAGATTTGTCTGTGGATAGTAAAAAAAAAAAGTTAGGAGTTCCCAATCTGAGAAGGTACAGTCTGAACTTTTATTATTTCATGAAAATGTCTTTTGTTCTACTTCTTATGCATTAGTGATAAAATAAAGACCTACCTTCCCCGGAAAACATAAATGAGTATGTGGGCATTCTATACTTGCTCCCTTAGGTTCCCTAGCTCCAACTACCCTGGATCCAGTCTGTTTCTTTCCCTGCTCTGTTCCCTGAAAGCCGACCCTTATGGTTGGCATCAGTTGGACTCCCTTACTTCCTGGCTTCTGCTAAGGTTTGAGTAATAGGAGATGTGAGTAAGATGCATTCTGTGCTGTGGATGGGTGACTTTCCTGGTTCCAACTCTCACTAGGCTCTAGTGATATCATTCCTCTCCTTGCCGTTCAGGCCTGCAAGTTCCCTTTGTTGGAAATCCCTGGATGCCTATGTGTTTGGTAATAAACTCTCTTCAGTTAAAGTCTTGGAGTGGGCTATTATTTCCTGTTGGTGCTCTTAAGCACAGGCTCAAGAACAGTTTAGATAAATCTTGAATTCTTTCATTTATTCCCCACCTATGTATTAGGTACCTTCTATCTACACTGTCTGAGGCATTGGGGTAATGGATAGTTAGGAAGGGAATTTGTCAAGGCATTAGCAAGTAGGCTAACTAGCATTGTAGTTAGCCTACAAATGCTATTTTTTCTCAGTCCTTCATACTTTGTTGGAGCCAGACTTCTGACCTTGAAGGACCATTGATCTAAGGTCCCAAGTTGCTTAACTGTGCTCTGGCCAAGAGAGCTGGACTGCTGCTGAATGAACTATTCCAGATGTTAAGTGTCTCCCTAGGCAAAAAGTTGACCTGACACTTGAGGTGCAATGAATATGACCATGTATTATATATGTTTGTGGATATGGTGGGATGAGGGAGTGAAGAGCAAATAATAAATCAATACCTCAAGTTCCTCTTCTTTAACCCATTTTCTTTATACTTCATGAGAAGTTTCTACAGACAGAGTAGAAGGGACCTATGCTCATTTAGGAAACATGTGGAATTCCGAAGTAGCATGATGAGTAGGAAATACCTGGCCTCTGAATTAGATAGGTCTAAAATGGAACACTGGAACCAAGTGGGGCAGGAGAAGGGAGTGCAACAGTCAGCTCCAAGGCAAGGAATAAGAGCAATTAAAAAAATGACTATATCTGGATTGAACTCTAGCTTTGTTACTTACTAATTACATGGCATCTGGCCAATCACTTAACTCTATCAATTCAGCCTTCTGCTCTGTTCAATGGGGACAATTCTATATATATTGCAAAGTTATTGAGATAAAGCACTTGCCATGCAGTAATTGCTCAAAAATGATAGCTGCTATTATTATTATACAGTATATTCTTCCATCTATCAACATAATCACCAACCTCTTTTTTTCCCAGCAATACACTTTTGTGCTTTTATTTTTTGGTAGCTGACATGTTCTTTTCTTATCTCCTCTGTTGTTTGTAAGTGTCTTGAAGTTGGGACTCTGTCATTTAAAGTAGTTCTGGAAGCTCTTAGCAAATTTATAAACAAGTCATATCTAACCCTTAGCTCTTTGCATTATGTAAAGCACATGTGTTTGCTAGGCTGTTAATATTTATCTTTTGGGAAATCAGCATGTCATTGGTGATGAGGCAAGAAGTCAAGTTACAGTCAAGATACAGGCCTTTGAAATGAGGAAAGAATAAAGGTCAGATGTGGAGGATGTTGATCTGGAATTAAATCCTTTCCATAAATGGCCTCTGTAAACACGTTTTGGCCAGTGGTCACTGACCTCTTCAGGATTTGATCTTGTGAGGCTGTACCCTGGTCATGAGTTCATCAGATTGTGTATTCCTAGTTAGAGAAGTCATACAGCAGACACATTTATTTACCACAATTCCTAAGTCTTTAAATAAGACCTAAATGTCTGTGCTCAAATTAGTAAAGACATCTTGACATAAACCAGTTTTAGTCTGAGAGAAAGAAAAAGTTTGTACAAATTTAGGAGCTTTTTATTTACAGTACTATGACTTGAGACTGTAAGCTGTATTTTGTGAGGTCTAGCATTACACAACTAGGGCAAGGACTGTGCCTAAAAGTTTGCTTGTGCAAAATGAATTGAGGGACATACTATCTAACTCCTGATCAAAAGTATCTGCTCTCCCCCCAGGTCTGCACCATTCTTCCTTGTGGCCTCAAATTATTAGGGCCATTCCTTTAAGTGAAAGCCAACAAGCATTTTTTAAAAATAAATTACAATATGCTTGGTACTTCACTGAGTGAGAATCATGATAAAAATATAGCAAAGATTCAGCTCATGTATTCAAGGAAGTTGCAATTATGATTTAAGGCATTTTCTTGGTAGTAGTTCCTATTCTTTTGGCTACAAGTGAATAAAACCAACTTTAACTTAGACAAAAAAAAAAGAACAGTTGAATTCACTGGTTCATTTACATGAACAGTGTGAAGGTCAACAATTGTCTTGGGGCTCAAAAGTTTCTCTCATCTGTCTCTGTTTTTTCTAAGTTGAAATCACTCCTGAAGAGCCTCTTCCTGGTGTCCAGAACTGTTATTATCAGCCACATACAGATTTAGTACCAAAAAGATAAGACATTTTTTAAATTTCCATTTTTAGAAGTTGTAGGACTCTGATGGACCTAGCTTAGCTCACATGGTTGGGGGTGTGGAATAAAGCCTCTTTACTAGAAGTTACTGAGTTAGAATATAAGAGCAGACTCCTAAAACAAAAGGATGTTAATCATCTAGGAACAGATAACACAATATATACGTACTAACCTTTTCTAAATCTCTAAAGTTATTGCTCTTTGCCAGGTGTTTAGAGAATGATAATGCAGATGATGAGGCTAACAGACAAAATTTGCAAAATAATATGAATTAGCCCTCGTCTAATTTTACTAGCTTGCAACATTATCACAGGCCAAGGTGTCTGAAGAGAAAATTGTTTTCTCTACTAATTTCCTTTAATAATTGAATTTTATGTGGATGAGGTAGAGATTTTAAGGTATATTTTAATTTTAGATACAAAATGCCATACCGGATAATAGTAATGCACACAGTATCCCAGTGTCTACCCAACCTATAGCCTTTGTTAATTAAAAGAAACAAACATGAACCCACACCATGATTCACTTTAATAAAGAATATTTAAGGAAGTTGCTTTAAGATGATCTGAATATTATTATTTTTTAAAAATGTTTTATTTATTTTTGAGAGAGATACAGAGCGTGTGCAAACAGGGGAGGGGCAGAGAGAAAGGGATAGAGGATCTGACATCAGAGAGCCTGATGCAGGGCTCGACCTCACAAACCCTGAGATCATGACCTCAGCTGAAGTCAGATACTCAAATGACTGAGCCACCCAGGTGCCCCCTGAATATTATTATTATCATAAACTGCAAGCTTTTATAATGTTAGATAGTAATATGAAATGCCTATTTAATATGCTCTCTTTTAACATTAACTTTTTAATCCAACTGATGTGCTGCTTGCATGCCCTCTCCCCACCTGACCAGGGACACTAAGGAGGCATATGAACACCAAATAGGGAGTGCAGTGGCAGAGCAAGTGTGACTGCCCTGCCTCCTCCTCACTGGGTGATATTTGACAAGCTTCTGACTTCTATCTGCCTTATTTTCTTCAACTGTAAACCAACCAACTCTATGGTATGTTTTGAGCAAAGTCATGCTAAGGATCTGAGGTGAAGAAAGTGCTCCTTTCTGGTTCTTGGGAAGCTGCATATGCTTGTTTGTTTTTTCTTCCAAGATTTCATTTAAATTCAAGTTTGTTAACATATAGTGTAGTATTGGTTTCAGGTAGAATTTAGTGATTCATCACTTAACATGTAGCATCCAGTGCTCATCCCCAAAAGTGTCCTCCTTAATGCCCATCATCCATTTAGTCCACCCACCCACCTCCTCTCTAGCAACCCTCAGTTTGTTCTGTATAGTTAGAAGTCCCTTATGGTTTGCCTCTCTCTTTTTTCCTTTTCTTTTTTTTCTTTTTCTTTTTACTTTTTTTCTTTTCTCTATGTTCATCTCTTTTGTTTCTTCAGTTCCACTCATGAGTGAAATCATATGGTGTTTGTCTTTCTTGCACTGACTTACTTTGCTTAGCATAATGCACTCTAGTTCCATCCATGTCATTGCAAATGTCAAGATTCCATTCTTTTGATGGCTGAGTGATAGTCCATTGTGTGTGTGTGTGTGTGTGTGTGTGTGTGTGTGTATGACATTTGTGCTCTTTCCATAATTTAGGAATTATTGATAGTACTGCTATAAACATTGGGGTGCATAGGCCCCTTCGAATCAGCATTTTGTATCCTTTGGATAAATACTTAGTAGTGCAATTGCTGGATCGTAGGGGAGAATTAACTTTGAATTTCTGAGGAACCTCCATACTATTTTCCAGAGTGGCTGCACCAGTTTGCATTCCCACCAACACTGTAAAAGCGCTCCCCTTTCTTTGCATCTTTACCAACATCTGTTGTTTCCAGAGTTGTCAATTTTAGTTGCCATTCTGACAAGTGTGAGGTTGTATCTCATCATAGTTTTGATTTGTATTTCCCTGATGATGAGAGATGTTGAACATTTTTTCATTTGTCTTCTGGACATTTGGATGTCTTCTTTGGATAAATGTCTTTTCATGTCTTCTGCCCATTTCTTAACTGGATTATTTATTTTTTGGATGTTGAGTTTGGTAAGTTCTTTATGGATTTTGGATATAGCCCTTTATCTGATGTCATTTGCAAGTATCTTCTTCCATTCCATTGATTCCCTTTTAGTTTGCTATGGTTTCCTTCACTGTGCAGAAGCTTTTATCTTTTTTTAATTTATTTAAATTCAAGTTAGTTAACATATAGTGTAATAATGATTTCAGGAGTAGAACCCAATGTTTCATCTCTTACATATGACACCCAGTGCTCATCCCCAAAAGTACCCTCCTTAATGCCCATCACCCATTTAACCCATCCCTCTACCCACCCCACCCCCTCCAGCAACCCTCAGTTTGTTCTCTGTATTTAAGAGTCTTTTATGGTTTGCCTCCCTCTGTGTTTTAATGTTATTTTTCCTTCCCTTCCCTTATGTTCATCTATTGTGTTTCTCAAATTCCACATATGAGTGAAGTCATATGACATCTATCTTTCTCTAACTGACTTATTTCATGTAGTAATTGTTTATATACTGGAGCAAGATGGACTGACTCAACGCAGCTGGCCTCTCCTCCAGACCAGCACAGCCACCACCCCCAGGCAGCTTCAGGGCCTTTGCATTTGCTGTTTCTAATGTTACAAATACCTTCCTTCTAGATATTCACACGACTTACTTCAACGACTTACATCAAGTCTTTTCTTAGATGTTATCTACTTCATGAGGTCTGCCTTGATCACTCTTTTTATAATTACAGACTCCCTTGACACTCTTCATCTTTTTTCTATAGCACTTATTACCATTTAATATACTATATAATTTACTTATTTTTGTGTGTTTGGTTATTGTTTCTTTCTTCCAACTACGCAAAATCTCCATGAAAGTAGGATGTTTTAAAATTTTGTGGATTGCCGACTCCCAATACCTAGACTAGTGCTTGGGACATAGTGATTAATTAGTATGTGTTGTTGTTGTTGATGATGATGATGATGATGTAGATTATTAGTGTGAGTTAAGACTAGGAGAGTATTTTTTTTAATACTTACTTATTTTGGGGAGAGCGTAAGCAAGGGAGGGACAGAGAGAGGGGGACAGAGGATCTGAAGTGGGCTCTGGGCTGACACACTGACAGCAGTGAGCATGATGTGGGGCTCAAACCATGAGCTGTGAGATCATGACCTGAGCCAAAGTCAGATGCTCAACTAACTGAGCCACCCATGTGCCCCTAGAAGAGTATTTTGATATGAGATTATGAATTCCAGGAAGACCTAAGCAGAAGAAACCAGTAAAAGTGTTGGAGAGAAGGAGGGACATCCATAAAGAGATGTTTTAAGGGAATTAATCTGGTAGTGATAAGTACTTTGGGTTTTTCAAGGGAGGAATTATAGCAGTAATTTAGAAGTATAGTGATCTGGGGTTATACAAGAGTATTGGCAGTAGAATTACAAAGGAATTTATTTATTTATTTATTTATTTATTTATTTATTTTAAAATTTATTTACTTATTTTGAAAGAAAGATAGCATGAATGGGGGAAGGACAGAGAGAGACACAGAGACAGAGACAGAGGATCCCAAGCAGGCTCTGCACTGTCAGCACCGAGCCCGATGCAGGGCTCAGGCTCACAAAACTGTGAGATCATGACCTGAGCCGAAACCAAGAGTCAGGCATGTTACCAACTGAGCCACCCAGGCACCCTAAAATTGATTTACAGAGGATATTTTAAAAGGAAAATTAATGACACTCAGCAACTGCTGAGACATTAATATTAAGTGTGTGGAGGTGGAGCCGGAACCTGAAAGGTTCTGAGTTTTCTCCTCCTGACCCTCCATCATTGTCCCTTCTCTGCATTGCTCTGTGCTATAGAAGGTTAACCCTTGAGCCTCACCCAAGCTCCCTTGTCATGTTGCTTCCATTTGTACTCATCCAATGGGAAGAACAACAATAGATTGGAGGGTGGCAGAAGACAGAGATGAGAGTGTGTCTTCCTCTTCCCTCCCTACTATTGATCTGTGCTGTGGCAATAACTGCAGCCTTCTACAATTGTAGCTGCTATTAAGTGGTACACTTCTACACGATTCCAAGTCTCATTGAGCTTCTGTTCCCTAGGCTTTGACCCCTACATCTGTTAACAGCTTTCTGCTGTCGCTAGTTGTTGGGGCTATCACTATTCTTTGTTTCCTCAAATCTGTTGATACCTCTAAAAGTAATCCTTTCATTAAAGACTCTTAATTTGAATGATTTAAGTGTAAACTCTATTTCCTCCTGGAAGTATGAGTGATGCAGAGGGAAGAAGTTAAGACTTGCTGCAAACTTTTAAACCCTGGAAACTGAAAAAAAAAAAAATCAATAGCACCACTAAGAAAAATAGGAAAATATAAAGAAAGAGCTCAATTTTGAGGAAGGATGAAAACTTTAACACACATACAGTTGGCCAAAATGGGAAAATGTCTAAGTGGGATGCTTACTGGCCAGTTATGAGACCTAGAGGGACCAGAATAAAAGTTGAAACTCACTCAACAATCCATTTATTGAGCCCCAAAGTGAGTTAGATTCAGGTTTGGGTTTCACTGAAGCCTAATTGAGATCTTTAAGCTAGAAATAGCAGCTGGTGTGTGAAAGGGAGTGTATATTGAGAAAAACAGAAGGCCTAGGACTGAACTGATTTATTCTCTCATTTAGGAAACGGAAGGATAAGTAGAGGCAGGCAGGAGGCCAGAAAAGGAACTGAGGGAATTGGACAAGTAGAACATGAACAGTGTCAAAGATAAAGTAGGTATTCAAATATTATTTGGCAATATCAGGGGCTATATGCCATGAAAATAATGCAAGTAACAATCAGAATATAAACTAATTTATAATCCAAATTTTAAGTGTCATTGGCAAACGACATCACTTGGTTTATCTATGAGGACAAAAAGATTTATCTGTGAAGACAAAAAAGCCTGGACTTAGTGGAAAGAGATGTATACAAATACATCTGCTGGAATCAGATAAAAGTTTATCTCATATAATTTATGACACATTTATCTTATATAATTATGGTCGTCAGAGTAGGAGATATATTACATTTTGTAATTAAATTTGTCTCTTCTCCAAGCTTGAGCAGATATCGCCAATATCTTCCCCTTTGACTGTCTTCTCTAACTTCCATGGTTCTAACTCTTCTAACTGCCATTCAACAAATGCATACTTGACAGTTTTAAGGTATGTTACAGAATAAGACTATAAGACCCCGCTTTTATGTTGCATATATTATAGTTGGAGACATATATAATAAATCACTAAACAAAACATAAAAGGGACTTTCATTTCATGGTAAGGGCAATGAAAGAACTGCAACAAGGATATGTAACTGAGAGGGAAGGTGCTGAAAGGCAGTGGTAGGTGTTAGAAAAGGCCTCTTGGGAGATGACATTTGAGCTGATGTCTGAATAGTAAGCCAAGTTATAATGTTGGGGAAGACTATTTCAGGTAGACAATAAATAGGTATACCTGATCTGAGGCAGGAATGAGTTTGGAATGTTGGATGAGTAGAGAGAAGGACTGAGGGCTTGATCAGTGTTATGAGAGGAGTGGTAGAAAATGATATAGACAGGACAGATCATATAGGATCTTGTAGGTAAAGGAAAGCAGTTTGGATTTTATTCTAAGTGCAAGAATAAATTACTGTAGGGTTGAAAATGTGGCTGATTACTCTGTACTTTATAGGGATCAGATTATAGGGTTTTAAGTATGGAACTAAAGAGAACAGTTAGAAGGCTTTTGCAATAATCCAGGTGAATGATGGCTTTGACTTGGACTGGCATGGTAATTAATGAGATGGAGAGAGACACATAGATTTAGAATATATTTTGGAGCTGGAACAATGAGAACTTGGTGATGGATTGGATGAGTGGGATAAGAAAAAAAGTACAATTCAAAGGTGTTTGCTGGATTCTTGGCTTGAGTGAGTATGTGGATGTGATGGCAGTTACTAATATGGGAAAAGTAGAAAAGGAACAAGTTTCAGGGGAGTGCTGAGGGATTCCCAAGACCTCCCTCAGGTTCTATGATTCATTACAAGGACTCACAAAACTCCGAAAAGCTATTATATTCATAGTTATGGGTTATTACAGTGAAAATATATAAATTGAAGTCAGCAAAGGAAAGTCACTTAGGGTGAAGTTTAGAAGAAACCAGGCACAAGCTTCCTCTAGTCCTCTCCCAGTGGAGTCACATGGGAAGAGTTTAATTTTCCCAGCAGCAATGTGGGATGACATGTATGAAGTATTGCCAACCAGGGGAGCTCATCTGAGTCTTAGTGTCCAGGGCTTTTATGGGGGATCATTCACATAGGCATGGAATACTCATATAGCTAACCTTAGGTAGTCAGTGTCTAACCCCCAAGTCCCTAGGTTTTAAACTGATAGAGCATGACTTAGTGCTGCAGGAAAACAAAGGCACTTTATTAGGCAAAATATTTTAAAGGCTCAGAGGTTATCTACTAGAAGCAAATAAAGAACCAGGCTTGAAGACCTTTGGAATGTGGCAGTTTAGATAGTTCATGCCTGCTGAATTAACTTTTTACTCTACAAGGGGGATGCCAAACACAATTTTAAGTTTGAGATGCTTCTTTAACATCCAAATGGAAATGTCACAGGTTAGATATATGATTATGGGAGTTTTCAGTATACACAATATATACCAAGTATTTAAAATCATGAGACTGGATGAGATTACCCAAAGAGAGAATCTACATTAAAAAGAAGAGAGGGCCCAGGACTGAGATATAAGGCTTTCTAATACCTAGAGCTTAGAGTTGGACAATATGCAACCACAGAAGATAGAAGGGAAACTAAGAGATTACATAGTCATCAAATCAAAAGAAGAAAGTGTCTTAAGTTAGAGGAAGTCAGGAGCATTGTATGTTAATGAGAAGTTGAAAGTTGAAAGATGGATGATCATCTGTAATAGAGATTGATCTAGTGAAGAAGCTAACAGTGATGATGCAAAAGTGAAAAGAGATAATTATAGACATTGAGACCCTGCAAAGTCAAGTTGTGCCAACCAGAGCACAATTTGAGATGTACAATGCCTGCATTGTGCGAGAGAGAAAGCAGCAAACTGAGTTCAGGTCCATGTTTTTGAACATTTGATGGGGAGAGAATGAAGGAGTTGGTGTCAAATTGCTTGTAATCTTGCAGTGAAGTAAACCCCATTTAAAATTTTCACATTTTTTTCCTTTATGTCTCATCAACATAATTATCTATACTTAAAGAGAGTGGTATAGAGATTCCTCAGAAAGTTAAAAATAGAACTACCCTAGGACCCAGCAACTGCACTACTGGGTATTTAACCACAGATACAAAAATACTGATTTGAAGGAGCACATGCACCCTGATGTTTATAGTAGCATTATCAACAATAGCCAGATATGGAAAGAGTCCAAATGTCCATCCACTAATGAATGGATAAAGAAGATATGGCATATATATGATGGAATATTACTCAGCCATAAAAAGAATGAAATCTTGCCATTTGCAACACTGTGGATGGAGCTGGAGTGTATTATACTAAGCGAAATAAGTCATCTGAGAAAGACAAAGACCAAATGACTTCACTCATATGTGGAATGAAGAAGCAAAACAGATGAACATAGAAAAAAGAGAAAAAAAAAAAGAGGCAAACTATAAGAGACTTTTTACTATAGAGAACAAACGAGGGTTTTTGGAGGGAGGTGGGCAGGGAATGGGCTAAATGGGTGATGGATATTAAGCAGAGCACTTGTGATAAGCACTGGGTGTTATATGTAAGTGATTAATCACTAAATTCTACTCCTGAAACTAATATTGCACTCTATGTCAACTAACTAGAATTTAAATAAAAATTGAAACATCAAAAAAAAATAATAAAGAGAATGGTGAGAGAAGAGACGAATGGTTGATAATGAAAATTAGAGGAATTCATGGATTGATGATCTTGATTGATGATGCTGGATTGAGTATAATAGACAAAGCAAGCTGGAAGGATAGGAAGGTGTCATTTTAAAGAAGTTTTATGTATTATTTTAGTGATGAAGTAACTGCATATGAAAATGAGGCTCAAGATGTGGCCATTGAAGTGAGTGCTTGAAATAGAGCTGAGGAGAGGTCCTTAGGAATAAGGAGGTGATGAAACCCAAGGAGCTACGATTTGGAATGGATCAGCTATATATCCCTCAGGGTAATGACAGGATTTAGGGATGAGGAAAAGAACGAAGACGTCAATGAGTAAAAGGAAGTGGGACTGGTTTTGTTAGGTGACAGTGAAGTGAAAGAGTAGAAGGTAGGGCTTACAGGGAGAGGAGTAATTGTCCAGAAGTGACAGTGGAGAGCAAGGAGGATCCTGATGTCATCTTGCAGTCTTGTACTTGAAACACAGGAAAATGATTGAGCAAATTCAGGGAGTCCATTCCCCCCTGTGGACAGTCCATTTTTAGTAAATGATATGCATTGTAAAAAACATGAATAAAGAATATGAAGGTATATGGCTTATTAATCTTAGAATGGGAATTCCCAAGGGAGGAGTGAAGAATGAGATCAACAGTGGGAATTTGGATCATAGAAAATAAATCTTATAAAGAGGAAAGTAAGGAGAATACAACAGTTCAAGAACTTAATTGGCAGTGACCAAGAAAAACAGATTGAAGGTCTGTGAACATTTCTGACTCTCAGGGTTAAGAGTTAATGCTACCCTGGTGAACATGAAACTCAAGCCTTCAGAGTTTAATTGCATTCAGGATGAGCCTAAAGAGGAATGTTTATCTAATGTTTTATTTGTGGTCACTTTTCAGATGATTGTATTCAGAATAATTTTACTAAAATGACAATTTGATTAGTACCTCCTTTGCTTAAACCTTTTCAATACCTTGTAACCAAGCTACTTAATCCTGTACTGAATAAGGAAGGAGAAGGAAGGAGAAATAATTTTGGGGAAAGATGTTGAGAAATAGAAAGTAAAAATACAGAAACTTTGGTGAGTTTTAGGAAGATGGGGACTAGATGAGGGAAAGAAGAAAGACTGGATGAATACATAAACATTTTGAAGAAGAAAGGAGTTGGGCAACATTTCTCAGAATATAAGCAAAGAATTAAAGGAGTAAACTAGTATTTTGTTTCTAGCAGTTCTACCTTTCATCTGGTTTTAAATCATGACACAGGTGAGCGGAAGAGAGGGACAGAGAGCCATAATGAAAACCACAGACATTTGAATCAGATAGATTAATCAGAATTTGAACATGGAATAACCCATGTGTTGACATCTTTCCTGTTACTTCCCCATATAAAAAATGAGGCCAACTAACCCATTCTTTTCACTTTTCTTGCTATCACCCCAAAATCATGGAACAGATAAGAAACATGTTCTTTAGGTTGCTGATATGAAATAATGCACTCCAGGGATCCAAGTTAGGAGGGAAGGTGGTAGAGAAAAATAAATGACAAGAAAAGAGAGGTAAACAAAGGAGTTCAGCTGTCTTCTTTGGAAAAGCAGAAGGGGTCATCCAGCATAAACACTGGAGCTCCAAGCAACTCACCATTAATGAGCTAAAATGTTGAAACACAGCTTTTTAGAAGTGCCGGCTATCATATCTCCTGTTTACATACATAATTACATAGGTCATAGATAAGTGCAAGTTTGTATTTTTGAAATGGGAGTATTCCATGTAGTTCTGCTGTTCTTAGGGTGTGAATGTGAAGACAGACCTGGAATGCTTTCACAAAGCCCTAGGTTTGTGCTGACTATTTTTAACATTACAAATGAACAAGAAGGAGCCCCTTGGGAATCCCAAGAAAGGCAAGATGAGGGAAGGAGGTACTGTTAACTCCTGAAAAACTGATATTATAGTTAATTCTTACAGAATGATATATGGTGAAGATAACTGAGAAAGCAGAAAAATAAAAAGCAGTAACCAACTGTTACTTATAGCTTTGTGTTTTGAAACCAACTATTATTTGGTTTTATCTCTTCTTTTTTGGGCAACTTATTACCTTTCATGGGTAAACCCTAAGGTCTCTCTTGGTTTTGGTAAGGTTTTAGTTTCTCAGAGAAGTGGTTGAAATCTTGGGTTTTTCCTTTGGGATTGGGCACTTGCTTTCTTCTATACCAGGTGCTATACATTTACTGATGGTTCACATAGGGATATCCCCAAATCATTCTTTTTTGTTCTCCAATGGTCAGGAGCAAATGCTCCATTCCTGCTTCCATCCCCACACAGGATGTCCAGATGTTTATCTTCCTGTTAAGGGGCAAGGAAGTTTCCAGAACTGTTGAACTGTGGCTTGTCCTTAGGTGGATGGCATGGGATGATGCTGACTCTTGAGTACATTTGGTCATTGTTGTCCCTTATATTCTGCTTCCTGGTATTAGAGACAAGAATGTTCCTTCTTCTTCCCTCTTCAAAGATCTCTCTCATCTATCTTTATCCTGGATGTACTCTTTGCCTTTTGTCCTACCCCCCTCCTGTTCCCCGCCAAATCCTCTAGTCTATTAAACAAGAAAACTGGCTTTGTAAACCTAGATCTGAGAATATTCCTCTCAGATTTAACTTTGCTTCTGCCTTGTAGTAGACTGGAGGAGGAAAGCTAGCTCTTAAGTAAGAGTGAAAAGGGGGAGTGAAATGCATAGAAAGCATGCATACTAATATTTTGAGCTAATGCTACAACATTTATGCAAATGATAAAGTTGGAGTAAATGTCTGCCTTTTCTCAAACAGGATCAGGTGGTCTGAGACAAGGAAGCATTTTTGTTGTTGTTAGTTTGGTTTACAAGTGAGATTTCTTTTGATTTTAAGTAACATAAGGCAAATTTGAATTAGCCTTTGTTAGGAAATTGGAGAGATATGATGATATCTGGTGAAATGAAAGGAAGAGAACAATTCATTTATAAGAAGGACAGGAATTCACCTGGGCCTTTGAAACAACCAGTCCCAGTCTCTGCAATGCCCTCAGGTCTCTTTTCTTTTTCCCATTGACTCTTGCCCTATGTGTATGCACTGGCTTTCTCCATGTGGTAGAAAACATGACCCCTCACTAACACCTAAAGGTAACTTTGCAATTGGAAGAAAGAAACTAGGCCCCCCTTCTTTCTAAGAAAAGGGAGGAGGAAAGGGTGGGGAGGAGGAAACAATCTAAATAGGATATCTCTTGGTCAAAAATTTATTTTGTATAAATTGGGGATAAAAGAAAGGAATTAACACTGATCTGCACAATAAGAATACTAAATATTTAATTGTGAGATTTCTTGCCTTAAAGCTAGTAAGAAAAATATTTGTCTTCTGCCTTACGAGTTGAGATTATCCTGTTTTATAACACATGATATTTATACTTTGGAGGAGTGTGTGTATGTGTGTATGTGTGTTGGAAGTAGGAAGAATAATAAGACAAGTTGTATGACTACTACTGGTGCAGAGAATTTTAGAATCCATGAGTTGTTATTTCAGACCGAATAACTCTGACCTGTAAAAATATGCTGTAGGGAGAAGTCAGATGCATCTGAAAGCAAAATAGTTTCCTGTTATCATGGGCATACTTTTCCAAAAGGCATATGGAACATTAAAAAAAGGGACAGACTGAAGATCAGAAAGACAAGAGGTTAGGGATCAGGGACATCCATGAGAAGCTAGTCTATATATTTAACTTCTTGGTTGCCTTTTTTTGTAAGATAGTGTACACAACAGATGCTAGTCAACAAATACATCATTACAGAAAGCTATTTAGTTCAAAAATATCTGTCTAGAGAAGAAACAAGACAATATGGCACCATCATGGGTCCAGGGTACAGGGAAGATCCCCATATATCTCTTGGTCCCACAGAGATTCACAGGCCAGCAGATCCATATTTCATTAGATATGGAGTTGCCCAAAGCAGGTTTCTGCCAGTCTGAGGAAGTACCCATCACCTTACTTTGACATTGTCTGCATCTGTTCCTTGTGTGTGACTCAGAGGCACATGAGTACTGACAGTGTTCAATTTAGAAGACATATTTAAATACATTTAAATTAATAGAATGCATGTTTGACCAAAAATAAGTCAACTGTAGCATTATCACGTTATTCATACTTTTGGATGGTCGCCTTTGTATGGTTCATGGTCTGGACATTTTCTCCACACGAAATTACAAAACACTGCAGTAGTTGTTATACTACTTAGTTTAATTTTCTCCCTTTTATGTTGTAATTTCCTTTAGTTACTTCAATCTTTCTGTAAAGACTGATACAGCTGTTTAACTTCATGTAATGATACTCAGTGGAATTAAAGAATGGGCAATACAGGAAATGTACCCTGAAACAGAGTAACCCTTTTGTTGGTACCAGTACCAACTTTTGTTGGCACCAACAACAGTATATTATTGAGGTGACTACGTCCCAGCAGATAGAGAGCGACCAGCAGCAACGTAAAGTTTTCTTATGGAGAAGCTAGAAATATTATGGTGGACCATTGTGAGGACTGTGACATAATGGCTATGTGGACAATACAGGAAGAGAATCCATTTACACATAGACTTGAGATAGGTAACAATAAATTGGGAAGGAAATTGATACTAGGAGTACATAGTGTGATCACTTTCTAAGTCCCAGTCTCAAAATTGCCAAATCTCACTGACTCAGCTTGGGTAAGATGCTAAGATCCAGACCAACACCCAATACCCAGTTAATGCAAGGGTTAAGCATTAATTAAGCTGCTTCTACCAACATATGGATGGGGAAGAGGGAGCCGTTTTCAAAATGAGAGAGGGGTTGGGTGGTCAGTCCCACAGTAATGCCCTGTAGGTACTTCATCCACTATCAAGCATTAAGACTGAGGATATTACTATTTTTGGCAAAGCTGGCTTTCCCACACGCTCCTCCTGTTTATGTTTATTATAAATATACATTATAAAAGTCATAGGTAAAAGAGGATTAATTTACTACATGTTGTAGTCTCTGTGTTTCAGGCCTTTTATGTTTAAGTATGAGGTCAGACTTGGAATACTCACCTCATTAATATAAGAAATAATAAAAACTTTCTGACAATCCTAGAAAGATCTGAGAAAAGACAGAAATGGGAAGTTGTTTTTTTTAATTCTAAGAAAACTGAAGTTTTCATAAGTTATCTCATATAACTTGATAGAAGAAAATTGAGAAAACAATGAAATTGAAACCAGGAATCACCAACTAGAAACTTTGCCCACTGAAAATTAATAAACAACAACATAAAGAACTTTTTTACCCCCAACTTTGTGGAGGCATAATTTATAAATTAAAACCATATATATATATTTAAGATGTACATGTGATAGTTTGATATATGTATACATCGTAAAATGATTAACACAGTCAAGCTAATTAACACATACATCACCTCACACGTGTACCATTTTGGGAGGTGTGGTGAGAACGTTTAAGATCTACTTTTTTAGTTGATTTCAAGTACAGAATAAAGTATTTTTAACTATATTCACCATGCTGTACATTAGATTTCCAGAATTTGTTCATCTTATAACTGAAAGTTTGTACCATTTGGCCACATATCCCTATTTTCTCCCATCCCTTAGCCCCTGGCAGCCTGTAAGTTCAATGACTTAAATTCCACATATAAGTGAAGTCAGATCATATGTATCTTTCTCTGTCTGGTGTATTTCACTTTGCATAATATCCTAAAGATTTGTTCATGTTGTCGCAAATGGCAGGATTTCTTTTTTTTAATGGATTAATAACTTTCCTGTGTATGTGTAGGTATATGTATATGAGTGTGTATACATTTAAATACACATACAAATTTATATGTATGTATACAAATTTATATTTATATGTATGTGGTATATAAGTATACCACATTTTCTTTATCTGTTGATGGACACAGGTCATTTACATATTTTTGCTATTACGAATAATGCTGCAATGAACATGGCAGTGCAGATATCTCTGAGATTCTGATTTCATTTTCTTTGGATATATACCCACTAGGGGGACAGCTGGGTCATATGATAATCTATTCTTAATTTTTTTAGTAAGTTCCATACTGTTATCCATAAGGGCTATACCAATTTACATTTCCACCAACAGTGTACAAGGGCTCCCATTTCTTCATAGCCTTCGCACACTTATTGCTTATCTTTTTGACGATAACCATCCTAACAGTTATGAAGTGATATCTCGTTGTTATGATTTACATTTCCCTGATGATTAGTGATGGTGAGCACCTTTTTATGTATCTGTTGGCCCTTTGTATGTCTTCTTTGAAAAAATGTCTATTCAGGTCCTTTGGCCATGTTTTAATCAAGTTATGCTCTTTTGCTATTGGGTTGTAAGAATTCCTTATATATTTTGAATATTAACCCCTTACCATATAAATGGTTTATAGTCTCTCTTATTCTTTAGGTTGCTTTTCATTTTGTTGATTGTTTACATTGCTGTAAATAACTTTTTTAGTTTGATGTAATGTCACTTGTTTATTTTTGCTTTTGTTGCCTGTGCTTTTGGTGTTATATCAAAAAAATCGTTGCCAATGCCAATGCCAAGAAACTTGACATGTTTTTTCCCCCTAGGAGTTTTTTGGTTTCTGGTCTTATTTGAAATTTTTAATCCACTTTGAGTTGATTTTTGTATGTGGTGTGAGATAAGGGCCCAATTTATTCTTTGGCATGTGAATATCCAGTTTTCCCAACACCATTTACTGAAGAGACTGTCTTTTCTCCATTGTTTATTCTTGGCACTCTTGTCATAGATTAGTTATTATATATATTATATATATATATTATATATATTATATATATATGTGTGTGTGTGTGTTTATTTCTGGGCTTTCTATTCTGCTCCATTGGTCTGTTTTTATTCCAGTACCATCATGTTTTGAATACTATAGTTTTATAATATAGTTTGAAATCAGAAGTGTGATGCCTCCAGCTTTATTCTTGTAGTTTGTTTGTTTCAAGTTTTTTTTTTTATTGTCAAGTTAGCTAATATACAGTGTTGTCTTGGCTTCAGGAGTAGATTCCTGTGATTCATCACTTATATACAATACCCCGTGCTCATCCCAACAAGTGCCCTCTTCCATGCCCATCACTCATTTCTCCACCCTGCTAACCACCCCACCCCCCACCCCACATCAACCCTCAGTTTGTTATCTGTATTTAAGAGTCTCATGGTTTGCTCCCCTCTCTCTTTGTATCTTATTTTTCCTTCCCTTCCCCTATGGTCTTCTGTTAAGTTTCTCAAATTCCACATATGAGTAAAATCATATGATATCTATCTTTCTCTAACTTATTTCACTTGGCATAATACCCTTCAGTTCCATCCACATTGTTGCAAATAGCAAGATTTCATTCTTTTTTGTTGCCAAGTAGTGTGTGTGTGTGTGTGTGTGTGTGTGTGTGTGTGTATCTCACATCTTCTTTATCCATTCTCTTTCCATAATTTGGCTATTGTTGATAGTGCTACTGTAAACATTGGGGTATATGTGCCCCTACAATTCAGCACTCCTGTATCCTTCGGATAAATTCATAGTAGTGCTATTGCTCAGTCATAAGATACTTTTATTTTTAATTTTTTGAGGAACCCCACCCTGTTTTCCAGAGTGGCTGTACCAGTATGCATTCACACCAATAGTGCAGATCCAGATCCTCCACAAACTCCACATCCTTGCCGTTATCTGTTGTTTCATGAGTTGTTAATTTTAACCACACTGACTGGTGTGAGGTGGTGTCTCAATGTGATTTTGATTTGCATTTCCCTGATGATGAGTGATGTTGAGCATCATTTCATGCCTGTATGTCACCTGGATGTCTTCTTTGGAAGTGTCTATTCATGTCTTCTCATTTTTCACTGGATTATTTGCCTTTCAGGTGTTGAGTTTGGTTAAGTTCTTTATAGATTTGGGATACTAACCCTTTCACATATGTCATTTGCAGATATCTTCTCCCATTCCATCGGTTGCCTTTTAGTTTTTAATTGTTTCCTTTGCTGTGCAGAAGCTTTTTATCTTCATGAGGTCCCAATAGTTCATTTTTGCTTTTGTTTCCCTTGTCTTCGGAGACATGTCAAGTAAGAAATTGCTGCAGCCAAGGTCAAAGAGGTTGCTGCCTGTTTTCTCCTGTAGGAGTTTGATGGTTTCCTGTCTCACATTTGGGTCTTTCATTCAGTTTGAATTTATTTTTGTGTATGGGCAAGAAAGTGGTCCAGTTTCCAGATTAGTTGGCCATACATTTGTGGATCCACTTCTGGAGTCTTTATTCTATTCCATTTGGCTATGTGTCTGTTTTTGGGCAACACCATACTGTCGTGATGATTACAGCTTTGTAGTAGAAGCTAAAATCTGGGATTGTGATACCTCCCACTTTGGTTTTCTTTTTCAACTTTGTCTTACTTTGGCTATTCAGGGTCTTTTGTGGTTCCATAAAAATTTTAGCATTATTTGTTATAGCTCTGTGAAGAATGCTGGTGGTGTTTTGATGGGAATTTCATTGAATGGGATTTGATGGAAATTGCCTTGGGTAATATTGATATTTTAACAATATTTGTTTTTCCAATCCATGAGCATGGGATGCTTGTCCATTTCTTTGTGTCTTCTTCAGTTTCTTTCTTAAGCTTTCTGTAGTTTTCAACATACAGATCTTTTACCCCTTTGGTTAGGTTTATTCCTAGGTATTTTATGGTTTTCAGTGCAATTATAAATGGGATTGATTCCTTGATTTCTCTTTCTGCTGCTTCTTTATTAGTGTATAGAAAAGTGACAGATTTCTGTACAATTGATTTTACATCCTGCGATTTTGCTGAATCCATGTATCAGTTCTAGCAGTTTTGGGGTGGAGTTTTTTGGGTTTTCCATGTAGAGTATCATGTCATTTGTGAAAAGTGAAAGATTGACTTCTTTGCCAATTTGGATGCCTTTTATTTCATTTTGTTGTCTGATTGCTGAGGTTAGGATTTCCAACACTATCTTAAACAACAGTGGTGAGAGTGGACATCCCTGCCATGTTCCTGATCTTAAGGGGAAAGCTTTTTTACCCATTGAGGATGATATTGCTGTGGGCCTTTCATATAGGGCTTTTATGATGTTAATGTATGTTCCTTTTATCCTGACTTTCTTGAGGGTTTTTATTAAGAAAGGATGCTATATTTTGTCAAATGCTTTTTCTGCATCTATTGAAAGGATAATATGGTTCTTATCCTTTCTTTATTAATGTGATATATCACGTTGATTGATTTGAGAATATTGAACCAGCCCTGCAGCCCAGAAATGAATCCATTTGATCATGATGAATAATTCTTCTAGTATACTGTTGAATTTGATTTGTTAGTATCTTGTTGAGAATTTTTACATCTGTGTTCTTCAGGGATATTGGCCTGTAATTCTCCTTTTTAGTGGAGTTTTTGTCTGGTTTGGGAATCAAGGTAATGCTGGCCTCATAGAATGAGTTTGGAGGTTTTACTTCCATTTCTATTCTTTGGAACAGTTTGAGAAGAGTAGGTGTTAATTCTTCTTTAAATGTTTTGTAGACTTCACCTGGGAAGATATCTGGCCCTGGACTATTGTTTGTTGGGAGATTATTAATTACTGATTCAATTTCTTTATTGGTTAGAGGTCTATTCACATTTTCTATTTCTTCCTGTTTCAATTTTGGTAGTTTATATGTTTCTAGGAATTTATCCATCTCTTCTAGACTGCCCAATTTGTTGGCATATAATTTTTCATAATATCTCTTATAATTGTTTGTATTTCTGTGTGTTGGTTGTGATCTCTCTTTCATTCATGATTTTATCTATTTGGGATCTCTCTCTCTTGTTTTTTATAAGTCTGGATAAGGGCTTATTAATTTTATTTATTCTTTAGAAAAAACAGCTCTTAAATTCATTGATCTGGTTTTTTTGCTTGTTTTGTTTTTTTGGATTCTATGTTGTTTATTTCTTCTCTAATCTTTATTATTTCTTTTCTTCTGCTTGCTTTGGGATTTCTTTGCTACTGCCTTTCTGGTTCCTTTAAGTATGAGGTTTGGTTATGTATTTGGGACATTTCTTCCTTCTTGAGATAGCCCTGAATTGCATTACAATGTATTTTCCCCTTAAGACTGCATTTGCTGTACCCTAAAGGGTTTGGACTGTCGTGGTTTCATTTTCATTTGTTTCCATATATTTTTAAATTGTTTCTTTAATTTCCTAGTTGACCCATTAATTCCTTAGTAGAATGTTTTTTACCCTCCATGTATTTGGGGGATTTCAAAATGTTTTCCTATGGTTGATTTCTTTTTTTTTTTAATTTTTAAAACTTTTTTCAAATTTATTTTTGAGACAGGGAGAGACAGAGCATGAACAGGGGAGGGTCAGAGAGAGGGAGACACAGAATCCGAAACAGGCTCCAGGCTCTGAGCTGTCAGCACAGAGCCTGACACGGGGCTCGAACTCACGGACCACGAGATCATGACCTGAGCCGAAGTCGGCTGCTTAACCGACTGAGCCACCCAGGCGCCCCTCCTGTGATTGATTTCAAGTTTCATAGTGTTGTGATCTGATAATCTACATAGTATAGTTTCAATCCATTTGTATTTGTTGAGGGCTGTTTTGTGACCCAGTATGTGATGTGTTTTGGAGAATATTCCATGTGTACTTGAGAAGAATGTGTATTCTTCTGCTTTGGATGAAAAATTCTGAATATATCTATTAAGTCCATCTATTCCAATGTGTCATTCAGAAGCATTGTTTCCTTATTGATTTTTTGACTAGATGATCTATTCTTTGCTGTTAGTGAAGTATTAAAGTCCTCTACAATCACAGTATTATTATCTATACATTTATTTATATTTGTGATTGATTTATATATTTGAGTTCTTTCACATTGGGGTCATAAACATTTACAATTGTTAGCTCTTCTTGATGGATAGACCCCTTAATTATGATGTAATGTCCTTCTTCATCTCTTGTTAAAGTCTTTCTTTAAAATCTAGTTTGTCTGATGTAAGTATGGCTACTCAAGCTTTCCTTTTTAAAATTTTTTTTAATGTTTATTTATTTTTGAGAGAGGCAAGTGTGAACAGGGGAGGGGCAGAGAGAGAGGGAGACAAAATCCAAAGCAGACTCTAGACTCTGAGCGGTTGGCACAGAGTCTCTTGTAGGCAGAATATAGATGGATCTTATTTTTTTTAATCCATTTTGATACCTTATATCTTTTGATTGGGGAATTTAGTCCATTTACATTCAGAGTTATTAATGAAAGATGTGAATTTAGTGTCATTGTGTTATATGAGGGTTTTGTGCTTGTGATGATGTCTCTGGCCCTTTGTAGTCTTTGCTGCTTTCCACTCACAGAGTCCCCCATAGGATTTCCTGCAGGGGTCCTGGACTCCTTTAGTTTTTGTTTTGCTGGAAAAACCTTCTATTAGGAGAAGTCTCTCCTTCTATTCTGAATAACAGCCTTGTTGGATAAAAGATTATTGGCTGCACATTTTTTCTATTCAGAATATTGAATATTTCCTGCTGCTCTCTTTTGGCCTTCCAAGTTTCAGTGGACAGTTCTGCTACTACCCTTATGTGTCTACCCTGGTAGGTTAAGGCCTGTTTGTCCCTAACTGCTTTCAGAATTCTCTCTTTATCTTGTATTTTGCTAGTTTCACTATGATATGTCGTGCTGTTGACCTCTTTTTGTTGATTTTGAAGAGAGTTCTCTTGTGCCTCTTGGACTTGGATGTCTGTTTCCTTCCCTAGATTAAGGAAGTTATCCGCTATAATTTGTTCAAATAAACCTTCTTTCTTTCTCACTTCTTCTGGAATTTCTATGATACGGATATTATTTCATTTCATTGAATAGCTTAGGTCTCTAATTCTCCCCGTGTGGTCTAGTAATTTCCTTTCCCTCTTTTTTTCACCTTTGTCATTTTCCATAATTTTACCTTCTGTTTCATCTATTCTGTCCTCTGCTTCTTTCATCCCTGCTGTCTCTGCGTGCATCTAGTTTATTTTGCATCTCATTTACAACATTTCTTAATTCATCATGACTATTTCTTAGGTCTTTGATCTCAGCCGCGATAGATTCTCTGCTGTATTATTTGCTTTTTTCAAGGCCAGCTATTAGTCTTATGACTATTATTCTAAATTCTTGTTCAGATATATTGTTTATATCTCTTTTGAACAATTCTCTGGCTGTCATTTCTTCCTGGAATTTCTTTTGAGGAAAATTCTTCCATTTTGTCATTTTGGCTATGTTTCTGTCTTTTGTGTGTTTTAATAGCTTGTTATGTGTTCTGTACCTGTAGACAGTATTATATTAAAAAGGATCATACACTGTCCAGGGCTGGTACTTCAGGAAGTGTTTGGGGAGTGTGTTGCGTGCACTCTGTTATTGCATATTTGGCTGCTCTGTCTCACTGCTTATAGCGGTGGATTGTTTGGACCTTCCACCAGGTGTGCTCTGATTTTTTCATTGAAGTAACCCTAGAAAAAAGGAAAGTTGGGAGGGCGGTATCTTATTCCATACAAAGAGAGAAATGAAAGGGGAGGGAAAAAAAAGACCCAGCAGAGAATCAAAGAAACAATAGGCTTAATCAGAGAGAGAGAGAGAGAGAGAGAGAGAGAGAGAGGAAAATAAAGAAGGAGATACAGAAAAGGTGTAAAAAGACTAGAGTAAAAATGCCTGAGTAAACAAACCTGAACAGAGAAAAAGGAAAGAAAGAAATTAAAGATTGACCAAAAATCAAATCAGAAACTATAAGCCAGATTCCAAAGGGAAAAAAAGAAAAAAGAAAAAAGAAAAAAAGAGGAGGGTAGAAAGAAAAAGAAGGGAAAAGAGAAGAGAAGGAAAGAATAGAAAAGAGAAAAAAAATTAAAAACAGACTAACATACAAAACTGCAGGACAGTTGTCTGTTGGTGCCTGGGACTAGTGGCTGTCCGAAGGGAGAGGCCTTCTGGTTTGGTCAGTGTCAGTCCCACTACAGTAGAAAAGCACAGAGGGGCGGGATTTTGTGTAAGCAGGTCCCGTCTCCACTGGGGGCCACTGTCCTGTTCCCTGAAGCGCCACCTTTTGGTGATGGGGAGAAAAATGGCGACATCTCAGTCTCTCCTCCCCAGACCAGGTGTCCCAAACCATGCTATTCAGGCAGCCCTCACAGAGTAGTGCAGGCTACTGGCTTGTCCTGCTCCACAGTGTCTTGTGCCTACTAGGCACTCAGCTGGGATTGAAAACTTGATGTGTTAAAGGATCCCACACTTCATGGAGCTGGTTCTGGGGTAGTGCCACTCTGCCTGGCTGACAAAGGGCCTCTGGCTGGTGCCTGCAGGATCTTTTGTCCTTGGGGGTGGGGGGCAATAAGCCCTCTTCCCACAGTACTCCAGGGAAGAGACTGTTGTCTCCCAGTGCGCCCCTGACATCACTAGCATGCCCCCCCACCCAAAGGTGCAGACCCATAATGGTAGCTCAGGTCTGGAAAAATTGCGCACGCCCTGAAAATTCCATTCTTGAACTCCTAGGGCTGTTTGCAAAGTAGAAACGGGCTCTCTCTGTATTTCTTATTCCCCAGTCCGTTTTGGGAGAGGTTTTTCTCTTGTCCAAATATAGTACTACACTTCCACAGCCTCTCTTTCTCTTCGTTTTGTCTTTGCATAGAAGGGGTCCCCTCCCCTCCTGTCCTTTTATCTCTCCCAATTTGCATACATGCACCTTTGTCCCACCAAGCTGTCTCCATCTACCTGTAGAGGTTTTTCTGCACAGCCTGTATTCCTGGGTGTTCCAAGTGTTCTGACCTCAATACAGTTGTGTTTGAGGGACAAGAGAAATCCTGGGCCCCCTACTTCTCCATCATCTTAACTGGTTATTTAATTTTTAGTTAGTTAACATATGGTGTAATATTGGTTCCAGCAGTAGAATTTAGTGATTTATCACTTAAGTGTAACACCCAGTGCCCATCACAAGTGCCCTCCTTTATACATTTAGCCTATCTTCTGCCCACCTCCCCTTCAGCAACCCTCACTTTATTCTCTATAGTTAAGGGTCTCTTATGATTTGCTTCCCTGTGTATTTTTTCTTCCTTCCCCTATGTTCATCTGTTTTGTTTCTCAAATTCCACGTATGAATGAAATCATGATACAGTATTTCTCTGACCGACTTATTTCACTTAGCATAACACACTCTAGCTCCATCCATGTCATTGCAAATGGCAAAATTTCATTCTTAGTGATGACTTGGTAATATTCCATGATATATATCTATATATCTATATATATATATATATAGATATATAGATATATCTTCTTTCTTTATCCATTCAGAAGTGGATGGTCATTTGGGTTCTTTCCATAATTTGCCTATTGTTGATAATACTGCTATAAATATCGGGGTGCATGTGCCCTTTTAAATCAATATTTTCATATCGTTTGGGTGGATACCTTGGAGTGCAATTGCTGGATCATAAGGTAGTTCTATTTTTAATTTTTGAGGAAACTCCATATTGTTTTCTAGAGTGGCTGCCCTAATTTGCATTCCCACCAACATTGTAAGAGGATTCCCCTTTCTCTGCAACCTCACCAAGATCTTTTGTTTCTTGTGTTGTTAATTTTAGCCATCATGGTTTTGCTTTGTATTTCCCTAATGATGAGTGTTGTTGAGCATTTTTTCATGTGTCTGTTAGCCATCTGAATATCTTCCTTGGAAAAATGTCTATTCATGTTTTCTGCTCATTTCTTAACTGGATTATTTGGTTATTGCATGTTCAGTTTGACAAGTTCTTTGTAGATTTTGGATACTAACCCTTTATCAGATATGATATTTGCAAATATCTTCTCGCATGCCATAAGTTGCCCTCTCATGCCATAAGTTGCCTTTTAGTTTTGATGATTGTTTCCCTCACTGTGCAGAAGCTTTTTATCTTGATTAAGTCTCAGTAGTTCATTTTTGCTTTTGTTTCCATTGCCTCTGGAGATGTATCTAGTAAGATATAGTTACAGCCAACGTCAGAGTTTCTTCTTGCCTGCACTGGGGAGTGTTTAGACCTTGTCCACTGTGTGGTGAGTTTTAACTAGGTGTGTTTTGGCCTGCTTGTTTAAAAAGACTAGATCTAATTTCCACTAAAGCTGAAGTTTTACAGGATTCTCTGGTCAGTAGACTTGGTGTGTGTACAGCAAGGGGTTTGTGCTAGTCTTCTGGGGGAGGGGCCCAGTGCTATTCTAGCTCTCAGGCTCTCTTGCTCTAATAAAAAAGCACCAGAAGAGCACAGGAAGGTGATGCTTGGTGTAAGCAGCTCAAACCTTCACTGAGGACACTGTGTTGCTCACTGAAGTAAGTCTGTGCTGATGGGTGGGGAATAAAAATGGCATCAGCCAGCTCTCTCCTCCCTGGAGAGGGGAGTTTGCACCTGCCACTGTTCAGGAAGCTCTCACAGAAGAATGTACAATATCCTTTCGTGTGTTCCAGGGATCCCTCAGATCCCTGCTTTCACCCTGTCTGTGTCTGAGTCATCCATCCACCTGGCAGTACGGTGCTCCTGTATTTTATCTGAGGCTTTTCAACTGGGTTTTGATACTCCAAATTTTAGGGACCCAGCGCAGCATAGACTCATGCTAATCCTCTGGGGAAGTGTCTCACTGTACTGTGGCTGGTGCTGGTTTGTTCCAGAAGTGCAGTCACTCAAATATGCAGGGACTTGGACTCTATGGTAAACTACAGCAAAAAGCAGGCATCCAAGTTAACTCTCCTCAATAGGTGCCTCTGTGCCTATGCTAATAAATCAGGCAGGCCGGTGGTACCCATTAGCTCTTTTGTTCCCTGAGAGGTACTTCAAGAAAGGGAACTGTCTCTCCCAGTGCAACCCAGGGGATCCTCAGACCATGCTGTCTGCTCCTGGGCCTCTGCCTTCCCTCCTTCTCTACAGGAGTACTGTTTGCTCACCAGGCTCCAGCCCAGTTATGGTGTGGACTTATCAAATTTCAGACTTTGAACTCCATTACTTATCAAAACTTGCAATATCAGCCCTACTTGTTTTTCCCAGTCAATGGTTTTGGGGAAGTGTTTTGCTTGTGTAATCCTCTGCATGTTGCGCTTTCTCCCTCTCAGTCACTCTCTCTCCCTCCTTTCTCCGTGATCAGGGCTCCCTCCCCTCTGATTCTTTTCACCCCCAAATTCTGTTTCTGCATCTCCTACCTTCCATGATGTGGCCTCTTTTCTCCTTTTTGTTGTACAGTTTATTCTCGCAGTGATGTTTTGGGTGTTCAGAATGGTTTGATATTTATCTAGCTGTGTTGGAGGGATGAAGCAAGCAAAGGGTCTCCCAGTTACTCTGCCATCTTAACTCAAAGAAAGAATGTAGCTTTATTCTTTGTGCTCAAGACTGTTTTGACTACTTTGGAGTCTTTTGTGACTCCATATGAATTTTAGGATTTTTTTCTATTTCTATGAAAAATGCCAATGGAATTTTGATAAGGATTGCATTGAAATCTTTAGATAGTTTTGGGTAGTATGGACACTTTCACAATACTAATTCTTCTAGTCCAAGAACTTCTTTTCATTTATTTGTATCTTCTTTAGTTTGTTTTCTGTGTCTTATAATTTTTAGTGTACAGATTTTTCACCAGCTTGGTTAAATTTATTCCTAAGTAGTTTATTCTTTTTGATACTATTGTTTTTAGTGTGTAGAAATGCAAGTGACTTCTGTACATTGATTTCATATCCTGCAGCTTTACTGAATTCTTTTATTAGTTTCAACAGTTTCTTGTGGAGTCTTTAGGGTTTCTTATATATCAGATCATGTCAGCTGGAAACAGAGGCATATTTAATTTCTTTCCTTCCAACTTGTTTTTCCCTACATTTTATTTTGTCTTCTTGGTTAACTGCTCTGGCCGGGATTGCCTGCACTATGTTGATTAGAAGTGTTGAAAATGGGTACTCTTGGGGCACCTGGGTGGTTCAGTTGGTTAAGCATCTGACTTTTGATTTTGGCTCAGGTCATGATCTCACAGTTCATGGGTTTGAGCCCTGCATTGGGCTCTGTGCTTACAGCTCAGAGCTTGGAGCCTGCTTTAGATTCTGTCTCTCTCTCTCTCAAAAATAAACATTAAAAAAAAAATTGAAAGAAAAACGAGGAAATGCTTAAGCCTAAGTGTTTGGAAAAAAGAAAGAAAAAAAGAAAGAAACTGGATACTCTTGTCTTGTTCCTGATCTTAGAAGTAAAACCTTCAGCTTTTCACTATTGAGTATGATGATAGCTGTGAACTTGTTGTATATGGCCTTTATTATGTTGAGATACATTCCTTCTATATGTAATTTGTTAATAATTTTTGTCTTGAGGGGCACCTGGGTGGCTCAGTCGGTTGAGTGTCTGACTCATGATTTTGGTCTCAGGTCATCATTGTCCCAAGATTCTGGGGCTCCTTGCTGAACATGGAGCCTGCTTAGGATTCTCTCTCTCTTTTTCTCTTTTTCTCTTCCTTTGTTTCCCTCCCCCACTTGTGCTCTCTCTCTTGCTATCTCTAAAATAAAAAAAAATTATCATGAATGGTGTTAAATTTTGTCACATGAATTTTCTGCATTTATTGAGCTGATCATATTAATTTTATCCTTCATTTTGTTAAAGTGTTCTGTTGTATTTCTTGATTAGCATATGATGAATCGTTCTTGCATTCCAGGAATAAATCCCAATTTGTCATGGTATATGAACCTTTCAATGTGTTTTTGAATTTCTCTTATTAGTATTTTGTTTAGGATTTCATATCTATGTTCATCAGGAATATAGGCGTGTAATTTTTTTTTCTTTTTTCTTGTAGAATCCTTATCTGGGTTTGGTGTGAGGGTAATGCTGACCTTGTAAAATAAGTTTGGAAGTATTCCTTCCTCTTCAGTTTTTTGGAACATTTAAATTCTTTAAATGTTTGGCAGCTTTAACTAGTGAAGCCATGTGGTCTTAGGCTTTCCTTTGTTGGGAAGTTTTTGATTACTACTTCAATCTCTATACTTCAGTCTGTTCAGAAATTTCTATTTCCTTGTGATTCAGTCTATTTCTAAAGATTTATCCATTTCTTCTAGGTTATCCAATTTGTCGGCTTAATTTGTTCATAGTAGACTCTAATAATCATCTTTGCCAAAATGCTAGTTATTCAAATAAACAAGTCATACCTACTCAACTATTCATTTGAGGAAAAAAAAAGATGGACAGCTGTGTAGTACCCTGGGGGTGACATAAGCATCCATGCAGGGCAACATTGGTTCAAATCCCACTTCTGCTCTGTACTAGCTATAAGCCTAGATAAATTATTTAATCACTCTAAGCCTCATTTTAGTAAGAAAAATAGTAAGAATTCTTTTTAAAGAATAGGTAGACAAATACCAAAAAGATAATTGTTATTAAAAAGGCCTCTGGAATTAGATCCCATGTGAGCTCATTATTCAATTTGGTCATTGTGGAATTTCAAATGGAGAAAAGCAGGCAAAGCAGGAGGAATGCCATTGTTGGGGAGCAAGAATTCCTGTTCCTTTCAAGGTCCTTCTCCCTGGACTAAGAATCAAATTGACATGAGACAGATTAACAGGAGAAAATAAAATTTAATGGCATATGTACAGGGAATCTATACAGACATGGAATTTGCAAAGACAGTCAGGAAAATGAGGTATATATGTCATCCTGAAGGGCATAGCTGTCTGGGAAATTAAAGGGAAGGAATGTAATTCACAGGGAAAGAAAAAGAAGAACAGATGTTTGGTAATTAGATGGTTGCCTTGCCATATACATGGATGGGTGATTCAGATAAAATTTATCTGTGGTAATAACCTTTATTCTGGAAAGACTCCCAATTTATATTCTTCTATGTAGTTAAGGGAGAGAAAGAAGTTTCTCTTGAGCCTGCAGGTCTCAGTTGCCTTCAGCTCAAAATAATCCTCATGCCAAGGGCCCATCTTGGGGCAGCCTGCCCTTGGCTTCTATATGATCACTTCTGTGGAAGCCTGCCAGCAGTTAACCAAGAGGTTTGCCAGAATGTTGTGGTTTTACCTTTGAGTTTACTCTTTTGTAGGACCTTTCTTTTTTAGACAATGTATTTTATATGAGCATCCCATGAAGAACAGGCTAAACTAGCTCACAGGAGACTGATTCATGTTTCACAATATTTAAAAAAAATTTTTTAATGTTTATTCATTTTTGAGAGAGAGAGACAGAGTATGAGCTGGGGAGGGGCAGAGAGAGAGGGAGACACAGAATCTGAAGCAGGTTCCAGGCTCTGAGCTGTCTGCACAGAGCCTGATGCGAGGCTTGAACCCATGAACTATGAGATCATGACCTGAGCTGAAGTCGGACGCTTAACCAACTGAGCCACCCAGGTGCCCCCCAGCCGCTTAAAAAAATTTTTTTTAATGTTTATTCATTTTTGAGAGACAGAGTATGAGCTGGGGAGGGGAAGAAAGAGAGGGAGCATGTTTCACAATATTTTTAAAAATTTTATATTTAGTAATGCATATTCTTTTCCAGAGTCTGCATTGCTTACATTAACTTATAAGACATTTCTCTTAAGAGGCTCAAAGTTTTAATCTTGGCATCGATTTCTTAATGGTAAGTACAGTGCTACATGATTCTTTCAAGGAATGTGTTCAATACCTCCAGGAGCAAAGGGCAAAACAACCCATGCAGCAGCAAATGCCTGTACCTGCCTCCTTAGACTCACTTTAAAAAGGTTGTTCTTTTCTCTATAATTTATATATGGCTTAGGTGAGTCCTTTAGTCACTTATGACTTTCTCCAAACTGAGATAACTATGAAAACTGGCACAAGTGTAAATTCCTTAGATTCTTTTACAGGGCCTAGAGCACTATACCTACTCTTGGTCTAGAACAGAAATGGGTAGACTCAACTAAGGGGGGGCAGTGTTCATATACCTTGGTTTATTTAGCAGAACAAATGAGTGCCCTCCCAAGTTGGTATAGGAGAAAGCTAATTTCAGAGGCATTTGCACTGTTGCATCATTATGAAACACTTTTCAAACAAAATCTCCTGGTTCAGTATGAATACAGGAACTTTCCAGTGTTTACACTTCATGTATTGAATATTCCTTGTTCAAATGCACACATTTCCTGAATATCTTAACTATGTGCTTCTGATGGACAATGTGCTACTATAGGAAGTCTAACCCTTTTTAGATATAATAGTTTAAAATGATTTTTCATATATATATATAATTTTATTCAAAAATGATAATTGCTGAGGCTTGATGGGGGGTGGGAGGGAGGGGAGGATGAGTGATGGGTGTTGAGGAGGGCACCTGTTGGGATGAGCACTGGTTGTTATATGGAAACCAATTTGACAATAAATTTCATATTAAAAAAATAAAATGATAACTGATAGCTAATCTCTCCAAGGGCAAGTCTTTTTCAGATATTTACAGACAACTGTTCAAAAGTTAAGAATTCTTGATTCAAGTGGAGTTATGTATGTTAATTCTTCTTGATTCAAGTGGAGTTATGTATGCTAATAATCTTCATGTTTGCTAGTAATTTTTTTAAGTTTGTTTATTTATTTATTTATTTATTTATTTATTTATTTATTTTGAGAGAGAGAGAGAGCACGAACAGAGGAGGGGCAGAGAGAGAAGGAGAATCTCAGGCAGGCTTCACTCTGTTAGCGCAGAGCCCAACATGTGGCTTGATCTTACAAACCATGAGATCATGACCTGAGACGAGATTAAGAGTCAGACACTTAACCGAATGAACCACCCAGGCACCCTTGTTTGATAGTAATTTTAAGTAGTGATATAGGTAGGGTGAGTGGCAGAGAGAGTAGAAAAGCTAAGGGAAGATCAAAACTGAGACTCTAGATAGTTTGAAACCAGTAGCTCCTGGGCAAGAATTGAAGTTTCAAAAATTAAATGTTTATCTGATCTGTAAATTCATCTGAAGATCCAGGACTAAATGAACAGAAGGCACTATCTCTCTAATCTTCAAGTCCATTCACAGCTTCCTTAAGTAAATTTTTGACTCTTTACTCAACCAGAGTATAGATAGTGACCCCACAGGGGCCCATATTGTAGGAATATTAGAAAAGAAGGGAGGGCACTGTATGTATTAAGGGGCTAAAGATGCCAGCTCTTTTCTTCTTGTCTCAGCTCATGCACAGAGGGAAAAAGTGAATGCACAGGATGTGAGAGACCTGGAGACAGATACTAAATAAAACCACTGGGTCTTATTAGTTAATTAACTGGTTCATTCCTAAATGAAGTCTTTCTAAAAGTATCTCATTCTAAGAGATGATTTTAGTATATGGCTGATGATGTTAAGTTGTCTCTTACCTTTAATGTAAAATAAAAACTGCCAAAGATTTAAAAAATGATTATAGCTACTTCAGTGGTAAACAATATACAACACAGCTCCAGAATTAAGCAGGAGAGAGCATCTCTGAGTAACTATTTTTTTTTTTACTATTAAAATATTTAACTATATTTTTACTATTTTATTTTTTATACCCTTGTCAGATGTATTTTTGTGATGGAGCTGACATTTATGCCTTGCTATTCTATCCCATGATCACCTACTTCTCACTTCTCTGATTCAACAAGCAACCTAGGGAAGAAAATAAACGAATAAGCCAGTGAAAGCCTTCCAGGATTCTGTCATTTTATTTTTTGGTGTGACTGTCTAAATTCACATTCTAGCTGATCACTCATTCACTCACACCGCAAATATCTACCAAATGCCAGCTAATAAGCCAGGCATTTTCTAGGTCTTAAGTATGGCACCAAAGGTGAAAGACACTGTCTTTCCCTTAAGAAGCTCAAACTTTATAAAAAAGACAGATCTAAAGAAGTACTACACAACATGATATGCTGTGAAGGGCCATGAGAACACAAAGCGCAAGAAAAAAGAAAAAGTGAATTTGTTTTGAGAACTGGTGAAAGATTCCACAGGAGGTGAAGCCTAATTGGGTTTTGAAGGATAGGTTAGTGTTTGCAAAGAGAGAAGAATAGGGAGAAAGGCATAGAGGAGAAACCGGGTGGTCCATTTGGGGAATGAGTATGAGTTTTGCGTGGTCGAACAGGTGTGTTTGTGAAGTACACGGATTTGGCTGGAAGGGTCAGTGAGTCATATGTGTGCCATGCTATGGAATTTGGGGATCTTCCTGATGGCAAACTAGTTTTTAATTGAGAGAGAAACATAATGAGATTTGGGTTTTAAAAAGATTAAGTGTGGAGAATATGTAGGCAGAGGTTTTTCAGTCAGGGGACGTTGCCTGAGGGAAACCAGATAGGAAATTATTTTAATAGATTAGGTGAGAGATGATAGGAGCTGAATCAAAGCAGTAAGAATAGGGAAACAAAGGGGGCACCTGGGTGGCTCAGTCTGTTAAGCGTCTGACTTCAGCTCAGGTCCTGATCTCACAATTCGTGGGTTCAAGCCCTCATCAGGCTCTGTGCTGACAGCTCAGAGCCTGGAGCCTGCTTTGGATTCTGGGTGTGTGTGTCTCTCTCTCTGCCCCTCCCCTGCTCACACACTCTCTGTCTCTCAAAAATGAATAAACATTAAAAAGAGTTTTTTTTTTTTTTTAAGAATAGGGAAACAAAGGAGATTTAAGGAGTTTGGGTTTATGACTCACTTCCCTAGAAATCCATCAGACACATGAATTTGTAAAGTTGATGATAATCAAAACTATTATTTGTGGTGATTCCTTTAATGTATATATACAGAAAAGGTCCTATTTAGCAGTTTGCCTTCTCCACTGTTCAGATAAATAACAACAATGCTGGAAAAAAAAGCTTTTAAATTGAATCTTAAGTTTATTTTCAAGCAAATTTGGCCATTACTCCTGCAAAACATTTTTGTTTCTATTTTTTCTATTTACTCTTGTAAAGCATGCTTGCTACTCTAGGGCTCAGTGAGATTTAAGCTACTGGTAAAACTATGTCCAAGAGGGGTGCCTGAGTGGCTCAGTGGGTTAAGCGTCAGACTCATGATTTCAGCTCAGGTCATGATCTCATGCTTTGTTAGTTTGAGCCCTGGGTCAGGCTCCACCCTGACGGTGCCAAGGTTCTCTGTCTCCTTTCTCTGCCCCTCTCCCACTTGCATGCACACATTCTCTCTCTCTCTCTCTCTTTCTTAAAATGAATAAATAAACTTAAAAAAAAAAAACTGTGTCCAAGAAAAATGCTGGAGCTATTAGAGCGTTTTAAAAAATGTACATAGAAGGGGATTTTTAGGGTGATGGAACCGATCTGTAATGGTACTCTATGCATTTGTTCTACATGTAGGGGAGAAAAAAATTTCCCTTTTTCCCATCTAGATGCTTTGGCTGGTCTAATAATTAAATTGATGTAAGACAGGTTAACAGGAGAAAAACCAATTTAATTCTGTACATGTGGGAACCCTTAACTATGTGAGACTCGAAGTTTAACCAAACAAAGTAGGCAGCTTTTGTATCTTGTAGACAAGGAAACAACAAATTTGTGAAGAATTGACAAGACAAAGGAGTTTGGACTAGGGGTAGTAAATTAATGAAGTAACAAGGTTTGTTTATAAAGCCTTCTTGGCCCTAAATTCCCTATCTCTGGTAGGAATGCCTTCAACTCTCCTAGAACAAACAGGGTACCTTTCACATGGGGGATTTATTTCCTGCTTTCAGGGCAACAAAGGAAGTCAGAGTGTCTTGCACTGGCTGTTTCTTAAGTAACTTTAATTCAAAATAATCAATATGCCTAAGTGGCATATTTTGGGGGGGCATATTCTGCCCCTTTAGTCCCACTTTTGAAACTTTAAGAGGCTTCACAATTTAGAAGCTGAGTTTGGTAAGTTGATCTATTATTTCATTGACTTAATCTCTCAGTCATGAAAGTAGGTCAGTTCGATTAAACAGTTGTGTCTCATTTTAGGAGATGGTGATGCACCTGGGATCCCACAGTTAGACTATATTGTGTGAGAAATCAGGTATTTAATAAAGCATTTTTATGGAAACAAAAGAAAAACAATGGTTAATGACTGGAGCAAATTATAAACCAGTTTCTGAGCCTAAGTGGCAGCTAGTGAAGAAGATTTCTAGATGTTAGGGTCAAATCATCTTCTGCTGTTTGAATATCTCTGATGATGTCATTGGGTGTTCACGCAAACTTTCTGAGTAGCCCACACAGCAACAGGCACAAAGATTGTCTAAACACAAGTTATTATGGTGATTTCTCTGAAGTTTATATCAAGTCACTTACACTCAGTTTTCAGGACTTCTGGGAAAAGGGCAATTTTTGTTCTTAGTGGTTCCAAATCAAAGCGGCAGAAAATTGGAAATGTTAGTTTGGAGAGTTGTAGCCAAATATTGGAAGAAACTAGAAGAATTTAAGATTCGGTCAGTTTGCAGGTAGGAAGCAAAAACTCAAAGACAGTTAACAGCACTAGAATCGGGTATCCAAAAGGGTGTACTAAAGTTTTCTATTGAAACATAATTTTTCTGTCTACGGTAATCCCCCTTTCTATCAGAGATAAAGTAAGACTAATTTGTTTGCCAAATAAGTCTAGTCTTGTTAAACTTGGCCTGATTATTAACATAGGTGCAGCAAGAATAGCAATTGGCCATATAGGCTGTTTTTGTTTGTTTGTTTGTTTGTTTTGTTTTGTTTATAGGCATTTTGTTTTGATTTATTTTGCTTTTTTTGATCTTAAGTTTTTATTTAAATTGTAGTTAGTTAACATATATGGTAAAATTGATTTCAGGTATAGGATTTAGTGATTCATCACTTACATTTAACACCCAGTACTCATCATAACAAATGCTGTCCATAACATATAGGCTCTTTTAAATCTGCTTTGCTGAAATTTTTCATAAAGAATATCAGGTTGAACTTTTAAAAGACACTTGAGGTTAGGAAGCCAAGGCAAAGAATCACCATCAGACTACCTACAAAACCTATACATTCCTCTCTTCTTGAAGTTCCCCAAATAGCTTGGGGTTACTGAACTTACCAGTAAATGATCTTCCTTGCTACCTGGTAAGGTTGTCTGGAACCCTGTAAACAAGGGGTTTTATTTCTTCCATAAAGTCAACCTTAGTTCCTTAAAACTGTCTGGTTATATCTGATCCTTGCACATCATTCTCAAATGTGACATTCCAGTCAAAGCCTCGGTAATATAATCAGTGTTTCAATTGTGTCCTGATACAAGGAGAACAGATTCTTATTGGGCTTATGCAAATAACTATATTGCCATGAAGATAAGAATATTCACTAAGAGTTTCTGAATTCTGGAGGAATCAGACAAGGACAAAAAGATAAATGTTTTTTCTTTGTCCACAAAACTATATTTTACCACATTTCTGATGGCTTTAAGAGAAAAGAGAGGGGCACCTGGATGGTTCAGTTGGTTAAGCGTCTGACTCTTGGTTTGCTGCTCAGGTCATGATCTCACAGTTCATGAGTTTGAGCCCCGCATCTGGCTTTGTGCTGGCACCATTCAGCCTGCTTGGGATTCTAAATAAATAAATAAATAAATAAATAAATAATTTTTTTTTTTTAAATGGAGGGGCGTGTGGGTGGCTCAGTCCATTAAGGGTCTGACTTCGGCTCAGGTCATGATCTCACAGTTCATGAGTTCGAGCCCTGAGTTGGGCTCTGTGCTGATAGCTCAAGGCTGGAGCTTGCTTCAGATTTTGTGTCTCCCTCTTTCTCTGCTCCTCCCCCACTCATGCTCTGTGTCTCTCAAAAAAAAAAAAATAAATCTAAATAAAAGTTTAAAAAAAGAGAGAAAAGACAAAGGTTTCCTTAAGTCTGGAAAAATAAAACATAAAAGAACTAACAATGTTTCAAATAAAAAACATAAAAATTATTATAATCCTAGTCAGTTCATTTAGTCCTATGTAATTAACTTTTGTTGATCTTGATTTTGTTACTTTTATGAAGCCATCAGTTTTTCCATTAGAGTTCTGTAAATTCTTCCCCAGGTTAGTGATATGATCTGAAAGTTACTAGAAGCCTATGCTTTTTGGATTCCTTTCCCTGAATCTCTCTAAAGATGAAATACTTGTGCAAAAGCATTAGAGTAAAACAATAACTTTTGTAAATTGCAAAAAGACTTAAAAAATAGCCATTGTTAAAGGTCTCATGAGAGTTCATTATTAGCAAAAAAAAAAAAAATAGGTGTTTCCATGACACAAAATGTTTAAGATCATATTACAATTACAACTGATAACATTTTACCAAAATATATCAGAATTTTAGGAATTTTATACAATTACTAGAACACATATTAATAACATATATCCACACAAATATAATCTAAGAAGGTTTAGTATCACTTATTTGACAATGCTTTCTTTGTAATTTAACATATCAAATAAGCCTAATTAGTTTACTATCTCTCTTTTTATAAGGAGAGAACAAATCTTTTGAGATGTTTCAGGGATGCTCTGGAAAATCCCAAGTTTCTTACAAGCCAAAAAACTTCATTCAGGATTTGATTTTGGAAAGTTTGTTAAAAAATATCAAAAGATTTGGACACTTGACTAAATAGGATCATGGTTCACTATAAACAATATTTAATTATCTATTTAACTAAAGTGAAAGAAGATTTTAAAGGAAAATACAAAAAGTTACATAAGTCTAAGCAAAACTTAGGTCTTACTATTAAGACAGTAAGTAATGAAAGCCTTGATAGAGAGAACATGAAGCACAGGAAATTATTTTAGTAAGATATAATTACTTCAAAGGTAAAGAGAAACCATTGATAATATTTTATCAAGAGCAGATCAATAGTCTAAGAAAACTTTTTCTTTTCAGCAAGATATTTAGCAGAAAATTACATAAGCAAACTATTAATATTAAAGCTTACTTTTAAAAACGCTTATAACAATTCAGTGTTTAGCCAAGTTGACTACACAAGTCTCACTCTGTCTCTCTTTTTCTTTCCATGTCTTAACTTTCTATATATATTTAGTTTGTCCTTCATTTTCTTCCTTCCCACTCTGAAAAAAACCTAGTTTTACTTTAGAACAAATTTATTTTCTTTTTCCTTAATAAAAATGCATCTCCTTGCCTTTTTTTTTTTTTTTTTTTTTTACTGAAAACACATCCTACTTTCCTTCTATACAGAGTTGCTTCCCAGTTTGTTTCCCAGTTTTATATTACATGTGTTAATTTGTAATGAAAACTAAGAAGTAAGCATTTGTTAACTGTTAGATTGGCAAATTTATTCAAAAAAAAAAGATTGGCAAATTTATGAATACAGCTCATAATTTCTAGAAATACAAGCTTCTTCATAGTGTAGTCTTTCAGTATAGTACAGGACATGTTTACTAACAGAACCAAGTATATTTAGTTTCTTGGTAATAGGAAGCCAAAAGTAGATAAGCCTATGTTCAGTAACTAATGTGTCAGTATATTGTCTTATCCGGAAATCATCTAGACATTTAATAAATATCCACCATTTAACTTAGTAAAACTCTAAGGCTTCAAGTTACCAAAAATATTTGGGAAAAATAATTATTGCTGAAAAGTTTATTTATAAACTTTTATTCTACTTACATCTATCTAAACCATTTGCTTACAACAAATATGTTTAGATTATACATTAAAAGTTCATGAGACATTAGAGAAAGCCATAATTGCAAGGTATTTTCCTTGCTGACAGAAGAGATAACATGAACCTATTGGGCTAGCAAACCCAGGTAGAATAATCATTGCATGTCTGCGTTATATTTAATGCAGAATATCCCAAATCACATGAACTTGAACACATTTGAGTTAGTTTCTGTATTTCTGAGTTTTAGGAATACTTTCAAAAGCACATATTTTTATGCCAATTAAATAGAGCCCTTTTCAAAATCAATTTTGCCAATACCCCTAGGTATTGAGTAAAAGTACAAAGCTCTCAAGAGTGAGAGGGGTCCCGACAGGGTTGCTGCTAAGGATATTTGTCTCTGATTTTTTATTGGGACCTTATCAGGAAATGGATAACACTTTGTAAGACTCCATTCATGGCACGTAACGTAGACAGGTCTGGAATTCATTTATCCTTTTCTTTTTCCCCAAACCCGCCATAGCTTCAGCTTCCTACTGCAGCTGCAGCACGAGGCAGGGGTGGCGGGCACAAGGTTGACACTGCAATGAGTAGGAGGGCTGCTGTGGTAAGCCTTGTTGCCTAGGGTGTGGCCAGCTGGGTGGAGCCCCCACAGCTTCAGTCAGCCTCACTGAGGGTCCTTTATCTTTATCTTTCCCTGCCTACTGTTAACTCATTCCCTACTCATTCCTCCCCCTGGAATAGGGCCCCTAACAAGGACAATGACTGCTCTGGCTTCTTCAAGTTGACAAGGGACATTATGGGGGTACAGCAGTCAGAGTCTACCCAAGGGTCAGTCGAGTGGTCCATGATGTGGTTCCACAGGAAGGCTGGCAGGAATGAGGTAGCACAAACATTGGTAGACACAAAGAGAAAAACACAAACTAAAGATTAAACTGACCAAAAAGATGGCGTCTCTAGGATAATGTTTGTAGTTCCCAAACCAGTCAAACAATCCAAGAGAGACACTGACTTTGTCCAATTGTGCCTGAATGTCATCTATCATTTGTGAGACTTTATGGGAATTATCGTTTATATCAAAACAACACATGTAAGGGAATGCCTCTCAGCCCAGGTGATGGAGCAGCAGAAAGTAATTAATGGTGGCTCAATTTTCCAAGAGTCTGGCCTTAACTTTACTTAATTCTTGATTAAAGCATCTAATGCTTGTGAGGGGTCATTTGGAGTTCTTCTGAGTAAACAGACAGTTTGCTTTATTTCACAGTGTAAAACTTTTCCAAGAGCCAGGAGTCCTACCAGCGAAAGAGCCAAGGCAACCGTTTCTTAATCTGATATGAGAACCACATTATCACAGTCAGGGAGTAAATGAGGTAGTAATAGTGTTTGTTATATTCTTAAGAAAAACTTTATGTTTGAGGGAGCTTTTATCATGGTCAGACCTGAGGGGGGTTTTCTTTCACGGTCAGACATTCCTGGCACTATTTTAAAATATTTTTTTGTGTGTGTTTTTTCCACATTCAAGGGCCTCAAGTCCTAACCTTTCCCTCTCTGCCTATTTAACCCTATCTTTACCTATCATATTCTCCCCTCTGAACATGTGACTCCTAACTGCTGATAGGAACCCAGGATTAAGACGACTGATCCTAACTGCTTCCTGCTGAAAGGGGGTGATGTGAGGGGAAGGCCAGTCAGGACAGGTTTAGAGGTTGATCCAGAGGTCTGATATAATGGGAGGGTGTTTGGAACATCCGGCCTGGCAAAACTTTCTTGGAAGTTTTATTTTTCTGCCATATGCGACAGCATCTACAAATGACACACAAAAAGAATATTAGACTGACAGACATTAATATTCCAAATACAATGCCTCCTAGGGAAGACGTCACACCATAGGAAGGAAAGACACATTGCAACCATTCAAAAAATCCCTGACAGGCCTGGCTATACTGGCTATATATATATATATATATATATATATATATATATATATATTTGACCATAGTCTTTCTTCCCTCTTCCATATGTATCTGAATCTTGTGGTATTGTTGTTTAGAATAATTAAGCACCAGAGCTAGTTTTCGGTCCTTAATCCTCATTTTTTTTTTTTAATTTCAGATATCCAGTTTCCATAGGAACAACTCCATGAGGTGTATTTAGTTCTACCTCAAGGAAAGATTGGTCTTTGATATCCAGATTACTATAAATTTAGGCAATTGTTTATTTGTCCTGGAGCTAGTAGCACTATAGAGTCTAATTCAGTTGTAATGTCCCTTCCTAGCAAGGGAGTGGGGCTCTCTGGCATTATCAAAAAAGAATGAGAAAAAATTAGGTTTCCCCATATGCATCCCAAGGGCTGAGAAAAAAATTTAGTCATAAGTTTTCTGGAGATGCCTCTAATAGTTATGCTGCATTTGGATAGTTGGCCAGAAGTGGAAAGGAGGACACAAAAGGTGGCTCAGGTATCAAGAAGGAAATCAACTGGTTTTCCTTCTATTTCCAGAGTTACTTGAGGCTCTGGTTTTCCAACAGATAGTTGGTTGGGGGGAGCCACAGTGAAGAGCCCTGGGGCCCATCAGTCCCTTTCAGGGATACTGATTATCTGAGCCCTCACAAACAGAGGTCCCCGAGGGCATTCAGACTTCAGTGATTGTCTCAACTTAAGCATGGGTTTTAACTTCTGTTGTCCCTTCTGAGGGCAGTCTCCTTTCCAGCATCCTGACTGACCACATAAGTGGCATTTGGTGCCAGAACCTCGGGAAGTTTGGCTTGATACAGTACGTAAGATCGCGACTAAGACCTCAGATTTTTTCTTAAGCTTCCTTTCCTGTTTTGTTTTGTTTTGTTTTGTTTTTCCTCCTCTTGATCTCAGTTGTAATATACTAGATTGGCAGTTCTTAAGAGCTCCTCCAGGGTCCCTTCCCAGCCAACAACTTCCTCCGAATATCTGGGGCCAATTGAGTGACACATTTGTCCTTTAGAGTCATCTCAGCCTCAGGGGTGTCAGGGTATGAGATAGCTGTATATTTAATGAGAGCCTCCTTCAACCTCTCCAGGAAGGCCACCAGGCCCTTATTCTGTGTGTATAAAATAGTGGCTAATTTAGCATAATATAAGGGCTTAACCTTAGTCCTTTTTAATCCTTCTAAAATATTAAAACCATGGAGATACCATCCCCCAATAGGAGGGTCATGGTCCCAAATAGGATCTTGGGGCAGGACTGCCTGAGCCCCAGTAGGGAACTGGAAGTCCCCTATAGGACCTCCAGTCCCATGATAATTAAGAAATTGTTCGTATCCATATCTCTCAGCTGCTGCCAGAACTCCCATGTTTTTCTGTTTCATTAAGAGTTTAACAAAAGCATTATATCTTTCCAAGTCAGTTCAAAAACATGTAGTATTCTGAAAAGCCTTTATGTATTTATCTGGATCATCAGAAAATTTACCTAGATCTCCTTTTACCTGTCTTGCAATGAAAAAGGCATTTGTATTCTCACCACAGTGAGCTATTTTTTTACACTTAGCCCAATACATACCAATTTGTACCAATGTAAAGACCTTAAAATGGACACCCACATGGCTGGAACATATCTAAATGGGCACTGATGAAAAAGACAGGGGAATAGACCTAATACCTTTTAGCCCCCCTCAATGGTCAATTTTATCTTTGCAAACAATGTTACCAGTCTTTTAAAATATTTGTAAAGAAGAGCAGTTTTATTGTTACAGTTATGCTAATTACCGTTGGGCCAAAATAAAATCAGTGCATCATTCTACAACCAGGGGAGTCTTGCTTGGTCACAGTGTTTCCCCTCCCGGTGCTCTAGCTTCCTGTAGGGGAAACATGCCTGCCATATTTCTAGGAGGGCCTGGATTCGGTGAGCAGTAGAGAGCAGAAGTGAGTGTTTTTAAATCTGTATACATAGATTGAGGACTCAAGGAGGAAGAGGTTGAAGTAGAAGGCTTCCCTTCCTCCTTCTCTAGGTCCGCTTTGGGTATAGGCAAAGGAACTTTGTTTTTTCCTTCTGATTGCTGGACCTTGGAAAGGGCTGCCAGGGTTGACCTTGCGTTGCATACACATATACTGATTTTTTCTTAAATCCCAAAAACATTGGACATAGGGGACTTCCCCCATTTCCCTTCATGTTTGCAAAGTAAGTCCAATTGTCAGATAATATTGTAATTGATACTTCCTTCTGGCAGCCACATTTCCTCCCCCAGTTTGTACTGAGGCCAAGCCTCAGTGCAAAAGAAAATGAGTTGTTTTTTCTTTAGGGTTTGTGGGTCAAAATCCTCCCAGTTTTTCCAGAATGCATCCCTAAGGAGTACTGGCTTTGGTTGGGGAATTACGCATCTATAGGAAAAAGAGGAAAAGGTGTCCCTTATCTCAATTTCCTTATAGCTGGCCAGGAGAAGCCTCATCTCCTGGCCCTGGTTTTTTTTTTGCTGTCTATGTGACTGGCAGCCAAAAGCCCTGTCAGTATCTCAAGGTGCTGGGAGTAATTGCTCTTACCCGGCTTGGCCCTACCTCTGAGAGCTGACCTTGTCTTTCCCGATTTCTCCTACCTCTCCATTTCCTACCTATGGGACTCTGCCGGTACCCACTGTGACCAAGCAAGACTCCCCTGGTTGTAGAATGATGCACTGATTTTATTTTGGCCCAATGATAATTAGCATAACTATAACAATAAAATTGCTCCTCTTTACAAATGTATTTTAAAAGACTGATAAAATGCATTCTTTGCAAAGATAAAATTGACCATTGAGGGGGGCTAAAAGGTATTAGGTCTATTCCCCTGCCTTTTTCATCAATGCCCATTTAGATATGTTCCAGCCATGTGGGTGTCCATTTTAAGGTCTTTAGATTGGTAGAAACTGGTATGCATTGGGCTAAGTGTAACAAAATAGCTCTCATGTATCCTGGTAAAAACCCATTATATACCAAGGTCATCCAACCCTCATGTGGCATAAGGCATCCATTCCTTTGACTTTGCCTTACAGAAACAGCACAAATGTGGAATATCTAGAAGCTGGCAGTGAGGACATCACCACCACTTCCCTAGCTTTGTAATCAAAGAAGGGGAAATTTCAGTCAAAGGCTTGAGTAAAACAACTCAAAAGGGCATGCTGTTTTTCCCTTTTGGTTAAAATGATAGTCCTTTTCATTTTTTCCCCCCACTAGCAAGTGGAAATGGGCAGTCAGTCCATTGTTGATTTTAACGCCTTTTTCTTGAATTCCTGCAAGCTGTCCTCAAAGAATTGCATAGCTGTTTCCATTGTATTGCTTAGAACTTTTATATCAGGGAGAAAATTTCCTAGCAAGGCAGAAATTAAAAGATTTCTATGTTCTGGAGCTCCAGGGTTCAGTGTAGTATGCCTCTGAAAGGTCTGTATAAAGCATTTAACACAGACACAGTGAACCTTAGATCAATTCACCATTGCCTCTATGGTGATGTCTGGGTGGGAAGAACATCCCTCAACAGACAATCAATGTCCTTTTGTGTAGAGTTATGAATGGCCACTAATCATTCTAATCCCTTTCTAAGTTTGATAGGATCTTCTGAAAGTGGAGGCAAAAGAGCTTCATACTTTGAAAGATCTGTTGCTGTCCAAGGGACATGAATTCTTTGCAGGCAGGGGCTGGTGGGGAAGGGAGGCAGGACACATCCACAAAGGACATTGTACAGGAAGGCCTGAAGATGGGATAACCTTATTATAGAGCCCAGCAAAGTGAACCTTACTGTCCATCCTGGGTGCTTCTGCTATATTCGCTTTCTGGCTTCCAGCATTTACATGAGTAAGCTGTATACTCTGGCCTTAGAAAACAGGCTGAAGTGCTGTCTGTAAGTCCTGTAGGAAGAGGGAAGCTAAAATAGTCAGCTGGGTGCTTTAAGTGATTTTCTGGGGAAGGTGGAGGAGTTTGGGGAGTTAAAGGAATTTGTTGATGAGACGGGGACAGATTTTAAGAAGGGAAATCTATGTTGAATGTGGACTTTATTTTTGTCTAAATCTCATTTCTACCCTCTCATCTTGTGAAGGGAGTCCATAATGGCTAGCCATTATACTCCTTTGTATCCACTTTTAATTTGGTCTTTCCATAGGTAGCAACAAGATAATTATTTAGGAAGATATCTCCAATTTTTTCCCTAAGTATAAAAGATTTTCCAAGGGATCCTTCTTCTGGCCTTTTAATTTGGTCTTTCCATAGGTAGCAATAAGATAACTATTTATGAAGATATATCTATTTTTTCCCCCTAAGTAGAGAAGATTTTTCCAAAGGATTCTTCTTCTGGTCATTGATGAATAGTATCTTATGTTAATCTCAATAGTGACTCAAACCATTAAGCTCTTTTATAACATAACAAGGGATGCAAGAATTATCCCAAAAGAGGTTGCAAAAGATAGGGCCCTCACAAGATCTAGAAAGTTAGCCTAAGAAAGCAAAGACCTTTACTGTCACAAGTGGTAAGAATGATGTAGAGAAAATGGCACCTGTTTCCCATGAGACCATAGCATGTCTCCAGTCACAGGTTTGCTATCCATGTCACTAAGCAGGTGCTACTGGAATGGGACTTTTCCAGTACTAGCAAGATAATGAAGGTTGAGAAATCAAAGGCTCATTATGGACTGGGTCTCCTTGTGACAAATTTTCCTGAGAGCTGCATGGTCAGTGCTGCTTGTGACTTCATGTCTTTGAATCCCAGTCTATTCAACTGGATGCCAAATATAAGCTGGTACATGCGTCTTCTGGCTGGCAGAGACCAGAGAGAATATTCTCATTGACTACAAAGCCAAGCTCTAAGGACATAGAACAAGATGAAAGGAAAACTTCATCCAGCTTTTACACAGGGGACCCACAGCAAAATTTGTCTAAATAAATGATACTTTGGTAATAACTGTGAACTTACCAGCTTGTGAGTCTGACTTGAACAACAGGCTTATAGAACATATTTCTATGTTCTACTTTATGGTTTTCCTTTTTATGACAAATACCACAAAAGATAGAGACAAGGGGAAAAAATGGCCACCTCTAGGAGGAAAGAAATCAATAGAAAACAGACTTTATTATTTTTTTTTTCAGTTTACTGCAAGCTGCATTCTCTGGTCTAGAGGTCATGTAAGGCTTCTCCCCTGGGACACTTTCATGGGTTTTTCCATGAAAGCTCATTGAACTGCAATTCCCTTGACCAGAGCAGACAAATTTCATTCTGGGTGGCCACTTTCAACTCCCCCCATAGCCCTGAGCAATTTGGTGTTCACCTCCAGCTTCCTGATGCTTGGGTCCACGAGCATCTCTATAGGAAGGCATTCTAGACAGGACTCAGCTCTAGGCATAACCCTAACCCAAGTGCTACCACTGTGCTGCAACTCTTATCTGGAAGGCCCCTATAGTAGCATGGGAAACATTTCTTTGCCTCTGTTCTAGTTATCTACTGCTGTGTAACAAATTATGCCACACTTTAGTGGCTTGAAACTGCAACTATTTTATTATATTTCAGGCATTTTTACACCAGGAATTCAGGAAGGGTTCAACTGGGCACTTCTTCTGCTCCATGTGGCATTGGTGGAAGTCAGCCAGTGATATTTAGCTAGAAGACAGACTGTGTGCAATGCCCAAGACTTAAATGTTTGATGGTTTGGTTGGTATTGGCTGGGAAGTTGGTGGTTGTCCAGAGTGGATACCCATGGCTTCTCTAGCATGGTAGTTTCAGGGCCAAACTTATTACATGGTAGTTCAGGGTTCCCAGAAATAATTTTTTAAAGAGAGGAAGTGGACCAGAAACTGGCATTGAAAGTCGTGTCCACTGTATTTTATTGTCAAAGCAGTCACAGAGCTTATCTAAGTTTAAGGGGAAGGAATATAGTGCCTACCTCTCATTGAGAGGTCTGTTTAAAAAAATTGTGATAGTCTTTGGCCACCTTAGCTCCTGACAAATTCTGTGAGTACAGGCCAAACTCCAGGCTACCAGTTCTGTTTTGCTGTGACAGCACTTTTTAGGTTTCTCTTCCAAGAGTCAGGTATCTGTATACTACATCTCCGAGCTACACAAGACATATTTCAAAACTTTCTACATGATCCCACAGAAGCCCTCAGCACACAGCTTAAGGTAGGAGTGAGGATTCCCAGCAGGATCATAGCTGGCTCTAAGAAAAATCTCCTCACCAGTCTTCTCTCCCCACACTCTAGTGCTTCCTGATATCCTTGATCTGGTTGAGAGTTACAGACGTTGTGTAATGATTCCAATACATTTCCTTTGCAAAAGTTGCATGTGGGAATCTGTTTCATACTGACTTTGAATTATAATATATAATGTGTCACTACCTTGGTTGGAAACAGGCAGAAAGAGTGCCATTGTAACATCCTGTCATAACATTTAAACATTAGGAAGGGACAAAGAAGAGTTAGATGACCAGAGGAGCTTCTGTTTTGGATGGTCACCTAGGCAGAAAATGATGTGGGTCCAGTTTGCTGCAAGACTGCCAAGAAAGAGAAGACCTAGGGTCCTAAGGACATAGAGGAGGAAAGAACTTGACCTCTCTTTTCTTGTGTCAGCTGTGGCTTGAAAGAAGGGTGGTGGAGAGATCCTACAGTCCACAGGACAGGACAGCAATAGGGGCTTGATCACTCCCTTGAACTGAAAAGTGGACCTGAGGCTGGAAAGACAGAAGTTCTGTGAGATATAAGAGTGGAGGTGGAGTGCCAGGGTAGGGATGAGCAGGCCGCTAGGAAGAATCTATATGGGTGCCTCAGCCAAGTAAACTTGAAGAGTTGGTTTACAAGCTGGAACCAAACATAACTGGAAAGGTGAGAAAGGATGGAGAGAAAACAGATCTATCTAAAGTCTTCAGGGAGAACATTGCTTATGAGGGAAAGTGAGTTCATAAACTGTGTAGGAGTGAGACCCCTAAGAGCCTGCTCAAGTCACAACAGATGTTTGCTAATGTAACTCCTAACTAAGTCTTGTAGACTTAACCTATTGCAGAGTTTTATATTACCATATAAATGACATTCTCTGGGGGATTTAATGCCTCCCAGGATCTGGATTGAAAGTTCTTCTGAGCATATTTCTCTCATTCCATACATAACCAATGTGCTAGTTAAGTGATTTTTCAGACTTTAAAATATTTTTAGTGAATAGAGCCTTGTTTTCCCCAAATAAAATTTATGTAGAAATCCAATTTACAAACAATAACTTTTTTTTTGAGAGAGAGAAAGAGAGAGAGAAAGAGAGAAAGGAGGGTCAGAGGGAAAAGGAGAGAGAGAATCTTAAGCAGGCTCCACAGTGGAGCTCTACTCGGGGCTTGATCTCACAACTGTGAGATCATGACCTGAGCTGAAATCAAGTCAGACGCCCAGCTGATTGAGCCACCCAGGTTCCTCCCAAGTTACAAATCAGATAAAGACAATATCGTAGGAGGACTTAGGTTGACAAATAACCTACACAGCCCACTTGCCTCAAGATCTGTTGAAGATCATTTGAATACCCCATTTCTGGGTCGGTGGACTCTCACAAGTCCTAAGGCACTGAATGCCCCCATCTTCCTCTTGACTGATTTTATGTCCTTGATTCTGCCAGTGGCACAGCCCCAAAACCCTTCCTCTGGTGTTCCACAGTTTCATTCCTGTTAAAATCATTCTCTTTATTCAAATAAACCTTCTTCCATTATGACTTCTTGGATTGCCTAGCCAGAAGTTCTACCTCACTCCCATGGGATTCTTGGCCCTTGACTTGAAATTCTGTTATGACATTTAATGCATGCTGATCTATGTCAGAATTGTTTGATTATACTATCTTCCTCATTAGTCTGTAAGTAAGCCCCTTGAAGGCAGGACCTATGGTTTTCATATCTGCATTCCGCATAGCAGATAGCGAGATGCCTATGCTTAGCAGACTTTTGGTTAGTGGTATCTGAAATAGATGGGTGGATAGAATAGATGCCTTGGATTTACTTTGGTTCAGACTCATAGTTCTGCGTTTGACCCTTAGCCTGCCTCTGAACCTTGATATGTGTTTTCCCTTTTCACACTCTTACTTCTTTTTCCACTCATGCATGCTTATCAGACAACTAAATTTTCCAGCCTCTTGTGACTTAAGAGAGTCCTTTGGAGAAATGTATATTGAGAATCATTAGACTGTGTACCCCCTCTGCTTGTCCCATGCTCTTCACCCAGCACTAGTCTAGTGCCTAGGACATTATAGGTATTCAACATATGTTTGTTGAATTATTGAATACATGAGCATGTTTTAGAAAAAGAACGACTTTTTTTAAGTCAAAGCTGACTGTGTTCTTAGCCTCTTTGCTGTAGAGAATCAGCTGCAACAACTTTGCAGCTATCCCTGGAATGAGATGTCAGTGATTCTGAAAATGATCTATGACATTTCAATTCAGATCTGGGGCTGCCTGCTTGGCTGTACAACTCAGCACTCATATTTGTACAAACCTGTGTTTATACTGTGTTATTTAGCTTGGTTTTCCCCTTGATGCTATTCTTGAAAATGACTTACAAATATTTATTCTTAATAAAAATATTGGAAAGGAGTACAGAGTGTGACTTTTCCCAGACCGTGCAATCCTCTACAGATAATCCTAAATATTACCATAGTGCAGGTAAGAGCAGGTGGCTCATATTTTTTTAATAGTGATGGCATGAGGGTAAAGAAGGTTAAGGTAACATTTTTGGCTTAAGTAGCTGCCTCAAAATCATATGAAGGTTACAGCCTGTATTTGCTAACTTTTTTCACCTGTTTTTCCTGCCACAACTTGAAGAACAAAATGCATTATCACACACACAAATTAAGGCACTGAAAATGCCAACTTTTTGGTTTAGAATTACACAAATACATTAACTGTAAAATACTCAAATATTTGAACAGTATACAAAATATATTGAACAAAATGAGAGCATTTGCCCTCTCATGCTTAATTTCTATTTCAGGAGATGACCACACTTTCAAGTTTGCTGGTCATTTTTCAATCCATGTTTAGTTAAGTTCCTGAGTTTTTTAGTGAGCTTTAGAGTATAGAAATTTGGAGACAACTATTCCAAAGCCTAAGTTTGTTTTAATCAGATTGGGCTGCCAAAACAAAATACCATCGACTGGGGGGCTTAAACAACAGAACTTTACATCCTCACAGTTCTGGAAGCTGGAAGTCTGAGATCAAGGTGCCAGCATGACCAAGTTTTAGTAACAACTCTCTGTTAGGGGGTCTCTTCTTGGTTTGTAGATGGCCACCTTCTTGCTATGTCACCACCTGGTGGTGGAGGATGGGGGAAGCTCCCTTGGTGTCTTCTTATGAGGGCACTCATCTCATCACGACAGCCCTACCAGCATGACATCATCTAACCTTAATCCCCTCCTAAAGTTCCCACCTCCAGATACCACCACACTGAGGGCTGGGGCTTAATATATGAATTCGTGAGACACACAAACATTCAGTCCATAACAGTGGTCTTTCTTAATTACTTCTTGGTCTCTAGTTAGATTGTGAAATTTTACCTATAGATCAAAAGTTGCTACTATATAGCCTGCTCTTGTAGCAGGGATAAGGTAGGTTACTTAAACTCCACCTTAGTTTTTAACCAGATTGCTGAAATTCAGATGAAAATAGAATTGGTAAATGCTCTTATTTTAAGTAGGACAATTTTCTCATAGCACTGAATGTCTTCCCCCCTTTCCATCCATTTTTTTTCCCCCTGTCTGTAAGCCACAGTTTTATATTTGTCAAATAGGAAAAAAATATACTTTTCAATATAATGTAATTTAAAAGGGAAATGAAAACGTAGATATACAGACACTTTATTAACTGCAAAGCATTCCACAATAAAGTAGCCTAAAGTAACCACAGTACAGTAAAATAAAGTTAGTATAAACTATAGTTATTGGCTCTAACAACAATTAAAATGCAATACAGTAACCAAATATCTTATTTTGAGATTTTCCTAAGCAAACCACATTTCCTACATGCACTGTGTGTGTTTTAACTGTCTTGCCAAAGTTTATATAGAAAGGATTCCTGACATTTGAGACATATTTATCTTGGAAAACTTGTGCCCGAAGAAAAATTGACACAGGACACACTTGGCATCATTTTGACTTCTGCACACTGTCAGCCCAACTTGGAGGTTAATCACAGCAAGAAACTGTGAGTCTCACAAGAAGAATTTAAAAAAAAAGCAATAAAAAGGGGTGCCTGAGTGGCTTAGTCGGTTAAGCAACTTGACTTCGGCTCAGGTCATGATCTCGTGGTTTGTGAGTTGGAGCCCCACGTGGGGCTCTGTGCTGACAGCTCAGAGCCTGGAGCCTTCTTTGGATTCTGTGTCTCCCTCCCCCTCTGCCCCTACCCTGCTCACACTCTGTCTCTCTCTCTCTCTCTCAAAAATAAATTTAAAAAAAAAAGAAAAAGCAATAAGGAAAGTAAAAATCTAAAAATGTGCTACCTCTATACACATACATTGTATTAATTCCAAAGTCCTCCTTTTGATACTATAATTATGAAAGATGGAAGCAGTGGGAGAACGAGTTAAAGGTTACACTGCAGCTACTTGTGGATCTATAATTATTTCAAAATAAAAGAGTAAAATAAAATTCTGCTACCTTAAAAAGGAAAGAGGGTGGAGCAGAAAGAATAAGAATTGGGAAACAAATTATTGATAACTCATGTAAAAGTAGAAGCAAAAGCTGTTCCATTTTTAAAGGACTTGCACTGCCACCAGGGTAAACTGACAGCACCAAGGAAAGATGTTAAGAGATGAGCTATGCTTGGCAGAGCCGAATGTGGCTTTCACTCATATATGGGTTTCGAGGGCACACCATCAGACTCTTTACAAAAGATTAGACAAATGCCACAGATAGGCTGGGCAAAGTCACAGGGTAGAGATGTGGGTGGAGAACTGATGTCAATACTATCCTCTCTGGAAAGGGCAAAAAAAAGTTGATTCTCGAGTTGCGCCTTTTCTTGATTCCATCTGACCCTTTCCTCTCTGTTTCTCTAATCATGCTGCAGCCAGTGAAAAAAACAAAAGGGGGCAATCAAACTGCTTAGAAGGAAAACCATCTCATAGGTCACTACTACTGACTTAGGAAGGGCAAGTTCACATTGATGAAATTCTCAGTATCACAGTCTGGAAGTAGCTTTTCCTTTATATTCCCATTGTACCAACTTTCTTTCTGTTTTATGGCCTGAAGAATATTTTGTCTTCTATTCCGGTTAGTCTCTATTCTCTGTCCAAATAAACTATAAATTCCTTAAAGGAATTTATTTTTTTGCAAGGCTTTTAGAATGCTTTCATCTTTGTAGTTCATGTCATTTGCATCGGTAACCGCAACACTGCTATTTTTGGCATCTCACATTAACTAATCAGTAAGGATTTCTCTCTTTTTTTTAAATTTTTTATTTATTTTTGAGACAGAGAGAGACAGAACATGAACAGGGGAGGGGAAGAGAGAGAGGGAGACACAGAATCTGAAGCAGGCTCCAGGCTCTGAGCTGTCAGCACAGAGCCCGACACGGGGCTCGAACTCACAGACTGTGAGATCATGACCTGAGCCGAAGTCAGACGCTCAACCGACTGAGCCACCAGGCACTCCAGGATTTCTTTCTTAAAGAGTAGGAGTGAGAATAGAAGGACAGGAGACACAAGTATATTAGGTTTCACATTTGTGTTAAAAGTTCAAAAATCAAAACTGTTTTTCTGCAATAAAATTATAGCACAAACTTCAATGTTTCAACTTTAATCCTGTCTCGTCATCATCATACTGGATTGGGAGCTTGTGGAAAAGATTCTGTATGTTAAAAGCACTCTTGCCTTGATAATTCTTTTAAAAAAATTGTTTTTTAATGTTTATTTATTTTTGAGACAGAGAGAGACAGAACATGAACAGGGGAGGGGAAGAGAGAGAGGGAGACACAGAATCCGAAGCAGGCTCCAGGCTCTGAGCTGTCAGCACAGAGCCTGACACGGGGCTCGAACTCATGGACCGTGAGATCATGGCTTGAGCCAGTCAGACGCTTAACCGACTGAGCCACCCAGGCACCCCGATAATTCTTTTGAGTATTAACTGATGCAAACACATTTCCTCTTATACTGTCACGGAAGCCAGGACATATGCACTCAAGGCAGGAGCCTTCTGCTGAGATTCAACAGTACTCTCACTAGATGCCAAACTGATGGTTATCTGAGCAAAAAAAGGAAACTGCTCTGCCAGTGTTCCCTCAATGACCAATACACCAAATTCAAAGAACACTTTCTTCACTAGTGGAAGGAATATAAAAATTGATAACATATTGAACATTTTCAATATCCAGCTCTCTGCCAGCTACCAAAGTAGCTGGGACTGGCACTTTCCCAGTGAAAATCCCTAAGAGCTTGCTTTCTTTCTCTCTCTCTCTCTCTCTCTCTCTGTTCCAGATCACTATCAGTACTTTTAGTTGCTACTCTTCTCTTAAACAAAAAAAGTTGCAATAAAATCTGCTTTTTTTTTCTTAGCTTCAACAAAAACCATAGTTTTTTCATCACCTATGTTTTACAGAATTTCTACAGGTTTGTCTCCTTTGGAGTATTAGTCAACTTAGAGAATAGTCTGCTGATCACCTCTGGGTGCTCCACCCAATTTGTCCAACAGCCACAGATAATCCAACTTTTAAAACTTTGAAGCCAAACTTTGAATTTCCTCTGTAAAAAAATGCACTGAGCATAAGGGTTTGCTGTTCCTTTAATGGCAATCCTAGGCATATTAGCTTCTTCCTTTTATGGTCCAAAATCCAAATCCAGTTTGCAAGACAGCTTTATCTAAAATTAAATATTTGAGTTATCTGAGACAAATTTTTTCTTTATCTATGTTATCCATTAGTCTGCCAGGAGTAGCACATAATACATCATAGTCTTATAGTGTCTGAATGAGGAAGGAAGGAGATAACGTTCTTGTTTGGGCATTCTGCTAGGCAACTGATACAGTTCTTTGGTTTTATCTTTATACATTTGTAGAAAGGGGGATTATTATTTTCACTTTACATGCAATGAAACAGAAGCTCAGATAGGTTAGAAAATTTATCTTACAAGTGGTAGAGTCAGGGATCCAACTAAGCTCTGTCTGATTTCAAAGTTCACATTCCTTTCATTACACTGAGTCCTCTGTTTATTGTGTAGAGTTATCTGGCACTTCATTGGCTTCCACTAATATTTGTTGACTAGATGAGGAGATGAATGAATGGGTGATTGAAAGAAACCATCTGAGGCTTTGTGGACAATGCCAATCTGAGAAATAGAAATGCCAATAGGAGTCTTTATAAAATTGTTCTGCATTTCTAAGTGGTCTCATCTCTTCTACCAAAGAGAGGCTCTTCCGCCCTTCCCAAGAGTGAAAAGAGAACCACTGTGTTCCAGTATACCTACAATTAGGACAGATGTCACCCCAAATTGGAAGGTAGGTGAAGTGAGACTTACTGCTCTTCCATCTGCACTTGGTGGCTACTGCTTATTGCTTAGCACTATCCATGTAGTCACTCACAGACGTGAGTCTGGGCCAACCTCCAGAATTAACTCCAAGTCACAGAGTCCTGCAGTCTCAGCTACCAGTGGAGTTATGAAGAGTAAAGCTTAGAGGAGAATTTGCATGAGAAAGTTTAGTTTATAGAATTTGGAACCAAAAAGACTGGGTTCAAGAGAACATATGTCCTCTACTTATTAGTTCTGTCACTTTGTGTAAGCCACTTAACCACTCAGTCCAAAACTTTGGGACATAGACATTTCCTCACATGGTTGGTATGAAGATTAATGAGGTAGATAAAAGGTGAGGTTCACAGAATATACCCGTTAAGATATAGCTACTCTTTATAGCTTTTAGATGAATTTTTGGTAACTCTAAGACTTGTACTTTTCCAACCAAAAACAAAGAAAATTTGTAGGGCTTTGTGATTTTATTTACATCAGAAACCCTACAAAAGTCAAAAATCTATAGTTACATAATTTATAATCACTTGTGTTAAAGAGAAAAAATGTGTATTTGAAACTATTCTAGAACTTGGGCTTACCTTACCTACTTTGGATTATCAACTTGATTTGTTTTGTGGACACTGGGTCCTACTGGGAATAGGACAATGTCCAATGTGTGTATATCCTCCTTCTCTACCACCAACTTGGAAACAAAGGGGAAGTTCCCATGCAAGTGTTGGGAGTGAATCCCGTGAGTCTTTCATGTTTCTGCAAAATTTGCAAGCAGAACTACTTGCTCTTTCATTCTAGTTTACCTTTTCACATATTTTTGTAGAGTGAAAGGCTTAAAATTAGCCTCTCCTTGCAGAGCCAAGTATTGTCCAGTATAAGAAAGGTGAGGCAAACATTGGCAGATTTGTTCCCAGCTCATTAACAGATGCAGATTCTCTAAGCTCAGGATTCCACTGCGTGCTCTGCACCTACCTGAGCCCCTTCCGCCTCAATACCATGGGACTTGGAGAGCAAGGAAAACCAACTCTTGCTGCTTGCTGTTGCTTAACACAGTCTGTTGTCTCTGGTACAGGATTCTCTTGTCTTCTGCCAGCATGAAAGTGTGACAGACTAACTTGTCAGCTTGAGAGTAGATACAAATTCACATCCTTTATAGTTCTTGACAAAAAAACCATGTGAAAACACAGAAATGTGGTGTTGTCAGCCCAGAGGACTCAGAAATCTCTTCTGATTGGGAAGTGCAGATGGCTGAGGGAAATTGTCCCAGGAGAGGTAATACCTGATGTAAGTCTTGAAAGATGAGCAGAAGCTACTGAGTGAAGAAACCTAAGAGAGGGACAAATTCCAGGCAAAAGAAATGAGATACAGGTGTGCACATATTCGTGGGAAATTGGAATGTTAGAGCTCAGATTGCAAGGGGTTGGGCCTGGCAGGAGGATCTAAAAAGCAGTTTGGGAATATATTGAGAAAAATATATTCTAGATTTTCTGCTCTACTAACAGTTTCATGTGCATGGTATTATTTTACTAAGACAGCAACTTTCTTGGGTAGGTATTACTAGCCTTTATAAAGAAATTAACACTGAGAATTTGAATAATTTCTATAAGATTAAAAAGCTAATAAATACTAGAACAACAATGCAAAACCAATGTTCTTTCCATACCATCTTCAATCACTCAGTGAGGATTTTGAAATTTTTATTCTGTGGGTAACATCAGGAACCATCTGTCTTTTTAACTGTTGTTGTTGTTGTTATTTTCTTTTTTCCTTAATTCCAAGATGTCCTGATTAAGTCCATGGTAGATGGACAGTTTGGAAGCAGCATGAGGTATTGGATAAGGATAGTCCCAACCAATTTGACCATAAAGTATATTTTATATATATATATATATATATATATATATATATATATATATACACACACACAATGTATTATTGAATAAAAAAGAGGATAGTCTGGCAAGCAAAAGAATCGTTGTGAGATAATTATATTGTGATCCATCTGAGCATTAAAGAAATTTTTTTTAAGTTTGTTTATTTATTTTCAGAGAGAGAGGCAGTGCAAACAGGGGAGAGGCAGAGAGAGAGGGAAACAGAAAATCCCCAAGTACCCTCTGCTCTGTTAGCGCAGGGCCCCATGTGGGGCTTGAACTCACGAACCATGAGACCATGACCTGAGCCAAAATCAAGAGTTGGACACTTAACCAACTGAGCCACCAAGGCTTCCCCATCTGAGCATTTTTAAGAAGCCTGAATTGGGTCATGAAAATCGGGATGGAGAAGAGAGAATAATTCTTGGAGTTTGGAAATATAGTATATCACAAAGATGAAGTGATTAAAAAGAAAAGCTCAAAGGTCTGTAACTTGGATGACTAGATGATTTCAGTGAACTGAAATAGGTGATTCTGATGGAGGAACTTTGAGGGACAACATTAAGAATTACGTTTATAAAATAAATAAGATGGCAGAGTGAATTACTGACAGTGAAATTTCAGACAGTTTTTGCTTTGTTGAAGATAAATTTCGAAATAAGAGATATTTAGTCTTTCATGGAGTTAACAAATTATTTTTTTCCATTGGTAATTACAACCTAATAATAAAAATTTAAAAATTTTACAGATATGAGATAACATTTAGCAGAAATGTTTTCCGGTAAGAAATATGAACACACACAAAAAGATACGTAAGGATAAGAATGCTAATTTACCCCCTCTACCTTTTTCTGTACTTCATTTAAAGTCTTATTAGTAATATTATTTCAGATTTTTACTGAAATAACAATTCCCCTTCCAGAATAAACACATTTTAGCTCAAAACAATTGGCATATTTCTCCTTTTTCTATACCCTCTAATCAGCTCTCTCTAAAACTCACTCCAAAACTTGAGTCCTTGAAAAGATTTGGAGATGGGTGGCTCACGCCCAGAAAAAAGACCAAAGTGTCTCTAACTTTGGTGATTGATTTTACTTATTCTTCACTCTAGTTTGTAAAAAGAAAGCCTGAATGACTCATCCCACCTGTAGATTTAAAGGCATTTCTTCTATTACTTAAAAAGATGTAGCTTTCTTTTTGAAAATGAAAAAAATTGTTTCTTTTGCAAAGCTTTTTCTGGCTTTTTCTGTTAACTAGCTGATTCAACACCACCACCAATGCCAGGGTTATTTTCCTCACTTAATGATGGGGACAACTGGCTGAATGTAAACCAATGGTCATTCATCCAGGTGTGTTGCCTAATAACCAATTCGTTCTTAAGTTTTTCATGTGGAAGCACACACACGTACAAGCCAAAGAGGAAGAGGGTAATAATTGTGAAATGGGAGCAGTTACATGATGAAAATAAACACTTGAAGGGGTGATTCTTTATTTATTATCCTGCAAATGCAATTTACCTTTCTAATTCCTGTACATAAATATTCTTAACAGCAGCCAATTTGAATGTTTGAATATGAAAGTTGGGGTATTTCTTTTTACAAGTTTTATTTTTATTTTTATTTTTTTCAACGTTTATTTATTTTTGGGACAGAGAGAGACAGAGCACGAACGGGGGAGGGGCAGAGAGAGAGGGAGACACAGAATCGGAAACAGGCTCCAGGCTCCGAGCCATCAGCCCAGAGCCCGACGCGGGGCTCGAACTCACGGACCGCGAGATCGTGACCTGGCTGAAGTCCGACGCTTAACCGACTGTGCCACCCAGGCGCCCCTCTTTTTACAAGTTTTAAATTAGCAATTGATATATCTCCATTTGAATTTGAAAAACAATATTTTGAAATGTTGCTTTCAAACCATGGGAGGCTCCCACCAGAGCCAAGATCAAGTCCAACCAATGACTTTTACTTACTTTTGTTAGATAAGTTATCTAAAATTTCTTTGAAGAGAGAAAAGTGAAAACAACAAATATGGCCAGCAATTGAAAAAATGTACATTTTTTTATATGTTCTGCTACTTTTTTCCCCCTAAAGTTTATTTACTTGTTTTGAGAGAGAGCACGAGCAGGGGAAGGGCAGAGAGAGAATCCCAAGGAGGCTCCACACAGTGCAGATCCAAATGTGGAGACTGAACCCATGAACCATGAGATCATGACCTGAGCTGAAATCAAGAGATGCTTAACCGACTAAACCACCCAGGCGCCCTTTCTTGCATTTGATTTTTGACATCTATCTGGTCATTTAAAATGTTTTCTTTACTTTTTATGTTCAAATATTATCACAAGGATATTGGTGGCCTAAGTCAACCAATGGTTATAGGAGTCCAAGGTACTAACATTGCTAGAAATCAGACATTTTCTAAAACTGTGATAAAATGTCACTACTGCAGGCTACACGTGGAGATTTACTTCACTGTGGCTTTCAGGTTTGCAGAGCTTCCCCACAGGGATGATGTTTTTATTCATTTAGTTTTTCTTTTCTTGTATCATACTTTTAGGGAGCATAGCGGAATTTATCACTTATGTTGTACACCTGAAACTAATGTAACATTGTGTGTCAACAATACTGAAATTTAAAAATTTTTTAAAGGATTTTGTGTTGTCTTCCAAATGCTTAAGAGCACACGAGGATGAGAAGATACTGACCAAAAGGAGCAAGTAAACTGCAGAGCCCCAACAAGTTGGAAGGAACGTCAGCACATTAGTTACCAGTATGTCAAAGTGGCAAGGATGTCAGGTCATTTTTAATCCCCTTCCGTTACCTATCAGTTTCTTCCTAAGCCCGTGTATCTCTCCTTTTTATAGATCAAAGAGAACAATACATTTTCTTTAAGTTCTTTGATTCCAGAAAGATATTTTGGGTCAAGAATTTGACCCTTTTGTGGCAAAATCTTTCTAATGTTTATTTGAAAATAAGTTATAAATACACAACAAAGTGCATAAATACAGAGGCTAATATGTTAGCAAATATACATCTAACACTTAAATTAGTTGTTAATATTTTGACATTTTTGCTTCAGATTTCTTTTTGAGAAATTAAATGTTGACAACACATGTTCTCCTTTGCTGTGCCTCACAAGTTTATTACTACCCTGATATTATCACATTTCCTGTCTTTGAGTGTTCTTGAACTACGACCATAAATATTTGTCATAGACAAGATAAGAAACAAGATAAGAAATTATTTTATAATTTCTTTATAAACAAGAAATTATTTTTTGAATCAAGAATTTAAAAAATGGTATTACACTGCTTCTTTCAACAATTTGACATTTAAGACCAAAATTACTTTTAGAGAGCTACTGATGGTAATACAATGAGAATCATTTATTATATTTTAACTACTGCATAGTTTTCCACTGTAAAAAAAGTTTATTCTGTACCCTATAGAAAGACAAATGGGATTTATTAATTTTTTTTGGCTATTATTAGCAGTGTTGCTATGAATATCCTAGTAAATACTTTCTTTGTGAGGATTTTCCTAAATGCAGATACATTGTAGCAGAATTGCTAGTCATACGGTATGCACATACTAACTTTAATAAATATAACCAAATAATTCTCCAAAGGGTTTATACCAACTTCCATTTCCATCATCAGGGTATGAGAATCTGTTCCTTCACATACTTACAGATACTTGTTATTAGATGTATTTTTTGTCTTTTCTGACTGATGTGGAATAGAATTTCAATGTGCATCTGAACACTTAAAATTTTTTTCATTAGCTATTTGGCTCTTCTTTATTACGAATTGTATTTTTACATACTTTGATCATTCTCTTTAGATTGCTTGCTTTTCATTATTCTATTTCTTTAAAAAATACTTTACTATTAATTCTTTGACAGTTATATTTTTAAACATCTTGTTCCAGTCAAGAGCTTGCTTTTTTATTTTGTGTATGGTATTGTTTGTCATATAGAAATTTAAAATTTTATTGAGATAGGTTTATTGATCTTTTTATGATTTGAGATTTTTTAAAAATGGAGACATAATTGACATAAAACTGTGTTAGTTTAAGGTGTACAGCATGTTGATTTGATACATGTATATATTACAATATGATTACCACCATAGTGTTAACTAATACCTCCATTACCTCACATAGTTATTATTTCCTTTTTGTAGTGAAAACATTTAAGATCTAGTCTTTTACTAACTTTAAAGTATATAACACAGTATTGGTAACTATAATCGCAATACTGTACAGTAGATCTCAAGAATTCACTCATAACTGTAAGTTTGTATTCTTGGGCCAACACCTCCCCAATTCCTCCACATCTCAGCCCCTGGTAACCACCATTATACTCTCTATTTCTATAAATTTGGCTTTTTTTAGATTTCATATGTAAGTGAGATCATTCAGTATTTTTCTTTCTTTGTCTGACTTGTTTTACTTAGGATAGTGCCCTTAAGGTTTATCCATGTTGTTGCAAATAGCAGGATTTCTTTCTTTCTCATGGTTGAATATTACTTATATATATACATATACACATATATACACCTATATAAGTATGATATTTTTTCTATACATTCATCCATTGATGAATACTCAGGTTGTTTCCATACTTGGCTATTATCAGTAATGCTGAAGTAAACATGGGAATGCATATATCTTTCTGTTAATCCTGTTTTCACTTCCTTTGGGTATATAACTAAAGGTGGGATTGCTGAATCATATGATCATTCTATTTTTAATTTTTTGAGGAACCTCCATACTGTTTTATATCGTGGCTGAACCAATTTACATTCCCCAAATTCAACAGCACATACACCATGGTTAAGTGGGATTTATCCCTGCAATGCAACATATGCAAATCAATAAATGTGGTACACCACATTAATTGAAAGATAAAGACCAAATGACAATCTCAATAGATGTAGAAAAAACATTGGACAAAATATGACATCCTTTCATTATAAAAACCTTCAAGAAGTTGGGTATAAAAGGAATGTAATTCCTTATATCACATACCCACAGCTATATCATAAAGGACTTATATCATATACCCACAGCTATATCATACTCAATGGTGAAAGGTTGAAAGCTTTTCTTTTAAGATCGGGAATAAGACAAGAGTGTCCACTATCACCACTCATATTTAACATAGTCCTGAAAGTCCTAGCTACAGGAATCAGACAAGATAATGAAATAAAAAGGCATCGAAATCACAAAGAAAGAAATAAAAGTGTGTTTATTTGCAGATGATATGATCTATGTCGGAAATCCTAAAGGTCAACTGAAAACTGTTGTAACTAATTAACAAATTCAGTAAATTCTGAGTCTTATTTTTAAAATTCCTAATTTTAATTCTTAAAAATAATCTCTTATATTTCCCTTCTTGGTTTTGAATATTCTATTCCTTTAACTTATTTCTGTAAATGGTATATAATAGGACTCTAATTTTTTTCTCATAAATCTCATTGAATTCTAGTGCTATTTCATTTATAAAATTCTTATATGTATTATATATATTTAACATGTATAATATGTATAGATATTTCTGTCAGCTGTCTATTCTGATCTATTTGTCTACCTTGCATCAATACTCACTAATTTAGTACTTTATAATATTTCTTGATTTTCAATAGGACACATTATTTTCTTATACTTTTTCTACTCAGAATTGTCCAGATCATTCAAGATGCTTAAACCATCCCATATCAAATTTAGGATTATCTTGTATTCTACAAAAAATATGTGATTAAAATTATAGATAAATTTAGTGAACATTTCTATCATCACAGTATTGAGTCTTACCATTTATAAACATTATATATCTCTCATCTATATTTATTTTGGTCTTTTTTTAAATATTCCAATACATTTTCAGATGGCATATCTACATATAAAGGATTTGCTTCAGTTATCCTTGGTTATATTTATTTCATATATGTGCTATATATGACTTAAAAGACTATATTATCTGATTGTTAGTTTATAGGAATGTATTTTTTACATTGACCTGGTATATAAAAATGTTACTGAATACTTCTTTTAATTGAAATAGTTTGACTTATATTCTTTTCTGAGCTAATTTTGGATGTTTTCAATAGTCTTATGTCTTTATTGAGCTTCTATAGCTCTTATTTCACCAGTTTTCAGAGAGAATGTTCACTTTATAAAGAATTATTTGCATTTTTTATCTACTTCATATGCATATTTTTATGGTTTATATTCTTCATTTTCCTTTTTTTTTTTTTTTGGCATGTCCCTTCTTCCTATTTCCTTGCTGGTTCCTTTCTTGTTCATACTCATGTTAAAATGTCACCCATTCTTTATTATTATTATTATATTAATTTTTTAAAATGTTTATTTTTGAGAAAGAGAAAGCTCATGCATGTAAGCAGGGGAGGAACAGAGGGAGACAGAGGATGCAAAGTGGGCTCCACACTGATAGCAGAGAGCCCAAGGTAGGGCTCTAACTCATGAACCATGAGATCATGGCCTGAGCCAAAGTCAGATGTTTAATCAACTGAGCCACCTAGGCTCACAAATGTCACCCATTCTTTTTTTTTTTTTAATTTCTTTTTTTAAAATGTTATTTAAATCCAAGGTCGTTAACATATAGTGTAATAATGATTTCAGGAGTAGAATTTAGTGATTCATCACTTACATATAACACCCAGTGCTCATCCCCAAAAGTGTCCTCCTTAATGTCCATCATCCCACCCAACACCTCTCCAGCAACCTTCAGTTTGTTCTCTCTATTTAAGAGACTCTTAAGGTTCTCCTTCCACTGTTTTTATCTTTTTTCCTTCCCTTCCCCTATATTCATCTGTTTTGTTTCTTAAATTCCATATATGAGTGAAATCATATATTTTTCTTTCTCTGACTGAATTATTTTGCTTAGCATAATACATTCTAGTTCCATTCACGTTGTTGCAAATGGCAAGATTTCATTCTTTTTGATCACCGAGTAGTATTCCATTGTATATATAGGTCACATCTTCTTTGTCCATTCATCAGTCAATGGACATTTGGGATCTTTCCATAATTTGGCTATTGTTGATAGTGCTGCTATAAACATTGAGGTACATATGCCCCTTCAAATCATCATTTTTGTATCCTTTGGATAAATACTTAGTAGTGCAATTGCTGGGTTATAGGGTAGCTCTATTTTTAATTTTTTGAAGAACCTCTGTACTGTTCTCCAGAGTGGCTGCACAAGTTTGCATTCCTACCAACAATGCAAAAGTGTTCTTTCTCTGCATCCTCACCAAGACCTATAGTTTCTGGTGTTGCTAATTTTAGCCATTCTGACAGGTGTGAGGTGGTATCTCATAGTAGTTTTGATCTGTATTTCCCTCATGATGAGTAATGTTGAACATTTTTTCATGTGTTAGCCATCTGGATTTCTTCTTTTGAAAAGTGTCTGCTCATGTCTTTTGTTCATTTCTTCATTGGATTACTTGTTTTTTGAGTGCTGAGTTTGATAAGTTCTGTATAGATTTTGGATACTGACACTTTATCTTATATGTCATTTGCAAATATCTTCTTCCATTCCATCAGTTGCCTTTTAGTTTTGTTGACTGTTTCCTTTTCTTTGCAGAAGGTTTTTATCTTGATGAGGTCCCAAAAGTTCATTTTTGCTTTTGTTTCCCTTCAGAGACATGTCTACTAAGCAGTTACTGTGGCCGAGACCAGAAAGGTTGTTGCCTGTTTTCTTCTCTAGGATTTTGATGGTTTCCTGTCTTACATTTAGGTCTTTCATCCATTTTGAGTTTATTTTTGTGAATGGTGTAAGAAAGTGGTCCAGTTTCATTCTTCTGATGTCCAGTTGTCCAGTTTTCCCAGCACCCGTTCCTGAAGAGACTGTCCTTTTTCCATTGGATTTTCTTTCCTGCTTTGTCAAGGATTAGTTGGCCATAAATTTGTGGGTCCATTTTTGGGTTCTTTATTCTGTCCCATTGATCTTTGTGTCTGTTTTTGTGCCAATACCATACTGTCTTGATGATTACAGCTTTTTAATATAGCTTGAAGTCTGGAATTGTGATGCCTCCAGCTTTGGTTTTCCTTTTCAATATTACTTTGGCTATTTGGGGTCTTTTCTGGTTCCACACAAATTTCAGAATTGCTTGTTCCAGCTCTGTGAAGAATGCAGGTAAGGATTGCTTTGGGTAGTATTTGAATACTTTTATGGATATTACTATCTTATAGGTATATCTACACTCTCAAAGTTCAGGTGCTGTTTCTGGTTAATTCTGGTGAATTCTTGTATTTTAAGAGTTCTTTATAAGGAATTTTTGCATTTTAACAACATTTATTCTTCCAATCCATGAGCATGCTTTTCCATTTCTTTGTGTCTTCTTCAATTTCTTTCATAAGTTTTCTATGATTTTTAGCATTCAGATCTTTTATATCTTTGGTCAGGCTTTTTCCTAGGTATTTTATGGTTTTCAGTGCAATTATAAATGGCACTGATTCCTTTATTTCTTTTTCTGCACCTTCATTATTGGTGTATGGAAATGCAACAGATTTTTGTACATTGATTTTATATCTTGTGACTCTGCTGAATTCATGTCACCCACTCTTAATAGATCAGTTATCTGTTGAAGGATAGTGTAAAGAGGTGCTAAAGATTGGGGTAAGCTAACATGCTTAAATTTTATTTGAATACTTTTTTCTTATTTTTTTAATATGAAATTTATTGTCAAATTGGTTTCCATACAACACCCAGTGCTCATCCCAACAGGTGTCCTCTTCAATACCCATCACCCACCCTCTCCTCCCTCTCACCCCCCATCAACCCTCAGACTGTTCTAGTTTTCAAGAGTCTCTTATGGTTTGGCTCTCTCCCTCTCTAACTTTTTTTTTTCCTTCCCCTCCCCCATGGTCTTCTGTTAAGTTTCTCAGGATCCACATAAGAGTGAAACCATATGGTATCTATCTTTCTCTGTGTGACTTATTTCACTTAGCATAACACTCTCCAGTTCCATCCACATTGCTACAAAAGGCCAACCAGGCAATTAGAGAAGAAATTAAAAAATATATGGAAACAAATGAAAATGAAAATACAACAATCCAAACACTTTGGGATGCAGCGAAGGCAGTCCTGAGAGGAAAATACATTGCAATACAGACCTATCTCAAGAAACAAGAAAAATCCCAAATTCAAAATCTAACAGCACGCCTAAAGGAAATAGAAGCAGAGCAGCAAAGACACCCCAAACCCAGCAGAACAAGAGAAATAATAAAGATAAGAGCAGAAATAAACAATATAGAATTATTTGAATACTTTTATGGATATTACTATCTTATAGGTATATCTATACTCTCAAAGTTCAGGTGCTATTTCTGGCCAGTAGTGAATTCTTATATTTTAAGAGTTCTTTATAAGGAAGTTTTGCATTTATTTCTAAAATCATCAGCCAAAGAACTGTTTGCACTTTTTATTCTCAATATTTCCACATTGAAATATATATACTTTTTGCAAAGATGGCATATCTATATATATTTCCTGTTTCTGCCATTCTTGGGAATCAAATGGGACTCAACAATACATTTTCAAGATTCCTATGCTTCCAAATTTTGACTTTCCAAACAAAAGACAATTGGTCCAGTCCCTCAGAATGTATAACTTATTTTCAGAGGACTGTGTACTTGACCAAGACCTACAGAGGTTAAATTTTCCTTGTTGCTTTCTCTTCAGTCTTCACTGCTATCAGCAGCTTTTCTGCATAGCTTTGATTTTGCTAATTTCTTACTTTTTTGTAAGTTAGCTTTTCTTTCTGATTTTTGTTCTGGCAAATATTTAGTGGGGCTACTGTGATGCCAATTTCATTAATACATAGCCTTCAACTGGAAATGAAGAATATTTCCTCTAAGAAATAATGAAGTAATTATGGAGTTAATATTATATATATGACCTAAGTTGATACTTTAAGAGGAATATCTTTTATTTTAGTATTATTAAATACTAAAATTTGCTTCATTTTTCAGAAGTAATGAAGCCTCTATTTTGATGGTGAAATATTTTTGGGGGGGAGTCTAATGTAAATGCATGGTCATTTCCTCATCTACAAGTGTATGATACTCATACCTCCACACATATACCCTAACTTTTATAAGTTTGAAATATATGAATATTAAGAAGTTTGGAGATAACGTGTTAATCTAGTGAAGAGAAAAAAAGTCCTTATATTGTATACCTGTAATCATTTTCAAAAATTTCTATTTGTTGAGAGTTTCTCTGATAGGAGACATTTGCTCTTTACTTATGTTAATTTTAAAAGCCTTCAAAAGGTTCAAAATTTTATAAATTTAGCAACATTTCCATTGACTGGCTTAAGTAAATAAGCTATTGTGATAATTTCTATAGACTTAAACTTTAATTTTTTATTTAAACCTTATGTTGAAAATGACCTTACAGGAAGTTCTTCCTGCCCATGGGTCCTGTCCCCGTGCTTCAATAAAATCACCTTTTGAACCAAAAAACAAAAAAATAAAAAAATAAAAAAAAACCTTACAGTCATCTTAACTCAGGGGCAGATTGGGACTGATCTAAATTTGACTCAACTATTCAGTATAGTTGATGAACCAGAAAAATCTATTACAATTTCCTTGATAGTACTTTCATTATCCCTATGCCTATATGGAGCCTTCTTTATTTATAGATAGGAGGGACACAGTGAGATGACATATTATTCAATAATCTGTGTAGCCATTATATTTATTATGATCTTTTACATTAGTCCCTCAAATTACAGGAAAAATAGGCACTCTTATTAACAAGTCTAGAGGTGATTATATATCCTATTTCTTTCCCCTACACTCCCTCTTCTCATGTATGCATACAACCTAACTCTACCGGTAGACACTGTCCATGTATTTTATTTATTTATTTATTTATTTATTTATTTATTTATTTATTTAATGTTTATTTATTTTTCAGAGGGAAAAGGAGAGAGAGACAGACAGAGTAAGCAGAAGCTGGGGAGGGGCAGAAAGAGAGGAAGACAGAGGATCCTAAGTGGGTTCCGTGCTGTCAGCACAGAACCTGATATGGGACTTGAACTCATGAGCTGCGAGATTATGACCTGAGCTGAAGTCAGGTGCTTAAGCAACTGAGTCAATCAGGTGCCCCTGTCCATGTATTTCAATATCCAGTTTCGAAACTTATCACCAGTTTCCTCTATCAGCACAAAGTCTTAAAATGTTTTTGTTCTGTATTGTTTTCCATCCCTCCTATAGAAGCATTCTTGATTTTACTCACTTGCCCATTTTCCAGAATTTCTACTATATCCTGCTCTCTTCTATTTGTTTCAAGCGTACAGATCTTTTAGTATGCTTCTTTTTTAATGAGTTTTTATTTAAATTCCAGTTAGTTAACATAGTGTAATATTAGTTTCAGATGTACAATTTACTGATTCAACACTTGCATACAGCACCTGGTACTCATCACAACAAGTGTACTCCTTAATCCCATGACCTGTTTCACTCATCCCCCCACCTCCTCACCACTGGTAACCATCAGTGTGTTCTTTACAATTAAGAGTCTGTTTCTTGGTTTGCCTGGTTTTCCACTCCCCACCCCACCATAATCGTAAGTTTTGCTTCATTTTTGTTTTATGTGGAAGCTCGAGTATTATGCAGCCCTGAATGAAATTGCTGGGTTGGGGGAAAGATTCAAGTGTGGTGTGAGATAGGACCCGGATCCTCCTGTAGCCCTAGGCATGTGACATCCTTAGATATTCGGGGACCTCAAAACATTTGTAACCTTGAAAGTCTTTGGGCTCCCTAGTCTCTTTTACCATGAGTAAAATTCAATGTTTCCTTCCATACAGATATATCCTTACCTGGAAGCCAGCCCCACCAGGAGATCATAGTGATAGCCTACAATTCTCGCAACATTTACTAGGTGTCAAGAACTCATACTAAGTGCTTTTTATGCATTTTCTCATTAGGGGAACACAATGAAATCTATAACGTAAGTGAACATTTTATTTTCATTTTGCCAGTTAGGTAGCTAGAGCTTAAAGAAGTGAAATAACGTGTATAGTAAACAATAGATTTTAAATATCTAACCATTTCAGTCAGCCCAAAAAGTACATTTAACCACTATACTATTTTCCTTTAATATGAGGGGAAAATGCTAAAGGCAAGGTCAAGAAGAGTTCTTTTTTCTCAGTGCTCATGAAAACATACCTCAAGCATGTTACTGATTATTAAGAAGAAGTATCTGTTACAATAATTTAAAAGAACACATGTTCTTACATCATTATTATCTGTTGAATGTGTTTACATTGTCTACTGTACTCAGTGTGCTATCACCCATTGCTATTGTTAGCAGGTAGCAGCAGATTGTCGATGATTCAAATAAGCACTTGGCAGGAAATGAGGGAATGCACAACATAAACCATCACAGATGCTGTAATTGTGAGTAAAATTTTAAAAACAGAACATCCATTTTAATTTTTTTCTGACTCAATTACTGTTGAACAAATATGTAAAAGTTGTATCACTCACTGTACACTGAGTGAGATCAAATTCCCATATTTCCAGCTGTTTGTTCCTTTTTAGCACTTTCTGATCCATATTTTTTATTAATTTTCCTGCCCTACTCATATTATTGATAACATTGTCATATCTCAAGTTACTGCTTCCTGTTTGCTATTTCTGATCTGTTTTGCTTTACTTCAATATTTATATGTATGAATAGGCTGACACTGCCATCTTTAAGCTGCTGCCTTTTTGTCCTTTTTATCTTCATTACTTTTCAGTTAAAATTCACAGAAATACAGAGAATGCAATAATAATTTGGAAAATACAGTGAAACATGGAAATGTGGAGAATTGCTTTTAAAAAAATTTTTAATGTTTATTTATTTTTGACAGAGACAGAGAGAGAGAGAGAGACAGAGCATGAGCAGGGGAGGGGCAGAGAGAGAGGGAGACACAGAATCCAAAGCAGGCTCTAGGCTCTAAACTATCAGCACAGCACCCGACGCAGGGCTCGGACTCACAGATCACGAGATCATGACCTGAGTCGAAGTCAGACACTCAACCGACTGAGCCATCCAGGCGCCCTGGAGAATTATGTTTTATACTCCACTTTATTCCAATAGATTTAAAATGATTTTCAGAAATGCATGAAGAATAACAACAACAATAGCAAAACAACAACAGAGTCAGGAGACACTATGAAAAATTCAATAGTGAGAGGAAAAAAAGAAAACAGGAGAGGGAAAGCAAAAAACATAGAAGATAAAATAGAAAGATCTAACATATATTTAATTGAAGTCCAAGAGGTGTAGAAGAAAAAGTATGGGGAAGAGACAATATTTAAAAAGTTAATGGCAGGGTACCTGGGTAGCTTAGTCAGTTAAGCATCTGACTTGGGCTCAGAATGTGATCTCAGAGTCCTTGGGATCAAGCCCTGTGTTGGGCTCTGTGCTGACAGCTCAGAGCCTGGAGCCTGCATCGGATTCTGTGTCTCCCTCTCTCTCTGCTCCTCCCCCACTCACAATCTGTCTCTCTCTCAAAAATAAATAAACATTAAAAAATTAAAAAAAATATATAAAGATAATGGCTGTTGAATTCCTGGAATAGATAGAAGATAACAATATGCAAATTCAAAGGCCAAAAATACAGAGCAAAGCAAATAAAAAGAAATCCACACCTAGAAATATACTATGGAAATGCTGAAAACAAAAAAAAATAAAGAGAAAAATCTCGTAATGAGCCAGAGAAGTAAGATGGGCTATCTTCAAACGAATGAATGTAACATTAAAAATGGTTTTCACTATGGACTCAGGTCACCTGATTTAGAGTGATAAGGAACATGATAAGACAAGTAAATTCCCTAAGCACGGGATGATTGCCATATTTCAGTTGCTGAAATATGAGTTCTGTGGTTAGAAGCAATTCTATGTGGAATAGTAGATGTTTTGTAAGACTGGATGGTGGTTTTGGCAGAAGTAATGTGATCAGGGAAGACAAATGTTTCTCAGAGTAAATATTCACTTCAATAAGAGCAAAGTACTGCCCTTTTTTAATTTTTTATTTTATTTTTTATTTATTTAAAAAAAAATTTTTTTTTCAACGTTTATTTATTTTTGGGACAGAGAGAGACAGAGCATGAACGGGGGAGGGGCAGAGAGAGAGGGAGACACAGAATCGGAAACAGGCTCCAGGCTCTGAGCCATCAGCCCAGAGCCTGACGCTGGGCTTGAACTCCCAGACCACGAGATCGTGACCTGGCCGAAGTCGGACGCTTAACCGACTGCGCCACCCGGGCGCCCCTAAATGAAGGAAATGGCCTAATGTAGTTAATCTGCCACTGGTAACTGATTGGTTCTCCTGATGAATGATGTGGTATGACGGGTTTATTGTTGGTCTCTGGTATTGGCAGATTAGGCATTCAGAAGAAGCTCTAGCCAAGTCAACCTTAGTGAGTAGAAAATCATTTGATGAGTCTGTGCATAACTTCTAACCCTGCTTACATGGCCAATTTATTCATAAGCCCACTTATCAAGTAAAGGCGTGGCTGGAGATAGAGGCTGATTGATATCTACAAAGCAGATCATCTTATCCACTTGATTATTAAGATCCACCTTTGCTTATTTGGTGAACATTTGCGTGGGACCAATATCTTTACAATCTGTACTCATTTGGAAAGTTTCTTCCATGGCCATAACTGTCCATGTCAGGAAATGCCAGCATATAGTCCGCAACCATCTGTAAACCTGTCCTGAAGTGTTTCTTTCCCTATGAAGCTATAGGTATGAGTATGGAGAAGGGAGACAAGTAGCAGGAGTAAAATCTGGAAATATAATGTCCTGAGAACATAATTTTCTTTTTTCAAGTTCTCACAAGCATTTAGAAATCATCAATTAGGGGTGTCTGGTTGTCTCATTCTGTTAAGTGTCCAACTCTTGATTTGGGCTCAGGTCATGATCTCATGGTTTGTGAGTTTGAGCCCCACATCAGGCTCTGTGCTGCTTGGGATTCTCTCTCTCTCTCTCTCTCTCTCTCTCTCTGCCCCTCCCCCACTCTCAGTCTCTCTCTCTCTCTCTCTCTCTCTCAAAATAAATAAACTAAAAAAAGATATTTAAAAAAAGAAGTCATCAACCAACCTTACTATAGTTCTTATATCCATTAAAATATCTGACAGAAACAATAATTCAGCCACCCAAAGCTGCAATCATTTGATTACAGGCAAATGAGTAATAATATAAATTACTATTTTACTACTGCATGCAATAGACTATTAGTATTCCATTTACCATTGGCAATGGGATCATTAATGCCTATAAAACCAGGTGATGATGCTTCCTATAATTTCTTTCCATATATGGCTTTGAACTAGAGTTGACCAGGAGAATTTTGCACAAAATTTGGAAGACATGGGGTGCCTGGGTGGCTCAGTGGATTAAGCATTGGACTCTTGATCTCAGCTCCAGTTTTGATCTCAGGGTCATGAGTTCCAATTCCACATTGGGCTCCATGCTGGGTGTGAAGCCTACTAAAAACAAACAAATAAACAAACAAACAAACATTGGAAGACAGAAATGAAGCAGCAGCCATTACTTTCTGAAGATCATCAGATCTGGCAGCTAGAAGTGCCTGACCCCCTAAATTCTCTTACCAGCTCCAAATTGTCTAATTATGACAGTTTTTCACGATGGTGGATGCAGCTGCTTTATGAGCTTTTTGTGACCCACTAATAGACCTTATGTGACTCTTATTTTTCCAATAGCCTACAATTGTATTGGGGAATAAGTCACTTTTTCTATAATATTCATAGCAGTTTTGTTTCATGATTGAAACCTTACTAATACAGAGAAAAGGTACAAATTAGAAATATCAGGAACTGACACGCCTGGGTGACTCAGTTGGTTAAGTGTCCTACACTTGATTTTGGCACAGGTTATGATCTCACGATTGGTGAAATCCCGTGGTTGGGGATTCTCTCTCTCTCTCTCTCTCTCAAAATAAATATATATTTTAAAAAAAGAGAAATATCAGGAATGAGTAAAATGATTTCACTACAGAAATTTAAAAGGATAATAAGGAAATTGCATGAACAACTTTCAACCAATATATTTGAAAACTAAGTGGAATCGGACATAATGCTTGAGAAACAACTAGCAAAACTGACCCAATATGAAATATACAGTCTAAATAGCTCTATTCCTATTTTTTTAAAAATTGAATTCAGTGGAAAAAAAAGAAAGGAATTGAATTCAAAACCAGTGACCTTACTCAGAAGTAACTTCAGGCTCAGAGAGTTTTCTGGTGAATTCTATCACATAGTAACAATCTTATACAAATATGAAGGAAAAATAACGATCTTACAAAAATATTAAGGGAAAAGTAATAACAATGTTAAGGAAACCCTCAGAGGATAAAGAAGGCTGTAAAACACGCATATTTGATGTTATAATGCATATATATGTGTAACTATCCATCTGCCTATATGTATGAAACAACCACAACCTTACAGAATAGAGAAAAAAAGAATTTTTTCCCTGAATTATTTTAAAGTAAGATGCAGACCTGATGCCTTATTGACATTTCAGGCTGATGACCAAGAATGTTGGCAATAAAAGGAGATGCAGAGGCAATTGACATTGAAATATTGACCCTGAAGTAGGACTGCTTTTACACAATGGGAACAGGGAAGAATATGTTTTGTGGGTACATAATCCACCTGAATTCCTCTTCATACTGTCTTGCCCAATCTTGGTAAATGGACAAGTGCAGTAGCTGTAGCCTGAGAAGGGTATGACGACCAGAAACTTAGACACAATGAATAAGATGAATAAAGTGAACAGAAACTTTTTCAGATGACTCAAAGAAAGAGCATTTGAAGCTTAAATGAGACAACCCTTAACTAATGCAAGTAAGTGCTATTTGTCTCAAATAAGCAAATGGAAATAATTGATTCAAGACTTACTACACAGGAAATATCCATCAACTAAAATGTATTGATAAATTTAAATACAGAAGAACCATTTTCTTGAAATAATTAAGGATACACCTCATTAAAAATCATCATCAAAAAGGATATCCATGACCTGGGATTACTGTTGACCACAAATCATTTGGTCTGAATGTCCACAGATCTGAATCATACTCTAATTTCTATATTTTTAAGCACTTACATAAAGTCAGATTAAATGTTCTTACCAGACGACTTTTATTAAAAGAGTGATTTAATGACTGTGCTTAAACCTTTAATTCTAGATGTATTTGTATAATCATCACTTCCTTAATGTCAGTAATTGAAAAGATTTGCCAAGTTTTTCTTATATAGCATTCTATTCCTTGTGCACTGTGAAATTTATGCCAACTCAACTAAACAATTTGTGACATGTCTTAATTGTGTAGTCACAGAATGGTTGGAGAGTTTTTCTCACATTCAGTGAAAGGTTTTAGATTCAAGCTTATTTTTTGCATGGCAATAATTTATATTCTTAGGCACTATTAAGCTAAGTGCTCATAAGAAGATCAAAGGACTCATATACTACAAAGAAGTTTAGATTACTAGTTATATGACATCACCATGCTGGCAAGATGATAGGATGCTTCTCCAAGAATCTTTCTTCTGAAGGAAACGTTAAATAGAGCTCTAATGATATATTTTGTCTGACAGTCTAACATCATTGGAACCTCTTTATAGTACAATTTATATCTCATTTGAAGTTTTTATGAGACATAATTATGAAAAATCATGTCCTAATAAATATTATAGGAAAATAAACTAGAATCTAAAAATGGTCACTGCATATCACTACAACAATTCTGTGTCTGGACGATTAAGGCATATCATAAATTATTTAATGGATTTTTTAGTAAAATGTTATAGTTGTTTATGTGAAGTGATGAGTCCATTACTTAGCTAGTTACTCTTTCCTTATTAGAAGTGAAATTGTTAGAAAGGAATCTTAGAACTTTAAATGTAGCTATAAATTGTGATGTCTCTGGAAATTATTTCATATGAAGAGTATAGAATAAGGTCAGTTTGATAAAATATGTAATTAAATGTATGGTTCCTTAGTAGTATATATTTTATAAGCTACTCAATTTTTATACAAAATAAAATCATTGTTTTGGTGATACAAATTCATGTTTTGTGTTATGCATATAATGATAGAATGTCACGATTCAAATAAAAATGTCCAAATTAGTTTATTTAATAAATATTATCTAAGTACTTTTTTGCTTGTAACTAAGCTAGATACTGACAAGGATTTAAAAAAAAGTCTATTATCTTCACATCCATATTTCAACAGGCATGTGTCAATTAAAATGTACCAAATTCAAAAAGGAACTTACTATCTAGACCAACAAATTTGCTTTCTCTGTAAACTGTCCCACTCTGTCATTAATGACCATGCTCAAGTCTCAGTGACTCCTTTCTTCTTGCTCTTTGATATTCTATAGTTAATTAATCAATATGTTTCTCTATTTCCTCCCATTTCTTCCCTATCCTCCCTTTCTAGCCTATCCAAAACCTTTAAAAAATCATTTTTAAATATATTTTTGATAAGATTTTTAATCTTAGACTTCTTGTCTTCAATTTTTTTGTTTGTTCAATTAACTAAGCGGATTATTTTAAAGAGTTTATTTCATGTTCTTAATCTCGTTTGAACAAATCTGACTTGCCTGTAAACTTGCCTGTAGTATTAGACTCAGAATCTCAGTGTCTGCTCATCATCTTAGCTTTACACCATCCCAGATTCTCCCTAGGCTTCACTCAGATCTTTTGCTCATTTTGATCTCAAGACCTCAAATTTCCTCTTCACATCTCTACAAGCATCCAAATCTTACCCACCCTCTAGAAGTAACTCAAGAGTCATTCCTCATATTTTCTGGCCTTAGCAGTACATGTTGATTTTGCCTCTCTCTGAGCAGGTATCACTTAGATTATCATTGTGTGTCTGAAAAGTCATTTAAATGGAGTACTTAGTACTTGTTAAATGAGTAATTTACCAAACACAAGTAGCTCATAGTCTATACGTTTTTAAGTAAAGCTCCAATTTTCCACCATTCCCAGATAAAGACTGGATTTCAATTTATGTCCACTCTTAGAGAGATAACTTGGAAGACTATTAAAACTCAGATCAATATAATTCACAGCTTCAACTTATTTATGTAAAGTTGAAATATTGAGGTTTGAACTTCTTAAATAAGCCACCAAACCCACCTTATATTAAATTTTACTTTTCTTTTCCACAGTGTGCTGTTTGCAGTTCTTTTTCTCATTCTGCCCAAAGTGAAATGGCAGCCAAATGGCCAAATAAGATGAAGCACTTATGAGGAATAACCGCCTCCCCCCTAAAAAAACCCCACAAGAAACCCACTAGCATTTCTCAGCCCGGATTGCAGTCAATGCAATGAATGCTCAGTGGCAACATACAGAATACCCATAGTCTGTCCTGGAATTCATGAGCTTTTGTATCACAATCAATTGTCAGCTTTTTTCCCAACACTTGAATATCAGTAAAATTCAAAAAAGATTTCCAAATTTCTGAGACTTTATTAATATACTAAACATTTAGAACTGTAACATTTAGTGGACTGAAAATTGAATGTAATTATCATTATCATCATAATCACCTAATATTTACTGTGTGCATTCACCATATTCCAGGCATCGCTTACTTTTATTACCTCATACAATCATCTCAATAGACTTATGACTTAGGTATTATCATCATTACCATCATCCTCATCATCATCCCCATTTTAAAGCTAAGGGTACTGAGGCTGGAAATGTTAAGTAATTTGCCCAAGGCCACACAGCTAGTAGTAGCAAGGTTGGAATTCAAAATCAGACATGTTATATATTTGCTAATGACATATCTGTTAAAAGGCTTGTCTCCAAAATATGTGAAGAAATTACAAAACTCAACACCCAGAAAACAACTAGCCCAAATAAGAAATAAGCAGAAGACATGAACAGACATTTCTCCAAAGAAGACATCCAGATGGCCAATAGACACATGGAAAGATGTTTATCATCACTTATCATCAGGGAAATGCAAATCGAAACTACAATGAGGTATCATCTCACACCTGTCAAAATGACTAAAATCAACAACACAGGAAACGACAGGTTTTGGTGAGGATGTGGAGAAAAAGGAACACTTATGCTGTCTTGGTGGGAATACAAACTGGTGCATCCACTGTGGAAAACAGTATGGAGGTTCCTCCAAAAGTTAAAAATAGAACTTATGATCCAGCAATAACACTACTCGGTATTTTCCCAAAGTATTCAGAAACACTAATTCAAAGGGATACATGCACCCCTATGTTTATAGCAGCATTATTTACAATACCTAAGATATGGAAGAAGCCCAAGTGTCCCTAGATTGATGAATGGATAAAGATGTGGCATATGTACAATGGAATATTATTGAGCCATAAAAAAGAATGAAATCTTGCCATTTGCAACAACATGGATGGAGCTAGAAGGTATAATGCTAAGTGAATAAGTTAGAGAAAGACAAATACTATATGATTTCACTCATAAGTGGAATTTAAGAAACAAAACAAATGAACAAAGGAAAAAGAGAGAGAGAAAGAGACAAACCAGGAAACAGATTCTTAGCTATAGAGAACACAGTGATGATTACTAGAGAGGAGATGGGGCGGGGTTGGGGGGGGAATGGGTTAAATAGGTAATGAGGATTAAGAAGTGCACTTGTTGCAATGAGCATAGAGTGATGTGTGGAAGTGTTGAATCTCTGTATTGTACACCTGAAACTAATAATTACACTGTATGTTAACTAACTGGAATTTTAATAAAGTAAAAAATTAAAAAAAAAACATCAAAACCAGACATTTTATATATGGATTCAGGAACTTTAATAACTCTAGCAGAACTCACAGTAAATACACTTACTGCTTTAGTAAAAAATCTTCATTGGTTTTTAATTCTATTATATTCATTATTACTTGTCATAGTGTTTACGTCTTAATATTAGTTTTTACCTTTGTCTTACTGGAGAAAAGTTAGAGCCAGACACTTGTCTTCTTACATGGCAAATTGAATTGACCAATTACATAAAGATATTATATTTTTATTGGGAGATAGAGCTGTAATTAATGTTTAACATTAGGTTGACTAAGGGAGAAGGACAGTAATAACTGTTTGTAGAACTGTTATGTTACTTTGGACAAATAACAGTTAAAATTTCTGACACTACAGAGATATGGGCTGAATTTCATACCTTAGATCAAAATTTCTCTTTCCGTATTACTCTTACAGATTAATTTTAAGTCCCTTACTGCTCTTTGAAAGGGCCCAAATAACTGAAAGTTCAATCAATAATTTCAACAAATTTCAGTCAGATTTATTTGTCTGGTATTCAGGAAAAAAAATGTCCAAATGACTTCTCTGCCATAATCAGGTAAAGGAATGCATTTTCTACTGTGTCCTGTTAAGCAACCGTACATTCAAAATTGACTCAATTCTACATTACTGTAAGGAATTGAACGGAGTATAAAGTACTTAATGTGAATTACTGGGCAGTTTCATTTTCTAATTTGGACTCATTTGCCCAAATTACATTGGAATCTGGTAAAATATTGGAAGGTGACAACATTTTGATACAAACTTCAAATAAAAACACACAAATGATAGTTGATAAATATAGAGCTATTTACTTATGCTACTCTTTATTTATAAAGATAAAATAAAACCCAAAAATTATGAACTAGGTTTGATGTTTTTTATGCTCCTGCTCACTTCATTACAATAATATATAGTATTATATAATACTAATTTAAAAAATGTAAACAGCACTTCAAAATATTCCTAATAGACCTAGTGTAAATGACAAATGATAAAATAAGCAATAACAAGCAAATGTTTTTCTGAAACAGTTCAGTATCTATGTCCTTGAAAAGACACTGGTTTGTACTACAGTTCTCCGTGGCAAATGGAGCACACACCATTTACTGATCTTCCCTCCTGAACCCCACTGCAATAAGAATGAAAATGCACCAAATCCATAATGGAATTGAGAACAAGAAGTGTAGCAGATCAGTAGACTAGTTTGAAGGCATAAAGCAAATGAAGTAGGTGTTCTTTATATGACAGATGAAACCAATCCATCCTAGAGGGACCACAAAGAATCACCAGGTGTGAAGAATGGACTGGTGTTGTGGGGCAGTGATAGTAATTGATGTTATTATTTCAAAAACGATATGCTGAACTGTGGTGTCCTGCATCCAGTCCACCACCCTCTTTGTGTGTAGAGGCAAAGGGCAACTGTGGCAATAACCTAGAAGTAAAAATAACAAACCTACAGTTGAAAGAGCTCCTCTAAAGCTGATTGATTCTTAGTGTGGCAATGAAAATTATATGAGATACCAGTAAGAGATTCACTATTATGATATAAATGAGGGTAGAGACTTTCATCTGTACACCAAAATTCATGCTTCCCTTTCCACAGTTATCTTTGGGAAGCAGCTGTCCAGCCTAGCACTATATTTCATTGCTTTCATCATCTGCCCTTGGCATAGCTGTGCCACTAGCACTTGCCAGTTTAATGAGATCATAAGTGATATGTATGTTACTTGCAGGCCAAGGGCTTTAAGAAGTGAATGTGGCTTTTCAGACTCTTTTGCATTCTACTGGTTGCGTTCAGAGGATAGTGAAGATCTCTGGGATGATAGAGCCACAAGACTGAAAGGGCCCCCCATGAACGGAGGCAAATTGCCTCACATTTGAATGTTATAAGCAAAAAAATTAACTTCTAACTTACCATGCCACTGAATAAAATAATAATTAAAAAAAATAGAGGAAATGAAGTGAAAAACTATGAATGAGCTAAGATACTCCATCATTCCCAAGAGAAAGTCAATAGATATTAAAAGTTAATAAATCAAGTAATGGAAGCATAAATATATAAGGTAGAAACTTGATGGCAATCACCAGGGGAAAAAAAGGCGAACTAGAAACAGATGATTAAAAGTGGACACCTCTTGAAAGCATGACTGAGGACTGATAATGTGGCAGGAAATGAAAGATGGCTTTTTTTTAATATATAAGTTTTGTGTCCAACTACATTTCTGTACTTTTCTACATGTATTATCTTAGACAAATTATTTAATATCTATTAACTATAGTTTCCTTTTGTATATTATGGAAAGCATACTGATTAACGCATAGCTTTCTAAAGCATTATATTCTAAGCACATGGGGAATAAAATAAACCCATTAGAAAAATATGTATTTTAGAAGTCTAAGCTGAACAGTAATGTCCTATATGATGAATTACATTTTATAGTCCTATAATATACATGTGTACAAAACCATTGATATATATGTACAAATTTACATATAATCATAAAATATCTATATTCATATAATTTTATATAATTTTATATAATTTTATATAATTTTCACTGCTTTTTAATAATCTTACTCTATTTCAAAACCACTTTGTCTATAAGTAGAAGTCTTTTAATTACTATTTTTAAACTTTATTTATTTTGAGAGAGAGAGAGAGAGAGAGAGACAGTGTGAGTGGGAAAAGGACAGAAAGGGAGAGAGAGAGTCCCAAGCAAGCTGCACTGACAGAGTAGGCTCCAGCTCATGAACTGTGAGATCATGACCTGAGCTAAAATCAAGGTTGGACACTTAGACAGCTGAGCCACCCAGGCATCCCTTAATTCCTATTTTTAAAAAATCAAATCTTTAAAGGGGAAGTTTACTATTTTCCTAAAGTCTTGTTTTAATTATGAATAGTAGACACAGTATTGGAACCATGATTTCTTGACTTCTAATTCAACACTTTTCATAAAGTTTATACTTTATTATTAGTAGTAGTAATTATGATTTCAGTTTGGTTTTGCCTAAAAGATAAATGTCATTATGGCATCACAGTTGAAACCATGACAGTGGATAAATCTACCCAGGAAGAATGTCTTAAATGCACGAAAAAGAAGGCTTAAATCGTGATATTCAGGAAGACCAACATTTAAAGGAAAGGCAGAACAGCATGAGAATGGAGAAGAAATGGCCAAAAAGAGGAAGCAAACCAAGGGAGTGAATGTAATGTCCGAGAAGACAAAGTACAGGAAAATGTCATTAAAAAAATAAAGTGGTCTATGTGGCACCTGGGTGCACAGTCAGTTAAGCATCCCATTTTAGCTCAGGTCAAGATCTCACAGTTCATGAGTTCCAGCCCCACATGGGTCTCTGTGCCTGGAGCTTACTTCCGATTCTGTGTCTCCTTCTCGCTCTGCCCCTCCCCTGCTCATGCTCTGTCTCTCTCTGTCTCTCAAAAATAAATAAATGTTTAAAAACAATAAAAAAATAAAATGGTCTAAAGGGTTCAATTACACTAAAAGAAAATGTGCTTTGGATTTAGGACCAAAGAAATCGCCGGTGATTTGGGCAAGAGAAATTTCAGTGCAGTGGCAGGAGCAGAGGGTAAACTTTCCTGAATTGAAGGGTGATTTGAAGGGGAGGTAGAATCATGTTGATAAGAATGTTGCTTGTGAAGAGAGGAGAATGATGGGCAAGTAGCTAGGGGAAAATGTAGGGCCACGGAGAAATTTGTTTTTGTGTTTTGTTTTAAGATGGTAGAAACTTAAACATGTTTAAATATCAATGAAAACAAACCAATGAAGAGGAAAAGTGTGAAGATACAGGAAAGAAAACTAACAATGTAGACGGAGGTCTCTAAATGAGGGGGCATCCAGAATGTGGTTGTCAGAGTATACCATACATAGATGGGTGGTATCATTTCCACCAGCAGGAGGAAAGGAAGAAAGGATAGTGCTGATGTAAATGTGTAGATTTTGTGCGGAAAGGAGTTTGCATAGATGAATTTTATTAGTTTTGAGAGATATTTGGGAAGTATAAAGAGGTTAAAGATTTTAATCAAGTGGAGACCACAGAAAAATAGAAATAATAATAATAATAATAATAACAACAATAATTGAGAAACCTAGAAGGATTCTCAGGAAGCATCAAGAATTGAACTATAATTGGAGAATATTAATTTATAGGACCATTTAAATTAATTATGATTAATTAGTTTATGATTTTCTCCAGTGGCAATAAGCAAATGAGAAGCTGGTACAGGATCAAAATCTTAAAAAAAAGTACAAACTGACTGCCTATTGACATGTGTAAACATGTATGAAATTCAGGTAAATTGGAAGGCTTTCAAAATATGTCTAAACCTCCTGGTACTGAAACCACCCAACTACCTAAGAAGTAGGTTTACTCATGTCAGACATGCTCCAAGCTATCAGAATTTCACTTATATAACCATTCTGAACAACTGAACTGGAAACTTAAATCTGTAGTTACCAAATTGGTTCCAAAATCACATGAAAACCAATGAAAATAAAATGTGTATTCTCTTCATAAAAGTTATGAATTATGTAAATGACTTAATACAATTTCAACAGCACACTTTGCTTTGCAAATAGGGAAGTTGCTAAAGTCATGAGCCACACAGATTACTTGGCTTTACTCCTTAATGCTTCAAATATTTCAGGTTCTTGGCATATTCTGGTATGTTTTGGAAATTTGACTTAAACACAGATGCTGTTTTCAAAATTTAACACACAATTTGACACCGTTTTAGCATTTTCAAGTTTTAACACAATTGTTCACACCCTTTTTTGCACCTTGTTCTTTCACTTGCCTTCTTAGATGATAACCTTCCTGGATTTCCATCTTACCTCCTGCTCTTTCTCCTTCCTGTTTAATTCTACTTATCTTCCTGTCTTCTAAATTCTGAGATTCTTCTCTACATTTAATCCCTATATGTACTTACCCAATCTTATGTCTATAAATACCATCTATTTGTTGATTACTCCCCCAATATATGCCATTAGCCTAGGCTTCTCTTTTGAGCTCCACATTTATATATCCAATTATCTACTTGAACCTCTATACATATTTCTAATAGGCACCTAAAACTTAATCAAAAACTATCTCTTGATTCCCCCCTTCTACCACCACCACGCAAAGTAGCTTTAACTACAAATTTCCTCATCTTAGTAAATGGCGACTTTATTCTTCCAGGTTCCTTGGGCCAAAGGTTCTTGAGACCTTTAGGATTCAGTGCTTTATCCATCACCCTTAACTTATCAATCAACACATGCTGTTAACTAGGCCTATATCAAATTTATTCACTTTTCACTACCTCCACTGATATCACCCTTCCTCAAATCTAAGAAGTTCTTTCCAATTTTTGTTGTTAGAAAGAAAACTACCATCAGGTATTCTTGGACAAGTTTCTTTGTCTTCATTAGACTGGTATTTCTCTTAGGGTGGATAACTAGTAGGGCAAATACTTTATGCTTAGTCATAAGGTATGGGTGTTTTATTTAAAAGATGTTGTGTGATTACCCTTCAGAAGATTTGTACCAATTTGCACATCCTCCAGGGGAATGTTGAAATCATTTCCTGTGTCTTTTGGCATGAGTGAAAGCAGAATAGGGGTTGGGAAAAATGTCAGACTAGAAGAATTGGTAGGAGTGGAACAGAAATATGGTGTTATTACCAGGTCAAAGACCGTTGTTCTTCCACAAGTAAAAAATCCTGGATATAAAAAATAAAGTTATTGTTGTCAGAAATGGAGAAAGGTTTGTTTCCAGATTGTTGTTTCCAGAGGTATCTTTAGGATCTACTTAAATTTTGGAGATACTTGGATATATTTACTTTATTTTTATTTTTTCACCTATGTCAGATATGGTGGGTTAAAAAGATACCCCAGAAATAATTTACTCCTTCACTTACCTTTCATTAAACAGTTACATTTCATGGTCAAATTGAATATGAAAATTTTTTTCTGTGTGTAAGTGTAAAAGTGTTAACAGTACATTGCTAGGCTATCCATCAGTAAGGGAAAAAGTGGGTGTTAGAAGTAATTTAATGGAGAATAAACAGCATAATCAATAGCCATCCTCCTGACCATAAATGTATAATTTACTTATTTTAATTATTCCCTTACAGAGGTAATATTTCCAATCATCCTGACCCCTAAGGCATTTATTTAGCATTGTAAGGGACTTAATATAGAAGATAGTTTGTGTAGGAATACATCTGAAAAGTTCTGGCTCAGAAGTAAGGATGTACTCATGTGGCAAACATATTCGTGCTAGTGAGGGGAAATATTTAGGGTGACCATAAAATACCCTAGATATTCCTCTCAGGAAAATATTATTGATCATGGAGTAAGCCTCATCAGAAGTGGAGAAATAGAGGTACTGAAGGCTTCTATTAGATTGAAATAAAGATGGCTGCAGGGACAGGGCTCATGCACTAAACTGAGAGTCAAACCAGGCCATCACACTTTGAACACAATATATTCCTCTCCTCCTTCAGATTCAATGAGTAAATTTTCTGAACAGGTCCCAAAATGAGTATAGGGGAGAAAATGAGAGACGGCCAGCAAGTGGGTAAGGGTGCAAGTGAGAATAAAAAGAACGGTTTGGGTTTTTCCAAGTTTCATACATTCCAAATATTATTTTGTATTTATTATATTATATTATATTATATTATATTATATTATATTATATTATTATTATATACTGTGGGTGTGGATTTCCATTTGGATTAAATATGAAGACTGCAAAGAGCAGACTATAGGTTACCCAAGGAGAAATAACTAGACCATCTCAACTCGCTCTGCACTAGGCTGGGACTTAGCAATGATAAAACAACTTAGAAACTACTGCAGGTTTGAGCCAGACTGAAAGCAAGTAGCAAAAAGGGAACCATGTACCCCTGTATACAACGGTCTTCCTGTTACATGAGTTCCAAACCAATCCTGGGTCATTTTGTGAAGTATGATGTCTCAGGTAAATCAAAGCAAAACTCACCTGAATCTAATCAAATGCAGGTAATTCTTCAGCAGTCCTGTGGTCCTGAAATTAGGGAGTCTTCCTTCTTCATAAGCCTATCCTTAGGGCAATGCAGATCCCTAGCCATGATTCATTGGATTAGCCCAGGGAAATTACAAATAGGGTAGTGCCAAAAGTCTTCCAGAAGAGAAAAAGTATTGATTGCTTCTGGTAGCAAAATGGACACTATTTCAAGCAGTGCCTCACAGAGTATCTAGAATGTTACACCAAATGGACAACCACCATTTGCTAGTTCATATCATAGCCAGTATTCTTTTTTACATGTCAGCTTCCCTTCCTACAGTACAGCTTTCACTTTAGTTCTTAGTTTTCCACCTTAGCTTCCCCATGGAGACTAGTTTTTTTGAAGAAGACATAAAGAAAAAATCATCTAATGTCTTCATGCTACAGATGTGGAAACTGAATGAAGAGTAAGAATATAAAGTGTCTGAGATCATGCCACCAGAGGGTTCCAGAGCCCTGAGAGAACCCAGCAGAACCTACTCTCCATTCACTGCTTGTTTCATCATCCCAGATTTGTGGCATATACTTGTAGGCAGCAGGGTCTCTAAAGGATTTTGAAAGCAAAGAGTAGCCTATCAGGAGTTTCTCTTTTTTTGACTTATTAAATATTACTGCTCCTGCTAAGTAAACCCTAAACTGTTTATTTACCTCATATTGTTTCTCACTGGTTCCCTGGTATACACTTGGTTGGAGATGTGGTTATTTAGCAACAGCCTGGATGCCAATAATTTGGCTGCCATGAGAATGTTTGTAACAACCTCTTCAAAGAGAGTCTCGTTCTTTCTTCTCTGTAATTGGGAAGAAGCCTGACTTGCGGCGTGAGAATTAACTCAGGTGTGCTGCTGCAAGCTGAGGCCTGGTCTGTTCTGGGCCCATTTGGAACTCTGTCTTGGTGAGAAAAGGCTTCAGTACAGCATCAGGAAGTACTCAAGGTTGATGCATCACCTAGCTCTCCACTCCATTCCCTACCTTCTGGAGAATGCCATGATTAAAGTGTTGGCAAGGAGGAAAGAACTTGGAGGAAAATGATGGAGGAACTGCTGTGCGGGACAGGATGTGTGATGACATGTGGCTCTGATCTTTTGTTCCAAGTCTATTTGGAAGGTACATTTGGCCATGAGAGCTTGGTAGCTATAATCAAAATGTTTTTCAGTTAAAAAATATATAGATATAGATATAGATGAGGATTTTGGCTGTGACAATGGGGTTCGTGGGGTCTGGGGCTGACAGCCAAGAAAGAAAGAATTCTTGAAGAGTGCTCTGATCTTTGTTCAAGTCTATTGGAGGTACATTTGCCATGAGAGCTGGTAGCTAATCAAAATGTTTTTCAGTTAAAAAAATATATAGATATAGATGAGGATTTTGTCTGTGACAATGGGGTTCGTGGGGTCTGGGCTGACAGCCAAGAAAGAAAGAATTCTTGAAGATATCTTTGGTGCAAAAAGGTGATTTTATTGAAGCATGGAGACAGGACCTGTGGGCAGGAAGAGCTGCCCCAAGACCATGAGAAAAGACTGGTTTTATACCATGGGGTTGGGGGTGAGGTAAAGTCCAAGGGAAGTTTCCAGTGAGATTTTCACCTACTAAAGAAGACTCATAGGATACTGGAGGCCTAGCTATTGTCAGGCTAAGGTTGTTTTTCCCTCTAGCAAACCATTAACATTAAGACAATAAGGAGTCCCTGGAGAAACATTTTACTCTGCCAGCCTCAAGTATTTGTCAATGGGCTGCAGGTTATAAGGAAATTTATTTCTATCTGCCATTTCCTTCTGCCTTTGTTTCCCACATTACTATGGAGAGGCGATTCAGACTTAGGTCCTGCAGGACTATGATCTCTTTATTAGCTGACCATTTGTTTTTCCCCTTTCCTTTGTTCTTGGGCAGCCAGGAGTACCCGAGGAATATCACACATATCCCACCTGGTTGATGGGTGGGGGTGTTGAGGCCTGTCCCTCATAAGGGAGCTAATACATATATATAGTTACCATTCAGGTAGCTTTTGCTGGGTGTCAAACAACTTTCTAATGCATTTTGCATTTATTATTTCTTCTAATCATAACAAGTCTTATCATCATGGCACTTCTATACCCCATGATAGTAGAGAATTGAAAGAAACATAGGTTATGTCCATTTTTAGGGAAATGGTTAGTAATATTGTGGGGAATAAGTTTAGGAATTCCCCTGAGCTTGCTTTGATGGGTTAACAAGGCTTAGGACGAAAGCATCCAGAATAGGTAAACAGGGCAAAAGCACTCCCAGCACAGAACAAAAGTAGGAAGCCACTTCCACAGGATGGAAGAGTACAGAATAGGTAAACAGGTAAACGGTGATAGGCCACTGCAGCAGGGTGAAATTGCCTGGAGCTAACTGGCAAAAGAAAGATGTCTTGTTGACCCTGAGGTAGCATGCTCTATATGTCTTACCCCATAGGCAAGTTAAGATAGACAGACATGGTGCCTAGTGCCTGCCTTAAACAGCCATCTACTCAGCACTGGGATTTTGTTTTATATTGACCCAAACCCTTAACACTGCATATCTTCGAAACCCCCTTTCTTTCACACATGTGAGTTAATGCTCACTGTTTCATTGTCTCTTTCTGCACATCATCACATTTGTAAGCCTTCTGATCCTAATAAATATGGAGCAAGGACCTTTACTTGGGGCTCTTATCTCCTCCTGGACATCAACCTCTCTCATATTTAATTCCTTATCTACTCTCTTGCTGGACAAGAGAGAACTCCAGACTCAAAGTCTGAGACAATATGTGGTAGGCACATACCATATAGAAAAAAAAAATGAACTTGACACATACATAGCACCATAGATCCTCCAAGCAAAGTCTGAGTGAAAAAAAAAAAAGAGAGAGAGAGAGAGAATAAGTTTATAGCACAGTACCTCCTATGTAAAATAAACACTGTAATTACAAATACTATATCCAAAGATACATGCATATTGAAAACCGAATATCAAACCCTTTAGGTGGATGCCTAAAGAGAGGTGTGGCTGGCATGAGAGGTGGAATTGAAAATAATAATAATAAAGAGAAAACCTTGTATGGAATGATAATGATAGTTTACAATAAACTGAAGGATAAATTGAACTCAATTCTATGTAAATTCAAAAGACATGGGGCGCCTGGGTGGCTCAGTTGGTTAAGCATCCAACTCTTCATTTCGGCTCAGGTCATGATCTCATGGTTCATGGGTTCAAGCCCCACATTGGGCTCTGTGCTGATGGCACGGAGCCTGCTTGGGATTCTGTCTCCCTCTCTCTCTGTCCCTCCCCTGCTCGCTCTCTATCTCTCTCTCAAAAACAAATAAACATTAAAAAAAAAAAGACATTTTAAAATGCCATGGACCATAATTAAAATAATACCTGGAGAGCAGATAAAGTTTTATGTTAAAAAAAAATTTACAGTCTCAATCATTTAAAATTATATACATAAATCATTATAAAATTATATATATATTTTAAAAATAAGTAGATAGATATTCTTCTTAGTGTAAGTATTAAAAAACTAGCTAAATCCAGGTTCAGAGTTGATATTTTCTTTGTTCTTTTTACTGTGGTTTGGGATAGTGAGGGGCAAGGACGGGTAATGATACCAAAGCTGGAGTCAGCCGAGTGTTTCTGTAATGCCCGAAGTTCCGAAACCTCCCACAAAAGTCCACCAGAGTCGTAAGTCAAAGCCAAGCGGCAAGGGTCGTTTATTGCAGGTTCGAACCTGGTCCTCTGCGCACTCGTCGCCGGTGACGCAAGAGGCCTCGATCAGGGTTGGTACAGCGTTTTTATAGACAGAGACAAATAGCACAGGGGAGGTTTCAAATTATGAGGGGCCTGATTAGTTGATTTTAAAGTAAGGACATTTGTTGTTCTCTGATTGGGCGTCCTTTGTCCTTTGGCGGGAAGGCTTTGTCCGTTACTTGTGGCGGGAGGAAAAAGGGGGAAGGGGGAAGAGGGGAGGGTAGGTGAGGAATGTGCTAAGCAAGCAGGTTTACAGAAGCGAGAAATGCCGGTTAGTTTATGTACAATCACTCATTCCATTACATATCAGACTACATTTAGGAAGGTTTACAACCCATTCTACTACACAGCGGGTTACATTCAGGAAAGGCCTCACAATGCTCGTAGCAAACAGCAAGCAAAACAGACTTCTCAGCAATTGTATTTCTTATCAAAGATCCATAATAAGCAGAAAAGAGAACCTAGCTTTAAACTAAGGCAGGGCTGTCATTTGGATTGTTCCTTTCATTTCAGTCTGTATTTTTGTGCTGTGATACAACTTCCTCTATCATTGATCTTATAGTTTTTGGTGTTTTGCAAAAAATGTTTGAAAACATGTTTGATGTTGGGTCCTCATCGGAATAAAATCAAGATTCATTTTTTCACCTAATAGATCTCTTATTGTTCCATCTTTCTGTATTTTGCCCATCTTTTAAAACTCCCTTAATGAATGAAGAAACACAGATGTGACTTCAGTAATTTTCTTGACCAGAGCAAGTCTAATATCAGATTCTGAGATAAGCTTCAAAAGATATAGTATGTCTGCTTATCATCAGGGAAGAAAGAACTTTTTTTGTTTAATTTTGTCTCCTCTTCTTGAAACTGATATGCCCCGATTCTAGAGACCCCCCGAAAACAAACCACCAGAGTCCAGAGTCAAAGCCAAGCGGCAAGGGTCATTTATTGCAGGTTCGAACCCGGTCCTCCGCGCACTCATTTCCGGTGACGCTAAGAGGCCCCGAGCGAGGATCTTACAGCTTCTTTTATAAACAGGCACAAACAAGTTAGGGATTTTTTTGTGGTTACAGAGCTGTTATTGGTTGACATTTAAATTTGAACACTCAGCAGAACTTGATTGGTTCCCACCTTTTTTTCAAACCACTCAGCGGGGTGGGGGGGGAGGTCTTTTCTTTGCAGTTGTGAGTACACCTGGTAATTTTTCTCTTAGTCTCTCAAAACCATCAAGGGAGCAATATAAAACATCCTTGTCTAAATGGAATTCCTTCTAGTATGAAGTTATTTTCTTTAGTTAGCCATCTAAATCTGCAATCTGGTTGCAACAAAGAATGAGAAATGTTTGTATTATCTTTATTTAATTTTACTTTATTTAGTTAATGTTTGAATTTTGTGATTTCTCGTCTTATATTTTGGGTATTCTATACTTTTCAGACTGTCTATAGAGCCCAACCCCTAGTTCCAGCCCTCCCTCTAGCACTGTAAAGCGGAACTGACAACGACACGTGCCTGGTGCAGTTGTTACGAGAGTTAAATGAGTTAATGTGCAGTAAGTGTTTAGACAATTGCTTGGGAATACAAGAATTATATTATTATTGAGCAGGGAGGACATCAGTATTTATACTTTGGCAACTAGTCTAATGGTGATCATCTAAAAGGGAAGTGGGAAAGATAGCAGTGAACAGATTATGGATAGGAGTGTCTGAGTATATCATTTCTGGATGTGTGAGGATAATTTCTGGGTTTCTAGCATGAATAAATGACTGAATTTATGTTATAAATCACTGGAGGAGGAGTATTTTGCATAAAATGACATGAATCTTATTTTTTCTATTCTGACTATTATGTGTGCTTGTAGGAAATCCAGAAATATTTAGTGGGCCATTGAATGAACCTGCTTACTCCTGAGTGAAGCTCAGGAAAGATAAATGGAGGGAGATAAAGCAATTTAGATCCATCAGTCTATATAGATTTGGGATTCTAACCCTTTATCAGATACATCTTTTACAAATATCTTCTCCCATTCCTTAGGTTGTCTTTTAGTTTTGTTGATTGTTTCCTTTGCTGTGCAGAAGCTTTTTATCTTGATCAAATACCAATAGTTCGTTTTTGTTTTTTTTTCACTTGCCTCAGGAGACATGTGTAGTAAGAAGTTGCAACCTCAAAGAGGTTGCTGCCTGTGTTCTCCTCCAGGATTTTGATGGTTTCCAGTCTCATATTTAGGCCTTTCATTTATTTTGAATTTGTTTTTGTCTATGGGGTAAGAAAGTGGTCCAGTTTCCTTCTTCTGCCTGTTGCTGTCCAGTTTTTCCAACACCATTTGTTGAAGACACTTTTTTCCATTGGATATTTTTTCCTGCTTTGTTGAGTCAAACTCAACACCCCAAAAATAAATAATCCAGTTAAGAAATGGGTGGAAGACATGAACAAACATTTTTTCCCAAAGAAGACATCCAGATGGCTAACAGACACAGGAAAAGATGCTCAACATCACTCATCATCAAGGAAATACAAATCAAAACCACCATGAGACACCACCTCACACCTGTCAGAATGGGTAAAATTAACAACATAGGAAACAAAAGATGTTGGCAAGGATGCACAGAAAGGGAAGCCTTCTTACACTGTTGATAGGAATGCAAACTGATGCAGCCACTCTGGAAAACAGTATGGAGATTCATCAGAAAGTTAAAAATAGAACTCCCCTATAAACCAGCAATTGCACTACTAGGTATTTACCAAAGGATACAAAAATACTGACTGAAAGGGGCACATGCACCCTGATGTTTATAGCAGCATTATCAACATTAGCCAAACTATGGAAAGAGCACAAATGTCTACTGACTAATGAGTAGATAAAGAAGATGTGGTATACATACGTGTGTGTGTGCACGCACACACACACACACACACACACACATATATATATATATATATATATATATATAAAATGGAATATTTCTCAGCCATCAAAAAAGAATGAAATCTTGCCATGTGCAATAATGTGGATGGAGTTAGAGTATATTACGCTAAAGAAATAAGTCAGTCAGAGAAAAATAACTACCATAAGATTTTATTCATATGTGGAATTTAAGAAACAAAAGAGATGAACATAGGGGAAGGGAAAAAGGGAAAAAAAGAGACAGGGGAAGAAAACAATAGGAGAGTCTTAACCAAGAGAAAAAAGTGAGGTGTCGATGGAGGGAGGTAGGCAGGGAGATGGGCTAAATGGGTGGTAGGTATTGAGGAGGGCACTGTTGTGATGAGCACTGGATGTTATGTGTGTAAGTGATGAATCACTAAATTCTACATCTGTCATGAATTTTACCATATATGTTAACTAAATAGAATTTAAACAAAAACTTGAAATTTAAAAAAAGTCAACATGGTAGAATTGAAGTCATAGGAGTGGATGAGATTATTAAATATAAGTGTCTAGAGGAAGAAGAAAAGAGGGCCTAGTATAGAATCCTTAGGAACACCAACATTTTGCAGAAAGTCAGAAGAAGACTTCACAAAAACAATTGAATGCAAGATACCAGAATGGCAGCTAGAAACCAGAAGAGAATTGCATCTTCAGATGCAAGAGAAGAAAGTCTTCCAGGAAGGAATATGAAATTAACAGGATCAAATGTAGCAAAGGTCAATCTCGAAAAGCATCCTGAATATGCTGTCTAGTTGCTTTTTCTGGTGATAGCATTTTTGTGGAATTGTGGAGATTGAAGCCAGACTGTTATGGGTTTTGAAACAAATTCTAGGAGGAAAGAATAAGTACACACAAAACTGTAGGAAGTTTGTTTCTGAAGCGGTGAATGGATGGGGAGAGATAGGCTGGTAGCTGAAGGAAGACATGGAAGCTAGGGAAGTTTTCTGTTTTATACTTTTGAGATGGGTAACGCATAGTGTATTTAAATCCTGGTTGGAAGGTGCCTGTAGAAGGAAACAGTGAATTGTAGGAGTGAGAAGTGATCCCTGAGTAGATGGAAAAGGATGACATCCAGAAAACAAGTAAAGGAATTAGGTTTAAGCAAGATTAAATAATTTTTCCATTTGAAATCTTTTAAATGAGCATGAAAAGATTTTTGCAGGTTACATAACAGAAGTTGTTATATTTCTATTTTATAAGTTAAATAAGAGAGGTCTTTGGTCCAGGACCTGTGGAGATGATAAGACCAAAGATTGAGGAGGGTAAAGATTTTAAATAGCCCTGTGAGAATGGGAGAAAAAAATTGAATAATAAAAAATTAAAGGATTGTGGCTTATTTTGAAGGTGTGGGCAAAGTCTATCACATGAATTTATAGTTTTACCTATCTGTATGGTCATGTGTTATGGTCTGAATATCTGGGTTTCCCCCCAAATTCATATGTTGAAGCCTTATGAGAGATAAGAGCCATTAAAAAGGTGATTAAATTGAAATGATGTTCTTATAAAAGAGGAAGGGACATCAGAGATCACTCTCACTTCACCATATGAGAATACATGAGAAAGTGGCTGTCTGCAAGCTAGGAAGAGAGCTATCATCAGAAATCAGTCCTGTCAGACCTTGATCTAGGACTCCAGCTTCCTGAACTGTGAGAAAATAAATGTGTTTAAGATACCCAGTCTACAATATTTTTTTATGGCGGTCTGAACAGACTAACACATCTTACAACAATTCTACAAAATTCACTCCCTTAGATGTAAGAATGGACAAAGTAGATTCTTAGCTTGATCCAGAGCTGTCATACTACCGTTACCATGCAACAGAATGATATTATATGGTATTTGAGATTGTTAGCAAAAAATGTAAATGCCCTGGAAATGTATAGATTCTCAGCTCTCTGGACTGGCACAAAGATTATTTTAAACTAAACATTTCTGAACAAATATCATCTAAATTTCTTTGGCTGACAAAATATGCCTCTCAAAACACACAGTTGCCATAATCCCCTAGAGAGGAAACTAATCATTAGCACCAAGATGAGAGGCTGCATAAAGAAACATTATCACAAAGTGTCATACTTTCCGTTTGTTTCCCACAAAGCCCAGTTTTCTTTCCTAAAAGTCCATTTGTTTGTTTCCCTCTATAAAGTTGTTAAACAAACCCCTACTTCTAGGTGTTCAGAAAACCACTTTTTTTGTGCTCTTCTATTTGCATATGAATAAACTTTGTCTTTTCCCCTGTTAATCTATCTCTTGTTAGTTAATTTGCAGGCACCCATTCATTTCAACCTAAGGTAGTAGAGGAAAAATTTTCATCCTGATAGAAACTATGCTGAAATGAGAAAAATGGATGAAGCAGTTTGTAGATAGTGAAAAAGATAGTACATAACATCTAACTCATAGGATTGCTTTGAAAATTAAATTAATTCATATTAAAACATGTAAAATAGTGTCTGGCATATAATATGTATTCAGTAAACGTTATTACTCTACCTATCAGAGCTCTCCAATTCTTTGTGAATTAGATGCTTTTCCTTCTATATGTAGATGAGGGAATTAAGGGCTCCAAATACTAATCAATTTGCACAAAGTTATATATATTTAAGTGATAGGGATGGGATTTAAACCCAGGAAATCTAGCTTCAGAGACTATGCCATTAACTACTGTAGCATGTAATCACCCATATTCTATGGAGAAATAATAAAGTGAAAAAGCTGGAGGAATAGGAATTAGTGGCATGAGAGAAGGATGCCTGAATTTATGATTTCAAAAATGTAGTCGTTCTCAGTAAATACAAGGGATTTAGCCAAACCTTGGGGTGAGTTCAGCCTCCACACCCTTGTCTCATACAGTGTTGGGAAGCCACCTTCCTCTCTTAGGCTTCCCATTCTCATCTGCAAATTAGGCACAAAACCCCCTCCTGTCCTCTTCACAGGGATGTTGTAAGGTTCCAATGAGGTGAAGGATGTGCAGATGCTTCGGGAACAGGTTGGGTGTGTTCTGAGTTGCTGTCACTAGCACAGACAATGGGCCTGGAGCCTTCAAGGGCTCAAGGCCAGGCTGGAGAGATAAGCAAGATGTGCTGAGCATCTGTGATAGACAACAGCATAGGGGAGGAATCTGGTCAGGTGGGATGTGCTGACCTGGTCTGGGCAGCCTATGGTGGAGTGGGAGGGGCAAAGGGAAGAGTACAGGTGTCCCTTTGTGGGAAGAGCTCCCCACTATGTAGCATCATGAATCCAAATGGAGAAAGAGATCATGAAGAATAAAGAACATGGACAAGCTAAGGAACCTAAGAAGAGAAATCCTGGGGAGAAGCTCAGAGTTAATAATTCGAAAAATATACATTGTAAGATGGGTCAGGGAAACATTGGACAGATCAAAGGAGTCGGGTAGTGAACTATCAAAGATGTAGAGTGGCCCTTGTGATTTGTACAGGATAAATGTGTAACAAATTTTATTATCTTTAGAAGAATTAAACTGACACACAGAAGCAAGTAATATATCCACAGGTAAAGTATATTAGGTGTCTCCAAAGGAGACTCATAGAATCTGGCAGAAGACTAATTCAACAAAGTCAGGCCACAACCCCATGCATTTTTATGCTTGTGTCAGGGTTTTTCAAAAAGTGGTTCAATTATATCTGACATTTCCATTTCCATTTCCACAAAGTCTAAAGTAGATAAGTGCTCCTAAGTACCTGAAGTGAATGTAATATTCCTGATCATTAGAGTGAAGATTTGAGTGTCCAGAGGAGACAACACCAAATGACCAGGCTATTTACAGAATTTTATTTTACTAGAGCTTTTGTCTGTGTAAGCTACATACTTCACAATGACTTCAGAATATCCCTGAAGAACACAACTTACACATTTCTTCACTTGCTGGCAGAAAACCTAAATTCCTTAGACAGAAATAAAAACCTACATTTCGCCATCAGAAGAAAAAAGCAATTGACATGTAAATCATGACTGAAGGAACATTTGACTCAAATGTTTTAATATTAATATGTAACTCGTCAAAACTCATCATATATAAATGGCTCATATTATCATCATTTCCTGTTTGTCCATAAAATGAAGGGAATTTTCAGAAAAAGGACTCTGGGCAACTGAAAAAAAGGCAGTAGAAGTATCAAAAAGGTGGAGGCATTAAGAAAAGCATATCCAAATTGGATTAGCTAGGTTCCATCTTTCAACAGCATGATGTGACACAAGAGGTTGAAAGGCTCTATAGAAGCTTTAAAGTGGAAAGGATAATGACTCCAATATGGAGTGGAAAGGAGAAGTACAGAGAGGGAAGCTCCTGATGCAGAAGACATACATTCCAGTTTCTGCACTTGAAGGGCAGAAGTAAAAGCCATTCTAGGGGAGTTTTTCCCCTTATAATTGTGCAAACTCAGTTTAATATAAGCATTACCATTGATCAACATTGCTTTTTGAATGCATCAAAATTTTGTAAGCATGCATACATTTAATAAAAGAAGTTTCATCTTGAAGAATATATTACTTTGTTGCATCTTCATATGTACTATCACGTTAGCATGAGAGCATATAAAATCATTATGTTCTCTACATGCACTCATTGTTCTATTTCTATTAACTATAGGTATAATGTGAAGCTCCAATTTATGTTAATGTCTCTCATGTTTACATGTTTACTGTCAATTTAAAAAGCATGACTATTTAAATTAACTCTTTCTTGATTACTAAAAAAAATTATTGAGTGAAGTAATGCAAATATCTTTGAGTTTCAAAAAATTAATTATTTCATAATTATTTACTGAGGCTTACAACACATTTGGCAATGTGGTATATATCATGAGCAGTCAAAGGAAGTCTATGACGTCATTCCAAACCACATGAGATGTACAACTTGAGGAGAAGATATAGACTTAAAAACTAAATGAAAAAGAATGTAAATCAGCTAATAAAATGCTCAGAAGTGCTGTATAAAAAAGAAGAGAAACCCCCACATGTATTCACCATTCACACACAGGGATTCTTTGCTCCATTAAAAATGGTTTATAGTTCTCAAAGTGGCATACTATGTATATCCTAACATGCTTGTACATGAGATTCTTTTTGCCTAAAGTGCTTTCTCCAGGCTGTCATCTGGCTCATATCCATTCTTCAAAACCCGGCTGTGTCACTTCTTCCTGAAAGCCTTCTTAGGGTGTTGGGATGCCTTAGGTACTACAAGTTTCCTATACAGACATTACCTTATACATATCATGTGTACTTTGTTTTGTAGTAGTGCACATTTTCCTCTGAAATAGGGAAGAAGGAAAGAAATACGTACACAGGTATAAACATTTATGAAGAGTATGTGGTAAAGTAATGGAGTTAACAATGAGTAGCTTTGATTTTCTCTGAGTAGAAGGGAACTAGTTTCCTTATTTAAGGAAAGGGGTCATAACACTTTTTATATATAAGAAACTCTTCTAGAAGCTTTAGATTCATTAACACATTTAATCAGTATAATATTCCTATGATTCAAGTAGTCCCTGTAACTATATTAATAACTATTATCATCGCTATCCTATAGACGAGTGATTTGAGACAGAGAGAAGTTAGGCAGGATGCTCAAGGTCACTGAGTTAGTAAATTCTAGAACCAGGATGCAAACTCAGGCAATAAACTTCCAGAGACCTGTACTTCATGATCTGAAAAGCATAGTGAAGGCTTAGAACTGTGGCTGAGGGATTGCAAAAAGAAACAGAAGAAAACCTCAGAAGATTGTTGAATGGCTCTTTTTTAAAAATGTTTATTTATTTATTTTGAGAGAGTTTGAGTGGTGAAGGGACAGAGAGAGAGGGAGAGAGAACCCCAAGCAGGCGCCATGCTACCAGCGCAGAGCCTGATGTGGGCCTCGAACCACAAGCTGTGAGATCATGACCTGAGTTGAAACCAAGAGTTGGATAATTAAACAACCGAACCACCCAGATGCCCATGTTGAATGGCTTTAATGTATAGTTAAGACCACAAGTGACAGGTCACAAGAACAGTGGCAGGTTCCATATTGTTTTTTAAGGATCTTGATTCCCCAAGTGTAACATCAAAGGGTGGGTATGTCTGGATACTGGCACATGCAGTGGGAAAAATAGAGTGAAGGGGGTGAAGGAGATGGTAAAGGGTGATTAGGAAGGTAGGAAGCAAAGCTGAGTGGGCCAGTGCTGAGAACTGATGGTAACTGGGAAGTTTAACATGGCAGACTGAATACACTTGTTTATCTCTGCTCCCTCCCAAAAACTGATAAAAGAAACAAGAAGATACAACCCTACAAGGATTAAAAGAAGGAGATACAGCAGAAAAAGAGTTGTCAAGAATTTTGGAAGGTGAAAAATGAGTAGAGAGTGGAACTGAGTTAGCAGGACCAGATAAAGCCATACTTAAATCCCTAGAAGGAGGTGGAGGAGCCAACAAGACTTCAACCCATTCCCACTGCTGGATTCCCTAATTTAAAAGGTGGAAGAGGCACTAATAAACTCTGACATGGTTCTAGATGATAGGATTGTGCGTGTTTTTTTTTTCAAAATTTCCGAAATGATCAATTATTACTAAAGGGAAAATTTTTTCTAAAAGAAGATTTCAGGTATGGGACAGTTCTAGATAATGGCAAAATCCAGGCAGAAATAAAGGGAGCAGAGTGTGGAATAGAGACAAGTCCCTTATACTTGAATATATACTTGAATATACTGAACCCAGTCTATATAATATATTGTCAACATGCATATTGAAATTGACCAAGATGGTTGTACAACTGCAAACTTGTGAGAAAGTAGGCCTGGGAGATAGAGGACGGCAAGGAGATTCAGAAGTGAGGAAGGGCTGTGCACTATGGAAAACACAAACACATGAGCTGTCACTAGTATTGTTTCTTGTATCATCACTTGTATTATTTTGTATTTTGGATGACAAAAAAATTCTCTATTAAAAAAAAAGAAGCAACAGACATTCCTAAACCATGGGGAGAGGGCTACCCTACAAAGCTGTCTCCTTGGCATTTTCTGCAATTCCAGAGCAGGACTGCCGCTCAGGCTCCAAACATCTACGAGATTTTTGAGCATTCACGAGCCAAGAGCCTGGAATACAGCAATAGGCTCCCTATGTGCACTTCAGACTTGGTCCTGCACGGCCTTGACAAGGAAGGAATTCTGATATCATGGTCTCATTCCTGTTCTTCGTCATGTTTCATCTGTATCAGGAAAAGTGAAAGTAGACAGGAAGATGAAACAATAAATTTCTAGGTGTGCCAAGTGAATCATACACATTTATACAAGGAACTGCAATACTCTTAATTAAAAAGAATCATGTTTTTACTTGATAATGCTTTCTTGACCTTTCATGGGCTCTGAATAATTCAAGAAGAAATACACACTTCCTAAACCTGAGTTTCAAGGACCTTGCTTCACCCTGGTTTACTCAGTTTTTACATGTTCTCACTCTTTCCATACTTTTACCCTTTTCACTTTCACCAGGGGCACTTCCTTGTTGGACCTATCATGGCTTACTCCCATTTTCACTTTGAGGCTTTTAGTATAACCCATCTTCTGTGTATGTCACTGATGCTTTAGTTCAATTAACAAGAATATATTGCAATATGCTGTTTTCAGCACCATACTAGACACTGAGAGGATTTATCAGACAATGATAAACAAGGGGATGGAGAGGCAAAGAGAAATAGAAATATTTAGAGGTGTAAAAATCAATATCATCCTGCTCATTTTATTAGGGATTAACTAAAATGCTCTCTCTGAAAGCTACTAAATAAGTAGGACATTAAAACAAATGATGCTAACTCCATGCACTTGTTAAATACGTATAGTTTCCTCAACTTGATCTATTTTTATTTATACATCTATATCTACTTTGATCTAAGAATATAATTTTATTTACATTATGGAATATATGTGGTTAGAATGGTCTAATTGAATTAGGAGAGAATTTTAGCTTAAAAAGTGGCTACCTAATGCAAAACTTCTCTTTTCCCTTTTTATTTTCTTAAGCTAGTTTATAATTCTGTTATCTTTCCTCATCTATTGAATAGAGTCACCTGGCAATATTTTGAATTTATTTTGACACATTGTTTTGACGCACTCTTTCCACAAGTTAGTAATGGTTATTAGTCTAATTTTCGTATCTACTTGATCTATTTACCGTGAATACAAGGAGGACTCAAGCCAAACTTTTAGGGCCAATATTCAGGTTTCAGAAATACTGGTAATTCTGACTGGTAGTTTTTTGAAATGTATGCCAAGCCCTGTTAAAAGATGCTATAGAGATGTTTGTACAACTATATAAAGTTACTAAAATTATTGAATGTTTTAAACAGATGTTTCTCTTTAAGCTATAGGGATAGATCCACAGCTTAAGTCCTATGGATCAATGAACATTATAGTATCTTATAAAATAGCTAAAGATTCCATGAGCTTTGTCAAACTGTGTTTTCCCTCTGTTATACTTTAGCTTTGTTTCATATCTTTGTCTCACTTCCCTTGGAGTACAACTGCAAGATATCTCAACAGCTAGAGTCTTATATGAAATACTTGATAAATAACTCTCTTTTGTATTAGTCCTGAGTGTAAAAAAAAAAAGAGTGAAACAAAGCACCTTAAAAAATAATAAGAAAAAGTAAAGAAAATGTGTATAGATTGAGAAAGTAAAGGGACAGTTCCATTTAAGGAAGTATTAAAGGGCAGAAGATGGTGAAAGCATGCAGAGTGAACAGGACTGGATTGAGAAGTATCAGAAATGAATAGCAACAATTCAATTTCTGTTGGCTTAAGCGGCAAAGTGATATCATTTAAGGGACACTTAAAAACCAGAATAGTCAGTTTTTCCTGGGAACTGCATTTTTACTTTGGTTGACTGGCTAAGTCAGAAATGTGCACGTATATTCAAAGCTGTATTACTCAGCATTTCCAGAATTATAAAAAAATCTCACTGGTTAGATCCAGGCTTGTTTGGGGATGAGTGATCCCTTGCAGCCTTCAGACAGTATGCCATTTTTTGCTCTTCTTGTGTACATGATGAATATCAGAAACTGAAAATACTTCATAAGAGCTTTATACATTAGGGAGACCTGTCTGAAGCACTTAGCATACTCTTGCAAAGCTAGAAGGCAAGAAGGTAATGTGTTAATTCTTCCTTGAGGTCACTCTTCAGCAATTTCTAAGTTTAACAGAATCAGAAATTGAACTCAAATACCACTTCTTGCATTAGATTCACCCATCTACTTATACTCTATTTCTTTATACTTTAAATATTCTGTAGGTTCATCATATCCCCCCCCCCTTTATTGTGGTTCTCTTTCACTACAGAAAATGGGTTTGTGTTCTTTTACATATGGAGATTGGTGTATGTTTCAAAATTTTTTACTTTGAAATAATTAAGGCTCAATATAAGTTGTATAAATAGTATAGAGTCTTGTGTACCCATCCCCTAGCTTTCCCTAACAGTGATCTCTTCTATAGGTGTGGTACAATATCAAAACTAGGAAGGTGATATTGGTATCTTTCTGTTAAATAAACTACAAACCTGACCAGTTTTTACCATTTTCTATAACTGCAATCATTGTGTGCATTAATGTATATAGTTCTGTGAAATTTTCTTCCACATGTATATGCATGTAACCACAACAATCCAGAGATAGGACTGTTCCATTACCACAAAAGAACTTCCTCATGCTACCTCTTTGTATTCTCACCCACCTTCCTCCCAATCCAATCCCAGCTCTCTAGCAACTACTGAAATGTTCCCCTTGTCTATGGTTTTGGCTAAGATATTGGTAATTTTTCATGTGCCTACTTGCCATCCATATTGGATATTTGATGACATATCCATTCATATATTTTGTCCATTTTATAATAGATTATTTTGTTTTGTTTGTTTGTTTTTTGCTGTTGAGTTTTGAGAGTTCTCTACATAGTCTATGTGTATAAAAATATATATTAGGTACATAGTTTGCAAATATTTCTTCCTGAATCTGTAGTTTGTCTTTTCATTCTGTTAATAGTCATTCATAGTGCAAAAGCTTTTTATTTTGAGGAGGTTCAACTTATTGGTTATTTTCTTTTATGTATCACACATGTAATATCATGTCTAGGAATCTTCGTCCTCAATCCCAAAGATATTTTATGTTTTCATCTAGAAGTTTCATAGTGTTATGTTTTACATTTAAATCCATGATCTATTGGGAGTTAGTGTTTATATATTACATTTAAGTCAAGGTTCATATTTTTGACTACAGATGTCCAGTTAATTGTTCCAACACCATTTATTAAAAAGACTATCTTCCTCCACTGAATTGTTTTTGAACCTTTATAAAAAATCAATTATCATATTGAAAAAACTTCCTTCTATTTTTAGTTCTGGAGCTTATTTATTTAGGATTTTTATGCCGTCCTCAGAAATTGACCCATTTGTCGTTATAGAATATTTATTTTTATCTCTGGTAATTCTCCTTGTTTTGAAATTTTCTTCATCTGATACTGATATAGCCAGGCCAGCTGACTATGCTAATTTACATGGTATGTCTTTTTTATCATTTTGCTTTTCACTTCTATATCATTATATTTAAAGTTTATACATTATAGAAGACATAGAGTTGGTTGTTGATATTTTTATATGGAGACCATCAATCTTTGCCTTTTTGTTAGTGTCAACGGCTTTTTATTTATAAAATATGATAATATTTATAAATGTAAAGTATAATTATATGTAATATGCATATTGTTATGTTTGTGTTCACCATTTTGCTATTTTTTTCTATTGTTTCTCTCTGCTTTCTGTTCCTTTTCTACTATTTACCCTCTAGTGACAAGTTAGTTATACTTCTTTGTATAAATTTTTAAAAATAATTGGTCTATTGATTGCAATATTAAGTATTGACTTATAACAGTCTATTTAGATACTAATATTATGGTACTAAAGAACTTTATGATAGAAAAATTGCATTAGACTTCTCCATCCTATGTGCTGTTTTTGTTTCTTTTACCTTTCATACATAAATCCCTTAAAATAATCTTATATTTTATTTAAATAATTACATGTCTTTTGAAAACAGCCTGTTGCTAAGGCTAAGTTCCTGGAGAGTACATTTGAGAGATGGGAACTCCTGTCTTCCATCCAGTCTCCACTCGTGGAATGTTGGCTCTACCAAAGACACAGCATCTTGAGAATGTTGGGGCTCTGAATATCCCTACTTCAGCTCATGCAATGTTGGTTCCATACCAGGAGAGGCAAGCCAAAATGACATCAGGCTACTTTCTCCACCAACACCAAGCACTTAGCTCTTAGAGTGAGTGTATCACTCAGAAAGAAGCTTATTTTTGTCCCTCTTCCCTTCCCACCTCACCCCCTTGACACCCACTTCCAGATTTCTGGCTCAGAAATTTCTCTGGATGGAGAAGCAGGTTATAAGAAGTTAACTCCTAATCTCTTCCCAAAGGGACTAACTTCATATAAAACAGAACTTGGAGAGGTTCTGCTTAAAGGCAGAATAGTAAATGTTGTGGCAAAAGGCAATGGGAAGAGATTCAAGATAAGGATAAATTGTAAGCTCTAGTTTTCAGGAAATAAGACAACTCCTTCTCCCACCCCCTTTAAATTGTTAACAAATTATATTTATACATTGTGTTCCCATTAACATAGTTTCAGAATGACTATTTTATGCATTTGTCTTTTAAATCATGTAGAAAATAAAACAAGTGTTACAACTAAAGAATGTATTGGCACTGGCTTTTAAATTTATCTATGTAGTTTACCTTTACCAATGTTCTTTATGCCCTCATATGGCTTTGAGGTATTGTCTAGTGTTCTTTCATTTTAGACTGAAGGATTTTCTTTAGCATTTCCTGTAGGTCAGGGCTATAGGCAAAAAACTCTCTTAACTTTTGTTTCTGGGGATGTCTTAATTTGTGCATTTCTAAAGGATGGTTTTGCCAGACTTGCAATTTTTCCTTCATATTTTTTTCTTTAAGACTTTAAATATTTCATCCCACTGCCTTTTAGCTTTCATGGTTTCTTATGAGAGGTTTGCTAATAATCTCACTGAGAATACCATATACATGACCAGTCACTTTCTCTTGCTATTTTTGATATTTTCTGGTTTTCTTTGTTTTTCATTTGATTTTAATGTGTCTGAGTGTTGATCTCTACATTATTCTGCCTGGAGTTTGTTGAGATTTTTTGGTATGTGTAGATTCATATCTTTTATCAAACTTGCAAGGTTTTCAGCCATTACTTTTTCAAACAGTGTTTCCTCACTTTTCTTTCTAAAGGACTCCCATACAGTAATACATTGATCTGCTAATAGTGTCCAGACAATCCCTCAGACTGTTTACTTTTCCTCATTCTCTGTTCTTTCTGGATCTAAGACTGGGGAATTTCAATTGTTTATCTTCAAGTTCACAGATTTTTTTTACTTGCTCATGCCTGACATTGAATACTTCTAGGGAATTTTTTATTTCATTCATTGTAATTTTTTTCAGTTATTGTAATTGTTTAATGTCTATTTATTTTTGAGAGAATGAGAGAGAGAGAGAGAGAGAGAGAGAGAGCATGACAGGGAGAGACAGAGGGAGGCAGAGGATCCTAAGCAGGCTCTGTTCTGACAACAGAAAGCTTGATGAAGGGCTTAAATTCATGAACCGTGAGTCATGACTTGAACCAAACTCGGAGGCTTAATTGACTGAGCCACCCAGGCACCGCTGGTTATTGTAATTTTTAGTTCCAGTGTTTCTTTTTTATTCCTTTTATAATATTTTTATCTCTTTATTGATGTTCTCATTTTGCACATACATCACTTTTCAGATTTCCTTTACTTCTTTGTCCATAGTCGTCTTTAGTATTTTGAGTATATTTAACACAGTTGCCTTAGGTATTTATCCAGTAAGTATAATGTTTAGACTTCTTTAGGGCCAGATTCTGTCAACTTTTTTGTTTTCCTTTGAATGGGCCAAACTTCATTCTTTCTTTGTATGCCTTATGATTTTTATTGTCATTTTTATTTTGTTGAAAATAAATGTTGAATATCATCATGTAGCAATGCAGGAAATCAAATTTTTCTCTTCTCCAGGGTTCTCTGTTGATAACCATTGAGGGCTTCAGTCATCCAACTGTTTGACTGTGTTTCCAAACTATTTTTGCCGAGATTGTGTTCATTGTCAAGTATCAACACTGAATTCTGTCTATTTTCTCAGTTGTCAGTCAGTGACCTGACAGAGATTTCCTTAAATTAGTAGAGCCAAGAGGATGAGCATAAATACCACTCTCTTAGTTTTTTGCAGCTTGGCACGAAGTTTGATCACTTCCTCGTCACTAAGATGCACTGCATAAAACAGCCTTAGCTTTTATCAGCATGTTGAGCAGAGTCCAGAACCTATATGTCTGTCAGAGGTGCAAGCCTAGGGTTCTCTCTGGTCTTTTCTGATCATGTGTCTAGTTCTGGGCACTACATCTACTTCAGGAAATGAGATGGGTCTTCTGAACAAGTATTCCCCCAAGAAACTTTATTCCGAGGCTTTCTTTCCTTTTTTTGGGGGGGGGGCAGTAGGTTTTTGGTTTGTCTTCTACTTGTTCTGTCCACCAGGTTCTTATTTCCATGATAGGTCTTTAATCACCTTTCTAATTTTTCTATGAAAATTGATCTATTCATGTTTTCCACAACTGGGGTAAATTTTAATAATTTTTATTTTACCTGTAAAATATATATTACTTCTTAGGTTTTCAAATTTGTTTCAATAGAGCTGCATGTAGTATTCTCTTACAATTATCATCTTTCTTGTATCCATAGTTATATCTTCTGATCCCCAACATTGCTTATTTTTTTTTGCTTGCTCCATCTCTTCTATTCCTTCACACCTTCTCTCCTTCCCTCTCTCGCTCTCTCTCTTTCTTACTTACATGAAGGTTCAAGGGAGGATTTATTTGTTCCCTTTTCTATGTTATTTTTCTATTTAATAAATTTGAGCTTTTTTCTCTTTTTATTCCTAGTTTCTAATTATTTTTTATTTTAATATATCTCTCAATTTTACTGTTATTTCTTAATAAAAACATTTAAAGGCATGTTGTAAACTCTTTCTTTGGCACAACTTTCTTTGTGTCCAAAGATTCTATTATGAAATTTTTATTGCTTTCCATATAGTTTGATTTTTCTCCTTTTCTTTCTTTTTTTAGAAATGTTTATTTTGAGAAAGAGAGAAAGCACAAGCAGGGGAAGGGAAGAGAGAGAGGGAGAGAGAGGGAGAGAGAGTATCCTGAGCAGGCCCTGCTCTGTCAGCTTGGAGCCCAGTGCTGGGCTTGATCCCATGAACCATGAGATCATGACCTGAGCCAAAATCAAGAGTCAGGTGCTTAACCAACTGAGCTACCCAGGCACCCTGATTTTTCTTTTTAATTTCCTCTTAAATTTAAGAGCTATCTGGGAATGTGTTTCTAAATTCAAAATATTAAGTTTTTATTATTAATTTCTAATTTTTAGATTATAGTCAGAGAATGATTTTTTCTAAGTTTATTTATTTTGAGAGAGTGAGAGAGCGGGGGAGGGGCTGAGAAAGAGAGCACGAGTGAGAGTGAGAGCGAGAGCAAGAGAGGGAGACAGAGAGAGAGAGAGAATCCCAAGCATGCTCCACACTGTCAGCATGGAGCCCTATGTGGGGCTCAAACTCATGAACCATGAGATCATGACCTGAGCCGAAATCAAGAGTCAGACACTTAACTGACTCAGCCACCCAGGCATCTCCAGAGAATGTGATTTTTAAAAATATGTTAAAGTTTCTTTTTGGCCAAGTACATGTGTAACTTATGAAAATGTTCAATGGATTATAAATAAATAATGTCCCTTAAATCATAAGTGCATATGTATGTATTACATGAAATTATATGGATCTACTGAGTCAAGGTTTTTGATTGACTTATGCTGTTCCCCTAGCTTTTTTTTTTTTAAACCAGGAGTGAAGGGATTTATACATCTGTCCAACACACTACATGTATAGTTCAAAGTCTTTCTCTAAAATTTCATTTTTAACATCTCTTTCTAAAACATTTTATATAGTCATATGCAATGTTTTTGAGCCATAGAGGTTATAATTGCTGTATCTTTATAAATTGTGTCTTTTATAATTATATGATGTTTATTTTTATTTTGTTTACTTCTTTTAATAGTGAATTTTAAATAGTGATTTTTCAATATCGATATTTTAATTTTGAATTTTTTTGTTTTGCTTAGATTTAACTGGTGTTTCTTGGTCTATCTCCTTAATTTCTAAACCATCTTTGCCACTATATTTTAGGGGTGTGTGTGTGTGTGTGTGTGTGTGTACATGTGTGCATGTGTGTTAATAAAAAGTATGTAGATTTTATTTTAACAGCAATTTTTTACTATCTTTTTTCTCCGGTTTGGAGAAAATGGTCTGTTTCCTGTCAGTATAAGGAGTCATGTTTATTCATTCCATCTAATAGAGTCCATCTAATAGATTACATTTACTTAAAAATTTTTTTAACATTTTATTTTATTTTATTTATTTTTTTGACAGACAGAAAGAGACAAAACATGAACAAAGGAGGGGCAGAAAGAGGGAGACACAGTATTCGAAGCAGTCTTCATTTCGGGCTCTGAGCTGTGCACACAGAGCCAGCCACTGGGCTCCAACCCACAAACTATGAGATCATGACCTGAAGTTGGACGCTCAACTGACTGAGCCACCCAGGCGCCCCAGATTAAATTTACTTTGCATTAGTCTTCTCTGTTTCTAGTTCTACTTTTTTTTCTTTGCTAGTTGGATCAAATTATTATTCTTTTCATTTATTCCTCATGTTTAGTGAAAGTCCTGCCTTACTCCTCTGTTCTGTTAATATCTACCTTCCCCCTCCCCACTCTCGTAACCACACCCATATCTTTAATAGTGTTTGAAAATAAAATACAAATGCATTCTCCCACAACATAAACTATCCCCCATTTCTTTTGAACACAAATAAGATGAGAGATCTGTAAAGTATTTTTACTCTCCCCTACACCCCTTCCTTCCCACCCCCACCTCAGTCCACTGTGTCTTTCTTCTCTCTCCAACCTCACCCCCAATTTCTACATTTTGCTGAAGTAGATTAGAAATATTTATTCTAGAATGTTTGGACTATATCAGGATTTTCCTTACATCATTTTTCTTCCAACTCAAGATTTTAAAGCATTTATATATAAGTTTATTCTTGTTAGTGTCCTCTTTTGGATCAAAATACCTATAGTCCATATTAGCTTTTTCACTCGGACTTAAAAGTAGAGGGGAAGTGAGTTTCTCTTAGGGCACATGTTTCCAATACTTTTATTTGTAAAACATTGTTTTAAATGTGAAGTATCATTTCATGGTATATACCCATTCTATTGTATATTCAGATCTCATCACTATCTAACATGTTTATATTTCAGTTATTTATCTTGTTTATTGACCCTCTTACTCTGTGAAAAGGGCTTCATATAAGGTCCATTAAGACAGAGATTTTTGTCTTAATTGTTCACTGCTGTATCCCTAACACCTGCCACGGTACCTGGCACATATGGGAACTCAGATATTATTTGAATGAATGTATAAAATAATTGAATGTGTATCAAAGTGTAGATACGATTTTTTCTTTTTCTTTTACATGTTTTTAAAGTGTTTCTAAAAGAAATATTTGTAACTTTAAGAAATCAAAGTAAACTTTTTTCTTCTTCCCTCCTTTTCTCCCTTTTTTCCCTCCATCCCTTCCTCCCTCTTTCCCCGCTTAATGGAATAGACTTCCTACACCAGACCTAGATCTGAGGCTAGGATTTGTTGGATATTACCTGAATGTTTTTAGAGATATCACTTAACTTCTCTAAAAATTTTATCCTATAAAGTAGAGATGATAAAAAGTGCTTTTCCATACCACAAGGTGGGTGTGCATACCAAATATAACAATGCATACAAAAGGACTTTTAAATATATCGTTGTCATGCATGCCTTAAATATCACACCCTGATTGGAAATTTCTTTTGTTGCATGTTGGTGAGAATCACAGGCACAGCCTAAAATGTATACTACTTAAGGGATAGGGAAGATATGTTGGGTTTATGAAGTGATTGGGAAATGCTTTTCCTTCAGCCCAGATTGTTCTTTCCCAAATATTCATAAGGCTCACTCTCTTACTTCATTTGGACCGTGTTCATATGTCTCTTCAGAGAGGACTTTTTTTTTTTTTAACACAGAAGTCTCTTCTGGTCAATCTCTATCACTTTGCCCCGTTATACATTTTGATAGTACTTAACACTTTTTAACATATTATATAACCATTCTTTATTGCCTTCCTCATTCACTTTGATGTAAACTCCAGAACAGTACATATTTTTACTTTTTACTCACTGTTGTGTTCCCAGTGCCTAGAATAGTGCCAAGCAGGTGGGGATCCTTTAATAATTTTAATCAAATGAGTAATTTAGTAGTTGAAAAAACCATCACTAACTAATGAATAAGTTTAATTTGTCTCAGTTACCCAAATAACTTGTTTATTTTTGCCAAGACTTGTTAGAAAAAAGAGAACTAACAATTTTGAAGAAAACAGAATTCCTGGAAAATTGAACTTCCATATTAGAAAAATTTTTAAATAGAAAACCGTTTACTTGATGCTTATTTTGTTTTATATTTTCCTGAACTTTTATTACTTTCAATAGAATCAGTTGTTCAAAATGAAACAAAATTATTTCAATTTTACATCTTTGTAAGAACTTTTCCTATTATATAGTATGTATGCATATATATATATATATATATAGTCATACCACATGTCATGAAAAGAATGGTTTTTCAGATTTTTGCCAGTCTCATCACATTCATAATTTTTGGCCACAGCCACCTACCTCTCACATGTCATTTTAATTTTCACTAATCCAACTTAAACCAACTGTCTCTACTATTTTTAACTTATCCTTATCCTTAGTACTAATACTTATGAAATCTCAAGTTTGATTGTTATAATTTTTAAATATACAATAATTTAAATATATGGTTATTAAAACAAAAAGCTCTTCTATGTATGCCCCAGTTATGCCCAGTGCAGTAGAATTTGTGACAGAGTAATGGAGAATATGGCAATGGATTATAGCAGCAAGTGAATATCCATGTGTCAGTGAAAGCTCTCTGTGGCTTGATTTATTCATGTGAAAAGTGAGAGAATGAAATGGGTGGGCACTAAGTTCTTGGTTTTCTTCTCATAGCCTTTCTTCAAACAGTGCTAACTGGATCTAGGAAGACTTCCCAGGAAAGACTGAAGCTAGTTTCCTGGCACCCCAACTCATCCATGAGTAAGGAAATTACTCCCCAGGACAAGGATAAAATAAGGATTTTATTATGGAATTCCAACTAGATCACGTAAGTATTAAGTACATCTGCACACGTAGAATGAAACAGAAATACAAAGCAATTAACTATTATTCCTACAACATACCTCATTTCTCTGGAAATTTTCTTATACTTTTTGGGAGGATTAAATTATCTGGATGAGCATTTTCCATTTACCCCCTACTTATTAGAACCACTTGATTTTAGTGAAGTGTTCTCAACTAGAACATTCCTGAGGACCATATCCAGATCAAGCAGCCAACCAAGGGCATTTTCACATGCAACAAAAACTGTGCTAAATGCCATCAAGGGCACCAATGCTATTTCTAGGACTTATGCTGCGCTGGGGAAGATGTGGCCATCCATAAGCACCTCACAATCATTGCAAAGTTTTCATAGGAATGACAATATTGAAACCACACATTTTTATACACTTGTTATTTGATATACTACATAAACTGACATACTACTCTTTGATATCTATATCTATATCTATATCTATATCTATATCTATATCTATATCTATCTCTCTCTCTATATATATCTTCCTATTTTTACAAATGCTATTTAATTTTCGCAACAATTCTGTGTGGAAGAGTAGCTGTCATTAGCCCCTTTTGTGCTTTAGGATTTGTAAAAGAATAGTGCAAGTTCCAAAGTAACTGTGGGGCAATTTGGTTCTCATTGGTGTCCTTCAGCCCAATGGGCATAATACTGTTTATTTCTAGAAAATAAGTAATAAAGTATAAAATATGAAAATTAAAACTATATTGATAGGGAAAATAGGAGGAAATACTTGAAATAAAACTGTCCTAGGAATTCTGGTGACCTGGTTGTATGGCTGCTACTTAGAGAAAGATGGGCAAGTGGGATTTAGTGCTTCCATGATTCTATTAGTTTCCTGATCACTTAGTTGAGCCATTTTGTTTACAAGTTTCAGAGCTAATTCAAACTAGTTTATGCAGCTAATAAGAATAAAAATGAAAATAAAATAATTTATTAAGTCACGTAACAGAGAAGCCCATGGGTAGGGCTGGTCAGGCAGGTTAAGTCCTGGCATTCAAATATTATTTTCAGGGCCTTCTCTCTCTCTCTCTCTCTCTCTCTCTCACACACACACACACACACACACACATCCTCATAAGCAGGCCATCTCCACACACTGCCATGAGCAGCTAGAGATTATATAATCTTTTATCTTTAACAAGGCCATCAGAAAGTTTATCTTTTTAATGCATAGATTAAATAGATTATATAGATAAAATTCCTGGAATTCTATTGCTTGAAAACAATATAGAATCTGTGCAACATAGAACATAGCATAATCCCTTGAACAAAAGGGTTGGTAGGTGTCATCTATTTTTCAGCTCAGCCACACGCACTGACACTAGGTGAGGGAAGCATCCCTCAAAGCACATCAGAGTGCTTTCACCAGAAGAAAGGGGAGATGTGTGCTCTCACATAAGGTAAGACAAAAATGTGTCCAGTAGGCTTGTGTTCTGCCAGTCACTGAGGGTTGGTGGAATGTCCACAAGCAGTTACAACTCCAGAGGGGAATCCCAAACCTCAGAAAGCCTTGAGTAGACCATAGAAAATTCCAGAGAATATAGCAAATATATTTTATAACTTAGGATTTTTATCTTCATACCTTTGAACTTACTTCTTGAAAAGAGAAGTTCTACTCTATAACTGCCCCAAGGGCTCTGTGTGGATCATGCTGCGTGCTATCCCTAGAAATGGTGCTAGGAGAGCAGGGAACAGGCAAGTGTCCTTCAAGGTAGGATGAGTTGTTGCTGCCCCGGAGTTTGGTAATGGAACTCACTGCTAGCGGGACCCATTTCAAAGAAGAGCCCTTGCAGATGGGAGCAGCTGTTGGGAGCCTGTGCTGGGAGCCACTGCCAAGAAAAATTGCCAGAAGGAGCTGCTGGGAAGCCACTGTGGGAGCAGAGGGAATTGTCAGGAGTCTCAGCCTTCTTCATCGTACCATTGGAAGTAACCACAGAGGTCAAGCAAGAAAGTGATTGTGTTTCTCTCTAAATACCATGTGTGTACATCTGTATCTACATTGACATTTAGATACAGATGTCAATATCTTACATATGTCTTTGTGTTCCATTCCACAGTAGAGGATCAACTTTGTTCCTTTCATTACTTACTTAGTTAATATTTATGTATGCCCTCTCTGAAAAAGATGAAATAAAAAGAAAAATTTCAGAGGTGCCTGGGTGACTCAGTAGGTTAAGCATCTGACTCTTGGTTTCGTCTCAGGTTGTGATCTCACCGTTGGTGACTTCAAGCCGTGCTGACAGTGCAGAGCCTACTTAGGACTCTCTCTCTCTCTCTCTCTCTCTCTCTCTCTTTCTCTCTCTCTCTCTTTCTCTCTCTCTCTCTCTCTCTCTCTCTCTCTCTCAAAAATAAATAAATAAACTTAAAAAAAATTAACTTTGTACTGTTGTGATTGCCATCTAGTGGAGAAAAGAAGTATGTAAATAAATGTTTAGAATGCAGTGTAACAGGAGTAGTTACAAATGTCTTTGGAAACCCAAGGGAAAAGCTGCCTTTGCCTGAAGGACTTCAGTAAGGCTTTATGGAAGAGGACACATTTCAACTGGGTCTTATTGAATGGAATGCCCAGAAATTCTAACAGGAGTACAAACCTGTTGTAGAACTAGAAACCAGGCTTCTTCATGTTTCAAAGTGTCACCTAGGGAGAGATGGTTGTGTACATCACAACTTAAATGAAGAAATAAAGTAACTAGCTCTCAAAAGCATATAAGTTAAGTGCCAGGTAAATATTTTGGAAAATATGTTTCATGGAGTAAAAGAATATTTCTAATGTTTGATATGTACTTCATAATACATAGTCTCCTCCCAAAGTTTGATATGATCTATTCCTAGATAAGGTGGATTAAAATTAATAAATATAATTGATTTTACCTTATTCTTTTCTAATCCCTATTCCTTCTCACTCACATCATTTTTCTAGTTTTCTTCTCCAGAAGCAGGAAAAACATGGCCCCATCGCCTGATTGTTATCGTTTAAGAAACTACTATTTAAAATTTTTTAAATATTTATTTATTTTTTAAAAAATGTTTTATTTCTTTTAAGACAGAGAGAGACAGAGTATGCTTGGGGATGGGGCAGAGAGAGAGGGAGACACAGAATGTGAAGCAGGCTCCAGGCTGAGCTGTGAGCACAGAGCCTGACGTGGGGCTCAAACTGAGGAACTGTGAGATCATGACCTGAGCTGAAGTTGGACGCTTAACTGAGCCACCCAGCTACCCCAATGTTCATTTATTTTTGAGAGAGAGAGAGACAGAGCACGAGCATGGGAGGGGCAGAGAGAGAGGGAGACACAGAATCTGAAGCAGACTCCAGGCTCTGAGCTCAGCACAGAGCCCAATGTGGAGCTCAAACCCATGAACCATGAGATCATGACCTGAGCTGAAGTCTGGCACTGAAGTCCACCCAGGTGCCCCAAGAAACTACTATTAAATAACAATAGATCTTCAGCATTCAATTAAAGTTATGTCAAAGACACCATACTATGTAATTTATAGCTATTAAGTTGCTTGATCTTACCTTTAAAATACTACAAGGATTGTAGCATCAGTAATCTCTTCTTATAGTAAACAAGCTCAAGATTTACAATTTTAATCAAGTATCATGATTGGTGACAATGCTACCATCCTAGCCAGGCTCTCTAATTTCAAATGATCCAACAGTAAAGTAAAATAACTAAAAATCAGAGAAAAGCAATTGTTTTAAGGATGTCTGTTTTAAGATGACTATTTTAGTACTTTCTTAGCTTGAGAAAAATAATTTTGTCCTCCCAAATATGTTTCCTCATTTATAAAATGATGGCAAATGTCTTACTATCATGATGTCTCATGCTTTCTTTTTTTTTTAATTTTTTCAAACGTTTATCTATTTTTGAGACAGAGACAGAGCATGAACAGGGGAGGGGCAGAGAGAGAGGGAGACACAGAATCTGAAATGGGCACCAGGCTCTGAGCTGTCAGCACAGAGCCCGACGCAGGGCTCGAACTCACAGACCATGAGATCATGACCTGAGCCGAAGTCGGGCGCTTAACCGATTGAGCCACCCAGGCGCCCCTCATGCTTTCTTTATCCAAACATCTAAAGACAAGACTGAAACTAAGGTCATGCAGAAATATTTTTAGTGATTCACAAGTCAACATAAATCTCAGATAACCAAATACCAATTCATCCTGGAGCAGAACAGGTGCATTCTTTTTTTTTTTTTTAATTTTTTTTTCAATATATGAAATTTATTGTCAAATTGGTTTCCATACAACACCCAGTGCTCATCCCAAAAGGTGCCCTCCTCAATACCCATCACCCACCCTCCCCTCCCTCCCCCCCCCCATCAACCCTCACTTTGTTCTCAGTTTTTAAGAGTCTCTTATGCTTTGGCTCTCTCCCACTCTAACCTCTTTTTTTTTTTCCTTTCCCTCCCCCATGGGTTTCTGTTAAGTTTCTCAGGATCCACATAAGAATGAAAACATAGGGTATCTGTCTTTCTCTGTATGGCTTATTTCACTTAGCATCACACTCTCCAGTTCCATCCACGTTGCTACAAAGGGCCATATTTCGTTCTTTCTCATTGCCACGTAGTACTCCATTGTGTATATAAACCACAATTTCTTTATCCTGTCATCAGTTGATGGACATTTAGGCTCTTTCCACAATTTGGCTATTGTTGAGAGTGCTGCTATAAACATTGGGGTACAAGTGCCCCTATGCATCAGTACTCCTGTATCCCTTGGGTAAATTCCTAGCAGTGCTATTGCTGGGTCATAGGGTAGGTCTATTTTTAATTTTCTGAGGAACCTCCACATTGTTTTCCAGAGTGGCTGCACCAGTTTGCATTCCCACCAACAGTGCAAGAGGGTTCCCGTTTCTCCACATCCTTTCCAGCATCTATAGTCTCCTGATTTAGAACAGGTGCATTCTTGAATGTGGAAGCTAAACCATCTTGGTTGTTAGTTTGTAAGCCTTTTCAACTGCTTATTAATTTCTTCCAGTTCATCTCCAGCCTCATAAAGTTTTATAAGCTCTAAGTGAGCCTTTCCAAACACTGAAGAAACTCTAGAAACAGAATTCCATCTCAGTCTTAAGTGCTTTTATTGACATGCAATAAAATTAAACACCATGTAATCTCGTTTATATGTAGAATCTAAAAAAAAATGAAATTAAAAAACCCAAACTCACAGAAAAAAAAGAGATCAGATTTGTGGTTACCAGCAGTGGGGCTGGGGGAGGGGTAATCAAATGAAACTAGTCAAAGTACAACCTCTCAGTTACGAGATAAATAAGTACTAGGGATGTCATGTACCACATGATGACTGTAATTAACACTGCTGTATGGCATATTTGAAAGTTGTTGAGAGGGTAGATCTTAAGAGTTTTCATCACAAGGTAAAAAACCTTTTTTTTCTTTTTTTCTTGTGTCTATATTAGATGATGGATGGTAACTAAATTTACTGTAGTATGATCATTTCTCAATATCTGTAAGTCAAATCATGCTTCTGTACACTTTAAACTTACATAGTGCTATATGTCAATTTTACCTCAATAAAACCAGAAAAATAGAACCAGTTTTACCGAGTAGCTGATACAGGAAGAGTGGATGGGGGATCTGCTAATTAGGTCATGAGCTATATATAATATGACAGTTTATCTGGTTTAATAAAGTATCTTATAAAATAATGTAACAGTTGGTAGGTCTCATTCCAACTCCCACTCTTATATTGGGCATTACAGATTAAAGCTAAACACTTTAATGCTTCCCAGCTTCCTTATTTAGTTGACTGCCAACCAAGTGTTGAATAGACATGGCAAGCAGACACAGTGGTCTAGCAACGAGAATTGTGGGGGTAGACTTAGGAAAAGTAGAGGTCCTGTCCAGCTTTGGCTGGTTTGCTGTATGCACGGTATTGCTGGGACAGAAAGCCTCTCTGAACCTATCAGATTCCTAGTCTGTAGAAAGTGACTGGTGATCCCGGCCATCTGTATCCCTTATGAGACTAAAGCGTAGTGGTTAAAGTCAGAAGACATCACAGTTATAAGGTGTTCATTTTTTTCTTTTCCCAATGGCCATAAATAACTGCAATTTATCCCTCTTTCTTGATCAGTGCAGATTCTCTGAAAAGGTGTTGTAAAACCATTAATGGTATTGGTTATCTGTTTCTTTGTAAGAAATTATCACAACCACAACCATCTATTATTTCACATCTTTCTCCAATTATATGATTAGGAAAGTCCTTGGTACTATTTACCTTGGTTCAGATAACCCCCACAAAAGTTACAATTAACCAAAGTCAGTTATCACAAGTGACTGAATAGGCCATTGCAAACTACAAAAGCCCAAATTAAATGCATACCCATCTTTGCCAACCACTGATGAAACAAATGACAAGGCAGTTTGTACACTCCATTACAATATTTTACATGTATCAAGGCTCTGCTCCTCAATGGCACCACCTCCAACCTTATGTACTTAGATACTCCTGGGCTTGGAAGTGGTAAAATGTGGGTAGAAGAAAAAACAAACACCTGTAAAACAGAATAAACCCACATGTACCTGAAGGATGACAAAAAGGTGATTTGCTTTTAAGTAAGTAATGTTCTCAAACTATGAAGAGTTTATTATTCCAAATCCCAAATTAGAGCTGCAATAACTCTGACCTTCTGATGTTCCTAGAGTTGGGTTTCAGAGCCAATTATAGAACTCTGGCTTCTGATGCTATTTGAAGAGCTCTTTGTGTCTGTAAAGCCTAATAGACTTACCTACTGAGAATAGATACCTGAATGTTTCCTAGGAGTCTATTCTGGCAGTTCAACCTTTGGTTAGCATTGGAACTTTGTCAGCACATAATAATAAAGGTTCCTTCCTTGACTAAAACACAAAAATAGGATTGAGCAAAGGAGGTAAAAAACATAGACAGTATTCCTATCTTCGGACAGCAGCATCGCTCTATTTCCTGTGGGTCAGTCTCTGATAGCGACCTACAGTGAGGTTTCGTAATATTTAATAAGTGAAAAGTCCTTTGGGATTCTGACAGCTGGTTGACTGACAGTCCTCATTTTTGTTGCTTTGAGTTTTCTTTTTTCTTTTATTTCTCTAGGAGGTATTTCAATAGGAAATTGGAGAGGCTGCACTGTAAATGTCTTCTTCAGTCAGCAAAGCGTGTTTAAAATAAGTACCCCTCAAATGACCTCTCTAACCACAGAAACAAAAATAAGCAAAAAATCCTCTGCTGGAGGAGAGACACCAAAGAAACAAAACCCAAACAGACATTTGGAGAAACTAGAAGAGAGAAAATTACAGCATGATTTTGCACCTAGAACAAGTACTGTCTCGTGAGATATATACATGAATTAAATTTTACTGCAACAGTGTGATGAAGAAATGGCTGTAATTGGAGAGAGAAAATAAAAAAAGGAAACAAGAGACTGGAAAAAGGGAAAACATCAGCAACATCAGCAGGACACAAGTTGTAATGAAAACAAAGGGAAACAGATTCATTGACAGCAGATGGAATTAATCAAACATTTATCAGGCGCCTGATATAGCAAAGAAATGGGCTAAAATGCCCAGAGTTCTAAACTGATTAAGGTCTACTTTCTTATAACAGCTACATTTGATTGAGAGCTTACTATGGACGAAAACCTTACACACTTTATAAAAACATTTTCAATATTTTTATTTATTTGGTAGAATAATTTCATGTTATCAAAGAGGCAACTGAAACTCAAGGCGTGTAACATTCTCAAGGACACAACAGCAGTAAAGGATATAACTAGAATTCAAAAATGGATTGAATTCTAAAATCCATTTTCTCTCCAGTATACTATGCGAACTTCTCAAAGTCAGGAATCAGACAAGTTTACAAATAACACAAGAAGTGATATGGGAATCGCTGGAAAGAATCAGGAAAACAAACAAACAAAAAACTAACATGAATATGGTACCTTAATGGTAATACTAGTGTTAGCATATACGTTTTTCAATATTATCCTAATCTTACTGAGGCATAGTCAATAATTGATAGTTATCATGATAATCCCAAACCATCAAAGAAAAATAAGCTCAGTTTTGTTTTATACACTCTATTTCCTAAAGAATAAAGTGCAAGATAATTTAGAACTTCCTGTAGAATTTCTTCAACTTCCCACAATCTCACCTGCAAACATATCTAAGTTTGAGCTTGTCGCTCTTTCTTTTCTCACCTACCAGAGGAAAAGTTTCCTTCCTCATTCATTACCTAAGTCAGTAATTATTTATTGAGTCCATGCCATGGTCTATGCTGGACTCTAGGGAGAAAATGAAAAAAGAGAGACAAGATTCCTGTCCATATGGATTTACATACTACGAGGGATAGTTAACAAACAGATGTTATATATAATGTTTAATTTTTATTCATTTTGAGAGAGAGAGAGAGAGTGAGCATGCACAAGTGGGAGAGGGGCAGAGAGAGAGAGAGAGAGAATCCCAAGCAGACTCCACACTGTCAGCACAGAGCCCAACAGGGAGCTCAATCTCACCAACTGTGAGATCATGACTTGGCCAAAATTGGTCGCCTAACCGACTAAGCCACCCAGGTGCCCCCGCAGATTATATATATTATATAATACAAATGATATCATATAAATGATAATCATAACTATTTTATATATATTTAACATATATATTTACATACGTTTAGATGATTGTTATTTATAGCATACTGTATTTATGATACTTATATACTTAATTTCTAGTTTTAGCAGACACAGAGGATATTAAATTATATTAAGTATTTTGCAGCATGCCTGGATGAACCAAGGAGCCAGGCTTAGAGGATGTGCAGTAAGGACTAACACACAACCCATGCCATGCCATGGCTTTATAAGTGATCCCAATGTGCCACCACCGGAAACTGACACCACAGTTTACAACAGTGATACTGTTTCATCATCACTACTCCTGAAAAGCAAAACGTTCTGGTTATATCCTCACCAAGAGATGGATTTTGCGGTACTCTTTCATTTTCTGATCTGAAGTTTCACACAGGCACATTGACTGCAAATTCTAAGTCACATGTCTCTCTGTCTTAGATGCAAGAGATCTTAGAAAAGTGAGTTCTGGCTTCTGAATCTTGGAGAGATGGGATTCAGAAAGTGGGACATTCCACAAATACAAGGTTATCAGAAGACACTGAGCGCCCTGTAAAAAACACAGCTGTGACAGGCGCTCCTTGCTGTGTCCCCAGTTCCCAGGCTCGTCCTTTCCTTAGTAGCCAAACTCTTACTAACCAGACTGAGTGCCAATGTGTTCCACTAACAGTACTTCCTGCTTCCCCCAATTCCTTGCAGTGAGGAGTCACCATCTGACACATTTGGAATTGATGAGTAACAGGGAAAGTCTTTGGGGGATTTTAGGAAAAATATTTCCTTTCTTTATGCACATAATGCCCCTGTTAATTTTCCTCTTCTTTTTGGATCCACCTTGCAGCCATGACCTTAGATATGGGATTGCTGAGTCAAATAGTAAATGCGTAAAGTCTATTCCGAAAGGGTTGTACCAGTTGAATATCCATGAGAAATGCACCAGAGTATCTGTTTCCTCATTATCTAGCCAAAATATGTCAAACTTTTAAATTTCCCTTAACCTCATTGGTGAGAAATAGTATCTATGGTATAGTTTTAATTTGTGTGTTTGTAACTATGAGTGAGAGCAAAAATTTTATCCCATACTTAAAGGCTATTCATATATCTTTTTCACACTCTTTCTGTGTCGTATCTTTGCCATTTTTCTATCAGGTGTTTTTGTTTGTTTATTTTTGTTTTTGTTTTATACTTCATTCCACCCATTTTTAAAAGTGTTTCATATATTCTGGATAGAAGCATTATGTTGCAAATATTTGCTTCTAATGTCAGTTGTCCTTTGAACGTGTTTATGGGTTTTTTGTTTATTATGATTGTTTAAAATATGCTATATAGTCATGTTTATTGACCTTAAATTGTATGGTCTGGATTTTCAATCATAGCTAGAATACCTTTCCTACACCCAGGTTATAAAGAAATTCACCCCTTTGTTTTTTTTTTGTTGTTGTTGTTGTTTGTTTTTTTATTACTAACGCTGTTTGCTTTTCTTTTTTCCTTTTTGACATTTAGATTTTTGATTCATTTAGAGTTCTTTGGTAGCTCTGAGGTATGTATTTAATTTTGCCTTTTTCCAAGTAACAAAACTATTGTCTAGCACATTTTATTTAAAGAGTATCTTTTTCTCCTGCATTGATTTGAGATGCTACCTTTATCACATGCTAAATTTTCATATGCACTTGGATCTATTTCTGACCTTTATATTCTGTTCTTTTTGTTTATCTATTACTACTCTGGCCTACGTTGTTTTAGTTACAGAGATTTCATAATGTATTTTAATGTCTAGCAAGACTACATGTCTCTCAAGAGTTTTCTATTTCAGTTTTGTCTTGGCTTGCAAATTTGTTTTTTCATACCAACTTTAGTATTAACTTGTCTAACTCCATAAAGTCTTATAGGTATTTTTATTGGGATTGCATCAGCTTTATAAGTCATTTAGGAAGAATTGACATCATTACGGTGTTGAGTCATCCTATCTAAGAACAGAAATCTTTCCATTTCTTTAAATATACTGTACCTTTGTATCTTTCAGCAGTGGTTTAAAAACTTCCCTTAACCTATATGGGTTTTCATATTTTTTGTTGATTTTGTTCCTAAGTATTTAATCTTTTTTTTTACTATTGAAAAAAGGATTTTTCTCCCTACCATTATGTCCTATTATTTGAATATAGAAAGGAAATTAATTTCTGTGTATTAATTTTTATCTAACTATTACTAAAATTTCTAAGTCTTATTATTGATGAATTAGGATTTTCTAGGCATACAAAAATTTTATCTTCAAATAGGGGTAGTTTCAGATTTTTAAAAACAATTTTATGTCTCTAATTGATTTCTCTTGTCTATTTGCATTGGCCAATAACAGCAGTACTAGGCAGAATGGGGTCAAGATTGTGGGCATTGTTGTTTTGTTCTTACTCTCAGTGGAAATATCTTTCAGGTGTATTTAGTAAGTAAGCCTAACTTGGGTTTATATATGTAGTTATGTTAAGAGAATATCCATCAAGTTCTTTTTTCTTGATTTTTTTTGTTGTTAGAAATAGGTTTTTGTCATAGGATTTTTCAACATGAATAATTTCATGTTTTACTCCTTACATCTATTAAAATGGTGTTATGTTGATGGTTTTAGAATACAGAACAATCCTGCATTCATGTAATAAATTCCACTTGATCATGGAATTTCTTTAATGTGGTTTTTGTCCTCTGCTAGTAGTTTATCAAATATTTTACATTAATATTCATAAGTGATATTGATTCATAATTTTTTGCACTATCAGGTTCAGTTATTTTTGCTATATGAAAACAATTAGGAAGCTGTCCTTCACTTGTAGTGCTCTAGAACAATTTATAGAGCATTATGACTACCTATGGTTTTTGGGCATTTCTTAGAAATCTCCTGTGAAACCATCTGGCCGGTGCTCCTGTGGGTTAGTTCCTTGATACCCTTTTCGATTGCCTATACTAAAATTAGTCTAAGTTTTCATTTTCAAACATGCTGCTTTTGTTCATCTATATTTCACGAGTAAATCATTCAAATACATTTGCATAGAGCCCTGCAAAGTGGCCTCTTAGACTTTCTAAAATTTTCTGCATGTCACTGTTTGCCTCTTATTATTTCTTGTTTTGTATATTTGTGCCTTACCTTTTGCTTCTTGATCAAATTATCTTGTGGTTTGTCTACTTTGTTAATCATTTCAAAATTATACCTAATCTATTTCTTTTCTCTACCTCATTAATTCTGTTTTATCTAAATTATGATTTCCCTTTAATATTTTGTTTACTTGCTTTTTTTAAGCTTGGAATTTAATTTTATTTAAATTATTTGATTTAATTGATAAAAGTGTATAGTACTATGAATTTTCCTCTGATCACTGTTTTATTTAATTAAAAAAATTTTTTTTAACATTTGTTTATTTTTTGAGACAGGGAGAGAGAGAAAATGTGAGTGGGGGAAGGGCAGAGACAGAGGGAGTCACAGAATCTGAGGCAGGGTCCAGGCTCTGAGCTATCAGCACAGAGCTTGACATGGGGCCCGAACTCACAAACTGGGAGATCATGACCTCAGCTAAAGTCGGACGCTTAACTGACTGAGCCATCCAAGCGCCCCTGATCACTGTTTTAGACGTATCCCATAAATTTTGATATGTAGTATTTTGTTAGCATCATTTCAGATTTTATTTTCTTTTTTTATCCAGACCTATTTAGTAGAAAATTTTATTAATTTTAATTTTTTTTAACGTTTATTTATTTTTGAGACAGAGAGAGACAGAGCATGAATGGTGGAAGGGCAGGGAAAGAGGGAGACACAGAATCGGAAGCAGGCTCAGGCTCTGAGCCATCAGCCCAGAGCCTGACGCGGGGCTCGAACTCACGGACCGCGAGATTGTGACCCGGGTGAAGTCGGACACTTAACCGACTGAGCCACCCAGGCGCCCAGAAAATTTATTAATTTTAAATGAATGAATCTTTAAAAATTTTTTTAAATAATGTTCTATTGCATGGTGGTTAGAAAACATTTTATAATATTTCTACATTATAGAATTTACTAATGTTGACTTTATAACCTAATATGTGATCAATATTTTGTAAACATTCAATTAATATACCTTGTTCCATGGTATACTTAGAAGAAGATCTATTCTGTAGTATCAGAATAAAACATTTGATATATATCTATAAAGTCTGTATGATTGTTTATGTTGTTTAGATCTTTAATGTTAACCAGTACTTATTTTTGTCCACTTTATCCATAGTATACTGAGAATGACATGTTAAAATTTGCTATCATTAGCTTATATCTGTTTTTTTGCGTCTTGACTACTTTTTGCTTTAAAAAGGTAGTTGCTGTTGTTTGTTGCATAGATATTCACAAATGTGATATATTTTTTGTGACTTTTTACTCAACAGTTGAAGTTTCCCTTCTATTTATGAGTTTATTTTGGTATAAATAAACATATAAGAAGAAAAAATTACTTATGTAATTTCCAATCAGTAAATGTAAAAGGAAATATAGGAATATGAAATCACCACTGGGCTTACATCACAGTAACAATTTTTGCAGGCAAGATATACCAATGTATATTGAATATTAAAATTAGTGGATAAAAATTTTAGAGTAAATACACTTTGCATAGTTACAAAGTATCTCTTTCAAGACACTTATATTAAATACGAAGGAACATACAGTAACTTTACAGAGGAGAAGCCCAGCAGACACCATCTAAGCAAGTAATTAGGGTTAACATCACCAGTAATGAGACATGATGACATAAATCCCGCGATAAGAAGGAAGCCACAATGCTATGTTTATGAGATTCTTTCCAGACTCATCACCTCGTTTCAACCATGAGAAAACTTAAGACAAATCCAAATTAAGGGACAAGTTACAACATAACTAATCAGTACTCTTCAAAAGTGTCACGATCATGAAAGATGAAAAACAAAAAAGACTGAAATTTTTACAATTAAATGCATTGTGAGACCCTGGATAGTATTAAGATACTATAGAAAAGGACATTCATGGAAAAAAATGGTGGAGTTCAAATAAAGTCTGTAGTTTAATTAATAATATATTTCCAATGTTAATGATCTGTTCTTGGTAATTTTACCATGGTTATAAAAAATATTAACATGAGAGAAAGCACTTTGAGAGATAAAAGGAAATTATTTGTATTTTATTTAATTAAGAGACTCTTTTGTTTATTTTAATTTTTTTAATGTTTATTTTTGAGAGAGAGGGAGAGACAGAGAGAGAGCATGAGCTGGGGAGAGGCAGAGAGCAAGGATCTGAAGCAGGATCTGTGCTGACAGCGCAGAGCCGGATGTGGGCTCAAACTCACGAACTGTGAGATCATGACCTGAGCCAAAGTCAGAAGCTTAACCAACTAGCCACCCAGGCATCCCAAGAGACTTTTTTAAACAACAGTTTTAGATTAAAAAAAAAAAATTGAGCAGGTAGTGTAGAGTAGTATAAAGAGTTCTCATATATTTCCCCTCCCCTCTGTCCCTCCTTGCATTAATGTGGTACATTTGTTACAATTAATGAACTGCTACTGATGCATTACTATTAACTAGAATCCATACTTTAAAAATACTTTTTGTGTTGTACAGTGTATAGGTTTCAACAAATATGTAATGTAATGCATCCACTATTATAGTATCATAGAGAATAATTTCACTGCTCTAAAAATCCCCTGTGCCCCACCTATTTATCTTTCCTCTCTTCCCTGTTCCCGATCCTCTGAAAAGCACTGATCTATTTAGTGTCTCTACAGTTTTGCCTTTTCTAGGATGTCATATCCTTGCAATCATAAAGTATGTAGCCTTTGATACCTTTTTTTTTTTTTATCACTGGATCATATTCCATTGTATGGATGTATCACAGTTTGGTTATCCGTTCACTTATGGAGGGACATTTCCATTGCTTCCAATTTTTGACAATTATGAATAAAGCCACTATAAACATTTGTGCGCAGGTGTTTGTGTAGACCTAAGTTTCATCTCAGTTGGGTAAATACCTAAGAGCATGATTTCCATGATGGTATGGTACAACCATGCTTACTTGTGTAAGAAAACTGCCAAATAGTCTTCCAAAGTGGCTGTACCATTTTGCATTCCCACCAGCAATGAATGAGAGTTCATGTTGCTTCACATCCTCGTCAGCATTTAGTATTGTCAGTGTTTTGGAGATTAGTTATTTCTAATAGTTACACGATAATACAAGATCTAATAGTTACATAAACAAGAAAATACTGTTTTAGTTTGCAATCTCTAATGACATATGAGGTTTAGCATCTTTTTATATGTTTTCTTTTTTGCCATCTATATATCTTTTCTGGTGAGATGTCTGTGTATCTGTCCAGATCTTTTTCCCAATTATTAATTACTTTTACTTTTTTAACTTTTAATCATTTTTAATTGAGTTGTTTATTGTCTTTATTGAGTTCTAAGCATTCTTTGTGTATTTTAAATGTGAGTCCTTAATTAGATACATATTTAGCAAATATTTTCTCCCAGTTTTGGCTTGTTTTTTACCTTATTTTTTGAAGGTGCATATTTTAATAAAGAGCAGAGATCAGCAGAATTATCAAATGTTGCCCTTTTCTGCTATACATAGATAGACGTCACTATAAATATTCCAATTTTATTTTAAGAGGGATTAGATATTTTTACAGAACTATCATCAACAGAGTTTTTTTGTTACCCTTGGGAAAAGTGTAATTTAGCTTCAGGGTGTAATTCAAGAAAATGCTACATCCAAAGTTATATAACAGGCAATTTTTCTATTTACTTTCCTCCTCGGTTATAAAAGACTGGGAATGATGTCAATATTATGGATTTTTCAGTAGCAGTTAGGGCAAACTTTGTAATTGAGAATGGACTTCTATTTTATTTAATTTTTTTTTAATGTTTATTTATTTTTGAGAGAGAGATAGAGCATGAGCAGGGGAGGGGCGTAGAGAGACTGGGAGACACAGAATCCAAAGCTGGCTCCAGGCTCTGAGCTGCCAGCATAGAGCTGGTTGCAGGGCTTGAACTCAAGGACCACGAGATGGTGACCTGAGTCAAAGTCGGACATTCAACAGACCAAGGCATCCAGGTGCTCCCCCCTCCCTCCGCCCTGGCCCCTCTTTTTAAAAATTTTTTATAATGTGAGAATGGACCTCTTCTATTAACCAAAGCTGGATGATGCCAAGTTTATCTTTCCTCTAAGATCAAGGCCATAGATCTGTCTTTTCACAGAATGACTAAAGCTAGCCCAAAGAAGTCATCTGCTTACTAGTTGTAGCACATCACAGGCCTTTTTAAAGAAATAAAATGTACTTGGGCCCCACGTTTCCACTGTTGGATGCAGAAATCTTGTGATTATATCAGTAATTTAAAGAAGTTGACATTTCAAACACATATTTTCCCTGGGCACTAGGTGTTGGAGGGAGGTATGGAAAGTTTTGCCCTGTCAACAGATTAGATCAGATGAACAAGATTTCATAACAGCCAAATATAGGCTATATTTAGCACCCTTTATGCTTTTGTTTAAAAACAGTTTCAGATTCCAGTAGAATGATTTGAAGGTTGAGAGATTTTTCTAAGTAGTCTTAAAAGTCTAGGTTTGTTCTGAGGCTCTGAGCCAGTCCTCAAAATAAATCTGTAGATAGACTCCAGCCTCGGAGCTAGAGCTCAGGCTGGCAGGTGTAAGAGTCCTAAACTCATTTCCTAGATATGACAATTTGAGATTATCAAAAGGGCCTCTTCTACATTGTAAGATTATTATCTTAATAAACTACTTGCCTATAGTAAATATTGTTTATATTTTCTGTAGTTTATAGTTTCATATAGTTTATATTTTATATAGTTTATAGTTTTAGTATTTTTCAGTACTTACATATGTACCAAGAAATATTCTAGGTGCTGGAATGGAATGGAGTGGTGAATTTATTCTGAATCTTAAGAAGTCTGTTCAGGAGGTAATAGTAGTAAAAGTCCGTAATTAGCCTGCTAGAGGTTCTGCTACTTTGGGTGACTTTCACCAAGTCACAAACATTTTTAAACTTTTATAACATGGCCCATACTATGCTAACTATCAAAATTTATAAGGAAAGAGAGAGAGAGTGCCATGCATGTGTGAGCGGGTGAGGGAGTGAGGGGCTGAGAGAAAGAGAGAGAATCCCAAGTAGGCTCTGAGCTTATCTTACAAGTGTGAAACCATGACCTGAGCCGAAATCAAGAGTCGGACACTCAATCTATTGAGCCACCCAGGCACCCCTGTGTATGTATATTTTGGAAGTAGGATCTATCAAGGGCCACAGAGCTCACTTTCAGATGTATATTTGTGTAGATAATGTGTGGCTAGAAAGGAGAGAGGGGGTGAATGGAAGGGGAAGATGATGTAGGAGAAAAAGACTAGACCAGAAATGCGAAGACCTGGATTATGTCTCCAGCTCTGTGATTCTATGAACTTAGTAAAATCACTAAACATCTAGAGGACTCATTTTACATCTTTGTGACATGAGAGTTCTAGTTAAGACGATTTCCAAAGGTCACTGTCAGTGTTGAAATTCTAAGCTAAAAAGGAACATTTCAAAATATACAAAAAAGGTTGGGTGCACAGTTTTATAGATTCATTTATTCATTCAACATGTATTATGTCATGTAATTTATTATGTCTATGTATGTGTTTGTGTAGTGAGAGTGGGAGAAAACATATCTATGATACAGATACAGAGGATTTAAGAGGTGCTTGCACAAAACTACGAGGTAGAAAGATTAAGCTAAGAAGCGATTCATCAATTCGTGAGAACCCTGGTGTCCTTTAGTCCTTCTACTGGATGTCACTACTTAAAGCAAGGCCAACTTTGACCTCGTGACCAGCCAAGGAGTGCAAGAATTGAGCAAGTCCTGGACCAAATCCTAGTTATTCTTCCTATCTGTATGATCTTGGCTTAACCTCCCAGCTGCAAGTCCTGCATCTGTAAAATGAGGATACTGTTAGACCTACTTTATAAGGTTGTTGTAGAGAATTTGTAAAATAACACATTTTATTACTGATCCAGTCATTATAGTAAGTGCTCAAAAATGTTAACTACTATTCTTTTCCTAAAGAGCAGATATTATTTGACCATCTATTCCTGACTTTGAGAGGTCCTATTATGGTAGGACACTGAACTAGATACAAGACTAGGTTCAATTTCTGGCTTTAGTTAGTTGCTTTACTTTGTGGATTGGCTGTGTGTTAGAGTATCCCTTTAATTCTTAGGCCGTTTGCAACTCTGACTCATCCTTTCTTCCTGCTTGCACTGAGCTTATAGTTCATCTGAGGGTCTTCTCAGTTCTTTTCTGAGCATGTCTCCTGTCGTAAGCATATGCGTGGCTTTCTAAATTCCCTAGTATACATGATGACTTTTGAAAACCCCAAGGCAACTCTCTCCCTGGCCTTTCCCTCTTGGCTTTATAGACAGTCTTTTGTTATGTCTCAACTGTAATTCTTTGCCCTAAATGGCTAAGATTTTTCTGATCACCTTAAAATGTTTTCAAGGGATTCCTACTATTTTTCTTGCCTGAGTGGAGGTCCAGTTAGGGAAAAAAGATGAGAACCTTGCATTAGTTTTTCAGGTAGCCCCTAGAGATGTCAGTATGCATAAACACAGTAACTTGCAAATAGCATCTCCTTTATTCCTTCCAGGATCAAGGACTATAGACTGTTCCACAGTGGTACAGGGGCTCCCACAGATACCGAGAGGGCAGTGGGGGCAAAGGCAAGCAAAAAACAGCACAAAGTTTTCCTACCATTAAGTTGCCTTTTTCTTGATTCTGCGTTTTGTTGCTATAAACTTGTTTTCTAGAGTTCTGACAAAGTTGGTTTTGAGTTTCTGGTTGTTTTTTTCCTAAGTTTCTACGGAGGGACACGTTTGAACTGCATACTTGCCATCTTGCTGTCATCACTCCCCTAAGTTACTTAACACTAGAGAGGTCACAGCCTCTCTGTATCTATTTCTTCTCTCAACAGAACTTCTCAGAAAATACCCGAGGGCTGTTGTAAGGATTAAATATGGGAATGTGGAAGACATTTACAGAATATAATGCATTTGAAACCTTATTTTAGAAAGTATGTTACTTGTTTCGTGAGCCACATCACAGTTACATCAGAAAGACTTTTTAAGTGGTGGGGAAAAAAGTTCAACTTCATGTTTTTTTCCTGATCTTCATTTCTACCTACAAAAATAAAACTTTTCCTTCACCAGAAGCCTCAGTAGTTCTCTAGCATCAGGAAGAGAAAAATACTGTTTTTATTTCAACATTTTATTGAACCTTTTCATATTACACAATTTACTGAAAACATTTAAAATACTAGACAAAAACAACTTAAACACACACACACACACACACACACACACACAAACACCTTGTCTAGCTGAGGTAATACTGTGTAAGATTCATTGTTAAATCACAAGTTTTTGTTACTCTGCTATACAACTTGGTATCATATTAGTGATACTCAATGACTTGAAAGACAGTATACATCCAGTTTATATTAGAGAGAGCAAGAGAAATGAGCAGCTACTTTAAAGAGAAAGCAGATATGCCAAAATATCACTCAAATTCTATTGCAGTGTGGTTGCTACCAAGGGGATTTATTTGCTTACATGTTATTGAAAGTAATTAATTCAACCCTGAATATCTTTTCAAGAGCTGGCAAATAGTCTTTCATGTTCCAAAAGATCTAATAAGCAAGCTGAAGGCAAATACCCTCCACAATCTCAGTGGAAAAAAACAAATAGCAAAGCACTGTATTTTATTTTCTAAGCAGATGTATGAATACACAGAAATATTGAAGCATTCATGCCAAGTCAGTAAGGTGAATGTGCAGTTGTAACAAAGCCAGTGCTGAAAAGACAGCTGTGAGTAGTCAGGCATGTTTGCAAAAGTGAGACTTCTCTCTCCAGTTTTGTTTCTGAAAATACTGGCTGAATTACCAAACCTCCCAAACCACAGCCATTTTGAAATCAGATTGATTTTACTATTTCATATTTATAACGTCTAGTGCTGGGAGTTTGGAAACTTCAATAAATTTTATAAACCTAGGGATTATTTTTCAAGGGTGCATAAAATAGAGAAAGGTAGCTCAGGGAAAGAAATTTACATGCAAATGTACTAAATCAACTCATAAATTCACATAACATACTCAGTATTTATCAGATTTTTCAGTTTTAACTCAATCACTTTCACACTATTTGACTCTGATTAAGAAATCCTACAGAGTAAAGCAAGCATATCATATCTGAGCTCCATGGCCAAACCCTGGCTTATGTAAGAGGACTGCTGGGCCTCTGGAACATTTTAATAGGATCTTAGTCATAATACTATTAACCATACTGAATTTTAAAATATTCTGAGCTACTGTCATCTTAAAAAAGATGTAGCCAATGGATATTTGACTTTGGTACCTATATGCTAAAGAAAGAGAGCAAATTTTAAAAGGGAAAGAGTGTGCCTAATGTGTATTTCACATATTCCTTTCTAATTTCATTTAAGCATATTTGGACAGCATTTAAGTTCTTGAATTTTAAGAATTTTTATATTGCAACTAATTTGGAATGGCAGTAAGAACAATTAGTATTTTACTTGCCACATTCCAATCTTAATTTGCATTCTTTCTCCAAAGAGAAGATCAACCTTGTGTACACACAAGTTCAATCTATCAGTCTTATAATGATTCTATGAGACAGTTTTATAGAACTGAATCTTTATACTTCCATCAAATAATCTTGAAATATTTGATTTTTAACTAGATAAAGGATCTCATGGATTTTCACTAGTTAATACTTGATTCCATTGAGATTCTGTTCTTGTAGAAATTTTCTGAAACTTGGTATTTTCTGAAGTTTACTCTTATTTGAAACATCTTGATTACAATAAAAATGATTGGAAGTTGGACAGTTTATAAACATCTAAAAATTTATTTAGCAGTTCAAAGCATTGGAAATAATTTAGGTGTCATAGGTAAGGCAAAGTAAACCATAACCCAAAATATTAACTGCAAAGTACAACACGTGATCAGTGGTGTTTTATTTTCCCCTCTTGGTGGAATTTAGAAAGGGAAAACTTATAGTTTAAAAAAAAAAAACATACACACCTACCACATGAGATTGTAGAGAAAATTGCTACTTACATACTGTTTGGCACTTTGGGGATATCATTTTTTGGTTCTAAAACTATTAATCACAAAAAGTAACTATTTTGCTGACACTTAGCAAGTAAATCTCAGTCTGTGTACCTTCTAGATTGGACAACACCAGTGCAGTCACTGCGTTTGTGTGCTAAACAGTTTGTGGTAAAACTGTAATCATTCATGTGAGGAAATGAAACTTTAAAATGTTTAAGTTTGGGTCAGTCAAATGCTTATTATTTTATTATACAAGAACCTCACCCACCAACTTCAATTTAACAGGAAGATTTTTTTTTTAACAAACTGATAACAATGTTTTTGCTTATTATTTTTTGAGATTTACTTCTTTTCCTCATTCATAAAAAGCAAGGACAAGCTTCCTTTAAAGTTTTTATTTTTCCTTTGTTATTCATCCAAACAAGTTTAAATAAAAGGTGATAAGGATAAACTTGCTTTTCCCTTTATGTAGATCTGGTTTGGAGAATGAAACTACAAAAAAAAATAGAATAAAATAAAAACTGAAGCCATTATTTAATGATGACTATACAAAAGGCAAGAGGCACAAATTCCCATGTGAATTTTAATTGTCTCTCCTCTAAGACAAATCAGAAATATAAGGCAAGGAACATTTCTTTCAGTACACAATCCGTAAATGTGCAAACAGTAATAGTTGTCATGATTATTTTCTATTCTATCTTACGAGTGGTCTAAAACCAGACTGATGATTCACATATCTAGGTAAGCAAATCAAACTTTATAAACATATGACGGATGTTTCAGTTGCTGGCATTGAAACGCTGGGTTTGGATATGGACAAGTAGGTTGTTTGCCTTACATCTTTTGGGTACCTTGTCTTTAATGTTTTCTTCTGATATTCAAGCAGTAAGTATTCATTTTATGAAATAAGCTGATCTAAGAGTGGAAACTTTATAGAGATGAAGGAAATTCCGAGTTACATGTGTGCACATAAATGGCTTTATATAATAAATATTCAGCCATTAAAAAGTTGTACAGGGACAATGCAATTTAAAACTCTTCAAGTCCTGCTTACACACTGCCAAATCTAGTCCTTCTCATCTTTACCACAGATGACACAGTTTATTTGTTTAAAGGTAAACTATCCTGATACTATACACTAGATTAAGGATGACATACCAATGTCAATCTAGAAGGTGAAATAAATTTCTAATAAATATTGAAGTCAGATGGAATAAACTTAGCTCTGTGAAATATTGTTTTACGTTTGCTGACAAATTTTTGCTTCTGCCCAGGGTCTTTTTAGTTTAGCATGAGTGCTACATTAGCTAGAATTCAATTCACAAGTGTTACTTTCATTGAGTTTTCAAATTTGGGATATTTTCCATCCAAATATATACCTATACCTTTTAAAAAAAGAAGGGTCAATATAATCAGCATGGGCTTTTTTTTTTTTTTTTACCAGTTTCACTTTCTAATCCACTTTCCCCCAGTATTTCACTTTTATCCCACATAATTTCATAACAAAGTACCCAGATTATGTCTTTTAGACTAACCAGGAACTGAGGTCTCACACACTATTTTGAAGAAGGGTAGAGTAAATAATTTTGGTAATCTGTAAAACAGCTGCATGCAGTGTGTACTGTATTATAACAGCACCAAACCCTTTATAAAAACCAAGCATTCCTTCCTCCTGCCTTATAGTATTGATACAGTCTCTCATACCCTCGTACTGTGTATTAATTGGAAGCACTTCATAGCCAAGGTCTGTATTGTCAATGATTGTGCGTGTTCCTTGAATGTGAAGGCGGTGCAAAACTGTTTCCAATGGGTAAAGTATAACATCAGAGCAAAGACTGGCAGCAAAGTTAGCAATAAGTTCTGGAAAATAAGCATCCAACATACTCTGCACCGGACTAGTGCTCTCAGCTAGATGGCTACTATATGTCTTTCTCTTTAGAATTAGCAGGACAAACTTCTGAATGGCTGAGCTGATGATGTAATGCAGAACCCCATGCAGCACAGTGGGGAAGATCAAGGAAAGAAGCGGAAGCAGTCGTTTGCTATGAGGCACCCCTAGGCCCATCACTCTTCCAATTCCTTCTTTAACACACTCCAAGATTCCAGTGTTATCTCGTATTATCTCACTCTGAAATAAAAATGATGAAATGTGTAAAAATTAATACTTGCTTATTTTGCCACAAGAAATGATTTGTTTTAGGTCCCTTCTTAAATCCTAATTTATTGACCACAGAGGGAAAACACCAATGGCTTGCAAACTTCAAGTGTTACCTAGGTATTAGATTCTTTTTTCAAATGAAATTCCATAACAGAGCAGTGAAGCTGGGAGCTATTCTTTTTGGGAAGGGAAAGGAGAGGAAATGTGGACAGGGCACATGTGGTTCCCCCACCCTCAAGAACTCAAATGAGTTCTTAGGACTCATTTTGAAAAGCAACAGCTAGTGGACATCTAAAGGGTTTGTATGGTGCTTGGAGTTTTGTTTTTGTTTTTTTTTTTTTAATGTTTATTTATGTATTTTGAGAGAGAGACTGTGAGGGGCAGAGAGAGAGGGAGAGAAAGAATCCCAAGCAGGCTCTGCGCAGTCAGGGTAGAGCTCAATGTGGGCCTTGAACCCATGAACTATGAGATCATGACCTGAGCCAAAACCAAGAGTCAAACGCTTAACAGACTGAGCCACCCAGGCGCCCCTGGTGCTTGGAATTCTTAAGTACAGGTTTAAACCCTGCATCCACTACCTACTGCTTATATAACTTTGGGCAAGTTAGTTCTCCTAAGAATCAGTTGACCATTCTATAAAAATGGGATTAGTACTACCTAGCTTTTATGCACATGATTGCTGGACATATTAAAGGAAAAAAGGCCTGGCTTCCAGAGGCACTCAGTAAATGTTAGTTATTATCATCTACAACGTCTCTGCCTTTCTACAGCTGATCTTAGGAAATATGATTCAACACAGATCTTTAATTAGCAAAAGGGTATAAGCACTGCAACTTGAGAACAATGGCAGGAGTGTTCAGAATGACTTTAAGATGCAGCGGCTAGATCAGGGATTTTTAATGAAGACAATAGATCACTACTAAGTTCATATTTAAGGGCTTCAGGAGAAGTTCTACAGGAGATCTATATATAAATGTATATTTTCAAGGGAAAAAGTATTCTCAGAAATCTGAGCTGGGTCCCCAGAAGGGGAAAAAAACCACTGAACATGAACGGAGTAGGAAGAGAGAAGCTAATGTAGTAATCTGAGGATGTGGCATTCATTGAAAGGATAACGGTTGCCTCATAGTGGGAAGAAACAGACAAATCTCAGACACTTGCTAAAGTCAGAAAAAGATGTATGTCTGATTGGTTATAAAGGATGACAGAAACATAAAAATCAAGACTCCTTAAAATTAAAACTAAAATTTTAAGTCTTCAGGGTAAAGACAACAATAGTACCACTAACAGAAAAGGAGAAGAGGCTCAAAAAGAAGCTAATTGTCAGGGTAATAAGATGAGACTGTTTACATGAGTTGAGTTTGAGATGGAGATGATTTAATTCAGCTAGAGATTAGAGGTAAAATGATTCATGAGAATAAATGAGTTCTACCAGATAGTGAATATAGGATAAGAAGCAGAGAATACAGGATAAAAAGGTTACACCTTGGAAGGCAGCAGAAGAGATGGCAAAGAGGTTATTGAAGGAAGAGGAAAACGTTCAAGAGAGAAATACTCTAAGAAGATAGACTTTTAGAAAAACCAGACGAAAGGAGTCAAAAGGAGTTCCAGGTGGAACCCAGAGCAAGGGAAAGCAGGGGCTGGATATTGGGTAAAAAAACCAAACTAACTTACAGCGAGCTGGGCACTTTACATAGACAACTCATCTCATTGTTTTAACTGTTATTAAAATACTATTCCCATCTTATGGATAAGTGGAAAAGAGTAATTAGAAAAGCAAAGGCTGATCCAGTAAGGTTTTCATAGAGAGGAAATCCATACACACTGAAGACAAAAAATAAGCCAGAGGACCTAGTGTTGGAGACCGAAAATAGGCGGTATACAATTAACTGGATTTTGTGTATCAGTGAAGTTAAAACTATCTTCATCTTATAGTTTTAAGTGTAGGAAGTACATTAATACACTGCACAGCCAGGCCCCGTTTGCTGCCCAGGCTCCTTTTCACTGTACACTCTGTCCTCACCGCTGGACCCCTGCCTCCCCATTATACCCCTACCTTCCACCCCCTGACACGGTCTTGCACCTGCTCAGTGGCCATTGTCATAAATTTCCTCAGGGCTATCAGCCCCCTCCTTCTGCCCACTGCCCCACCAACCTGCCTTCTGGCACCTGCTCTATGGCCAACCAAGAGAAGCTTTCACAGGGACAGTGAGTGGGTTTGGCTCTTCTTCTGGTCCTATAATCGGTGCTAGGTTGATCCAGTGAACAAGACTGAGGTTGGAGGGGACCTTGGATGTCACCTTTCTCCCACATTCATTTCAACAGGTAACCTTCTGGGGAGAGTTAACATGGCAGAGAAGTAGGGGGACCTGGATTTTCCTTGTCCCCCAAAGACAGCTGCATTGAGGTCAGATCACTTGGAACACCCAGGAAATCAATCTGCGGAGTGGCAGAAGGATCTCCACAGTTGGAGGGAAACAGCTCGGCAGGACCTATGTGTGTGTATGTGAATGGGGGAGATAAAGCAGCAGAGCTATGGAGGAGAAGGAACCCTTTCTGTGGAGAAACAAAAAAGAGAGAAAGAGAGAGGGGTTGTAAAAGTGTGGCATCAAGTTAGCACAAGAGGAAAACCTCTCTGGACTATGGACTGGGCAGACAAAAGCACGGAGTGTCCCAGTTCTTTGTTTGCAAACAGGCTTTGGAGCTGAAACTCCAAGGTTCAGGAAGTGCACAACTTTGTCTGGAGCGGAGCCATGGGCCATGCTCCTAGAGAGGAGAGAGCTGGCCCTGGAGCGCATAGTGTGGTGTGGGAATTTCGGGGTGCACTGGGAGAGAACAGTCCACTTCCTGGAATACTTTCGGAAAAGGGCTTATTGCCTCCCCAAGGACAAAAGACCCCGCAGGAGTCAGCCAAAGGCCTTTCATCAGCTGGGTGGAGAGGCTCTACTCCAGAGGATGGGAGTGGACTCACATGGTGCCAGGTCCTTCAAGACATTAGGTTTGAATCCCAGCCGAGTGCCAAAGGAAAGGCTCAGGAAGACTGAGGTGCAGGGTAAGCTGACGGTCCTCGCTATTCTTTAAGGGCTGCCTGAACTGCAGGGGTTGAGATCCCCAGTCCAAGAACGAGAGATTGGGGTGATGCCATCTTTCCTCCAATACCAAAATGCTGGGACTTCAGAGAGCAACCCAAATTCTGCCCCTCCACGTCTGGCAACTGCTTATTTACTGGGGCAAGACTGACTGACCCAATGCAGCCGGCCTCTCCTCCAGACCAGCATAGCCACCAGCCCCAGGAACTAACAGACTTTTTTTTTTCTTTTTCCTCTCTTTCTTTCCTTCTGCTTCTTTTTTTCTTTGGAATCAGGGTCACAGTTTCTGATTAGTTTTTTGTCATTTCTTATTATATATATTTTTTGATCAGGCTTTTTAAAAAAATTTATTCTTGTTCTGTTCTCCTTTCTTCTGCTTATTTTTCTTCATTTTTTTTCTCCCTCTTTCTTTGGAATCAGGCTTATGGTTTTTTGATTCTCTGTTTGGCTTCCTTTCCTCCCCTTTCCTTTTTCTCTTTTTATGGGATCAGGCTCCCCCACACTTTTTTTTCCCCATGCTACCTCAACAAACAAATCACTGCACACCTAGTTAAAGGTCCAAACACTCCACCACTGCCAGCAAGGTGGAGCTCTGTAGAGGACTGACAAGTGGGATAGAGCAGCCAAAATGCAACAGCAGAGTGCATGCAACATATACCAGACACACTTCCTGGAGTGCCAGGCCCTGGACTGTGTGCAATTCCTTTTTCATGTAGCAGTACTCTTAGGTGCAGGACACATAACAAGCTTGTAAGACACACAAAGACAGAAACTTAGCCAAAATGGCAAGACCGATGAATTCTCCCCAAAAGAAAGGTCAAGAAGAAATCAAGCCAGATACTTGCTCAAAATAGAAACAAAATATTTGAACAATAATTTAGAACAAAAGTCATATGACTAATAGATGGGCTTAGAAAAAAGCAGAGAAGATACCAGAGAAACCTTTGCTGCAGACCAAACACCTGAGAAATAGTCATGAATTAGAGAATGCTATAACTGAGATGCAAAAAAAACTAGATATGGTGACAGCAAGAAATGAAGAAGCAGAGGAGAGGATAGGTGAAATAGAAGATAAAATTATAGAAAACAGTGAAGCTGAAAAAAAAGAAGGAAAGGAAATTATTAGATCATGAGGGGAGAATTAGAGAACTAAGTGATTCCATGAAACCAAACAATATCCATATCATAGGAGTCCCAGAAGTAGAGCAAGAAAAGGGGCAGAAGATTTATCTGAACAAATAATTGAGAACTTCCCTAATCTTGGGAAGGAAACAGACATCCAAGTCCAAGAAGCACAGAGAACTCCCTTCAAACACAACAAAAACAGGTCAACCCCATGATATGTCAGTGAAACCTTCCAAATATAAAGAGAGAGAATTCTGAAAGCAGCTAGGGACAAAAGGTGCTTTACCTACCAGGATAGACACATAAGGGTCCAGTAGCAGACCCGTCCACTGAAACTTGTCATGACCACTAAACCAGCCCTGCAAGAAATTCTAAGGAGGACTCTGTGAATGGAAAGCAGCAAAGACTACAAAGGACCAGAGAACATCCCCATCAACATGAAATCCACAGATAACACAATGGCACTAAATTTGTATCTTTCAATAATCACTCTGAGTGTAAATGGACTAACTGCTCCAATCAAAGATAAAGGATATCAGAATGGATTAAAAAAACAAGATCCATTTATGTGCTGCCTACAAAAGACTCATTTCAGACTTGAGTAAACCTGCACACTGAAAGTGAAGAGATGGAAAACCATCTATCGTGCTAATGTAGAACAAAAGAAAGCCAAGGTAGCCATACTTCTATCAGACACTCTATTTTAATCTTTAAAAAAATGTTTATTTATTTATTTTTGAGAGAGAGAGAGAGAAAGAGGATGAATGAATGAATGAATGAATGTGGGGGAGGAGCAGAAATAGAGGGAGACACAGAATCCAAATTAGGCTCCAGGCTCTGAGCTGTCAGCATAGAGCCCGACGTGGGGCTCGAGCTCATAGACTGCAAGATCATGACCTGAGCTGAAGTCAGATCCTTAACCAACAGAGCCACCCAGGCACCCCAGACAAACTCGATTTTAAAACAAAGGCTGTAACAAGAGATAAAGAAGGGCATTATATTACAATTAAGAGGTCTAATCATTGAGAAGAGCTAACAATTATAAATATTTATGCCCCCAACTTGTATGCACCCAAATATATAAAACAATCACAAACATAAGCAAACTTATTGATAATAATACCATAATTATAGGAGAATTTAGTACTCTTCTTACAACAATGGACAGATTATCTAAGCAGAAAATCAACAAAGAAACAATGGCTACTAATGACACACTGGACCAGATGGACTTAAGAGATATATTCAGAACATTTCATCCTAAAGCAGCAGAATACACATTCTTCTCAAGTGCACATGGAACATTCTCCAGAACAGATCACTTATTGGGTCACAAATCAGCCCTCAACAAGTACAAAAAGATTTAGATCATACCATGCATGTTTTCAGATCACAAAACTATGAAACCTAATCACAAGAAAAAATGTGGAAAGGCCTCAAATACATAGAGTTAAAGAACATTCTACTAAAGAATGAATGGATTAATCAGGAAATTACAGAAGGAATTAAAATATACATGGAAGTCAATGAAAATAAAAACTGACAGTCCAAACCCTTTGGGATACAGCAAAGGCAGTGCTAAGAGAAAAATACATTGCAATTCAGGCCTATCTCAAGAAGCAAGAAGGGTCCCAAATACACAACACCTAAAGGAGCTAGAAAAGGAGCAGCAAATAAAGCCTAAAGCCAGCAGAAGAAGGGAAATAACACAGATAAAAGGACCCAAATAGATAAAATCACAAATGAAAGAGGAGAGATCACAATCAACACCACAGAAAAACAATTATAAGAGAATACTATTTAAAATTATATGCCAATAAACAGGACAATCTGGAAGAAATGGACAAATTCCTAGACACTCACACACTACCAAAACTCAAACAGGAAGAAACAGAAAATTTGAACAGGCCCAAAACCAGCAAAGCAATTGAAGCGGTTATCAAAAATCTCCCCCAAAACAAAAGTCCTGGGCCTCATGGCTTCCCAGGGAATTCTACCAGATATTTAAAGAAGACCTAATACCTATTTTCCTCAACTGTTCTAAAAAACAGAAAGGGAAGGAAAACTTCCAAACTCATTCTATGAAGCCACCATCACCTTGATTCCAAAACCAGACAAAGACCCACTAAAAAGGAGACTTATAAGCCACTATCACTGATGAAACTGGATGCAAAAATTCTCAACAAGATACCAGCAAATCAAATTCAACAGTACATCAAAAGAATTATTCACCATGATCAAGTGGGATTTATTCTTGGGCTTCCAGGGCTGGTTCAATATTTGCAAATCAATCAACGTGATACATCACATTAATAAAAGAAAGAATAAGAACCACACAATCCTTTCAATAGATGCAGAAAAAGCATTTGACAAAATACAGTATCGTTTCTTGATAAAGAGCAAGTATACAAGTAAGTAGAGATAGAAGGAACACACCTTAAAATCATAAAAGCCATATATGAAAGACCCACAGCAAACATCATCCTTAATGGGGAAAATCTGAGAGCTTTCCCCCTAAGGTCAGGAACACGACAAGGATGTCCACTGTCATCACTGTTGTTCAACATAGTACTGTAAGTCCTAGCCTCAGCAATCAGACAACAAAAAGAAATAAAAAGCATCCAAATTGGCCAGGAGGAAATCAAACTTTCACTCTTCGCAGATGGCAGGATGCTCGTTTGACTGGGAAAACCCAAAGATTCCAACAAAAAACTACTAGAGCAGTAAAGTCACAGGATATAAAATCAATGCACAAAAATCGGTTGCATTTCTATACACCAAAAATGAAGCAGCAGAAAGAGATACCAAGGAATCAGTCCCATTTACAATTGCACCAAAAACCGTAAGATACCTACGAATAAGCCTAACTAAAGAGGTAAAAGTTCTAGATGCTAAAAACTATAGAAAGCTTATAAAAGAAATTGAAAAAGACACAAAGAAATGGAAAAATAATCCATGCTCATGGAAGGACAAATATTGTTAAATTGTCAACACTACCCAAAGCAATATACACATTCAATGCAACCTCTATCAAAATAACACCAGCATTCTTCACAGAGCTTGAACAAATGATCCTAAAATTTGTATGGAACCAGAAAAGACCCTGAATAGCCAAAGCAATCCTGAAAAAGAAAACCAAAGCTGGAGGTATCACAATTCCAGACCTCAAGCTGTATTACAAAGCTGTAATCATCAAGACAAGTACTGGCATAAAAACAGACATATAGACCAAAGGAATAGAACAGAGAACTCAGAAATGGACCCACAAACATATGGCCAACTAATCTTCAACAAAGCAGGAAGGAATATCCAATGGAAAAAAAGACAGTCTCTTTAGCAAATGGTGCTGGGAGAACTGGACAGCGACATGAAGAATGAAATGGGACTACTTTCGTACACAGTACACAAAAATAAATTCAAAATGGATGAAAGACCTAAATGCAAGACAGGAAACCATCAAAATCATAGAGGAGAAAAGAGGCAGCAACCTCTTTGACCTCGGCCACAGTAACTTCTTATTTGCCATGTCTCTGGAGGCAAGGGAAATGAAAGCAAAAATGAACTACTAGGACCTCATCAAGATAAAAAGCTTCTGCACAGCAAAGGACAATCAACAAAACTAAAAGGCAACTGACAGAATGGGAGAAGATATCTGCAAATGACGTATCAGATAAAGGGTTAGTATCCAAAATCTATAAAGAACTTACCAAGCTTAACACCCAAAATACAAATAATCCATTGAAGAAATGGGCAGAGGACATGAATAGACTCTTCAAGAAGATATTCAGATGGCTAACAGACACATGAAAAGATGCTCAACATCACTCATCATCAGGGAAATACAAATCAAAACCACAATGAGATAACACTTCACACTTGTCAGAATGGCTAAAATGAACAACTTCAGGAAACAAAATATGTTGACAAGGATTCAGAGAAAAGGGAACCCTTTTGTACTGTTGGTGGGAATACAAACTGGTGCAGCCACACTGGAAAACAGTACGGAGGTTCCTCAAAGAATTAAAAATAGAACAACCCTATGACCCAGCAATTGCACTAATAGGAATTTATCCAAATGATACAAAAATGCTGATTCAAAGGGGCACATGCATCACAATGTTTATAGCAGCACTATCCGGAGCCAAATTATGGAAAGAGCCCAAATGTCCATCAACTGATGAATGGATAAAGAAGATATGGTGTATATACGCATTGGCATATTACTTGGCGATCAAAAAGAATGATATCTTGCCATTTGCAACAATGTGGATGGAACTACACTATATTATGCTGAAGGAAATAAGTCAGTCAGAGAAAGATAAATGTATGAGTTCACTCAAATGTGGAATTTAAGAAACCAAACAGATGAACATGAGGAAGGGAAGGAAAATAAGATTAACATACAGAGGGAGGCAAACCATAAGAGACTCTTAAATACAGAGAACAAACTAGGGGTTGTTAGATGAGAGGTGGGTTGGGGGATGGGTTAGATGGGTGATGGGCATTGAGAAGGGCATCTGTTGGGAGGAGCACTGGGTGTCATATGTAAGAGATGAATCACTGGTTCTACTCCTGAAGCCAAGACTACACTGTATGTTAACTAAGTTGAATTTAAATTAAAATAAATAAATAAATAAATAAATAAATAAATAAATAAATAAATAAATAAAAGAAGTACATTAATACAATGTGTTTGAAGCACCACCATGTGGTTAGAAATGGTAAAACGCTTTAAAATGCTGACAGGAGACTGCTTTAGCTCTGTAGTACTTAACATGCCATGGCATCAAATGTTCCTTAAAAGGCATATTTAAAAAGAATACTGTTAGTAGACTACAAATGGGACTACCTGATCACTGTTAGTATGATTCTCCAGCATGTTTTATGCTCAGGTAATTAGCAATTTACTGTCCAGTGACAAGCCATAAGCATTTGAGTTGTACATTAAGTGTCTTAAAAGGTTGAAAAAACAAAACAGAACAACCCCTATAGGTTCTTTGTATTCAGAGTAAGTCATAGGCTGGGGTCTGAGACAGTTGAATGAAGAGTACAGCTGCCTATTGAAAGGATAAAAAATTAAAACTACAAGTGTGAAGTAAGTGTGCAAAGGAAAGATCCACACCAACAGTGTGCCTAGAATATAATCTCTGAGATATGTGTGCTATCTGTGACATACAAATTTTAAAAGGATACTGTCATAAGTTTGTCTGGTATACAATCAGAATCTGATATAAATAATATATTGAGTATTCCAAAAAATGTTTTTAACTAAAAAATGACAACGAAGAGTAGCTCACCTGTACTGTTTCAATCAGACTTGCTGAGTAAAAAGGCATTGCCACCATGTAAGTGAGGCTGTAGAAATTAAAACAAATTTATCAGTACATGGAAACCACATGCTTCCACTACATGTTTAGTATCGACTGTAATATATCAACATAATTTATATTCAAGCCTGAATATATTTAAGGGTTTCAACAATTAATATCTATAGCCTGTTAGTATCTACTTCAACTATTAATATCTATAAGATGCCTTATTCAACAGCTGGCAATGAAGATTTAAGTATTAAATTTTACACAGGGAAAGGCTGCAAGGAAAACAGATTTTATTTTAAACCACTAAAACGTATGCTTAGTTATGATTCACTGTCCAACCTGCACATAGCTAATGTAGCCTTGTTGTCTACCTGCACATAGCCAATGTAGCCTATAAATCTGATACTTAGAAGTTAGGATGAGGGATCCATTCCATTGTCTGCTTTTTTAGTGACATTTGAACAAGTAAACTGTTCTGCTATTATCCTATATATTCTCATTATCCATTCCCAGATTTCCCACCCAGCAGAGCTAAGCCAGTCTTCAATGGTGAGTCAAGTCCCCTTTTATTATTAAAAAACAATATTGTACAGCTTTGCAAAGTTGTTTCTTATCACCACTATTTAGACATAGTAATATTACAACTTTGCAAGCCTGCAAAATATAGTTATTTAAAATAATATCAAGGTGGGACTTACCTAACCCTATGGGGCCAGGTCCTGGCAAGTAGTAGTTTTCAAGGTGAATGGAACATCCTAAGTAATAATGTGCTGGAATGTCCCACAGAGGGAGCCAGCAAGCTGGGGGATTTCCAATTCACAATCTTCAAAAAAAATTAAAAAGTGAAGAGTAAAATTCTAATCTACAAAAATGGTCAGTGTTGTAAAATCACTAAGTGACTTTAGGACTACATTTTAATAACGCTAAGGTTTGAATTTGCTCATCACTTTACAGATAAATTTTTGTCTCTGCTTAATAATTAAATGATAATTTTTCCGGCAATTTGGGTTAAACAAACTGAAGACCTTTGCTAACTTCCTAAGAACACAGATAAAAATTAGGTTGTGATTTCAGCCTTTCAAATTAGAAAGATTATTTTAAAGATAATGTATGTATTTCAGGATTTTATTCTTCGTTCATTCCTGTTATTTGCCTTTTGAAGTTCTAGTCCCACAAATATCTTATTGCTCTTTCTTCACCATACTAAGATTTTTTTTCAGTCCTAAACACTATAAAAATTAATGGAAATTTTCAATATTAGTGCCACTTTTGATACTTACGATTTCAGTAGAAGGTGTTCTCCTATTTGTTTAGGATTCCATTTATGTGAAATCTCTCTAAAAAATAAATTTGAATAAAACAAAAGCCATGTTATTTGAAACACCTTGAATCGGCCTGATTTTCAAAAAGGAAATCCATTTTAATTAAAAAAAATCTGTAGGAGAAATATATTCTAATGTAAACATTTTCCTTTCTGGCACACACTTAAACAATTATGTTGGTTTAAAAAGAAAAAAAAAAAAATCCCAGCTGTTTTTCTATGTGCTGCAGGAAGGGGCTGACAGAGGAGGAAGAGCTATAACTGATTATAAAAAATAATATGAAAACTTAAAGAAGGAGATATAAAAATGACAGGCTGAGGAAGAAAGAATTGTTGGGGAGAGGAGGAGACAATGAATAGGCTAAAGGAAGAAAAAGCTTTAAAAAATAACTAAGAATGAGAATTTAAAAACAAAACAAAATCAAGTAACTGTAATGCAGAATGAATGACACAACCTTTGCGTAGCACTGAATTTCCAAAGTGTCTTGCCTTACTCTGATGACATCAATTGTGTGACCTACTGTATGCCAGGCACTGTGCAAAGTGCTTTGCGTGAATTATTTCTGACTCTCACAATGACCCTGTTATCCCCATTTCATCGATGAGGAAATAGGCTCGGAGAGGATTCATAACTCACCCAAAGCCATACAACTACTTAGTGATGGAACTGGGTTCTAAACCCAGGTCTCTGGGACTTGAAGTCTGCACACTCTGCCAGCACTGCCTGTCATCTCATTTGATACAAGAAGGCATCCTGTGACGTAGGCAGAACAGTGGTGGTCCGATTTGTTTTACTTATGAGACAAATGAAGGTAAGAAGACCCACGGGGACATGATCAGGAGACACGCAAGACACCAGGTCTGGAAGTAAGGTTGAGGACTGTGTGCTTCCTGCTATTTAGGTTACCCGTGGAAACCAGAAAAGGAAAAAGAAAAATACGAGAGCTGAGCTACAAACACAAAAAAGGAGAAAGCTGTTTCAAGAGAAAAGTCAAAAAGGAGAAAAGAATATGGAATGAGAGCAAAAGGGAAAATCAGTGAGGAGGCAGAATAAAATGAGAAGGCAGAGAGAGGGACAGGAGACGGGAGAAGGGGGCGAGGCAGGAGAACAAGAAGGGGTTTGCCAAGTCAAAATAAAGCATGAAACGAGGAGAACTGCTGTCTGCAGTGCATCTTTTTTATACTTTTCATCTAAATCATTGGTGGTCATTTCAGCTATAGTTTTCTGTGGTTGTTCAGGCCTAATATAATAGTCTTAGTATTAATTTAATCACAATGTGACCCATTCCCCTGAGGGAATGGGCACCACTGTACCACGGCCATGGCAGGAAGCCGAGAAAACATTTTCTATTTGAAAGGAGTGAATATAAGGAGGTAGGAAATAGATATATTTTATATTTAAAGGTGCAGAAAATAATCACTAATAAGTCTTCTAAAAACAAAGTCCATACAATTATAACATAGGTGGTATGTGGACTTTTTAAGAAAATGAAAGATTCGCAGAAAAACTTTTAGAAAACAGCCCAACCACCTCTGATTAAGAAGACCTTAGAGAGGTTTCTGGGTCACATTCTGATTGAATTAATACTAAGACTATTATATTAGGCCTGAACAGCCGCAGAAAAATATAGCTGAGATCACAACCAGTGATTTAGATGAAAAATATAAAAAAGATGAAGCTTCCCAATTTTTGACAGAGACTTTATGATTGTAAAACAATATATGCTACGTGGTTTGTAAATCATCAGGGCACTGCTATTACTCTTCTCATGGCCTCAGAAAGTATCAAAGGGGATTATAACATTGATTTTAAGGATGAAATCATCATTAACATTATAGACAGATGGGTCTGTGATCTGTATTTCTGTAAGGACTGAATACAATACTAATCACTGTTGCCAATTCTTAACATCAATAAGACTAGTAAAAATGGGGAAAATGAAATTTAGAATCAAGTATGTATCTGTGGGTAAAACTTATTGCCACAGCTCTAGAAATCTAAATTAGCACATTTAAATGCTTCAGGAAAGACAGTAGTATAAAAATCTACTTGTGATTACACTTCTTTCTATTTCATTACCAGAAATACCAGAAGATGAGTAAATATATTTAACTCACTATTTTCACAAGCAAAACCTCCCCTTGAAAAAGAGCAACAAAATTAAGAGAAATGACTTGCTTTTTCTTAAAATACTTCTCCATCTGACAGATTGATATACATGTTCCCATGCATAATCAATACACAAAAGCAACAGAATTTTAAATAACTCTATTTTTAAATAGCCTTTACTTACCATTATCTCTTATTTTCATATGTTCAGATAGCTGACCTCCTAAAAAAAAAAAATCTTCCCTCAACCAAACCCATCTTTCAGCTACTTCTCTTCACCTTTCCTCTGCACAGCCAACTTTCTAAACTTGCTATTTCCACATCCTAAGCTCCCCACTCACCCCTGAACCCACTCCAAATTGGCTTCTACTCCATTATTTTACAAAAACAGCTCTTGTCAAGGTCCCCCTTACCTCCATGCCACTAAATCCAATGGACATTTTTAAGTCCGAGGGTTGCTGGAGGGGAAGTGGGCAGGAGGATAGGTACTAAGGATTGTGATGAACACTGGATGTTGTATATACCTAATTTGCCCTTTCAATGGCCATCAGCCCCCAGGTTCTTCCCTTCTTCTTGAAGCCCACTGTCCCTGTATTCCACTATCCCCCCACAATCTTCTGGATTTTTCTCCTCCCTTCTAATCTCTACTTTTGACTCCTTTGCTGAAGTATTTTCTTAGTCCAGCCACCTATTCTAGAGTTCCTAAATGATCAGGCCCTCTTCTTATTTTATATATTATGCTCCTTCCTAAGGCAATGTCATCCAAGATGATGGCTTCAAAAACCTCCCAAATCGATTACCTTCAGTTTAAATTTCTCTACATCAACCATGTGTATCATCTGTCTCCTGATAAGTCTCCCTGGATATGGCAAAGCGTCTAAAAATGAACTTGTCCAATATCAAGCTTATGATCTTTCTTTCCTACTCTTAGACTCTACTGTGTTCCCCAACTAGAAACTGTTAATCAAAGGGAAATCTCCTAATTGGTGAAAGATTTCATTGTGTTTAAAACAGAATATGTTCAAAGTTAGTGAATTCAGAGGAATGGTTAAAAGAAACAGATAACATAAGCAGAAACTGCTAGGTATTTATATTGGTAAAACTACAAATAATGAGTCAAATGAAGTTGGAGATCAACCAAATGGGTTTTGTGAAAGACTGAACTACACAGGTAATCTTGGTTACAGGTGGTCCTTACATGAATATGAGAAATCCTACAGGAAAGTAAAGGGTACTTCAGGGTAGAGTAACACATAGTCTCACTCACTCCACCTTGGAGAAGATCTATGGGAGGACAAGGGAGGGATCTGGGCACTAGATAAAGAAAGAGATCACAGATGATGATCCTGAGTTATATATACTTTTTTTTAAGAAGTAATACTGCAAAACTCTAAGCTTGATGACTTAATGGACACTACAGATTTGTTCTTTTTCTCTCAGATGGATCAAAATGAGTATAAAAATGTAAATATTGGTGAATCCATACTGTCTCACTTGTTCTATCTACTGATCACTGTGCAGTTAAGGCACTTCAGTCTAGGAGAGCCCCAAAGCTCATTCCTCTCGTGTGAATCAAATCTGTGAATCACTTTGGGTTACTGCTTTGCTTCCTTGTCTGCTATGACTAAGCTTTCCCCTAAGAAAGGTCAACCCTGCTCCAAAAAAGTTAGAATTAAATAAAAAAATATGCTGTACTTCCGAGAATGGCTTTATTTGACATCTAGTTACATAAGCCAAAATCCTAGGAGTCATTGAGGATAGCTCCTCCTCTATCACCTACCATCCCTAGTCTATCACCAAGTTCCATCAATTTTACCTAAATATATTGCAAAAGTATCCACTTAGATCTATCTCAGAAGATGCCACCCAATGGTCTGAGCTACCATTATTTGTCACCTAGATTAATGTTATAGCATGTGAATATGTATCCTTTTACCTAGTTTGGTCCTCCTATAATACTTTCATCTCCATTTGCAATGATCCTTTAAAAACATAAATCCGATAATGTCACTGACCTCTCTTCATGTCTTTAGGTCATGTCATTGACCTAAAACGCTTCAATATTCTTAAAGTGGCCTAAACGTCATACACTTGGGTCTCACCTCCCTCTTCAGCATTCTGTCACACTGCTCTCTCTTTTGCTCTCTGAGCTTCAGCCATTTGAGCTTTCTCTTAATTACCTGAATTCTCCATGTTCTCCTTGTGACAGTGTCTTCACACAAATGGGCCTCAGCCTCCTAATCACCATTCAGATGTCAGTTGATGTGTTATTTTATTAGGGACACTGTTCCTAAACCTTTAACATTTTCACAGATCCTTTTCTTTTCCTTCAGGGAACAAATCTCAATTTGTAGTTATTTATTCATTAATAGGATTATTTTACTTAATGTAAATTAAGTAAGATTATTTTACTTAATGTAAATTAAGTCAAATTATTTTACTTAATTTTACTTAATGTCCCTTATATTACTAGATTCTAAGCTTCATGGTCTCAGGTACCTTTTGTTTTTTCTCCTCACTGTATACCAGATTTCCAGCACAGGACCTAGCACATAGTAAGTAGTCAGGAAATATTAGCTACATAAATAAATTAACACTTGGGATTTATCAGAAAAATTATCCAGGGGCACCTGGGTAGCTTAGTCAGTTAAGCATATGACTCTTGGTTTTGGCTCTGGTTATGATCTTACAGTTCCATGAGTTCGAGCCCCACATCAGATTCTGCGCTGACAGTGAGAGGCTGCTTGGAATTCTCTCTCTCTCCCCCTCTCTCTACTCCTCTCCCACTCGTGCTGTCTCTCTCTCAAAATAAACAAATTAAAAAAAAAACAAAAAACAAAAAACCTGTATATCCAGCTCATCCCTTTCTGTTCTTTTCCACACTTAAGACTTCTCAGTCTGGCCTAGATTACTGTAACAGTTCTTTACAAGTCTCTGGCTACACCAGTCACCCCCCCGCCTTTTTTTTTTTTTTAACACTGTCACTTGAGTAAATCCTTGACCAAAGAACCCATAAACTGAAACAAACACCTGAGATTCCCAACTCCATAGAGAATAAAGCCACAGTCCCTTACAAAGCACAACCACACTTCAATCGAGCATCTCAGCCTCTCTTCCTGTTATTCCACCCCATAAATGTCTAATATTTTAAGCACAAGACACTTATTACCCAGACCTTCCGACATCCATTAAATTGGGTTTGCTGTCACCTCTACTTGGAATGTTCTCCCTCTCTGACAAATCAATTCCTACTCATAATTCAACATACAGCTCAGATTTCAGTTCTTTTTTTTTGAAATCCTTGCCAATAACTTAATGCAAAGTGTCCCTTGGACACTAGAAGGAGTTTGTTTAATCACAGTACTAATCATGATGTACTATAATTTGCTTACATGTGTCTCCTTTATCCAAGTGGCTACTTCAACAGTAAGAACTGCTCATATACTCATATTTGTTCCTCGGTAGAGAGTTGCTGAAACAGCAGTAGGAGCTGAATGACCAATCTCAATAGATACTAGACCAGGAAGCATTTTCTTTATCATATACTCATTCAGTAAGATAGAACTAATTTTAGTCTGTTTCTTTTCCTAGCTACTTTAGACAACTTTTCAAAGTCAAGGTATTTTTACAAACTATCGTATTTTGTCAAAATTTAATATGAAACTAATATTGAAAAGATGCCAAAAAGGTACCTTGGTAAAGGTGTGAATTCACTGATTATTCCCTCTGCTCCAAGCGTGACTCCCTGGACGATAAACGTGCTGCCCATTCCTTTCCAAAGGGCCCTTGGTCCCTAAAATGAACAAAATTTACTGTTATTTCGTTAGTGCCTGAATAAGAGACAGAGAGGTCTTAATAAAATTTGTCCTTGAATGTTTACTAATATATGCCAATAAAGCATTATTCTAAGACATTTTAGTAAAGAACTACAACTACATTAACTCCTATCATTTTAACATTTGTCCAGTGGCCTACATTTAGGCAAATCTGAACACTCCGATTAACTAAATCCCTAATATTGATTAAATATCCCTAATTTTTAATTAATTTTGGCAAAGACGTGAATTTATTGATTGTTCAGTGACATTAAAAGATATAATTACTATGTTACATTAAATTTTAGTACAAGAGTTAAAATATTTTTATTAACTAAATTAAAAGAAATTATTCTTGCTGTATTACAAAGGCCAAATGGTACTTACATTATAAATAACTTTAATAGAACCTACAGACTAATTCTTACCTGAGTTTTGTTGAAGCTGTACATAATATTGATGACTGTAAATGGAGTGAGATGGTAATGCCGAGCATGATAATTAACCTGTAAAAAAGATATTTAGTAATTATTTTTTGTTAGTTTTAAGAAATAACCAAGCCATGAAAGATATACGATGGAGTCACAGTATAAACAAAAGTTCAATTCTAAAGTCATCAGTAATTACACATAAACAAAATTACTACTCTTAAAAGTACATGGAATAACTTATTACAACTACAGTACATATGGTTATATATTATATATATATATAACACAGTAATATATATATTATATATATATATATAACACAGTATACACAGTAACGTAGAATATATGATAAAGAAGCCCATGCTGTTTGATATTTATGTTTCCATAAACACTAGAATTACATTCCATGTAGCAAAACATTCATGCCTTTTAACACAATGAACCATGAAGAATTCAGGAAACAGGAGACTCATGTCTCCTAATAGCAAGGATTTTTCATACTATAAGCTATAAATAATTGATAAATTAGGAAATCAGTAAAGGGGGTCAGAACCAATACTTACTAAGTGAAATAACAAAAAAGAAAGTATTAGAATGCATCACACATTCTAATGGTATTCCATAAAACACTTTTTTAAGTTACTCATATAGATGTATACAGTGGATCACAATGTGACACTGCTGCTTTGTAAAACATGTCTGAAATCCAGTTTTAGGGGATACACACTGTCCATGCTGTTAATGACTATTTGTGAGGGGGGGGGGGTTCTAAGCATGAACAGTTTAATCTGTAATTATTTATATCTTTCTAACTCAATTTTCACAGAAGATTAAATTAGGTCATAGAAGCTTTTTACCACAGTGTTGTCCACTCACCCCCTGGGGCCTTGCAGGGGATTTACAAGTTCAAAATTATTTTCTTAATGACACTAAGGCATCATTATTTTTATCGTGTTGATATTTTCAATAATAGTGCAAAACAATGGTGGGTAAAATTGCTAATTCCTTAGCGTGCATCAAGGCAGCTGGCAGCAAACTATATTTTTGTATGTTTTGTATTCTTCATCCCACTCACTTGGAAGGAGAAAAAAGCCACTTTCACTAAAGAATGTCTGTGGCAAAACAGTAAAATATATTAATTTCATAAAATCTCGTTTCTTGAATTACATCTTTCTAAATTAATATTCTCTGTGTTGATCATAAAGTAAGATGGCTTATGGCTGTTGTGAGGAAAAGCACTTGTCTGATGGAGTTGCAAGCTGAACTAGCCACTTTTTTCATGCAGCAGCATTTCTTCTGGAAAAACTGACAGACAATAGTTATTAACACTTGAGACAGGCATGTTTTTATTCTATTATTTTTTTTAAGCTTATCTATTTGAGAGACAGAGAGAGACAGTGTGAGCAGGGGAGGGGCAGAGACAGAGGGAGAGAAAGAATCCTAAGCAGGCTCTGCACTATCAGTGAACAGCCTGATGCAGGGCTCAAACTCACAAAACCAGGAGATCATGACCTGAGCTGAAACCTAGAGTCAGATGTTTAAATGACTGAGCCACCCAGGTGCCCCGAGACAGACATATATTTTTTAAAATGCACACAGTGGGGGCACCTGGGTGGTGCAGTCGGTTAAGCATCCGACTTCAGCCAGGTCACGATCTCGCGGTCCTTGATTTCGAGCCCCGCGTCAGGCTCTGGGCTGATGACTCGGAGCCTGGAGCCTGTTTCCGATTCTGTGTCTCCCTCTCTCTCTGCCCCTCCCCCATTCATGCTCTGTCTCTCTCTGTCCCAAAAATAAATAAAAAACGTTGGAAAAAAAATTTTTAAATAAAATAAAATAAAATGCACACAGTGGGCCTGTTGATTTAAAAAAAAACGGACACTGTTTTGCCAATGATAAATTTGACTTCACAAGCAAAAATTAGAATTGTGGAAAACCTGCATCTACCATCAAGAACTTACCAATACTGGAACTCATTTCTGGTGGGATTGGTAGTGATTTAATGACGATTTATATATATATATATATATACACACACACACAGTATAATCCAGATATCTTAACATTTAAAAGATCTAAAGAACTCAGTAAATTAGTATTTTTCAAATAACCAACACATGATGTTATAGAATCATAAATGGATAAAAAAATCCATTCAACATGCAGTATAGATCAACAGATTTTAATGTTAGAGAGTACAAAAAGTTAACTTATACCTCAGATTTCTGATTGTAAATAACCCTTAATATATTACTACTTATTAAGTTTTGGTGTACTAACAAACAACAAAATCTGCCAATTATCTAAAAAAGATATAAAACACTCCATTTTCAAATATATAATGTGTATAAGTTTAGACTTTCTTCTTTCAAAACCAATGTACCGCAACAGATTTGACTACAGAGGCAGATATGAAAATTTGGTTGTCTTCTATTATGTAAGATAGGAAAGATATTTACAAAACAGTACAAATTATTTTTTCATAAAACTGTTATTTATGTTAATATCTAATGGGTTTATTAGTTTTTAATGAAGTCAAGGAATATATATTAAAATTTTCCCAGTTTTGATTTCTGAAGTGGTAAATATTGACTGATAGATATTATTCATATAAACAAAAGTTCTTTGGAGACCTCAGTAATTTTTACAACCCAAGGGTTTTCAAGACCAAAATGTTTGAGACTGGTATATTGTAGATTCTGGTACATTTCACATGGAATAATTGTTACATAGTCTCAGCCATTTATCTGAGCTCTGTATTTTAAATCAGAGTTGGTATTAATGTTTAGAAGGTCAAAGAAAAGTACATTTACCTGACATTGGCGGCGCAGGACAATGCAAGGATGGGCCAGTACATTTTCTGTAAAGAGACTATGAAAGAACAATTTATGTATATGTGTGTGTGTGTGTGTGTGTGTGTGTGTGTGTGTGTGTGTGTGTGTGTATGGCCAAAACTTAATTTATAACATGTATCTGAAATTATTCTTGCTTGAAGAATCACACATTATTATGTTTCCCATGCTAAAAGTAAAAATAATAATAATTAAAAAAAGGCTAGACATGCTTGCAAATCATTCTACCAATAATAAAATTCAATATGAAAAGAATTAAAGACAGATCTGCAAACTGGTAAGCAAAGGAAATAACATAGAATATTGATATGTATAGTCTAAAGATGAAACTACATGTCCGTATGCCTGATTTGGCAAACTCCTTTCCTAGACAACTTAAATGCTTTCCTTTTTTTCCCCCAGAAAATGTCCTATGAACAGAGTTCCTATCAGAAGAGTCATCTATTCTTCATTAGCCCCATTCTGTAAGTTTTAGTTTTGAGGTACACTATATTTAAGTGATAAGGATTTCAATGACTGTTAATTGACTACTATTTTGGGTATCAAATATTTCTTTGAAAGAATCACCACAAAATAAGTACAACTGCGGGCTAACATACTAACAATGACAGAGACACAGCAGGTATGCACACACACACATATATAAATAATACATCAAATGAACAACAGCTTTAAGTATAAACAGTGAGGCTAAAGAAAAATTAACTATAGCAGAAAGAAAACTTTAACACAGTTTTGTTCCTATTTACATTAATGCTCTAATTATGCAAATAAAATCATTTTTTTCTTGGTTAAAATTTTAAAACAATGAGTTATTCTGGCATGCAATAAACTCTTTGTGCAAATCTGATGTATCTGGAATAATATTCACTAAAGATCACATAGTCAAGATTGGGGGCTTTTCTTTCACAAAATGATCATTAAAAAAAAATAATGGTATTATTAAAAGCTGATTGTAAGCAAGACCTAGACTCTATGTTGCTAAATATCATATTATATTTAGAATGTTTAGGGAAAGTTTCAATGCAAAATTACTTTGTCTTGGAGGAGATTAGATCAGATTTTTTGGATAGACACATGAAAGTTGTTACAATAAAACTTACAAAATTATTTTCTGATTACAAAATTGAATGACTATTTTCTATTCTTCCTCAAAACAAATCAAGCTGTAGATTTTAAATAATAATTTTTCTGCAAAATATTATTCAACATTTAATCAACTGCTCCAAAGAATCTGAAGGAAGCAATACTAATCATTTAATATTATATATTACAGAAAACACTTGAAATAAAAACTTAAATTAAAAATCTTTAGATAAAACATTACCTTGCAAGGCCAATACCAAATCCAGCAAATCTATTCAACTGCTCTAAAACAGAAGAAATAACATTATTCATAACCAATATTTAGGTTTACTGTAAAAAAAAATTTCTTTTATTAACACAATATTTATTTAAATTCCACATCCCAAAGTCAAATTCTGATATGGGCCAGGGAAGCTGTGGGAAGTTAAAAGGCAGAACCACTCTTCAGCTCCATTTCATTGTTGAGATGTGGGACTGTGGGCCCAGGGTTTCTAAACTGTCATTTTTCCTAAAACAGTATTCTCGTTTTTACATAGTATCTTCCAAATTTAAAATATTCGCAACTATTTTTTTTTTACGTTTACTTATTTTTTGAGAGCCATAGTGAGACAGAGCACAGGTTGGGGAGGGGCAGAGAGAGAAGGAGACACAGAATCTGAAGGAGGCTGCAGGCTCTGAGCTGTCAGGAGAGAGCCCAACATGGGGCTTGAACTCACAAACCATGAGATCATGACCTAAGCCAAAGTCGGATGCTTAACCGACTGAGCCACCCAGGCGCCCATGGGAGGGAGCTATTTTTAAAAGCACTAACATACTGGGTAGGCCAAATCAAACATGTCTGCAGATAGAATTTAAGGACTACCAGTTTTCAAATTCTAACTAAAAACAATTTAATTTTTTTTCTAAAGAAGGTTCTGATACTATACCAGCCAACAACTTTACCTCCGGTCTTGTAAAACTAGTCATTTACTATTATTGGTGGAAAGCATCTATGTTGAACCAACAGTCGCAAGTGAAACACCTCAAAAGTATTAAATTAACAGTACTTAGGGTAATCAAAAGAGGTGAATAAGGGTCTCTTCTCTCTCCCCAGGTTTTAAATATTTTGAGAATAGCTGCTTAATTAGGTCTCTGCGACAGGCTAGTGGATACATGTGTGCTACTGCTGATGGCATTTCTATCATCTTAGAAAAGTTTACAGCTGGAAACATTCCTATGGATATGTCAAAACAAAAAACTTTCTCCTTGGCTAAGCAACTCAAAATCATGATGGTGAAATATCACAATCTCGAGGGACTAGATATACAATTTCTACTATAATACAATATTCACAAGGGATAATTTTTCTGTCTCATCCTCTTTTCTCTCTCTCCTCTTTGCTCTTTCAAATGAAGCAATACCCTCACTATTTCGTTAGTTAGAATAAGGCCATGTAAACAGGTCCCTGGGCAAACTATGTGGTTAGCTATTGCCTTGAAAAATGTACAAGCCAGATGGAAGTTTCTTTTGCCAACTCAGATACTTTCTTCTTTCAGCTTTTTCCTTTTTGCGTGTACAGATCATCCCCGATATTAGCAGAAAATGCCACTGATATTTTCTGGGAAGTGTTAGAAATGTTTATTTTCGTTAGCTGTGTAAGTCTCTTAGTCTTCTACTCTTGCAGAGTTATCATCACCAGCCTCTTAACTGCTGCAAAACACCCCCCTGGTTTCATTAAGAGTTCCTCCTCATTGTAACCATCAAAGCATGAATTATGAAAAGATGAAAAACCCTCAGCTTTGCTGCCTTAGAAGGTGACTGTATAGCAATCATATGTGCATTTTGAATTATTTAATTTATAACTTCCCAGTACTCCTTTTGGGACCTACAGAAAGAAAACGAGACAGGTTGAAAAAGCAAATTGTATGACACTGTGTAAGTCATGGATCTTCTTCCACATCCTCATTTGCTCCTAGATGATATTTAAAGTCTATTCCTCTCAGTTAACACAAATCAAATAAAAATTGTTGTACTCCCAAATTAAAACCAAAGAAATGAGAATAAACATATCTAAAATATACTTAATATTTAATGATTTAGCCTATTATTCTAATGATTTCAAAATGGGGAGAGGCAGTTATTATTTCCATTTTATGTATTAAAAAGGTGAGAATATTTAGATCAGTGTTGTAATTATAACACTGGTCTTCTGACATCCTGCAGAGAATAATTAGGTCTTGATTCCAAAGTCTTGAAATGGTCTCAGTGTTTTTTACTATTTAGTGAAGTTTGTAGGTGAAAAATAGGAAAGCAGGAGGTGGAAAACATAGTAGTTTCAGCGTCTAGAAAATAGACACAATTCCTATGATTAAAAGATAAAGGAAAGGAAACGAATACTTTTTAGCCTCCTATATGCTCAAACTGTACTAAGCATTACTTACACCTCATTTAACACTTAAATAGAGCCAGGTTTGAATCCAAGCCTGTCAGTGCTGAAAAACTTTCCTGAACACAAAGCACAATTCAAAGAAATAAAGCTGTCGGTAAATTAGGTTACTGTTCACATAATTCCCAGTGAACAGTAAATAATTTCCTTCCTTCTTGATTTAGGTCATGGGATGGAATACACCCAAACCCTTCGAAACTCCTACTGCGCAGACCAGAGCTAAGGCAGGTGTCTTTTCTGGAGGTGATCCCGGAATAAAGGTTTCTGCAAGGGAGAGGGAGCAGGCCCACTGCAGGGGGCAGAGGACGAAAGGAGGGCAGAGGGTGTGGCGCGCGATAGGCCCAGCGGCACCGAAGGCGGCACCCTCCGCGTGGCTTCCGCGCTTTGCAGGCCTCGAGCCGCGGCTCCGCCACTCCACCCACCCCTGCCTTGCTCCCACGTCCCTCACCGCTGCTCTGCCCCTGCACGCCGCCGCCGCCGCCGCTGCTGCCGCCGGGAAACGGTTCCTCCGCGGGGCCCTCGAGCGGGGTGGAGGGGGCGGGCGCGCCGTAGGGCGGGCTCTTCTCTCCCCAGTGCAGGTTGCGGCTACCGGGGATGTCTGGGGGAGTGGTCACCCAGTGGCTCAGGTCCGACCCGGAGCTGAAGGACCTGGCAGGGAAGGCGCCGCCAAAGCCCTGCTCATCCCGGGCACCGCCTCGATAGCCCAAGCCATCGAATCCGTCCGGGCGCCGCGGATGCATCGGAGACGGGGCAGGATGAGGCGAGCCCCCCGGAGCCCACCACCACTAGGGCCACCGCGACCTCGGGCCACACGGCTTCTTCGTCGCCGGCGCCGCGTCTGGGGCAATCTGACAACCGGAAGTCACGTTGCAACCCCGGAAGTTTGGTGAGCACGTGATCTTAGCCTTTTCCGGTGATTTATAGAGGGATGGTTGCTAGGGAGACGCGGAGGCAACCAAGGACCGAGCCTTGAAACGGTCTTTGTGGAGGAGGTGGGAAGAGGACTGTGGAGTTAATGGAACATTGTACCAAAGAGATACCGTAAAGGAATTGGAGTCGGAGGGACGGCTTGGATGAGCGGAGGTCGAATAAAGACGTTTGTTTTACCGAGGGGCAAACGCATCCCTGGAGCTGACTCACTGAGATCTCAGCCAGAAATGTTCTGCTGCACCCCAAGGCCTCAGATCTAGGTCTTTTCTTTTCCTTATTGGTCTAGTGCCTCACCCGCTGCGAGAGAGCTATTAGAGGTTAGAGTTGTGGGGTGTTGGTAACGTTCCCTCTAGTTTCGCCTCCCGCACTTGCCGTTTTAGCTAGCATCTATTGAGCGGGCTGGTTCTGCGCTATGAACGCAAAGGTAGTATGGACCGCCAGACCAAGCATTAGAAAAGACGGCCGGTGGAGAAAACCCTCTGACCCTCCGCTCCTCCCAAGAATGTAAACTGCTCTCGGATTTAGAAATTAAGCATTTTGCTTTTCTAAGGCTACAAATAGTTTTGTTTGTTTTGCTGGTACACCCAAATCACTCCGTGTATGTAAAGCGCAGTGATACTGTTCAAAATTGAGACCCTGGTTGAACAATCAAGAGGACTTGTGAACAGAGTCCTCTACTACCTGTTTGCATCAGTTCCATGGGCTTTTCGGGCAGAGCTGCTCTTCCTAGATCTGAGCAAGTCTTCCATGGGTTCTTCCTGTGTCTGTTCTTCCCACTGGACGTCCAGGATTCCGAGGGCTTTCAGAAGAGAATCATGACGTGCTATTCTTAATCTTCCAGACGAGACCCTTTCCTTAAAGTGATAACTTCATCTTGAGGGGATTGATGGTCTTAAATTGGGTTGATATGTGGCTTAGGCAAGTGTTTTGAGTCTCTCCTTTAATAAGTGTATCCAGTATTACTCGAGTACTAATACAAATTACCGGGCAACTAATATCAAATTAATTACTGAGCATGGCAATAAAAACTATTTCTCTGTTCCTTAGAAATGATTGGATTAAAGATGTGATTGGTTCAGGTCTAAAACTTGTTTCTTAAAAGGAGACAAAAAGGCGTCTGTGTGTGTGTGTGTGCACTTCTAATGTAAAAAACAATAACATGTCACGATTTCACATCCACATCAATGAAGAAAAGATGAGTTGGTAAAAGGATAGCTGGGTAGCCAGCCAGTTGAGGAGAAGGAACAATAATAGCCCCACCTCACAGCTCACCCCCCACGTAAATTCCAGCTGCAATGTATCATATTTTTTCTTTATTTTTAAAAAGATTGAATATTGGGAGAAAACAATAGGTGATTATTTTTCCAATAATATTGGTAAACTTTCTAAAAGTGACAGTAAAGTCAAAAACCATGTAGGGAAAGACATCAATATGACCACAAAAAATTTAATTTTTCTAGATGCAAATAAAAAAGGAGAAACATAGTAACCAAAATTAAAAGAAAAATCACAAACTGGACAAAATTACATTTTAACATTATCAAGACAATTTGTCACTTTATTGTAAAAAAGAGCACTTAGCACGAGTAAAGGAAATTCAATAGAAATTTAAGCGAAGAACATGACAAGGCAAGTCGTAAAAAAAATACAAATGGATAATAGTTATATGAAAAAAAAGTCTGCCCTTTAGTAATTGAAGAAAGGAAAATTTAATAACTATCTTACCCCTATTTAAATGACAGTGTTTAAAAGGGAAAATGTACATTGTCATGCAATGTGAAAAGAAAGTAGCTGTCATTCATTTCTGGAGTGGCATGAAACATAACAGCTTTTTCCTGGAGGGCTGCTTGGCAATATGTATTAAAAAGCCATGAAAACAATCATCTCTTTTGTTTCCTAACTCTTAGGAAACAAATATAAGGTGTATACATTTACTTATGCACATATTTATGACATAATTGCTCATAACAGGAAAAATTGGATAAAACAGGATACTAAATACCAAGTAATTATTATCCATTACTTATTAATTAAAATGATTCATCTATATGATCCTTTAAGCAAAATATATTTACTGAGCACCCATCCTGGTTATAGTTACTGTACTAAGCAATGAAGTTAAAATGATAAATAGGTCAAAGTCCTTGCGTTGTTAGAACTCACATTCTAGTTAGGCGATAAATAATGAATAAATATGTCAAATAATGAAACAAACATATAATGCAATGTCAATGACATGTATTATATATATTTAATAAAATCGAGCAAGTGATAGAGGCAGCATTTTTAGATTGTTTGGTCAAGGACATCCTCTTTGAGGTAATGATCTTTAAACAGACGTAAATGAAGTGAAGGAATGAACCATGTGTGAATATTTGGAAGAAAGATTTTCAAGGCAGGATGAAGTCTAAAGTGCTGATGACGAGCTAGGTAGGTAGTCAACGTGCAAGGGCTCACTGAGAGCTGAAAGGGTAGGGGACAGATTTGGCAGGACTTTGTTGGAGATGGACAAGAACTTAGATCTTTTAAGAGCATAATGAGGCGACCTTAATATTTTAGAAGGACAAACCCGAGTTCTGGATGGGGCAAATGTGGAAGCCTCCTCTACTAGCAGACCACTGAAAGCAGTGTAGTGCCCTCTAATCTATGGTTTCACTTTCCCAGGTTTCAGTTTCCTGTGCTTTTCAGTTTCCAACAGGAAACTGCAGGCTGGAAGCAGATGATTCTCCTTCACAAGGATAGTCAGAAGACCAATAGTTGCCTAATGCTACGTCACAATGCCTGTGTCATTTATCTCACTTTCTATCATGTAGGCATTTTATTATCTTGCATCCTCACAAGAAGAAGAAGAAGGATGAGTACTGGACAGTAAGATATTTTGAGAGAGAGAGAAAGAGAGAGACTATATTCACAAAATTTTATTATAGTTTATCATTATAATTGTTCTATTATTATTCATTACTGTGCCTAATTTATAAATTAAACTTTATCATAGATATGTATGTATAGTAAAAAATAGCATATATGGGGTTTGGTACTATCTGCAGTTTCAGGCATCCACTGGTGGATTGAGCTCAGAGTCTCTCATGAAATTGCTGTCAAAACGCCAGTTTGAGGTACAGTTATTTAGACTTAACTGGGCTTGACTGGGACTAGAGGATTCACTTCCAAAATATCTCACTCAGCTAACTGTGGAAAGAATGCCTCTTTTTTTGCTGGTTTGCTGTCAGGAGGTCTAAATTACTTGCCACATGGAGCTCTCCATAGAAGTCTTGGAGTGTCCTTCTAATGTGACAGTTGGCTTTGAGAGAGAGCAAGGAGGATTCTACACTGTCTTTATGACCTAACCCCACTTCATCACTTCTGTCACATTCTAATCTCTAGGAGTAAGTCACTAAACCCACCCCACACTGAAGTGGAAGGAATTTGGCTCCATCTTCTGGAGAAAGGATTACCTAATAGTTTGTGTTCATATTTTTAAGTAACTACAATTAAACTGTTACATAATAATGATTTATAGAGGCATACAAATTTACTAATCAGGAAAAATTCCACAAAATTATGGTGTTTATTTACTTAATTTGGGTGGGGAAGGAGAAGGAGAGAGAGAGAGAGAGAGAGAGAGAGAGAGAGCGCGATGTGGGGCTGTATCCTGCATCCCTGGGATCATGACCTGAGCCGAAATCAAGAGTCAGATGCTCAACCAACTGAGCCATCCAGTTGTCCCCCAAAATAGATTTGAAGGATTTGTTTGCTTTGAAAAGAATCACATGATAGAAATATTTATAATCATGAAATAGTTTCTTAAATATTTTTAAAAGTCTAGCCATTCAGTTAAAGTTGAAATAAAAATGAAGAGTAGCATTCTTTTTGATCGCCGAGTAATAGTCCATTGTGTATATACACATCTTCTTTATCCATTCATCAGTCATGGACATTTGGACTCTTTCCATAATTTGGCTAAATGCTGCTATAAACATTTAAAAGAATGAAATCTTGCCATTTGCAAGAATGTGGTTGGAAGTAGAATGTATTATGTTAAGGGAAATAAGTCAGTCAGAGAAAGACAAACGTGTGGTTTCGCTCACATGTGGAATTTAAAAAACCAAACAGATGAACATGGGGAAGGGAAGGAAAAATAAGATAAAAACAGAGAGGGAGGCAAACCGTAAAAGACTCTTAGATACAGAGAACAAACAGAGGACTGCTGGAGGAGCCAGCTAAATGGGTAATGGGTGTTAAGGAGGGCACGTGGGATGAGTACTGGGTGTAATATGTAAGTGATGAATAACTAAATTCTACTCCTGAAACCACTAAAAATAATAATAAAGAAATGAAGAATAACAGATTATTTTGACAGTTTTCCAAGAACTGGCACAAAATATATTACCTGCTCAATGAAAGTACAAAAAAAGCAGGTCATTCATTTATATCAATATTTTACTCAGAGACTCTTACAATGAATGAATTTAGCTCCCAGAATAAAATGAAAATCATCTATGCAGGAATGCACCCAGCAATATTTATTAAGCACTAATATATGCAAGTCACTGTATTAGGTACTAAGATGCAGCTATATATTTTCTCAAGGATGGAATTTGAAGATATTGAAAATATTTATTTCTCATGCATATAGGGACCAAGAAAAAGTTTTCCAAATAAATTTTAATATGTAATAAGCCACGTCCTCCTATACTTGCTTCTTTTTTATAATTTTCTTGGCTAATCTGCCATTTAGTCTTCCAAATGAACTTTAAAAAAACATTTAATTCTTCACTCTCATTCTTCTAAACACACACAGACACACACATTTTGGGATTCAAAGTGTACTCACAAAATTTTTATGGTTAACTTTAAGATGCTAGATTTTTTTCATATTCTTGAAATATTTCCTTCAGTGATTCAACGATTTCATTTGCTTAGGTCTATATTTATGCCAATCAATGTTCTGTTTCAAAAACATATATTTCTATTTGTTGAGATCCAACATTTAGTTTACAATCTGCTTTGAGAATCTTACTGAATTCCTCCACCCCACAATAGTGTAACATCTTTATTTTACACTTCTTTATGAAAACAGAAGCATCCCTACTCCTTTCTTGCACTTCAATACTTTAACTTGGATTACAGAAGCTATAAACAAATCTCTTTCAAAATTTTTTTTGTGATTTCATTTTGTGGCCAAGGGAAAGTTTATTGTTTAGGTATATCTGGTTTCAGAGCTCAACATCAGTTTTTTCCAGTCACAACTTCTGCATTTTTGAGTTCTTAACTTTGATTAATGTTTGGGTGATGTGTTCTTTGAGTGGTTTGAGTAGTTTAATCTTAAAGTGGAGGAGGAGGAAGGGAAGAATTTGTGGAATCTCCCTTATATAAACATGTCCTTTAGTTGTCTTCCCTATAGAATTCATGAGTGGCTACTTTTTTTTCCTGAATGCTCTGCAGAATCAACTGATTTTTATATTTGAAGAAGAATTTTTATCCAACCTTTTATTTTTTGTGAGTAATGTGTTTAGTAGTTTGTATTTTTAATGCTTTTAATATTTTTCCTAGATCTCATGAAATACAAAAAACCCCCATCAAATTGCAGTTTTTCCATATTTATTTTATTTTGAATATGGTAAGCACTTTTTTTTTTCTTATTTCACCCATCTTCCCATTTATCTCCCCTCTGGTAACCATCAGTTTGTTCTCTATATTTAAGAGTCTGTTTTTTTGTTTGTCCCTTTTTCCCTTGTTCATTTGTTTCTTAAATTCTACATATGAGTGAAATGACATGATGTTTGCCTTTCTCTGACTGACTTATTTCACTTGCATTGTATACACTAGACCCGTCCATGTTATTGCAAATGGCAAGATCTCATTCTTTTTTATGGCTGAGTAATATTCCCGTGTGTGTGTGTGTGTGTGTGTGTGTGTGTGTGTGTGTATCTTTATCCATTCATCTGTTCATGGACACTTGGGCTGCTTCCCTATCTTGACTATTCTATATAATGCTGCTATAAACATGTAGTGCATATATCTTTTCAAATTGGTATTTTCATATTCTTTGGGTAAATACACACTAGTGGAATTACTGGATCATATTGTAGTATTATGTTTAATTTTTTGAGAAACCTCTATACTGTTTTCCACAGTGACTGCACCTAGTTTGCATTCCCACCGACAGTGCAAGGACTTTCCTTTTTCTCCCCATCTTTGCCAACGCTAGTTGTTTTTTTGTGTTCTTGAGTTTAGCCATTCTGACAGGTATGAGGTGATATCTCATTGTGGTTTTGATTTGCATTTCCCTGGTGATGAGTGACGCTGAGCATCTTTTCAAGTGTCTGTTGGTCATGTGGATGTCTTCTTTGGAGAAATGTCTGTTCATATCTTTTGCTGATTTTTAATTGCATTATTTTTTCAGTGGTGAGTTGTTTAAGTTCTTTATGTATTTCAGATACTAATCTTTTATTGGCTATGTCATTTACAAATGTCTTCTCCCATGTAGTAGATTTTCTTTTAGTTTTGTTGATTGTTTCTTTTACTGTGCAGAAACTTATTTTGATGAAGTCCCAATAGTTTCTTTTTGCTTTTATTTCCTTTGTCTCATATCAAGAAATATGTTGCTATGGCAGGAATGTGGTAAGCATTCTTAATTTGCTATCTCAACTATATTTTTCATCAAAAGATTTTTCCCTGCTATACTTTATTATAATTTATATCTTTGTTCTCTGTTTTTAGAACACATTCTATGTGGGCTGGGACTCTACGATCTGCTTTCTAAGATGTGTCTTTTACAGTATTTCTCAGTTTTACTTTTATTCTTACCCTCAACTTACTGATCTATTAGGAGGATTGTGTTTCAGAGAAGCCTGGGATCTGATACTGTAATTTCTTAAACTTTATCATTTTTTAGAATTAATTAAAAATTTTTTTTTACATTTATTTATTTTTGAGAGACAGAGAGAGACAGGTGGGGGAGGGACAGAGATAGGAGACACAGAATCCAAGCAGGCTCCAGGCTCTGAGCTGTCAGCACAGAGCCCGATGAAGGGCTGGAACTCACCAACTGTGAGATCATGACCTGAGCCGAAGTCAGCCGCTTAATTGACTGAGCCACCCAGGCGCCTCTATAATTAATTTTTTAAAAAGTCTTTATTTATTATTTTTCAAGCAGTTTTAGATTCATGCCAAAATTAAGAGGAAGGTACAGAGATTCCATATACTCCCTGTCCTCAACACATGCAAAGCCTACCCGATTATCAACATCCTCAACTGGAGTAGTAATTTGTTACAGTTGGCAAACTTGGACTGACACATCATAATCATCCAAAAGTCTGTGGTTTATGTTAAAGTTCACTGTTGGTGTTGTATATTCTATGGGTTTGGACCAATATTTTCTGTTTTAAATATCAAAATGTACTAAAAAATCAAAAAACGTATTTGGTGCTTATTATGAACAGAAATAAATCAGGATTGATGTACTTCAAGTTTACATCAGTTACATTCTCTTTTGAAGTTTTTGATTTTTTAATTTTTTAAAATTTTTATGAAGTTTTAATTTTTTTAGGCAGTTATTTCACCAGGACAATACCTGCACATTAGCTTTGAGTTTAATCAGAATTGCTCTTCCATATAGTGAACCACCTGTGAACATTTGCAGAATATTTGAAGTTCCTCATCCATTGGTAGGTGGGAATCTTATAAGGATTCAAATTAATTTTATTGTATCCTATCTTTAAAAATTAATCATTCTTTTGCATTTAAATTCGCCCTCTTGTGCTTAGTACATACAAAACACCCTGGATGCTTTGTTTACCCACTATCCGAAATAAAGAGGACATTAGCAGGTTTAGATTTTCTATGTAAAAGGCGCTTAGGAACAACAGTTTGACTAGAAGACATAACCTTCTAACGTACCCTTATACAGCAATCATGCTGTTTTTATTTACTTTATTTTTTTCATGTAGATGGGGGACATTGGGCCAGATTTGGGAGGAGGCAGATAAATGTTGAGGAGACCCAAAAGCACTGCCAAGCCTCTTCTCACTGCAGCTACTGGCTGCATATCCAGCATACAGTATTTAAAACGAATCATTACCATGTGCTTTATCATTGTATTTTAAAGCTAACAAAAGTCTTTCACGCATCATTGCATCTATTCGTTGGAAACTAAACACAAACGTGGTGAAGGAGGGGAAAAGAATGTGGAATTGCATTTATAGGTCCTGATTGGCTAAGCCCTGGTCAGCAGCTAAAAGAGCATACTTCCGGCTCTAAAAGTAAATTCCACAGCGTCCTTAGCAACTAGTCTCGATCCCCAGCGACCCCGAGCACCACGGTGAGTCCCGCTTCTGATGACTTGAGAACTAAAGTTGCCACGTCCACCATGAGGGCAGCCGGGAACCCCATAAAGACTCCAAAATGGGAGCGCGGAGCGTCGTTCTAAGATATCATAGCTCTGGCTGTAGGAAACAGCCTCTGCTACTCGCGCCCCTAGCCCAGGCTCACCATCCCCGCCTGCCTAAGAATCTAAGCAGTACCGGGGAAACTCCCTCGAGGGCAGGAAGGGTGAAGGTGGGGAGTCAGCCACCGGGCCTTTTGACAGGGAAATGGCTTTTTTTTTTTTTTTTTGGCTGGGAGACTAAAGGAGATGTGGTAAGTTCCCCTGGTATCAATGGGAAAACTCATAGGGTATTTTCTCTGGACTGGGTTTGGGTGTCCAGGCAACCCTTAATTCAGAACTCTCCTTGCGTTGTTGGAGAGTCTTCAAGTCTTTGTATAGTTGGTGAAATTACACTCACCTCCCATTTTTTGTATCCAGACTCTTGAACTTCAAAAGAGAAAGTTTAAAAGTTTGGAGAAGAGTGTAGATGTGTGTGTTGCGGGGGTGGGGGGGGAGGGGGGTGCGTACCTTGAGGATGTGAAATAAAAAGATTCTTAAAACGCAATTTATCTTGGGAAAAAAGGTATAAGCTATTGATTAGGAAAAAAATCTGTGTGTGTGTGGTGGGGGGGTAAAGTGATGGTAGGATCCCTTTACCTTATCTCAACAATATATTTGAATGGATTCTATCTTTTTGACGGTCTTTGATCAATTTATCTTTTGATCTTTAAGGTTATAGTCTAAATCTTGCATTCTTTAAATCAAATAACCTACCCAAAGACTCGATATAATTTTAACATTGTCTAGTTCTCAGAAATTGTCTTTTAAAGTGTACTTTTCCAACATTGTTTTCATTGGGTCTTAAAAAACTACACTAGGGCTTAAGGTTAATTTTTTTTTTTTTTAAATCTGTGCCAAGTTGCAGGTGAACTGCCAAGCACGCAGGCAGCTTGCTGGAGCCATTGTAGGAGCTGAAACATATCTCTCCAATGTGTAAAGACTTTTTGTTTTGCTGCCCCACATAAATCTTTAGATTCAAGGTGAGTACCAGATTTTTGTTTCAGTAAGAACTATTCTGTATGCTGTCTTCTTATGGAACATCTGATTCATTATTAGGATCATTCATTAGCATGATAGACTTGGTAAGTGTTTTTCTCTTCAAGTTCATTGTCTATCCAGAGCTTCTGGTAAAGTGCATGGTCACAAGTGCTTAGTAAACAGTTTAGTGTTATCAGTTAGAATTTTCCAAAATGTGTCCTGCATGTGACTCTAGGTGATAGTATCCTAAAGGTTCCTCCTGGTCAAATGTAAAAATTATACATTGTACTGCTGCTCAGGGAAATTTGCAGTGCACAGGAACATATTAACCACTCCTAGAGGTCTTAGGATATGCAAACCTATTTAATTTTGTTTAGTGTAGTATTTCCCAAACTTCACAACAAAAAGCTTTTAGGACATAACTACATCCCAAGAATCTGTATTTCACAAAACATATTTGAGAATTACTATTCAAACCTAAACAGTGTACTCTTTATTTTTGCTTATATTTCCATCAAAACAATTAGATTAGTTTTTTATTAAAATTTTTTAACGTTTATTCATTTTTTTGAGAGACAGAGACAGAGCGTGAGTGGGGGAGGGGCAGAGAGAGAGAGAAATAGACACAGAATCTGAAGCAGGCTCCAGGCTCTGAGCTGTCAGCACAGAGCTCGATGTGGGGCTCCAACCCATGAACTGTGAGATCATGACTTGAGCTGAAGTTGGACATTTAACTAACTGAGCCACCCAGGTGCCTTCGATTAGTTTTTAAAATATAAAACTATCTCTATTTGGAGATGTCATGATGGTGTATGTAGAAAATGCTAAAGAATCGACTAAAAATCTATTAGATCTAATAAAAAAGTTCAGCAGTGTTGCAGCATATAAGATCAATATACAAGAATCACATGTAAGAGAATGAAGTTGAAATCCTATCTCACACTACATGCAGAAATTAACTCAAATGAACCTAAATGTAAGAGTTAAAACTGTAAAACTCTTAGGAAAAAAAAGGCATAAATCTGATTTAGGGAATGGTTTCCTAGATATGGCAACTAAAACATACAATCAAAGAAAAACAGACCCCAAGGATTTCATCAAAATTATAAACCTTAGTGCTTCAAAGGGCACCATCAACAAAGTGAAAACACAACCCATAGAATGGGAGAAAAATTTTTGGAAATCATACATTGATATGACTTGTATTGATGTGATTTGTATGTATGTATGCATGATTGATATGATTTATGTCTAGAAGATATAAAAATAATCACAACTCAATAATAGAAGACAACCCAATTAAAAATGGGCAAAGGATCTGAATAGACATTTCTTTATAGGGGACACACAAATGGCTAGTAAGCACATGAAAAATGCTCAATATCATAAGCCATCAGGAAAATTCAAATAAAACCTCTTCATACCCTTTTGAATATTTGTAATTAAAAAAGTGTTGGGGTGGCTGGCTGGTTCAGTTGGATGAGCATGTGACTCTTGATCACATGCTCAAGCATGTGTTCTATACTCATGCTCAACATGAGTTCTAGCCCCACATTGGGTGTAGTAGAGATTAGATTACTTAAATAAATAATTTAAATAAAAATAAAAAGACAAATGTTGGTGAGTATGTGGAGAAATTGGAGCCCTTATACATTGCTAGTGACAATGTGAAATAGTGCAGCTGCTTTGGAAAACAATCTGGCAGTTCCTCAAAATGGTTAAACATAGAGTTACCATGTGATCCAGTAATTTCGCTCCTTGTAAATACTCAAGAGAATTGGAAATACCTGTGCACACATAAGTTTGTACATGATGTTAATGGCATAATTAGGACTGATCCCATTCAGATCTTGGATTCTTGGATCTCTGTCAGCAAGTCCATGGTTAAGACAAGTTTATACTTACATTTATAGAATATAAAATTTCATAGCCACGTGTGTTATCACTAATGTTACATTGTGTGTGTGCATACGGAGGTTTGGGTGGAACAAATACTGAAATCATTACTTTTTACAAGAATCCCAGGAGAGGATATAGAGCAGTTGTTGAGAAGAATAAATTTTACAGTTTTCTTCTAGCGCAGATTGCCTAGATTGCATGTAATGACTTCATGCACCTGATATGAAGTGGTTATTCAGCTCTTATGTCACTCAAATACTTTTTAGGCTTTTCAGACTTTGTTTGCTTGGTGATGCATGCACAAATTGTGTATATCCTTCATATACTGTGGACATTGGGCTTTTCTATTACTGCCAAGTTCACCCTATAACATTAGTACCCTAGGAACAGCCAACCAGTGCTTAGGGTCCTTAAAAACCTGTGGTCTTCCTTTCCCCAGCCATGGTTAAATTTCTTCCAGAAGGTAGCAACAGTACAGAATCTTTCATCAGGTTCAGAACTAAGGTTTTCATCAGATATCACCTTAGGAAATTCATCAATGTAACTTTTAGAAATCTTTTCATGAAGGTATTCAGATATTTTATACCATGAAGCTGTTTACATTTCTATAGTCAATCTTCTGAATATTGGTACTCATGTTCAGTGTTCATTTTTTCACAGTCAATTCTATCCTGTTTATTGAACCACAAATCAGTCATTTCCCCTGTTTGGAAAGTTTAGCATCATTTTATATGTTTTATATACTCATCAGTCACTTGCTTTTACTCTTCATAGCCCTGGTTATTTTTTTTTTTTTTTTGGCTCTCTCAATCCAAAATTTGTCTTTTTTTCAGGGATTTTATTCCATTATTTCTTTGATTTCTGTTTCTTCTCTAATGATTCTTTTGCTCATTCAAGAATGACCTAAAGATTTTGATTTATGCTTGTTTTAAGTTTCTAAAAGAACAATTAAAGACTACCATATTTATGAAACTGCCATTTCATAGTTTGGCGCTGAAAGAATTCTATTGTGTTAAGTACTTTCAGTTTTTAAGTATTCTGCTCATTAGATAAAGATACTTACATTATTTGAATTCAGGGCCAAAATAAAGAGTCATGTTAAGAGACAGAGAGATGGAAAACATATTTTACTCATATTTAAATTGAAAATTTGACTATTCTCTATATCTTGTCATATATTTATAGAATGTCATATTGACAAAATATTTTTCTTGGGCATTTTTTGTCCTCCTAAAATAATCTGGAGTCCTATTATGGACTTCAGCATTTTGAAATGTGATAATGTTGGTTTGTAGACCTGTCTTTTTCTCCAGATTATAATTTCTTGAGGAAGAGATTATATTGTAATTAATTTCAGACACAGGAAGCTCAAACATCATTAGCACTTTTATTTTTGTGAAAACTGAATCAAATTCCCTAAATGTAACCACTGACAATGAATAATATATTGTTTGATAGTGCTAAATATAAAATGGTCAAAAACATTCTTTTATTTCTAGTTTATATGTAAGTGTGTGTGTGTGTGTGTGTGTGTGTGTGTGTGTGTGTGTATAGTTTTATTTCATTTTATATGTCGAATGTTGCAAATGAATAAAAAGTACTGGCACACAACATAAACCCAATAAAAAAGTTCATGGACAATTGCATCCATTTTTGCAACTTCTTCCCAGACCATTAATCACATTAGTAGTTTGTACTGAAGCCAATCCACTTCCTATGGTGAATATCAACCTAAACAAAGAGGAAAACTGAGGCAAGCTTGAATGATCAGAAATCGAATTTATTCAGGGATAGCACAGGAATTGCAATTTGGGAAACACAAACTATAGCAAACTACAGGCAGATTTGTTGAAGGTTTGGGGTGGGCTATATTTATGGGAAAGGAGTGCAAAGAAGGGGGAGGTCCAGCCAGAGTCTAAGCAGTAAGTTCATTGGCTTGAGGATGGGGGAAGATTCATGGTGGATGTTCAGTGGTGGGAAAGTAAGTCCCCATATTCTGAAAGTCAGGCATTTCGATAGTTGGTCTCTTTATTTCATGACTTTCATTTTCCTAAGGGTGCATGAGTGAGATTCTCCATTCCATATCCTCTGGTTCCATTTCTGATTGAAATCCTTTCACAATGAGTGAAAGATATGTAAGATATTTAAGTCAGAAGAAGACTTTATCACTTAAGTATCAGATCATTGCAATTTTCCTGAATAAATGAGTGAATAGGTGATTGATGGGTGATGAATGAAAGTAGTACCTGTTTAAATTTTAATATTTTTTAGTTCATTTTCCTCATTGTCCAAAGGTTTGTAAATCATCTGTAAATACTTTAAACACTTCAGTTTTCAGTATTTTGAATACTCCTATTTCATATTAATTATGAATAATTATTTTACTTGCTACTACAAAGTTAAAATAGATGTACTAGTTATGAATCATAGTCAATGGACTTATGTATTGCAAGAAATATTTCTGCACTTTAAACTGACTATTTATACTCCAAGCTTCTGTTCTGCTTGACTGGTTAGATATTCAGTCTTGGTTTTGATTAGTCTTGCCCCTGCCCTGGGGTTATACAAAGGTCCTTGATACTTATGTATCTCTAAAACATTGGAGGTCACCATGGGGCATTGGGGCAGTTGTCACGTCTATATGGTCCTCTGTATTTTGGCATACCTTCTGGGCCATAATGAGACTGGGAGAAGATTTTATGCCTCTGCTATGATGGGGGGTTCAATCTCACAAGATGCAATACACAAACATTTCTTCCATGGTAGTGTCACCTCCAGGCGATATTGCTACAAGAAAGGAGATGACTCTGAATGACCTCTGTTACCTTCCAGTCTCAGGAAACATCTCTCTCCACAATCCCCAAAGCTTTTTTCCTCCCTACAGGGGTGTCATCTCTTCAATGGGTTTAATTTTTTGTTTTTGCTTTTTAAAGATGGGATAGAGCCAGAGAGTAAAGGCAGTTTTAGCTTTCTGCTTTGGAGAAATTCAGGCAAGGAAGAGCACCTGAGTATATATGACTCCACAGAATAGAGAAGTACAAACCAAAAGGGAGAGTTCTTAAAATAAATAAAGCCATCATACTTAAGAGGCATCCATGAGACTCAATCACTCATACTTCTCTTTTATAAACTGGACATTTTTAATCTTTTAATCATTTCCAAAAGGTGACATGGTTTTTATATCTCCTCACTTATCCCCTCATGCCACTTGGTAAAATAGATCACTTGGTTGTCTTTTAATGTAAGTATAGGAGCCCAGATGGATGAGATAATTCAGTTGCCATCATGTTTTGCACAAAATGTTTGTAATTAAGATTTATAACTGATGCACATAATTTAATTTTGCAATGGCAAATAAAAAATAGCTATTTAAAAAACACAGTTGATATCAATATAATCCATATACTCAAACTTTATGCTCCAGCAATCTTAAGAGTCCCTACCCTGAGTTTGGATTTTATTGTAGGCAGTAGGGCTATACTAAAAGCTCTTAAACAGGATAGGGGGTCTAGGGGAAGAAGAAAAGGCTCAGATGATGTATATTTGGAAAAGTTACTCTGGCAGTCATCTAAAAGATGAGGCCAGAGGAAAAGAGATCAGAAGGAGACTGGAAGATAAGGAGTTATGGTATTAGTCCAGGACAAAGATAATGGCATCCTGACCTGGGAGAATGGCAGAACGCATTAGAAGGAGGCTTAATAGGGGTGCCTAGGTGGCGGAGGCTGTTAAGTGGCTGACTTTGGCTCAGGTCATGATCTCACGGTTCATGGGTTCAAGTTCTGTATCAGGGTCTGTGCTGAAAGCTTGGAGCCTGCTTTGGATTCTGTGTCTCCCTCTCTCTCTGCCCCTCTCCCACTTGTGTTCTATCTCTATCTCTCTCAAAAATGAATAAACATTAAAAATTACTCTTTTTAAATAAAAAATAAGGAGGCTTGATTAACAGATATCCTCTGAAGATGGGAATCAAAAAAAAATCAATTTTTTATCTGGTTTGAGCCATTGTCATTTTTACTTCTGTTTTATATCAATAAATTTAATTCTAATACCATATATTCTCCTACAATCTTATTTTTATTGAAGTAAAAATTGCATATAGTGAAATGCATGAATGTTCATTGTACAATTCAATGAGTATTCTGGGTATCTATTTCTAGAAACAACCATTTTAAAACTTAGTGACAAATAATTTTTTAAAAATCAACTGGAGTTGATTATACACAGTTGGGTAATTCTCATTATGGGTCTTTCCTTTGATTTCAGTTAGATGTCAGGTGAGGCTCTAGTCATCCAAAGGCTTGGCTGGGTTGGACATCCAAATGGCTCATTGCATGGCTGGCAGTTGCTGCTTGCTGACAGCCTGGCTGGGTGCTCAGCCGGAGCTGTTAACCAGAGCTCTTGTTGGTGACTTTCCATATGACTTTTGGCCTCCCGGCACAGTGACTGGACTGTGAGAGAACATGCTTAGGAGACCTACTGGGAAACAGCAAGGCTTTTTTATGGTCTAGCTTCATTGTCCCAAAGTGTTACTTCTGCTACATCTGGTTAGTCTAGCAAGTAACAAAGTTAGGCCCAGATTCATGGAGAGAGTAAATTAGACTCCATCTTTTGTGAGGGAGATACAAGGCCACACTGCAGAACAACATAGAGTATGGAAGATACCATTGCTATACCATTTTTAACAACGTGGTCAGCTACAGTGAGCTTTGATACATATTTACACTCATGTCAGCACCTCCAATATATAACATTTCCATCTGTACCTTCCATTCAATCTCCAGCCCCACATTCCATCCTCCCACAGATCATCACCACGTAATGGCTTTGCTTGTTCTTAAACTTCATATATTTGGAATCATACAGTATGTACACTTTTTTGTTTGGCTTCTTTCACTCAATTTTTGGAGCACGTGACATTAGTTTGCTTGTTAGTACTGAGAAGAATCCTGTAGGTTTTTATATGCAATGTTTTTATTATAATTTAGTTCTAAGTATTTTGAAATTCCTTTGTTATTTCTTCTTTGATTCAGAGGTGACTTAAAATTGAGTTTCCTTTTTCTTACTATATAGAGGGCTAATTTATCTTTTTATTATAATTTTCTGACTTATTCATGTTTTGATGCCAGGAAATATAATCTACTTATGTAGATTAACTACTTTTTGTAATTTATTAAGACTCACTTTCTAGGTTAGAATATGATCAATTTTTAGAAATTGTATTCGTGTGCTTGGACAGAACGCCATGTTCTTTAGTGATGGAATACAGAATTCAATTTGGTTTGTTTGGTCCATTATATTAATTATATTGTTTAAATCTTCTGTACCTTAGCTGATTTTATTTCTCGTTGTTGACTACTTGACATATTAGTAGTTAGGAAAGTGTGGCTCAAACTACTTGCTCTTAATTTATTTTCTCAGAGCCACACTGCTTACGTCTTTCTCCACCTGGCATAGACCAGGTAACAATAGCCCTTCAGTTCCCCAGTAGCTTAGCTCAGGGTTTTTCCTCTATAATTTCTTGGATTTCAAATGTCTTAGTGCTGCAAAGTTGTTTTTAAAGACAGGTAGCTAAAGCCTGTGTTAATTAGTCAACTTTATTAAAGGAATTGAATCCCACATCACTATTTTTTTATACTGTTTATTCCAAAATCTTTTTTTTATTGGACGTAATCTACTTTTTTTTGTATGTGTAGATTCTTCTGAGATTTTTAATGTATTTTTCAAATAAAAATACTGCCCCTTTCCCCCCATATTTATACTCCTTTTTTCTTTTTCTTATACAGTATTTTTGTTGGCTAGGACTGCCTATAAAATGTTGAATTAAGTAGTAAGTACATACTACTTTTATTGTTCTTGGCTTATTGTTCTTTTTTATTGTTCTTGGCTTTTCAGATAAAGCTTCTAAAATTTTGTTGTTAATTATGTTTCTTTTAGTTTTTCTTAGGTAGTTTAAATTAAAGAATACTGACATCCCTTGCTTGCAGGGTTTTTTTTTTTTTTTTTTTTTTATATAATCATGAATGGAAACTGGATTTAATTGAATTAATCTTTGGTGTATATAAAAATACTTACTACTTTTTTGTCTTAAATCCATCAATGTTATGGTCTGTGATAATAGATTTTTATAATATTAAATCATCCTTGCTCTTCTAGACTAATTCATCTCAGTTATAATGGATTATTTTTTATTGGTATTGCTGGACTTGGTTTCCTTGTTCTTTTTTTTTTTTTGGAAGTTTTGCAGCTATGTTAATAGGTGAGATTTTCCTATTAAATCATTTTCCCGTACTGACCCAAATCCTGTTACCTTTAATGGTCTAGAAATTTATCTCTTTTGTATAGAATCTCCTAAGATTGGTGAAACTAAATAGGCATAAAAATAATAATAAAACTATGGAAAACCTTACAAAGGTATTCTGGGGAGAAATAATAAGAATAGAAGAAAATGATAAGTAAATTTAAATAATTGTATTAGCAATTAAAATTTTTAATGTTTATTTATTTTTGAGAGACAGACAGATAGAGTGCAAGCAGGGGAGGGGCAGAGAGAGAGGGAGAGAGAGAATCCAAAACAGGCTCCAGGCTCTGCACTGTCAGCACAGAGCCCAACGCTCTGCTTGAACCCATGAACTGTGAGATCATGACCTGAGCCAAAGTCAGCTGCTTAACCGACTGAGCCACCCAGGTGCCCCTGTATTAGCAATTTTAAAAGTAGTTTTTAAGTGTTCTGTTTATTCTTTTGGTTATCATAATGTTAGATATTATGTCTGTTTTGAGGTTGATTAAATGATTAGAGAAAATCTTATATTTCATATTTGTCTATATGTCCTCGTGACTTTTTAATTAAATGCTGAGAAGAAATCAATTAAATCTATGTAAGTTTGAATCAAAGCTTTAAAATGTGATATTATAAAAAAAACTTCAATCATGCAGAAAAGTTGGGAGATTAGTAAATGAATCCTCATTTACTTTTAGCTCAGATTTAATAATTATCAGTTAAGTTCATACATTGTGATGTGTTAGTTATATAACATTTTTATGCCTAACGTGTTTATTACTTAATGCATTTATATGATTAGTTAGAAGAATATTATACAAAGAACAAATAGTAAGTAATGAATATTACTCTTCACTTGGATAGTAATGACCCCTTAACAGGAGATACTACTCTAATCCCTATTCATAGATGAGGAAACTAAGATAGTTTAATTAATTTGCGGTTAAGTAATTTGCGCAGTGACGGAGTTGTAATCTGTGCTGGAGCCAGAATTTAAAGCAAGCTGTTGATTCCTGCACATGCATGGTTCCCTGCTACACCACATAGGAGTGAGAGATGGAGACCTCACAGAAGTAAGGTGATAAGGCAAGGGAGGAGTGTCATGATAAATGAAAAAAGAAGACACTTATTTCTAGAAGGGGTGGTAGGCAGAGTCAGTTACTATAGAGGGATCAGGTGAGATCAGTACTGAAAAACGCTTAGTGGGATTGTTCCCTTGGAAATCATTGTCAGCCTTGGGAAGATTATCTCAGTGCCAGGACAACAGAAACTACGTTCCAGATACTGCATTTTCTGCACTGCAATAAATTCAAGGGTAAATATAACTTAATATAAAAATCATATCTGATATAAGCTAAAGGTAAAATCACACTTTTTGCCTGCTTCAGACAAATATACAAGGTAAATCTGTGGAATTTACTTAAATTATTGGAAACCATCCCTGGAAAGTGGTAGAGAAAATATGAGTTATTGTAGCCCATCCTCTATGGTGGAGAGCTGTCTAAATGAAGAAAATTAGAGCAAGTGAAGAGGTCTGTCTAAGAAGTAGTTGCTGTCAAAAATGATTTTTTTTTTCATTTCAGTATTTGAAGGAAGTCTTTATTTAAAAATTCAATCTTAAAGATCATTTTTATTCACTTAAGATTTTGTTTTCATTTCAATCCACAAATTCAGTCAGCACCATGTGTTTGGGTACTATAGAGAATACAAGGATATTTAAATTTTGAAGATCTATTTAACTTATAATAAAAAGCCTATTTAAAATTTACATCATGTTTTGCTGATTCAGGGCAAAATGGCTATTTCTTGACAATGATGTAAAAGTAAAATGATCCAATTTAACAAGGCCATTCTAATCTCTTTGCATTTAATTATTGCGATTTCCCAGCAGTGTAAAAGAAATGTGTCTTGTATTTGATAGCAGAAAAAGAAAAATTTTTGTTCTCATATTTTCTGTTCTTGTTTTAAGGTGGTCTGGTGTTAATAAAGAGCATGATGTATGCCTCTATCTGTCCCTTTTCATTCAATTCACCAGTCAACATCCCTGCATGTAACTGTCCTGAGAAGGAATAAAATGGTACAAACGATTCCCCTAGTAGGTTCTAGTAAATGGTTCAACAAAACCCTTCATCAAATAGTGTGTTAGAACCTGGGTGTGTTGTCCCTAGTAGTGGTTAGTACGCGTAACTCTAGTTATATTAATATAATGCAAAAAGGCCCAACTGTACACACAATAATAGTAACAACAACAACAACTCCTTGTTGATAGCTTCAGGTTTGGGATTCTACTGAGAATTTGATGAAGAATATTCTTATGAAAAAACTAAAAATTTTGTTACAGTTGATACCATTTTTGGATTTTCTATTTTGAGATATTTTTGGGGGGAGGGGAGTTTTCCTTGTTTATTTACCCCATTGAGGATTTAATCCTAACATCACAATGGGAAAAATTTTTGAAGGTATTCATCATTTCTTTTCAGAAACTTGAGTTTATTTGGTTGTTTTAGTCAAAAGCAATCCTAACTAATAAAATACACTGGGGAGTCATGTCTCTCTTCTACATGTTTAAACATTTTTTTTAACATTTATTCATTTTTGAGAGTGAGAGAGACGGAGTGTGAGTGGAGGAGGGGCAGAGAGAGTGAGAGATACAGAATCAGAAGCAGGCTGCAGGCTCTGAGCTGTCAGCACAGAGCCCGACGCGGGGCCTGAGCTCACAAACCACGAGATCATGACCTGAGCTGAAGTCTGATGCTCAACCGACTGAGCCACCCAAGTGCCCCCATATGTCTCTCTTCTATATCACAATGCTATTCAAATAGTATTTGAATAACAAACTAGTGTTGATTAAGCCCTGGCACTGTTACTCTCAAGATAGGTAGATACTCCCAACATAAGTCAGAAATAGAGAGTAAGAATATAGAAACTTCTCTAGCAATTTGACATTTTCAACCCATCCAATCTGGGAGACCCAACTCATCAACTGTATTTTAGAACTTGCATGTTGAGCAGACAGCTCAAACACTTACCACTAGTACCAGCAGATGTGTGGGATCAATGATTAAGAGAGAATTTCTAAAGCAGTCTCCAACTTCTTGAAATCTCAAAAAAATATGACTAACTGTAGTCAATCCTGTGAAGTATATCACAAGATGGCTAAGAGCTCTAGGTCAGTATGCTTAACACATGCAAACAAAGATCAGTTTGCTTTCAGTTTCCCTTCAGTTATTTTTCTTCTTAAGTGGCCTGTATTTTTTCCTTTCTATTAATTTGGAATTAAATTTTTAAAATGAATTTATCTTAGAGTATGACTGACTCAAATTTGTGTTTCTAAACTCTATTTCTGAAATATGTGATGTTTTATGAATGATGGGTTTCTTTTTGTCTTAAAGACTGCCTTTAGTGGGGTTCCTGGGTGGCTCAGTCTGTTGTGTGTCCTACTTTGGCTCAGGTCATAATCTCATGGTTCGTGGGTTTGAGTCTGGCCTAGAGCCTGCTTTGGATTCTGTGTGTCTCTCTCTGCTCCTCCCCTGCTCATGCTCTGTCTCTCTCTCTCTCAAAAAGAAAATAAACATTAAAAAAATTAAAAAAAGAGAATTTGTCTTAGTGTAATTAAACATCTTCATATTTTTACATGACTCACAATAGATACTTGCCAAATATAATACCAACATAGTGAATTTCCAACATTTGTTGCTACATTTATCTAATTGTTTTGAATATCCCTATGTCTTTATTATTGTTGTTCAGTGCTTGTGTGCACTTTATCACGCATCATTAATAATTGTTTGTAGCTATTTTATGGAGTTCCTTTTAAGGTGGAAGTATCCAATGTGGAGACAATGTGCTGTTGTTAACTTTAAAAAATTAAACTCCTAAGTATATTAGTCCTGTTTAGGAATAACTTGTATTTTAAAGTTAGGGCCACTCTAAATGACATCCCTATATATAGCCCCGTATGGCTGCTGACTTAAAAATACATTTGTAGCGTGCCTGAGTGGCTCAGTCTGTTAAGGATCTGACTCTTGGTTTTGGCTCAGGTCATGATCTCATGGTTTATGAGATGGAGTCCCACTTGGGGCTCTGCACTGACAGCATGGAGCCTGCTTGCAATTCTCTCTGTCCCTCTCTCTATGCCCTTTCCCCTGCTCACACTCTCTCTTTCTCTCTCAAAATAAATAAATAAACTTAAAAATACATTTGATTTACACTCTAATGGATATAGATTCTTAGAAGCAGAACTTGCTACAACCAATAGCAATAGGTAATAATGTTGTGTGTTTATAATCCATTTTGTGCTGGATATTTTCCCATTGCTCTTCCAGATCCACTTTCTACCCTTCTTCACTCTGCCTTACACCTTCTCTGGCTTCTAGTTTGGCTTAGCTAATGGGAAGCACAGGTGGGTGATTGGAGTGGAGGACAGGACAGTGAGATCAAAGTTCCTATTCTCCAGGATCCCTCTTAGCAGGCAGCCTCAGATTGGTTGCATGTCTAGACCAAAGGCCAATGTTTTCTATTAAGCACCACTCTCCAAAGCTATTCTTTCTGGGTCCCTCTTCTTCTCAGTTCTGACAGTGGTGTGTCACCCCCTTCTTCAGACCCCGAGAATGGCACCATCTTGGGTTTTATTTTATTTATGTTTTTTATTTCAATAACTCTACATATGTCTTTTGAGTCTCTTTATTCATTTACTCCATTTGAGTCTGCCATCTGCTTCCTGCCAGAACCTTGACTAATATAATGATCAGTTTTAAAAATTAGCTAGCTTAAAAATGAAGTGCAAAACAATTCAATGTAAAACTTGACTACCTATTTCATTACTTCATTTGCTATTTAAATGCTCTACCAAACAAAAATAGTATGTTCTAATTTGGGTCATACACTCATAAAATGTATTCAGATGTACTTAAAAAGGAAAATACATCTGGATTTGAGAGCAAGCAGGGAAAACATAATCTAAATGCTAAAAAAAAGACAGAGGACAGAAAAATTTGCAAGTAATTTTAAGAAATAGAAAGCATAGTGATCTAATAATGATCACAAGCCTGTACAGAAAGCTTCCTATATGCCATGCTCAATTCTAAGCAATCTACATTTATGCACCTGTTTATTTCCTACAGCAACCCTGTAAGGAGGTAGTATTCCCATTGTACAAGTGCAGAAACTGAGGCACAGAGCAGTAAAGTAAATCAGTTTGATTTTATCCTCTGAACTATGATGCCATGATCTTCCAATGGTTTTGCTGACAAAACAGCTGAAGTATAATGAAAGCTAAATATTATATGAAAGAATAAGTTTTAAATAGTAACATAATAGAAAGCACATGGGTTTTCAATTCAAAGTTGGGTTTGATTCCTGGGTCTGACATTTTAAATTAAATTTAAATTCTTCCTTAATGTAATTTCTTTCTTCAGCCTGATTTTCCTTCTTACCACCCTTTTCCCCACAAATCATGAATTTGCATGTAATGTATTATTTGGTACTGTGAGTGCATTTGTATTTTAATACAAAGTTTAATATTTCTGTTTAGGTTTATGATCTGTGACTATGCCTGTCAACAAATCACCCATGATTAGTAAATTAGCAGTGATATCTTCCTCTTATCATGAAAAACTCTTGACGTTGAATTTTCAAAATTTAAGGAAAAGAAGGAGTAATAAATCAAAGTAAGTTTGAAAAAGTTTTCATGTTATTAAACTAGCAGACCCATATGCTTTGTAGAATTTAGAAAGTACAAATTGTTATGAATAATTTTTTAAAAATCACCTATAATTCTATAACTAAGGATAAAAATATTAAGGTTTACTATTTTGTAAATAAATGGATTCATAATTTGCAATGATCATATATTTCTAAAATTTTGAATTGTATACTTTTTGTTTAAAATCAGCATTTTTCCTATAAACATATATGTCTGCTAAGTTGCCATAATAATCTATGAAGTGCAAAAGAGAAAGTATTTAATAACTACTATATTGTGAAGCACTTCAGTTATTTCTGTGTCCTTTGCTATTTCAAATTAAGCCAAGAGAAAATTTATTTCTGCATTTCAAGTTATTTCCTTGGGGTAAAGTTTCTAAAATGAAGTCATTAGATCAAAGTTTGTTGATAATTTAAAAATTGTGTGTGATTTTAAGAAAATTTTAAAAACTTGAAAGTAAAGAGAATTATAGAATACATAATAAAACTTGCATGGTGACATATGGTTACATTTGTTTCAAATACCTTTCTTTAATAAAGAATAGATCAACAAACAGATAAACTTGAAAATCTTTGACCACGTGCCCTCCCAACTAAAATAATTATGCTAGATATCATTTCAGTTCATTTTTTGATTTTAATATACATGAATATAAAGTTGCATTTTCCAGATAAATAAAAATGTAATTATACTTAACTCATGTATCTCTGGTTGGTTTCTTAAGTCAGTGTTATGTTTTTAATTCAATCCGTACTGATAATTGTTTTAGTATTGATAATTATTTCTTCATTCCTTTTTTCCCCTCAGCAGATTAATGTCCTTCTACTCATAGCTTCTATTATTGCTATTGAGAAGTTAGGTGAAATTTGGTGCTATTTCTTTCGTATTAATCTGTGTTCCTCCACTTATATGCTTTCAAAATTTTCTTGTCTTCCACTTTATGCAGTTTACTATGGTGTGTCAGAATGTAATTTTAAACAATTATTCTGCTTGGATGTCTCAAACCTTTTAAATCTGTGGACTGTATCATAATTCTTAAAAAATTATCTGATATTGTTTCTTTAGAAATTACCTTGACAACTCATTTTCTCTTTTCTCTCCTTCTGGGAATCTTGACTACATGTATATTAGACCATCTCATTGTATATTTCACCTTTCACTCTTTAGTCTGTATTTTCCTTTTTTTGGTCTCTTTTTACTGTAGTGTTTGGAACAGTTTATTCTGATATGTGATCTGTTTTCCACGTGACTACTTCTCTTGTTACCATATTTACCAATTGAGTTTTAAAATCTGCCTGGAGTATAAATCTGCATTGAGACTGATCTCAGCAGCCTGCGCGCGCGCGCACACACATACACACGCACACACACACACACACACACACACACTTTTTTTTTTCCTTTCTCTTTCTTTCTCTGCTGAGCACCAAGGCAGCTTCTTTACATATCCCTGGAGTTGAGAGAGAAAGGATTGGGATTAGTTCTGATTGCTTTTACCTCAGGTATTTAGTTAGACAATGTGAAGGGAGTCCAAGTTTTCTGTACCTTGGAAGCTCTGGGTTTTTCGTACTGCACAGTCACTTAGAAAACATACTTGGTCTTCTCTCCATGACCCCTTGTACCAAGGGAAACCAGATTCTGTTCCTGGCACAAACTGAGATGAAGCAGAGAACTGTCTTGTATGAAGGGACATCACTTTTGTTTTCCTTCTTAGGTGTTACATGAATTGTCATATGCCTCATATTGTATTTGTTTCACTTATTCTTCCTTAGAAACATGAATTTTTGCAGGCCTAGTGTGGATTCTGTTAGAGACACATTTAGGGCTGCTTGTAAATCTTTCAAATGAGGTACTGAAGTCTATTCTGGACCACAGAGAAAAATCACACAATCTTACAATGGATTACTGGTTCAGAGTATTACTATTTTGTCACAGTTTTCTTTTATAACTAAGATTATTTTATTGTGTATAGTCTGTTTTGCTTTTTCTACTTCATCTCAGAGATGGTGAAGACCAGAAGATTTTGAAGACTTACACCAAATATATACATTTATTTTAGGTGACTGGAAAGAATTAAAGTGAATGTAAGTCTTACATAAGGAAGATTTAGTCAAGCTATTAGATTATTTTACATGTTTTTCATAGAAATATTTTTTATATCTGGAAGGCCAGAGTCTTCAGTTTCCTAAAATGTTAATAAGCCCCCAATTTTTTCTTTTTATTAATGTTTCTGACACTTTTATAGATAGTAAAATGTGCTCTACAAATACATGCTCTAAATATTTAAAAATACTATACATGTACCTATCTATATAATATTTCTGATTTAAAAAAAAATTTTTTAATGTTTTATTTATTTTTGAGACAGGGAGAGACAGAGCATGAACAGGGGAGGGTCAGAGAGAGGGAGACACAGAATCTGAAACAGGCTCCAGGCTCTGAGCTATCAGCACAGAGCCCGACGCGGGACTCGAACTCACGGACCGCAAGATCATGACCTGAGCCGAAGTCGGCCGCCCAACCGACTGAGCCACCCAGGCGCCCCTAATATTTCTGATTTTTATAAGTATACATTCATAATACAATTTAGCTTTATAATATGGGCTCTCAATATGTGTTGTCAGCAGCAAGAAGAAACTTTTCTAGACTTCACATTTATATTCTGATCATTTGTTTATTTTGTCTATAGGCTTTGTTTTTCATTTATCTGAATTATTATAAGCCTTTAAGTAAAATTCTAAATTTTAATTAGGCCTGTTAATTTTATCCTGAGACCTATATATTGTAGAATTTGAGGATGACTATAGATGATTTAGCCAAAAATATGGTGACAGGATCTGGATGGCCATAAAGAGCATGAACCCATGTAATTATGTATTAAATGTAGTTTTTTTTAGAATGTATTACCCCTATTCTTCACAGAGCTAGAACAAATAATCCTAAATTTGTATGGAACCAGAAATGACCCCAAGCCAAAGCAATCTTGAAAAAGAAAACCAAAGCAGGGGCATCACAATCCCAGACTTCAAGCTATACTACAAAGCTGTAATCGTCAAGACAGTATGGTACTGGCACAAGAACAGGCACTCAGGTCAATGGAACAGAATAGAGAACCCAGAAATGGACCCACAATCGTATGGCCAACTAATCTTTGACAAAGCAGGAAAGAATATCCAATGGAATAAAGACAGTCTCTTCAGCAAGTGGTGCTGGGAAAACTGGACAGCAACATGCAGAAGAACGAACTTGGACCACTTTCTTACACCATACACAAAAATAAACTCAAAATGGATGAAAGACCTCAATGTAAGACAGGAAGCCATCAAAATCCTCAAGGAGAAAGCAGGCAAAAACCTCTTTGATCTTGCCCGCAACAACTTCTTACTCAACACGTCTCCGGAGGCAAGGGAAACAAAAGCAAAAATGAACTACTGGGACCTCATCAAAATAGGAAACTTCTGCACTGCGAAGGAAACAATCAGCAAAACTAAAAGGCAACCGACAGAATGGGAGAAGATATTTGCAAATGACATATCATATAAAGGGTTAGTATTCAAAATCTATAAAGAACTGCTCAGACTCAACACCCAAAAAACAAATAATCCAGTGAAGAAATGGGCAAAAGACATGAATAGACACTTCTCCAAAGAAGACATCCAGATGGCCAACCGACACATGAAAGAATGCTCAACATCACTCATCATCAGGGAAATACAAATCAAAACCACAATGAGATACCACCTTACACCTGTCAGAGTGGCTAACATTAACAACTCAGGCAACAACAGATGTTGGTGAGGATGAGGAGAAAGAGGATCTCTTTTGCATTATTGGTGGGAATACAATGTGGTGTAGCCACTCTGGAAAACAGTATGGAGGTTCCTCAAAACATTAAAACTAGAACTACCCTACGACCCAGCAATTGTACCACTAGGTATTTATCCAAGTGATACAAGTGTGCTGTTTTGAAGGGACACATGCACCCCTATGTTTATAGCAGCACTATCAATAATAGCCAAAGTATGGAAAGAGCCCAAATGTCTATCAATGGATGAATAGATAAAGAAGCTGTGGTGTGTGTGTGTGTGTATATATATATATATATATATATATATATATATATATATATATATGTAATAGAGTATTACTCGGCAATCAAAAAGAATGAAATCTTGACAGTTGCAACTACATGGATGGAACTGGAGGGTATTATGCTAAGTGAAATTAGTCAGAGAAAGACAAATATCATATGACTTCACTCATATGAGGACGTTAAGAGACAAAACAGATGAACATAAGGGAAGAGCAACAAAAATAATATAAAAACAGGGAGTGGATCAAAACATAAGAGACTCTTAACTATGGAGAAAAAACAGGTTATTGGAGGGGTTGTGGGAGGGGGGATGTGCTAAATGGGTAAGAGGCATTAAGGAATCTACTCCTGAAATCATTGTTTCACTATATGCTAACTAATTTGGATGTAAATTAAAAAAAAAAAAAAAGAATGTATTACCCCAAATGAGAGGTCAGTAGCTACTGATGAGGATGTCTGTAGAGGGTACAAAAAGTCTTGCAAAATCTTAGAAACCACAGACCTCTTATACTTAGGCTTATACCACTGTCTTAGCCCAAGTCACTAGAAGGTAGAATATGAGAAGAGGATTAGAATTCTAATACTTTATGTAAGGTATGCAAGGTCAATTCACTAAAGGTGGAAAAAAAAGGAAAATGAGACAGGAAACCTTGATGCATTACCCTCTGGAGCACTAAATCGCATCTTGCCATAATGAGACACAGGACAGACGTGTCCATATTTGGCATATGGGACTTTTTAAGACAGCTTTCAAGGAGAAGCCACATCTCACAATAGTCCACAGAATGGAGAAATGAGTAGGGTTATTCATATCATTTGTTCCTTTTTGTCTAGCATTTTCCTTCATCAAGATTCACCCCATAGGTGCTTACTTACCATACTTCCAGCTTGTGTCACCCAGAAGGTGGCTACTCCAAATGTAGAAGAGGAGAGGCAGCTCAGTGTTTGGCCATGGAGATCATGCAGGCAGAAGTCAAGTGAATCCGAGACTCTGCACAATATTTATGGCCAAAACAGGCACTAATCATGGAGACCTTATAAGCTTTGTGTGCTTGAATTTTGCGGAATGTTTTCAGACATCAGAATTTTCTTATCCCTAAACTCAACTCAGTATCAGTGTTTCACTAGTGACACTACTGTCTTAAAGATTTCCACTCACTTTCTAAATATTAACTCTAGTGGTCTCTTTGTCCTTAGTTTTGATCTTTGTCCTTAGTTTTGATTCCCTGCAGATGTATGTTTGGTCATCGTCTTATTCTACATTCTGTTCTTTGCTGTCTCAGTCTAGAATTGCTTGTTTGCATGGAACAGACACAACATCAAATTAACTTAGGCAAAAGGAAAATGTAAGGGAAGGATACAGGGTTGTCTGGTGGAACCTGAGAGCAGAAGGCATAGCCAGGCGTCATTCATTCATTCATTCATTCAGTACTCATTATGTTCTCTAATTGATACAAGAGATAAAATGGTCAACTTGACAGATGTAGTCTGCATCTATACTAGACTAGAAACATGAAAAAGATAGCGGCTCTGGCTATACATTAGTAAATAATCTAACAAACATTGATTGGGTGCTCCAATGGTGACCAAGTAGCTTTCTGTTTTGGGGTGCTTTGTTGTCTTGAATGGCCTCTCAGCAAAAGCCACCTCTTGGCTCTACAAGACTCTAACATTTCTGTTCCACTCTAACATCAACTAATTAAAGTATCAGGTAATTATTTAAAATCCCTGTAGAGAGGATTAGAGTGGCCTAACTTGATTCAGACAGGTGATGTGACCCAATCAGCTACAGTCAGGGAGGTAGGATCATATGATACTAATATAGAAGCTGGACTTACTGATTCAGTAGGGACTATAAGTAATGGACAATTCTCAGAGAAGGAATTTATACCCCAAATTATACACATATTTGAATTCCATTGTAGTGTTCCCCTGAATCTCTTTTTATTATATTCACTGTCTCTTCTTTTCTTCTTGCCTCTAACTATGGAATTTGTCCAAAGATCTCCCTTGACTCTTTTTTTTTTCCTCAGTACTCTTCCTCTTGAAATTTTGTGGCTTTGAATATCAGTGATAGTAGTTGAATCTGAAATCTTCATTTCCATATCCTAACCACTTCCTAATACCTGCCTCACAAGTCTGGATCATAGACCTCTCCACTTGGATGCCTCACAGGTAAATCATAATCAGTTGTCCAGAACAGCACAGATCATCTACCCTTATTCCTCCATCTTATTGTCCTAATGTCAGCTCTCTACTACTGATTGTGCAGGCTCAAAGCCTTGAGATTATCTTACCTCCACTCTCACAATTCTTCTCACATCCTGTTAGTCATCAAGCCCTATTGGTTTAGCTTCCACCTAATCTTTCATATTCATTTACTCTTCCTCATTTGTATTGCCCAAACTGTAGTTCAGACCTTTTTTACTTCTTACCTACATTGTTGAAATAGTTGCTGAGTGGCTTCCCAACAGTGACTCCTCATTTAAAACTATTCAACATATGACTTTGAGTTTAGACATCCTAAAGTACAGTGTAATCTCATAATTCTTCTGCACAACAGTTCCTTTTTATTTATTAAATAAAACTTAAAAACCTGTGCATAACGTAGAATTAGTGCCCACTGCAACTAAGAATATCATAAATAGCAATGCCATTTAAATAAAAATAAAATTTATTTCTCTGAATGTAGTCAGTCCAGAGCTGGTATGGTGATCTGGAACCTAGGTTCCATCCGTCTGCTCTGCCGCACATGGCTTACACATAAGGCAATCTCATGGGTTTATCGTGGCTGCTGAAGCTCCACTTATCACAGTCATGCTTCATGCAGCAGGATAAAGGGCAGAAGGGTCTGTTCCCCCTTTTTAGTAAACTTCCCAGAACTACTATCTGAATTTTACTTACATTTTACTGGCTGAAACATAGACATACAGGCATATCTAACTGCAAGAAAGAATCTTTTTGTAAGAAAATGAGAACAGACACCAATGTAGGAAGCTATAAATCTCTGCCACAGACCACCTTTCAATGCCATTTATGTTTGTCCTCAACCCAGAATTTCCATCTTCATTTCCTACCTTGATTTTAAGCATTCTGTCTGTTTATGCTGGGTTAAATTCTTTATTTTTTCTCTTTGTTCCCATTTGCAATAGTTAGGGTAAATTGGAAACAATTATAGAAAGAGGCCACTAATTTCAGTGGCTTATGTAAGATAGAAATGTATTTATCTGACATAAAAAGTCAGTGGGTCTAGGCTGACAGGACAGCCCTGCTTTTAGTGAGAAAACTCAGGACCCTCATTATCTCACAGGGTGTTGTACTCATCTGCCTAATCAAAGCTGATTCAGCGCTATATTTGTGTTCCAGTCCACAAGAGGGAAAAAAGGTATAATTCTAGAGAAAATGGTGTGCCTTCAAGTTAGAGGTGACCTGAAATTTGCATATATTACATTTGCTCACATCCCATTAGCTTGGCCATATGCCCACATCTAGCTGCCAGAAAGACTGGGAAATATAGAGTAGCTAGGTGATCATGTGCCAAAGAAAAGTCAGATAAAGAATTTTGAAAGGACAGCTGCTATTCTGTCACATTCCAGTTCCTTTGTATTCATGTTACAGCTTAAGTGCCATTTCTGCAAAGAAGCTTTTTCTGGATCTTTAACCCAAAACAGTAATGCTTATAACTAACAGTTATCCAGCACTTGATATATACTGGGAACCAGACTGCAATGATACTTTTCAAAATTCTACAAGATGTTGTCCTCATTTCCACAGGTGAAAAATGATAGTTCACACAGATTAAGTGATTAAACCAAGATTACAGGACTAGGAATTTATTTCTACTTCTAAACTCTCACATGATTTCATTTCCTTTTTTTTTTTAATGTTTATTTTTGAGAGGGGGGGAAGAGAGAGAGAGGGAGGGAGAGAATGCGAGCAGGGGAGGGGCAAAGAGACGGGGGGGTGGGGAACAGAGGATCCGAAGCAGTCTCTGCACTGACAGCAGAGAGCCTGATGCAGGGCTCAAACTCACGAACTGTGAGATCATGAGCCAAAGTTGGATGCTTAACCGACTGAGCCACCCAGGTGCCCCTCCTTTATTTATTTATTTTCTTAGTACATCTTTTTGTTGCATCTCACTTCTTTCCCACATTGGGAACTCTCTGAGGCCAAGTCTGATTCCTCTTCTAGCCCTCTCTGTATATAGCAAAATACTTTGTATGTAGGAGACTTCCCTTAAATATTTGCTGAACAAATGAATTGTCAGCTAAAATAATTCTGAATTCACAGGTAACATAAATAGTTTAGGTAGGGTATTCATGCCAAGTATATTTTCTGTATATGTAAAATTAGAATGATCTTTATTTACTTCCTTTTCCATACGACTGCACTTATATACTTATAATAGATTACATTTATCTTTGAAGAAATTAGAATGTGGGAAGAAGTTGGAGTGTGGGAAGCTAAAGCATATTTTCTTTTCAAATGCCTATATTTACTCTTTTCTTTTTTAAATTTATTTACTTAAATTTCAGTTGTTAACATACAATATAGTGTTGGTTTCAAGTATAGAACCCAGTGATTCATCACTTACGTATACTATGGGGATAGATAAATTAGAATAGTGTGTACCTGTTAAATATCAGGCCATGTACAAGGATTAAAAAAAAATTTTTTTTTAACGTTTATTTATTTTTGAGACAGAGACAGAGCATGAACGGGGGAGGGGCAGAGAGAGAGAGGGAGACACAGAATCGGAAGCAGGCTCCAGGCTCTGAGCCATCAGCCCAGAGCCCGACGCGGGGCTCGAACTCACGGACCGTGAGATCGTGACCTGAGCTGAAGTCGGAGGCTTAACCGACTGAGCCATCCAGGCGCCCCATGGATTTTTTAAAATTATGGCATCAGGGGCGCCTGGATTGCTCAGTCACTTAAGCATCTGACTTTGGCTTAGGTCGTGATCTCATGGTTTGTGAGTTCGAGCCCCACGTTGGGCTCTGTGCTGACAGCTCAGAGCCTGGAGCCTGCTTCAGATTCTGTGTCTCCTTCTCTCTCAGCCCCTCCCCCATTTGTGCTGTGTCTCTCTCTGTCTCTCAAATAAAAATATAAAAAAATTAAAAAAAATAAAATTATGGCATCAGTTTGGGTGGACAAAATTATACAGGAAGTAATGGGAGATGTCAATCAATAAAGGAATTGTTGCATTTGTGTATATCCATATTACTGCATATTGGCATCATTTGAACTTGAGCCATGTCTAATAAATTTAATGAAGAAAGAATGCTACAGTGCTATATACATGATTCCATTTATTTAAATATAATTATTTATAGGTCTGTTTATGTTTGTGAACATTGAGAAAGGTATGCAAGGATACGCGCTAAACCATTGATCTTGGCTATTTCTGATGGGTATGACCGGAGGCAGTAATGTTGGGAGTCTAAGTGTGTTAACTTTTTCTTATGCATCCCTTCGTGTTTGGTTTGTTATGAAAAGCACTGTTATGTTCATATTTTAAAAAAGATAATTTCTAATGAAATTTATAAAAGATTAACTGCATAAAGGGGAAACCTTCTTGAAATTCCCATAGCATTTAGTACACATGTGAAGATTAGAGCTATTTTGGAGTCTTCATGTGGATCAAAGATATGTCATCCTAGGTGACTATTGAGAAAGAGTTTTCAGCCAACCTTCACTGTATTTATCTAAGCAGATTGTCTCCAAGATGGAGAGTGAAATAGAGAACACAAAATCAAGAATGGAGTTACTCATTTCAGAATGCCAATGCTACCAGAGTGCTAAACCTGAACTCTTCCTCTATTTTACTGTAAGCTCCTTGAAGGCAGGGCTTTTTATTCCATCATTGTATCCCCACTTCCAAGATTAACAGGAGATGGTCACTAAATGCCTACTGAATGAATGACCGAATAAATGCACATTTTAGGATGGCAGTTAAAGAGTTGGTTATTTCATTAATTGTTCTTCACTGGGATATCTATATTTGGTTCTGGTTTATAGGACACCATGCCATTACCTCTCCTCATCCTGTGATCATAAGGCACTGTCTTTACTTTTACATATGTCTGTCTCCTGAAAAGGGCTGTGACCACAAAGCAACTATTTCACGAAATTCTGAACATGGTAGTTCTTGAAAAATGTGGGTTTTTTTTCTTCCAGATCACTCCTTCTAATGGCATGACTCCAACAGTTATTTGGTCACACAAATAAAGAACTCATTGATTCTATCAGCTATTCATCATTCCTCTGATATCACTTTTGATCCCATGCTCATCTTAAATCTTATGGTATATCATTATAATCACTCTCCTCATTCTTTTGCATACACCCTCAACTTATTTTTCCCACTTCTCTTTGAAATGCTCATCTATTCTCTATGCACTCCCACAGGGGTTCCTTTTCATTGGCAAGACCTTAAATACCATATGTATATTTAATGACTCAGTAATGACTCCAAAATTGATGTATCTCGCCTGAACTTTTCACCTGAAATTTGAACTCCTATGTCTGATTGCCTGTTCCATGTCCCCGCCTGGATGGCTATGGCCATCTCGAACATGATATGTCCAGTATTGAATTTATTCTCTGCCCTCACCCCAAACCTGCTTCTCCAGCAATCTTCCCCATCTCAGAAAATTGCAGTTCCATCCTTCCAGTTATTCAGTTCAATCATGAATTCTTTTTTTTCTCTCATGCCTAATTTCTAATTCTTCAGGCAGTCTTGCTGGAACTAATGTCAAAATATACCCATCATCCAAACTTTTCTCTTTACCGATATTGCTCTAATCTGATCCAAGCCACTGTTATCTCTCACCTAAGTATGCATGTGCCTCCTCCCTGGCTACCTCCCACCTTTCCACACTCCAGCTCTCAATATGACATTGGAATGATCCTATTAAAACTTAAGTTAAATCATGCCACTCCTCTAATCAAAACCCTGCAATAACTTCCCATCTCATCCAGAGTTAATCTGGCTACTTGTCACCTCTCTGACCTTACCACATACATCTTTCTTCCCTCGCTCATTTTACCGCAGTTGGACTGATTCTACTTGCATGGAGGGAATAAAGGTTTAGCTTAAATTGAACCTACACTGATATACATGAAGAGATAAATTAGTCTTCAACATAACTGGAGCTGTGCTGAGTTTTACCTATGAAGAAGGCATATATCAACAAGACTTCTGGCAACCATTTCAGAAACTTTTTTTTTTCAGAGACTACAAAATTCTTTGACATTATGAGAATTCTGTTTCTCAATCTAAGATCATGATTAGATCAGTCTAGGAGGTCTGTACACATATTTTCTTTTTATTTCACTGATTTCTATATGTGTGTATGAAACATTTTTATTAAGGTAAAGTACTTTTTTAAAAGAAAAGTGTTACACCCAGTCCCTGGTAGTCCCAAATTAAAATTTGGAACTGTTAGCTATAATTATTGATTTGTTTGGTTTAGGCCATCATTTTCAATCACAAAAGAATTCATCTTGAGATTCAACGAAACAAAAAATCCAAAAGAGAAGGAAGAATTGTTGGACCTAGCTAGAAAAAATATCCTCAGATGTAAGGTAATAGTACACTCTTTGATTACTTAATATATGGACTTTCTGTTCTAGTTGGTGGGTGGCTACATGTTCCAAAATACTGAAAGGAAAAATAAGAAATACTTTTTTAAAGTTATAAGTAAGCATAGTTAAAGATACTAATGCAAAATAAAGTTAAAGCTTATAGCCAAATAATTCAATGTCAAATGGATTTTTAGGTGGAGATTATCCATAAGTTAAAGGGAAATGTAGCTGTTGACACTTGACCAAGGGCTCGCCACAAAGTATGAAAGTCTGGAGAATAAATTTTTGATTATGAAAATTCCACTTTTTTCTAAAAAAAAGGTTGACTGAGATATGAAGTGTCCCAAAGAAGAAAGGAAGATTTCCTAAACCTTCACTATACATGCCCGCAATACTCTATTCTTTCTGTGTAACAAACTATTCAGAATACTCTATTCTTTCTGTGTAACAAATTATTCACCTAACTTGTAGAAAAGAGATTCTTTAAGAGTGTGCCATTAATTTCCAGATTTTTAAACACATATCAAAACAGAACAAGAAGTGAAATAAGTCTTTGTTTTACTTTTCTTACATTAGATCCAGTTTGTTTGGAAGAAACTAATATACCTATGATTTTGCTTTAATACAAAAAAAAAATCATGCAATAAAAGTTGCACAAAATTGAAGCATAAATTAAGCCATCTTTTTTGTTGTGGTGGTGGTTGTTATTTCCCATAGAAATAACTAATAACATAACTCAGAATATTAGCAAACGTTCCTTACATTTTAGCATTAATAACAATTTACAGAAAATGTCAAAAAATAAAAATAAGAAAAGCAAAACAAAAAGTTTTATACATCTCTGGTTGTAGAGCATAGCCTCCTAGAGTGACCTTCAGAGTATAATTAAATAAACACATAAATTTGTAAGAAGCTGTACATTTTGGTTTGCCTTTTTTCATGCTTTCCCATAACAGAGAAAATTGGGTCTCAAAACCTTGGGCTCTGGGAAGCATGTTCATCTTCCTACTGCATGGACGGAAGTAATATATCTGGCTCAATGCAAAGGAGAAATCCAAGATGGTATGTGCTCTAACTAAGCTCTTTTTAGTTACCTCAAGTGTTTTCTAGATTAGCAGAGAAGGTATAATTTGTGAACTTTAACATTTGAAAACTATGCAGGAGCCAAGGAAAATTTGCCTTTCTGTATCAAAATATCTGGTAATGTTTCATTAGGAAAGCTCCTTTTGTAATTTTGAATTCATGAATTTGTTCAACATTTTAATTACAAAAGTGTTTTAGAAACTTTTGCTCTGGCTAATTAAAAAGTAATATAAAATGTCATTTAGTGATTTTGAGTTACAATAGGCACTATACTTTAGAGAAACTTGTTTTGGACTTTTATAGTTCTTACTCATAAGACGTTAGCCAAATGGTTGTTTGTTTTTCACTTATTTTAAACAGCCATTTTACTCATTACCTTTTCATTTATCACTTCTCATTTATATGTCTCCTTTTAAGCCATCCTCCAACCAATCTAAAAAAGAAATTAAAAAACACTATTTTTAAGGAGGTAAAATTCCTCCTATCGTTATCCTAAATTTTATGTGTATGCCTTTTACAATGAGTTTTAAAATGTTAACCATATGAGGTCAGAGAGTATTTTCCTATGTAAATTGGGTTTTGTAGTGCTATCTGGGACTTTTCAAGCAACAGGAAGAGTAAGAACAATTTTGTATTTAACCTACCTATATGGCACTTCATCACAGTGCTATCCACAGCCTGACCTATACTAAATTTTTAAATGATATTGAAGTAAACAACCCTAGCTTATCAGCAACCAGCAGCTGCTTGCTTTTCTTTGTCCATTAAACCTGTTTTGTTCAGGTATCCTTCAGTCACGTGATTCAGAAGACTGGCGCTTCCCAGCCTGGGCATCCGGGGGAAGTCATAGTTGATCTAAACTAATCATGGCCATTCTCTTTTGCTTCCAAGTGATTATATGACCTGATTAGGAGTGGTCACGTGACCTGGTCCTGACCAGAGATATAAAAAATAGGTCTATTTGGAGTACTTTTTGTTGAATTGCTTTTGAAAAAATATGCCTGGGGAGAAAGCACTTCTTCCTTTCTTATACCTTTTGATTCCTCTCTAAATGAGTTGGTAAGAAAATAATGCATGGAGCTTGTGTGGTCATCACAGTCAGCATGTATATCAGAGAAACTGGAAGGTGAAAGAAAAATACATACCCAGGGCAGTTAGATGAGCCAGCCCTACAGTATTTCCAACTACGATCTTGGGAAATAATGAACATATTTATTTTGAAGACATGTCTTTATATTTCCTGTTACACGCAGTCAAAAGCTTTTTCACTCATCAAGATATTGAACTCCAAATAAAAAACCTAAGTATGAATTTGTCTTACCAGCTCCACAACTGAAAACCCTCCATACCTGTCTTGTCTCTTGTCTGCTCCTCATTCTATAGTCCATCCACTTTCCATGCAGCGGTGACCATTCCAAAGCTTAAATCATTTCTAGTGCCTTTTGATTACACTTAAAACAAGCCCCAACTACAAGGTTCGTTATGATCTGGCTCCTGGCTGCCTTCCCTACTTATTCATTCTGTTCCAGCTGTACTGTTCTCCTTCTTATTCCTTGGATGTGTCAGGGCTTTTTCCTCAAGTCCCTGCATTTGCTGTTCTTTTCAGATATTTACATGACGGCTCTTCAAAATCTTTGTAATAATTTGAGGTGTAATTTCTCTGGGGCCTTAGCTTGATATTCTTCCTCACTCATCTCCCCTGGGTCTTACTTCCTCTGCCTTGATTTTCTAGTTTTTCACTCTTTATAGTACTTATCTTTAGCACTGTCTTCTGTTATCCAGTTCTGTCCCATTTCTCCACCATCATTTGTGTGGCCTGGCGATCTACTTTGTGTTGGCTGGAACAGCTGGAGCTCCTTGGGCATTTCTCTGTCTCTCTTCTATCTCTATCTCTGTAGTCTCTCTAGCTTAGTGACTTCTGAGTAATTAAGACTTCATACATGGCTGCTTAGGGTTCAAAAGCTAGCATCTTGAGAAAGAGATCGGAGTGGCAGCTGTATTGCCTTTTCTGATCTCGGTTTGAATATCATGCAGTGTCACTTCTGCTGCATTCTATTGGTTGAAGCAGTCACAAGACCTACTCAGGTTCAATAAATGAAATAAAAGGGGTGGAAAGGGGAAAGGGGTGTAGACTTCACCTCTTGATGGGAGGGGTGTCAAAGAATTTGTAAATATTTTAAAACCACAATCTGGCTTTGGTGACAGCAAATAGTTAATTGTAAAACTTAATTGTAGCATGCAAACAGCATTACTTATGAATTATGATGTTTCCAACTTTTAATATTTCAGAAGCTTTAAATATGCTTTATGCTTCCCTGGACCATGCTTCCTTTGATTATGATCATCTGCCTGCATTATTTTTTGTTGCGGAATCAGTTTTATATAGACTCTGTTGTGATGCATTCCAAAAGGCATACTTATATTCAATTGAAATAAAGCTGGCAAAGGTATGTTTTAAAATATTTTTAATGTGTTTTAATTGCTACACATACTGCATGAGGTCACATGACACCTGTTTTAGGACCTAAACAGGCCATTTGGTTTCATTATGGAATATTCTTTTGTTTGTTAATTTATTTTAATCTTTTCTAAATGTGGATAATACATTATTACTTGATATCCAAATGGAGATAGTTTGAGGACATATAAGTTCACCAACTATGTAAGAAAATAATAATTAAAATCAAGTTTAATTTATGTCTAAATATATATAGCTTTTTTCCTTTCTATTTTAAGAATTTTTAAATACCTCTTTCCATTTTAAAATGTTGACAACCTTAAATAGTTGCCCAATTTGAGAAGGCGAATTGTTCTCTCAGTATTCTGTGTCATTTAGAGCCATCAGATGGGAAACTATCTTCATGTGGTTCATGTTTCATAAGGTCCTGGATGTCATATGGGTCTACTCCCTGTGATGATGCTGGTTGCCTGCTGTAAAATTTATTATTAGTCAAAAACACTTAGCTTAACTGGTAGTTTTATTGCAAAGAAGATAAAGAAAAACTAGGAGAAAAAATTCTTTTTTTTAATTTTTGAATTTTATTTGTTATTGAGAGACAGAGAGAGACAGAACATGAGCATGGGAGGGGCAGACACAGAATCTGAAGCAGGATCCAGGCTCTGCGCTGTCAGCACAGAGCCTGATGTGGGGCTCGAACTCACCGGCTGCGAGATCATGACCTGAGCCGAAGTCGGACGCTTAACTGACTAAGCCACTCTGGAGTCCCTGGGAGAAAAAATTCTTAATAAATACATACTCTTAAAATATGATATTTTAAGAATTACTTGCAAAAATTATTATTATTTATTGCAAAAATAATTTCTTATTCAGTTTTGACTGTGAACTGTAGAAATCAACCATGAAAATATTAATGAATTAGCCAGGGCATTTTTAGAAGATATGATGTTTCAGTCCTTAGAAATCAAGCCTAGATCCTCTCAGACATGTTTGGGGGTAAAAGACTTAAAGAGACCAGGCGAGATTCAGAGAACACATAATAGAAATTGGATGTGCAAAGAATCGAAGCTTTGCATAGAGGGGCTGGGAGAAGAGAGACAAGATTTTACCAATGGCGCTCTTTGGGTGGTAAGATTATGATGACTTTATCTTCTTTCTTTTTCCTCTGTTCCCAAAACTGTCCATTATGGAGATATAGAAAAGATTATGTAATTATTGAAGAGATTTAAAAAGATATCTACATCTGTACATATTTTATAATGGAAAAAGAATGGAAGGAGAAACATAGAGCAAGTCTGGCTTTTCTTCCTTTTTCTTCTCATCCCCTTTAGGGACATATTCCGTTCGTTGCCTTTTATATTTCTGATAGCAATAAATGAGTATAAAATAAAGTTTTAGCCATTGTACAAATTGCTTATAATTTATATATACTATGTCATTTAATTTTAAAAAGATTCCTATATCTTTTCATCTGACAGTTTAGACAATTTGCACAGGTTCATAAAGCAGCTGTGAACACTTGCACAGAACTTGAACAATGATCAGCACTTCAGATGTATTAGACATATTAACTTATTTAATCTTTAAAACAATTTTAAAAGATAGATGCTATTGTTAGCCATTATTTTACAGACTGTGGCATAGAGAGTCTAAGTGAATTATTCAAGGTCTCAGCAGAGAAGGTTTTGAACCCCAGAGTCCATTGGACTGTCAGTCATAATGCTATACATTTACCTTGCCTCTCAGATTTGCAAATTTTAAAGCTTACTCCTTATTCTTCTAGATAATATAAATGAGATAGTGGAAATAAGCATGCTCTATAAATACCTTTGATTTCAGGCAAGAAGCCATTTCAGATATACTCCTCTCCCTTTGTAGAATTTTCATTATATATCTGACGGTCAGTTGGAAACCTCTCTTTTGATCTCTTTTCTTTGACAGTATGCTATACTGAAAGGTATTGCCAGAAAGCATCACCCACCTTCATATGCACCATTTTGTTGTTCAGTAATATTTGGCCCAGTGTTGGGAAGTACTAGAAATATTTGATACCATAATATTATTTACTTTCAGATTTTGTGTGCATTCTTTCCTTGTTATTCATCTATGTGTGTAGAATCATCTGAAGTATCAAAGTCTACCACTGAAGTGTGGAGAATAACATATAAGGAACAATAGTTTAATATAGTTTAGACATAAATATAAAGTGTTCTTCAACCTTCTATAAAAAACATGGAACACATAACCAACTATTAAAATATAACACATAATCAATATTATTCAGTATTTCTATTTTGTAGTTAGATAACAGAATCAGAGTAATGAAGAGAAGAAGTGATGGAAAGAGAAGGAAAGAAGGGGAATAAAGAATAAAGGAAGGAAAGATGGGAGGGCTAGGAATGAGAAAAATGACAAGCAGAGAGATTCAGCCTAGGAGGCAAAGTTCAAGCTGTCAAGCTACAGAAAGAATATGTACACAAATGAGACATGAGGAAAGATGCACAGAAGGTCCCAGAATGTTCTAGATGTATAGAAAGGCAGATTTTTAAATAAAAATTTAGCCTTTTATAATATTATAGATGAAAGCTTTTCAAATCATTTTGCCAAGCATAGTTATTACTAGGGATAGCCCAGGGTCAGGTGAAACTCATAACCAAATTGGGGTAAAATACAGTGATTATTCAAGCTGATCTGTTTTTCATGAATTTTTCGATTTTCTCCGACATGAAATTTTTGAACATTAATTTTCCTTTCAATATCCATCTCTAATTCCTTGCAAATTATTCCCCTTCTTCTTATTTTTTCATTCAACGTCTATAACAATAGGTATTTTGATTTTAATACTCCCACTTAGAATGCTGCAATATTTTTTTAAATGATTTGACAATTTCCACTTCCCATCTAACTTCAATCTCTTAGAGAAGTACAGTACTATATCAAATGGTCTATATGAAGAGATTTCTTGGGTATGCTTTATACACATTTTCTTTTTCTTTTTTTAAGTCTATAGACGGTGCATGTTCGTAATTTATAGATACATATATAAATACTGATGGTGCATTCTCAGAATTTATTTTATCAATAGAATTTTGTGATAAAAGTATTTGGAAATCACAGCTGTAACAGAAAGTTCATGACTTTTGGTGCAACACATAGTCTTGGGTTCAAAACCCAGTGTTGCCACTTATTTGTTAAACTGTCTTGGTTGAATCACTGCCACTGGGTAGATTCATCCTTTTTATTTTATTATTATTTTTTTACATGTGGATCTGACACTAGCCTGCATCACTATTAAGAGGATTTGATTTGGACTATCTATATCTTGACAGTGATACTGTTTTATTTGTTTTTTTTCCCCAAATCTTTTGATTATCAGTTAAGGAATTTGTGTTCCATTTATTTCTATCATTTGTGGGGGTTTTCTCTCATTTTCTGTGAAAACTTGCATATCATATATTTTTGCAGATATTCCATTTTCCATGTTCAATGTCAAACAAACTTGCTCTACAGGAAACTTGATGGAGGTAAGAGGGCAGTGTTTATTCAGCAATGACTTTTTCTTCATAGGGGAATTGGGATCTTAGGGTAGCATAGTATGCACCAGCAGAACATTTCTCAAAATTATCTAAAGAAATGTGTTTAAAACTGTTTTGGCTGAGACTCATGGGAAGAAATATCTTCTGCATTGCAACCCAGCACACACGTAATACTCACTGATTTATATACTGAACTGTGCAATGTACTATGATATTTTCTCTTCTCTTTTATTTTGTTTAAAAATCCCCTCTCAGTTGATTTCATGACTCAGTTAAGGGGCATGACTTGTGATTTGAAAAATACTGTTCTATAGGACATAGAACAGAATAGCAGTCAGTACTGGTCATTATATATAATGTAGAGATGATTTATAAAAGGTTTTTGGCTGAACCAGTCTTTCAATCTTGATATAAATGTCTTAAAGTTATTTCAAAAGCACATAATCTCAAGTGAGTCTGAAATTGTTTCATCAAAGCAAATGTAACAATAAAATGGTTTATTTTCCTCATAGTTTTTACACATTTATTGATGCAGCACAAAAATACTTTTTTCTTTTTCTTTTGACAGATTGGCTATTTGGTCTTTTTACGACTTTTTATATATTTCCTGCATGGTCACCTAGGAACTTTTAAACAACATTTACTTAGGCTTCAACCATATTTATACGGTAGACTATCTTTTATTTTCTATACTTGATGTTTTATGTTATAGTTTGAGAACCTCAGACTATCACTATAAAGAACATAAGCTGTATTTTATTTTTCATGAAAGATAATAGGTACAGTTTTGCAGAACACAGCTTCTGGGCCAGATTGCATGGGTTTTAACTTTCCTACTTAAATATATGACCTTGTCTGTGACTCAGTTTCCTCATCTGTAATCATGTCTACCTTTCCAGATTTCAAGAAAGTTAATTTTATATTTTAGTAAGGTAACATTGGTGGCAATGTAGATGCTGAACTGGAGTAAAGAGAGAGTGGATACAGGACATCAGTTAGCTATGACATTAGTTGGGCAGGAGATATTAAAGATTATGAACTTTGAAAATGGGAATGAAATAGAGTAAAATTGTTTTGGAAAATGTTTAGGAAAAAAAGAGAGTGGATTGGGTGATCAATTGGATCTAGACTGTATATAAGGGAAAATGAGGAATTCAGGAGGAATCTTAAATTTTACATATTGACAAATAGAGTCAAGATAATGGTATTCTAAACTGAAAAACATTTGGAGAAACACTGGACATATTGAGTTTTAAAGGTCACTCAGGTGTATATACCCAGTGAGCAGTTGGAAATGTAGACTTGGAACAAGGGAAATAAACGAAGTCTGGAATTCACTTATTTCTTGGATATTAACGTACACGATTTGACAGTCATCCATGTTAACAAGGCTGAAATAACCTGGGGGGTGGGAGGTGGTGGTAGTGGGAAATCAATTCTAGGAATAGGCTTGGGGAACATAAACATTTAATAAATTATTGGGGTGACATATGTTAGTGAAGGGAAATAAGAGGGAGTGATGACAGAAATCCAAAGAGGGGAGGTTCAAGAAGATCAACATTATGAAGAGCTATTGAAGTATTAAATGGTAGGAAGTCTGAAAGTTGATGGCTTTCTGTAAGCATAAAGTCACTGTTGATCTTGGGAGCATTCCCAGTGGAGAGGTGGAAGCAAAATTCAGATTGCAGGTAAATAAAGAGTGAAGGGAAAGTTTAAGCATGAGACAGAGATAGTGAACTATTACAAAAAGTTAGCTATAAAAGAAAGAGAAATATGTCAATAGTTTGGATGAAAAAACAAAAGACAGTTTCACTTCTTCCTTTCCAATTTGGATGCCTTTTATAAATATGATGTTAACTGTGGCCTTGTCATATGTGGCCTTTATTATGTTGAGTTACATTCCCTCTATACTGGCTTTGTTGAGAGTTTTAAAAATCATAAATAGATGTTGAATTTCGTCCAATGATTTCTGCATTTATTGAAATGATCATATGATTTTTAGCCTTCATTTTGTTACCCTGGTGTATCACATTGACTGATCTGAGGATGTTGTACCATCTTTATATCTCTGGAATAAATCCCACTCGATCATGGTGTGTGATCCTTTTAATATATTGATGAATTTGATTTGCTAATATTTTTTTGAGGATTTGTGGATATATGTTCATCATGGATATTGGCCTGTCATTTTTTTTTCTTGTGGCATCCTTGTCTGATTTTGGTAGGGTAATGTTGGCCTTGTAAAATGAGTTTAGAAGAGTTCCTTTCTCTTCCATATGTTTTGGAAGAGTTTGAGAAGGATTTGTATTCTTTTTAAATATTTGATAGAATTCATCAGTGAAGCTGTCTGGTCTTTGTTGGGAGGTTTTTGATTACTGATTCAATTTCCTTGTCAATAATCACTTTGTTTATATTTTCTCTTTCATCTTGATTCAATCTTGGTAAGTTATATGGTCGTAGGAATTTATCCATTTCTCCTACCTTATCTAACTTGCTGGTATATAATTGTTCATAGTAGTCTCTTAGGATCCTTTGCATTTCTATAGTAGCATCTACTTTTAGTTATGATTTTACTTATTTGAGTCCTCTTTTTTTTTCCTTGGTGAGTCTTATCAATTAATCTTTCCAAAAAACTTTAAAAAATTCTTTTATTTTATAATTTAACTTTATTTTTTAAAATTTACATTCAAATTAGTTAGCATATAGTGAAACAATGATTTCAGGAGTAGATTCCTTAATGCCCCTTACCCATTTAGCCCATCATCCCTCCAGCAACCCTAAGTTTGTTCTCCATATTTATGAGTCTCTTATGTTTTGTCCCCCTCCCTGTTTTTATATTATTTTTGTTTCCCTTCCCTTATGCGCATCTGTTTTGTCTCTTAAAGTCCTCATATGAGTGAAGTCATATGATTTTTGTCTTTCTCTGACTAGTTTCACTTAGCATAATGCCCTCCAGTTCCATCCACGTAGTTGCAAATGGCAAGATTTCATTCTTTTTGATTGCCAAGTAATACTCCATTGTATATACACACCACATTTTCTTTATCCATTCATCCATCGATGGACATTTGGGCTCTTTCCATACTTTGGCTATTGTTGATAGTGCTGCTATAAACATAGGGGTGCATGCGTCCCTTCCAAACAGCACACCTGTATCCCGTGGATAAATGCCTAGTAGTGCAATTGCTGGGTCGTAGGGTAGTTCTAGTTTTAGTTTTCTGAGGAACTTCCATACTGTTTTCCAGAGTGGCTGCACCAGCTTGCATTCCCACCAACAATGCAAAAGAGATCCTCTTTCTCCTCATCCTCGCCTACATCTGTTGTTGCCTGAATTGTTCATGTTAGCCATTCTGACAGGTGTAAGGTGGTATCTCATTGTGGTTTTGATTTGTATTTCCCTGATGATGAGTGATGTTGAGCATTTTTTCACATGTCGGTTGGCCATCTGGATGTCTTCTTTGGAGAAGTGTCTACTTCTTTGGAGAAGTGTCTACTCCAAAAGACTCATGTCTTTTGCCCATTTCTTCACTGGATTATTTGTTTTTTGGGTGTTGAGTCTGAGCAGTTCTTATAGATTTTGGATACTGACCCTGTATATGATATGTCATTTGCAAATATCCTCTCCCATTCTGTCGGTTGCCTTTTAGTTTTGCTGATTGTTTCCTTCACAGTGCAGAAGCTCTTTATTTTGATGAGGTCCCAGTAGTTGCTTTTTGCTTTTGTTTCCCTTGCCTCTGGAGACATGTTGAATAAGAAATTGCTGCGGGCAAGATCGAAGAGGTTTTTGCCTGCTTTCTCCTTGAGGATTTTGATGGCTTCCTGTCTTACATTTAGGTCTTTCATCCATTTTGAGTTTGTGTGCATGGTGTAAGAAAGTGGTCCAGGTTCATTCTTCTGCATGTCGCTGTCCAGTTTTCCCAGCACCACTTGCTGAAGAGACTGTCTTTATTCCATTGGATATTCTTTCCTGCTTTGTCAAAGATTAGTTGGCCATACGTTTGTGGGTCCATTTCTGGGTTCTCTATTCTGTTCCATTGATCTGAGTGTCTGTTCTTATGCCAGTCCCATACTGTCTTGATGATTACAGCTTTGTGGTATAGCTTGAAGTCCGGGATTGTGATGCCCCCTGCTTTGGTTTTCTTTTTTAAAATTTTAAATTAACTTTTTAGTTTAAGTGGATTGAATTTAAAAAAAAGTCAAAAGTGGAAAAGACTAGTGCATTGTAGGGTAAGAGATTAAGAGACTCGAGATACAAGAAAGGGGATATTTGTGGAAAAAGTCATGGAGGAGGGAATAGAAGGTAATGGTGGAAGTGCTTTGGAGAGTGACCAGTATGCACCACTACTACCAATTTGGACAGGGCATAAAGCCAAAGTAAGATTGTAGACTAGCAGAGCAAGAATTCCTGGCTAGAGTGCAACTTGTTTTGATTTCTTCATACATTATAAATCCTCTTTCAGCTCCTCACTGTGTTCAGCATAGTGACTCAACAAATAATCAGATGATGGTGGCAAATAAATTTTGAAAAATCATTTGCATAAAACCTCAATTTATCACATTAGCTTGTTCTTGTAGATATATCCTGAGAAAACCAACATCTTTGTTCCATATAAGGATAAAAGCCCCAGATTTTGCCCTGCTCTCAAATACTGTTAAGTAGAGCCTTACATATGCTACATCTTTGTCTTCAACAATAGAATGATTTCTACCTGGGGCCATTAGGAACTGCTTCTTATTTATGTAGGCACCCAGTAGAAGAGTAGTTGTTACTAATTTTTTCACTCTCCGTAGATTGAAACTCAAGAATTGTCCAGAAGTTTATAAAAAGAACAGCATAAATATGGTTCTGTTAAATACCAACATAGTGTTATGTTAAATGATAGTAATTGTTGCCGTATTTAAAATATATTTTCTAAGAAATCAACAAGAATAACATCTTGAAAAGAAATAAAACTGGAGAATGTAGGGTTAAAAGCAATGACTTGGTTTGTTTGTAGGATTACAGTTTCAAAGTATCCATTATGAATAGAGTATATGTTATAAATGTATTTATTTTCACCTGGAAATTTCAAAGCATTGTTGTACAGTAACTGTACTTAATTAGGTGTTCAACCATTATACCAATTGCTGTTCTGAATTATAAACTGTTATGTATTAATTATTTACCTTGCAGTTTTCTATTATACCACCAGGGGTCATACATAACATTAGAAATCTTGAAGAGATTCGGAAATGGATAGCAGTTTCATCATCTACATACTAAGTTTCATTATATTTTAGTAACTGAAACAAAATGAAACATAATGCAAGATATTAATGACATAATTATCACAAATTATTTTTCTTACAATAGCACTTTCTTTCTCTGGAGGGTCATATTACAAGTATCCAAACATCTTGTCAAATATGCAATTCATTCTGAAAACCATGGAAATAATATGTAAAAGAGAACTCCCTTCTGGATCAATTTTTAACCCTGTCGAAAACAAGAAAAGCTATAAGAACATAGATTCGGATATGGTGAGTATATCCTAGTGTGTAATGAATCAGATAACATATGATGAAATAATTGTGCGTGCCAATACAGTAACATTGCAGAAGATGAGTTTAGCTGGAGGTGGGGCCGGGGAGAGGAATGAACAGCAAAAACACTAAACCATATGCACATTTCCTGGACAGGGGAAATGTAGTTAATAAGATTAGTAGGCATCAATATGCAGCACCACTACTTTAAATAGAGTAGTGTCATAATGCCTTTTTCCTTATAGATACCATCTCAGCAATTTAATTGGAAATTGCACCCCAATTTAGATTAACTTATAATGAGGATTTTAAGATATTACATTTACATTAAAAGGAAAGCACATAAAGTACAGGCTATTAATGAGAGCATTTGTAGTATTTTATGCTGCCGTAATTCATATGTAATAACGTTTAAAGTGCTATTTAAATCAATTGAAATGTTTTTAAATGGTTCAAAATTGAGGAAATAAAATAATTCCTATGAAAATATGAAAATATGAAAAATTTTCTTTTAATTTCTAACTCGGACATTAGTGATTAACATTAGAGAAAACTATCCCAATCATATAATTGCTTGGTCTGTAATAAACTATGTATTATGCCAACAGAACTACAGTGAACCATATAATTTGTTCATATATGTTATAGGCTGATGTACGTCAGAAGACAAACTTCAATCTCTGGGGCTCATAATATATTTCCTTTTCTCACATATACTCCAAAAGAAAGCAGTGAACACTTTAAAACCTTGATTCTTTTGTTATTTTATTTTTTGTTGTATAGACTTATTATTTCATAGTTTACAAACAGAAAATTTGTTTTTCTAATAATTTCTTAAAAAGGAAAAAATATGTTTAACATAAGGGAAGTTGAAACCACTAAAAATTTTTGAGAAAGACTATTTTTTCAAATAGTTGCCTTACAATTTTCCCATGCTTCCCTTGGGCCCTTTCTAAATTTTTGTTTGTTTGTATTTGTTTTTGTTTCTTAAGAGAGTAAAGTTTGTTTGTTTATTTATTTAGAGTGTGTATGTGTGTGTGTGTCCGTGTGCAGGTACATGCTCACACAGGAGGAGCAGAGACAGAGGGAGAAAGAGACTTCCGAGCAGGCTTCCCACTGTCAGTGCAGAGGCTGATGTGGTACTCGATCTCAGGAACCGTGAAATAATGACCTGAGCTGAAATCAAATGTCAGACACTAAACTGACTGAGTCACCCAGGTGCCCCTCCCTTCGGCCCTTTCTAAATGTGTGTATGTGTGTGTGTGCGTGCGTGTGTGTGTGTGTGTGTGTGTGTGTGTGTGTGTGTTTAAAGTTTATGTATTTACTTTAAGAGAGAGAGAGCAAGCTGGGAAGGGGGAGAGAGAGAGAGAGAGAGAGAGAGAGAGAGAGAGAGAGAGAATCCCAAGCAGGCTCCATACTGCCAGCATGGGCCATATATGGGGCTTGAACTCATGAACTGAGACATCATGACCTGGGCCAAAATCCAGAGTAGGACGCTCATCCAGCTGAGCCACCCATGTGCCTCCCTTGGGCCCTTTCTAAAATCAAGTAAAATATAAGTATTAAAGGAAACATATTTAACCACATCTATATCATCATTCTAGCTTTAGTGTTCCATCATTGACATAGAGTGACATATGCTAAGTAATTTGAACCTTTTGGTTATAATTACTAATGAACACCAATTACTTCATGAACAAAAGGGATCTTGTTTTTAAGTTTAAAAATGTTTTAACAATAAATATATAATCTAAGATATGGAACAACTGTAAGAACACTGATCATGAAGAGTTAAGACCTGCTAGCAACTGACTGATTCAGACGAGGTCCGTTGGGTTCTCTAAACTCCCAAATGCTTATCTTTAAACAAGACATCGTCACCATCAACACCATCACCACCACCACCATCATCATCATATTCACTCTAATCTATGGAGTTGTGAAGATGTGCCTTGTAAATTAGTGAGTGCCATGAAAATGTAAACAATGATCACTGAACATTGTATTTAGGAATTCACTTTAATTTAGGCAGTTAAATACAATAATTTTCATCTAAGGGCATGATTATGCTGATTAAATAATTGTTTTACAATGTGGTTAGTTGTGCTTAATGGAGTGATTTGAGTGTTTTTGCTTAAAAAAATAAGATATTGTGAAATCTTGACAATATGAGTGTTCTGGTTATGAAGAGGCAACCTTCAATGTTGATTCTGCTTCTCTTTAAGAACCTATCTGTTCTTGCCACTCTTGGTGCACAAATGCCACAAGGAAATGGAAGCTTACCACTGGTACAGCTTTGACTGAGCTGGAAGGAGCAAGGTGTTAACACATGAAAAGAATGTTAACTGCTGAGAGTGGGACAAGTCACTAAGTCTTTGTTCCTTTTTCAACAGAGAACAAAGAGCTTTGTTTCAATCTTTTCTATGTTCTATCTCAGCTCTATAACTGTGATTCTGTGAGGGCATTAGAACAGCTTTTAGCCTGTCAGATTTATTCCCTCCTTTTACCCCCTCCCAGTGCCACGCCATATAAAGAATAGAAAAGGTAGTGTAGCCACAGTGCTACTACAACTTCTGGTTCAGCTAACTGATTCAGTGCTTGATTGCACGTTTGAACATTGCTCCCCAGTTTCAGCCCAGTGTCTTCAGTGTAGCTTTGTCTAAGTCAGCCCCTCCAGTTCAGTTGAGTACTTAGCCATTCAATACCCATCTCTCTCACCTACTGCGAGAAGACCTGGGAAACGGAGAGGAAAAGGGAATATAAACAATACATCTGTATTCGACCCTCTCCCTTCTTTGTTATTGGCACACCATAATAGACAGCCCTCATCTTCCAATAATGCTGAAAGGTCCATGCCAGCATATTTTGGTCACTGCAACATATTTTGTTTTTAATATGTTTATGAGCATCGGAGAAAAAGCATATTTAATTTGTTTTCCAAGTACTACTATAACACTGCTGAAAAATAAAGAATTCTGTAGGATATACACATTATATACACTATATAAGAGTATAGAAGTGTATTATATACACTATATAACAATAGGAAATTTCCCCTCCCTGCTTCTAGAGCCCATTTCTCCTTTTAATGTCCTTTTAAGCTGATTCAGACGCAAGGTTCCCATTGACTTTGACAAATGGTGCACTTTAACTAGCTCTGTGGCATGCAGAGCCAGAACACAGGATTGAGTTCTCTGTCTTTTGCTCACTAGCAGAGCCGAATTTGCTGAGTACAATTGTCACATGATAATAACAACATAGTGTTTTGGAGATGGTAGATTAAAACGCAACCGAAATGCAGTAGACCCTTTACTAAATAGTTGTAGCTATCCTAAAGTACAGATCGTTTTCTAAAAACTAAGAAGCACACAGCATTTACATTCACATGTGGTTAGCAATCTCATCCTTTAATGTACTAGCAAGCCAAAGGCACTATCAAATTTGGGACATTTTGTGCTATAGTGTAACCGTACATGGTTACTAGGAAATGGGTTAGATTGAGACACAGATTCTTTAAAATTAGGAGCATTATCTTATGATTCATGTCCTATTATTGAAGTAGGACATTTGTGTTGAGAGGTCCTTTAATGGCAATGTCAACCATGCACCAAATGACTGAAAGCAAGGATGAAACTCCAAAAGCTATCTCTAACCAGCCACAATACAGCCTATCCTTCAAAGCTCATTTCTGTTATAAAAGAGAGCCTGGTCAGACATTCAGAGCTTGTGTACCAAATTTGCATAAAATTCAAGCTGATGTGGTTATCTGAAATTTCAGCCAACAGTAGATTAACAGCACTTTTGTGAGTGAGCTTCTCAAAATAGGTATTGTACAGCTGCAACCGATAGCTTATTGGAGGACATAATCAAGAGGATATGGCCACTGGTAGACCCACGAGCTGGCCCTGGGCAATCTGAGGCTCCTCACCCCATTCCCTGTCCTTGGAATCTATGTTCTGCTCACTGTTCCCACAGCTGGAACCATTTTTAAGTATGCAGCCTTGAGAGAGCAGCCCATCTCTTCCTTTAATCTCAGCTGGATCTCTGGGTACAGGGTCCAGTTTGCAAACCAACATGGTCCAGTTGCCCAGCTTTAGACTATGGAAGAGACAAAAGAACTATAGGAAGGAGTCATAAAGCCAAGAAGACAAAGGAAAGAAGGAAGAGAGGAAGGAGGGAGGTAGGGAAGGGGGTAAAAAGAAAAAGTTCTCTGGGAGTCATTTAATGCACTGCTCAGTGTTTCTCATACAATCTGTGTTAAAAAAAAAAGGGCCCTCTCAACTTAAAAAAAAAATTCCAAACTATCACAGACTGATAATTTTGTAAACTACATTAATAATGAATTACTGAAAATGAAACCAAAAAGATATAAAAAGAGGAACATTAATTTTTTTATTAGACTGAAAATATTTAAAATTAACTGTCAGATTGTTATAAATGTTTCTAAACATGCATTCTTTATTTCTGTACTGTAGTTAACCATTTGCAGATGGCACTTATCTGCCGGCCACACCTTGAATAGGACTGATTGAGTGTAAAGGCAGAGAACTCTGCACTACCTCATATCTTCAAGAGCATTTCTCCCTCTTGTCCTACTGCACTGATAATGTACATGGTAATTGTATTAAATCACTTCATCATCATCATTATATCAATTCATTCAAGTTTGGAAAATATATTTCTTCTTTTGAAAAAGAGCAAGGATGAAACTTTAGCAAGATTTCCATGCAAATGCTTGAACTATATAAAATGCATGAGAATAAGTGATAAGCCTCACTAATCTGGAGAATTCATGGGTGTGGCAGGTTTAGTTGCTCTTGGTGATGTGGATGCCCTTATGCCAAAGACCACCAGGGACACCTGCAATTAAGCTAAGTGGGTTCCTCATTTGTTGCAGAGAACACATAACCAAGGAATTAGGGGATATGGCAATAGGAAGGTGTTACATTGAACCTACTATAGAATTTGGACTTTGGGTGATTTGGCGGAAGGTCTAAAGAAGCAGATTTGATGCTGTCAGAAAGTAGGGGCAAATGTGTGATTGGGTATTTTGTGAGTGGTACAGTGAGTTTTGTCTGTGCTTAGAAAAAATTTACCAAGTCTTTTTCTTTTTTAAATTTATTTAGCGTGGTCTCAGAATAATATTGTCTGAGGTTGATATTCTGTGAGTTTATATCTAGCAATAAAACAAAATGACCAGGCTGTGAGCGTCAGACTAGCTTGTAAGAATATTGTTGTCAAATCAGCTCTGGACATCAGAGGCTGCTTTTTCTTTCTCAGGGATGAGTGAAAATGGTATCATAGAAAATTGAAAATAAAGCGTAAATCTTGCTCATTGTCTAATCTTGACATTCGGGAATTGTCTCTGGTGATAAGTGCATAAGTTTGTTACCAATAATTTTTGACTTAACTGAATAGTCTATGGAAGTATGCGGTGTACATGATTTAAAAAAAACACAAAATATTGACCGTTAATTAGTCAGGCCATTCACAGGTTTCACATAGCTACTTACATATTTATTCAGAATAAGTTTGCAACAGGAGGGCTGTCAGGCATCCGGGCTGAGACAGAGCAGTTTGAGAAAAGAATTTCATTTATAAGATTTTCCATTTTGGGGTAGGCTCTCCTGCAAGGCAGAAAACTGAGTTACTTGGATAAACTGTGTGCATTTACTGAAGTCAGTACATCTCAGTCTTATGTCTTATATTACTTTAAAATAAAGCTTTTCATGGAGTATTCTAATATTCTAAACATTGGCTTGTTTTCATTTGCTTTTCTGAATTGTTGTTCCCCACAGTCAGTAGCCTTATGTAGAAGCTTTATCTTACTCATGACTTTTACCGCCAGCATCCGAGTTCTCAACATAAAAGTAGATCAATACATATCTATGGGACTTAACAGTTTACCAGAAACTCAAAATATCTTCATTTAAAATTTGTGTATGAACTTCTGGCCTTTCAACTTAAGAGTACTTAACATGAAAGTTACCTTTCAATTGTAGATTTATTACTGTTTGTATAATAAATGAGAGTTATAAAGCATTTTGGAGGCTTTTTAAGTGTTTCTTTGGGGCATACATTAAAGAATGAAATATCACGTGATATTGTGTACACATCACAAGATGTGTATTTGAAACAGTATTGTTGGCGAAAATTCAATGAGAGTGCTATTTTATCACGTCTAACAATAAAATCAGGTTTCTTTGTACCAGTTACTCTAGTAGACCAATTAATCTATGAAACTGTTAGGAAGCACTTTAAGAAAAAAATAACAGGTAAGAGCCCATTTTTCCCCCCTGAATTTGTAGGCTTTTAAAATAGTTACTAAGCAGACATTGACCATGTCTAACTAGGCACATATATTTGGCCCTTAGTGGAAATCCACATTTTAAAACCTGATTTGTTGTTTGAACATTGTTCAGACTTTCTCCTGTCCTCTTCTCCTTGGGTGTCAGGGAGAACTAAATTATATAGGGTCTAAGAAGCACAGTTTTGTCTAATTATTGTCCCTTAGAGATTATGGGATTTCTGTCGTAGTGTAAAACTGATGTCACTGAACACAAGGGACCCATGTGAAAATCAATTAAGACATTAGGTTCAGGTTAACAATTGAAGGGAAACAAAATTCATTGCCCCCAAATATGCTTCTTTAGCATAAGGATAATTTTAGGCTGGTTATTTTTAAGAAATTGCAGACACAGGAGAAGCTATGAAAACTGAGTAAAAGTTACTCTTTTTGTAAGAGATATTTACATTTTAAGAGAAATCTCCATTTGTAAGGTGTCTCCCTCTCTGCACCAGGAAGACAAGGATGACTCTAGATATATAGAAACTCTTATCAGAGGAGAGGCAGTGACAAATCTGCATATCAACCTTACCCTTGTTTACTGTACTTTTCCTGTTAACCTTCCATAGCTGCCCCTCCCCCCTTTATGTCTTTAGCTAGAGATGTTATATGAAGTGGTGACTTGGGCCATTTTGAAGAGGATTCCTGGGTGTCTCCCATGGGTCCAGGATGTATACACATTCTTAAATTTATGTTTGGTTTTCTCATGTGAATCTTTTTATTAACAGGGGTGGGGAGGTCTCATCCAGGAACCTGGAAGGGTAGAGGGAAAATTATTTTTCCTTCTCCATACTGTATGTACTTATAAAACTGTACTTTAGTAAATTGCTCTGTATCGTGTAACATGAAGTTTAAGAAAGTAATGCGTTTTCATTTGTATATTTTCATGTTTATTCAAGTCAAATAACTCTTTTCCAGATATATTTTTATATTTTAATTCTAGGAACATTTGCCAGTTAATCAGGGAGGACACGAAGTTAACCACCTGCTCTGGCACTGTGTGGCTGCCTGGTCATGTGTTCAGAAGAATAGTCCTCGGTTGAATAAGGTGCTTGAACATCTCATCTTTCATAAAATGCAGCTTCAAAAGAAATGCTGGTAAGAGGGATTCTATAAATCCAAAGTAATTCATGGAGAAACCTTTGTGTTTAAATGTTAAATAGCCTTTGTACTTAAATGTTAATCACACCTTAGTTGACTATGAAAAAAATTTATGATCTCTATTCCAAAATGCTAGGGCAATTTATATATTTTGTATTAGTTCATTTCATCAATAAATTGTTCCTATCTTTCATTTTTTTTGCTAATCTGCATGCATGCATTGCATAATTTATCTTTATCAAATGAAATTTGTTATTGATAAAGAGTGTGTCCCCACATTTAAAACATCCTTTATTTTTTGAGTTGTTAAACAACAGCAGTGAGGCACAGTTTATTATTCTTGGAGGAAATATACTGAAATTCTGTTTCTTTATGCCTTACTTGTAAAGTATAACAAAAATAAATCTTGACTGATAAGTGTTAATTTCCTCCTGTACATATATTAATTTGAGAAGGAAAAAGAAGTCGTAAATTACTACCAAAGAGGACATGGGTTCAATGGAAGAAAGAAGAATTTTAAAGGAGTGTTTCTGAGACAAATGATCAGAGATTTCCCTTTTCAATATTTGAGGACAGAGTTTTGAATTCCTCTTCCATTGCTATTGGAATAATAGTAATAGTAATAATAATAATAATAATAATAATAATAATAATAATAAATGTCATGCCGTAACAAGTTGCAAATTCAATCGTCATATATTTTTCTTAAAATTAGTTCCTGTTTTTATGTCTCTGGCTTCCAGCTCTATACCAAAGGTCTTTGTATATGTAAATTATAAGAATCTGGAAGATTCCTTGTGAAGGAAAGGTGTTTTCCTAGTTTCATTTGGAAGTTTCTGGGATCCTAGATCAAGTAAAGATTTCTGGAGGATGGCTTAGATTTTGTTTAATTTCCTAGAAATAGCCTAGTGCAGAAGACATTTCATCAAGAACTTGTTCTGTTTTGTCCTGTAATGGGAGAAATCATTCAGTATTGCAGTTAACAAAGATTGTGATTCCTTCATGTTTTAAACCTAAGGATAATATCTTTAAATAGGAAAATTACAATGTAAATAGAATGTAAGTATTCAATAAGTATATATTAATATAGAGCTGATAAATACAACAAAAATTAGAGATTCTCACTGGTATAAAGTAAGTTATGCTGAAAGCCATGGTGATTTTTTTCAGACCACTCTTACTATAGGAAATAAATTGTTAGGGATTCAAATACACACTTTAGTTTTCAAAAGGGGCTAGAACTACGTTAGCTCTTGGAAGACTCTAATAATTACCAAATAAGTATGGTATTCTATACCATAATATGGTATTCTAATAATTACCAAATAAGCAAGTTTAAATAAATATTGAGATAATAAAAGTGGCTAGTTAAGAGTAGCTAATTCTAAAGTCAGGAAATTGTTTCTTTACCCAATTTTCAGTTTTACTGTACTGCATCAACATTGATTTAATTTGTTTATGATTTGTCTTGTTAAACAAACAAACACACCACGGGCCCCAAATGGTGCACTTAGACTGAGTTCCCAAACTGGTGCATAATACATAATCTAAGTGAAGTTTTAACTACTCCTGGAAATGTAGTCTTAAAAAGGTCAGCTAGGAATTTTTCAATCTGCACCAATGAGTCTGCTACTTAGGCCCTCTCCATTCCCCTAAAAACATGAGATAATCAGCATAATAAGACACTTTGCTTTTCTCCCATCTTTTTCTTTTGCTAATAATGACCCTCCTTCTATAAAACCCTTCTAACTCCTTGAAGCTCCCCTCTACTTGCTAGATGGGGTGCTTCATGATTCATGAATCATTTAATAAGCCAATTAGACCTTCAAATTTACTTGCTTGCATTTTGTTATTTAACAGTCTTTAAGATAGTTTTTTCCTAAGTTTATTAATTTATTTTGTTGGGGAGGGGCAGAGAGTGGGAGAGAGGGAGAATCCTAAGCATACTCCACACTGCCAGTGCAGAGTCCCACCCGGCCGAACCTACAAACTACAAGATCACGTCCCAAGCCAAAATGGCGAGTCAGACGCTCAACTGACCGAGTCACCCACGAACCTTGGTAGTTATTTTTTTATACTTAGTATTTTACAGATTTGGGGGCATTGGAGATCATACAGAATGATTCTTACTTTACAGATGGAGAAAGCAAGGCCATGTTTATTAAACTTACTCGTCACTGGAATGACATATTTAGGGCCCCAGTATAGCACGCTTCGTTCTGACTGCACGAGGGAGATAACTGTTCTGAAGCATCTTGTCACTGAAGATGCTTGTCCTGACTTCTCCTTTTCTGGGAAGACATGGTGAAAATCAAGTGAAGGCGGGGATGGCAGTGTTTAGACAATAAGGAATGACCAGAGGGGTAAATTGAAAAAAATGATAAACATAGTAACTGCTTAAAATCAAAAGGAAAAGATAACTGCTTTAAAAAACACTGGCAAATAATTTTGATTCTATTTCTTATGTTTACTGGTTTTTTAAAAGAGGTTTCAATGTTTTTTTTAAAGTGATGACTCTAGTAAACAATAATCCATTTACATTAAAATATTAATTTTTTATTTTTTAATATTTATTTATTTTTGAGAGACACAGAGCACATGTGGGGGAGGGGCAGAGAGAGAGGGAGAGAGAGAATCTGAAGCAGGCTCTAGGCTCTGAGCCCCTAAAAGATTAATTTTTAAGTTAGTTAGCAGTTTGATTAACTTCTGTTAGTCAAATTTTCTGTTGTAATGATAACACTCATTATGGCAAATATTAAAGAATTAATTTTTCTTCTTACAAAATATTTATTTATGTAATAGCCTACAAAGCTATCAAGAAGTCATTATTCCAGGTAAGACAAAACAAACTGTGATGTAATTATCAAAATCAAAGCAGAAATGCCTTCCATTTCTAGGGAAAATTGAGTATTTGTCTTACATACTCCTAAGATTGGGTACATGTAAAAAATTAAGAAAATGAACAATGTATTTAGAATGAAATACAAATATTGAGGCATCAGGCCTTGATAGTAAATTAAGACATTGTCATGATTTGCTGGACCAGGTAGCCTTGGAATTTTGACACTTGGTGGAAGATAAATTTGGTTTCGCACTTGAAATTTAATGCCAAGTGACTATTAAGAGGAGTAACCTGAAAAATTTTGTTTGCCGCACATATCAGTAAAGTCACCATAATGATGAATCAATGTTCAGGGATTTAAAATGCAGAAAGGAGACCATTCAACTGAATGATCAGAAGAAATTTGATTTATAGTGGCAAAATTTCTTGTGCCCATACAAGTGAGTGGTTCTCATCTGCCCATTTCTGATGCTATCCATCAGTAAATAATTCATCATTGTAGATCCCTGCCTTGCTTCTTATAGCCCCCTTTATAAAGATCATACAATAGAAAAGGAAAGAAATTGACACAAATGGTTTCGGCTGAGCCTAAAAAAGAGCAGGCCTGGAATCCATGAAAAGACTCAGGGAAGGCATCGCAGAATTAGAGCAACCTCTTTGCTCACTAAGGGATAGGGAAAAAAAAAGAAAAAAAAAAACAAGGTGAAGAAATGCACTAAAGACAATAAATTATAAAACAGGGTGAAGAAGCAGAGAAAAAGAGACTACATGAACCCCTCCTAGCTGTCATGCAGCAGCCTTTATCTGGGAAGTTGAGCTGCCCTGAGCTACAGATAAGCAGTTTGCTGTAAGGCAGATTTCCATTTAATGTGGTTAAATTTTATATGATGCTTTATACTCTCAATGCTCCACCCTGCGGTTTGGCCTTTTATAAACTGCCCCATTTGCTCTGGGAAGATAGCTCAAGCCAGTGCAAAAGGCATTCTAATCTAACATGAAAATAATGAATTGTGTTTATAATTGAATTATTAGCCAATGAAGACTGCTGAGAAATGCAGTATGGCATTTCAGTGGAGTAGTATAACATATAAAATTATATCTCCCAAAGCAAAATAGCTGATTTAATGCACTCCATGAATGTATTCCAAAAAAGCTTGACAATTTGAAATTATATAGATAGGGCAAGTGTTTTCCAGAGGTATGGTATTTGTGTTTGCATTGAAATGAATCAAACAAAATCAACTGCTTTGTATAGGCTGTAAGGCCTTTATTTCTGTCGAGATCACTGATATCTCCTGAACCCCAGCAATTATAATGTTCATGGGACAGTCTGACCCAAACCATTCAAAGAAGTTTTTGTCGATAGTCCTCTGCCTTCTTTATGAGCTGAGATGGCAGTGTAGGTCCTCACTCTTCAAATTCATTTCCTGGATTTTTAAATTCATCCTTTGATCCTCTGGGCTAAGTTTAACCATTTAGTATACATCAAGGGTATATGTGTAATTATGCTTTGCTAAGTTATGGTGCAGTAAGAAAACATTCAACCTCAAATCAGAAGACCTGAGTTTTAATCCTGTCTCTTGCTACCTGTCTAATTTTGAATGAGTCATTTAACCCCTACGAACAGAGTCTGGTTAACAGATAAATAGAGACAGTAGCCATCTCAGAGAGGTTTTAAGAGATTTAAATAAGTAATGAGAACACTTTTTTATACTTTGATTCTCCCCTAATACTTCATGCCCTACTAGTTTAGATCGGAATTCTTTTTTTCCTAGAGAGGCTCCTGCCCGCTGAATTTTGATCTTAATACATGACACATGTCCTCTCCTCAACTTAACCAAATTAGACACCCTAACTGCTACATTTCAGAACTGTTCTGCTCTCTACCTGCTCTGTCACAACCTTGGTTTAGGCCCATATTGTCTCATGACTCTTGTAGCTTTTTAACTGGTCTCTTTGCCTTAAGTTTTCCCATCAATAATTTGTCATACTCTGCTGCCAGCGCTACAACCTAAATGTGATTAGACCACTCTCCGGCTTAAAATTATTTAACAACAACCATCTTTTAGGTCACAGGGTCGCATCAGGGTCTTATAACTTGCCATGATTAGAAAAAAACAAGAAGAGCAAAAACAAAGACTGAAAGATCCTGCTGCTGGGATTAATTACCACCAATGAACCAAACAGATGATGTGCCTGATAGGACTGGAGGGGGTTGACAGTCAGTGACCCACCTGCCTTTGCCTTCTCTGGTGAAGCTGCATTCCTGGCTTGTCTAACACGCCAGCCCTTCATTCTTTCCCACTGTCATCCTGGAGCTCTGAGAATGAAGCTCTGTAAGCAAGAGAAAGAACTCTTTTAGCAGACATGCTAAAGACTAGATTTACATGTCCATCTTTTCTAAGTAGTATCAAAAATCAGACAATGGCAAGAGACATGCATTCTTCAAATTAGTTTTCGTAAATGGTCAAAACCAAGAATGAAATCCTGATTGCCCTCTTCTCCATGTGCAGTGAAGATTGAGACGAATTTATTTACTTTAACCCTACCTTCCTAGACTGTTAATATAATCTGGAGTTTCTGATAACATTAAGGCTAAGTCACTCTTTAAAATGTTCTAGTCCCTCCTTATAGAATGAGTTTTATATCTATATTTAATTTTAAGGTGATATTTATGATATTATTTTGACTTATTACACTTTATTTTTCCCACCCACTATCAGCCACTTACCACTACAATTTCTCCTTCTTAAGCTGTTAAATAATATTTAAATAAATAAATAAATATTTAAATAAATAAATATTTGGTTGGTTTGAGTATATTCTAGGTAGGAACATAGGTTATATCTCTTGCATTAGGTGAGCCCTTGATTGTATACAACTCTAGGCTGATTATAACATTTGTTACCATTCATTTCCCCCTAAAAAGTGGAACATACATTTTGTCTGGAAATAGACTTCTGTGCTCACAGTTTTGTTTTGTTTTGTTTTTTCCTAATTCTCACTTTAAATCACTAAATGTTGCTATGCCATTTCCTAACTTATAGCTGTGATTAGATGTTCAAAGCCAGTCTGCTTCTTTTATCTTTTTTATTTTCAATCCAGAACTTTTAGGAACATCTTTGTGATTGGGTAGCCAGGATATAAAAGGCATCCTCTCTTATTTCCCTGGCCATCTTATGAAGGTGTAAAGGCGAATCCTTCACTTCACTTAGAGAAAAGTCCTGCTATGTGAAGCTTTGCACAAATGCTGTGGTGACAGGTCTATATATCTTGAAGGCCTTCCATTGATTATTCATTGTTCACATGCTCAATGCACAGCTCCTGCCTGTCTGTGCTTAGATTATACATTATGTTAGGGTGGAAAACCCATATATGCCTCACTAAATTTTAGATTTAATTTTTGGCTTCTTGGCATTGGAAAGGTTTTCCTTCATCTGGATTCCATTTTCTTCATAACTTTAAAATCTTTAAAGTTCCTTTATTTTTTTTTCCTTTCTGTAGTACTACAGATTTCCCCCCGTAGATTTAGTTTCTTTGGTTGTTTCAGTGGGAATTAGATACTCTGGGTCTCAATTTGCCAGCTTTAAATGCAGTTGACTTCCTCTAAATTATGTAAGAATTTTCCAACTTTTCTCCTTCCAACCAACTTTTACAGTTAACCTCCTCATCATGGATTTGAATTTTACATTTGTATTTTAATTTCTTTGCAATCTCTTGCTTTCTTGCTCTATTACCTTTCATCTCAGTATCAAGGCTTTTCATGGTCTTTTTCTTCTTCCTTGGCTTTATTAAAGATACTTAAGAGTCTTATAGAAATAACTTCTGGTCCCTCTAAGAAATCATTTTCAGAGATATGATCCTCTCTGAGTATTTGGACTGGTCTTCTCTTTAAGCCCTTTCTTTAATATATTTTTCATCAGTCTCACATAGGATCCCCTTCTCTTTTCTATTTTTACCTACCTTATTATCTAGGAGAAATCTACAAAAACTTGTTATTTTAAATGAAGAGGTTTGTCTTCACAGGATCCATAGCAGAGATGTTAGATGCTACAACGCTCAATGTGCACTATCATCAGGGACCTTCCTGTGTTCCTCTTCCTCTTTGAAGTTTTGCCTTTGGGGAGAAAACGCCCTCCAGTGTTCCTGGCATAGTGTTCCTCCTCTCTCCTGCTCCCCACCCCCACACACATTCCCTCCTCTTTCCTACACACATATTGTCACGAGCATGGTTTTCTACCCTTCTTGGCATCTAGAAATTTCCATCTCTGAGTAAGTATAGAGAAATGCTGATGAAGCACAGAAATAATACTCTGGCTCCTTTAAAAAAAAAACAAAACCCAAGAAACAGTACTCCCAAAGTAAGGGACTGGCTTTACTTTTTCTGAACTATGACAAACACTGTGGATGGTAGAGATGTCTTTTTTCCCCCTTTTATTCCTTTTAACTTTCTTTGAGGAACCAAGGCTGCTATGTTTCATGAAGCAGCATGTGTGCACTCCTTATTGCTATTCCTAATCCAGCTCCATCAATTTTATGGTTTGTGGAAATTCCCTATAAAGTTGCTGCTCTTGGTGACTTTTCTTTAACTCTTAGTCTTTCATTTTTAGGGTCATGTGGATTTTTGACGTTGTCAGTGTTTTCCTAGGTATCTATTGAAAGGTTGAAAGAGCCTGTGTAAGGGTCGTGACTTGGAGACATTTTATTTTTTAAAAAGTTTATTTGTTTATTTGGAGAGAGAGAGAAAGAGAGCATGCGAGCGGAGGATGGGCAGACAGAGAAGGAGAATTCCAGCAGTCTCCTCCCTGTCAGTACAGAGCCTGATGCGGGTCTCAGTCTCACCAACCATGAGATCATGACCTGAGCTGAAACCAAGAGTCAGACACTTAACTGACTGAGCCTCCAAGGCACCCCATGACTTGGAGTCATTTTAATTCCATCTTTTAAAAGTGCAGTTTGATCACTGAAGAAATCTATATAAAGGAGTAAGGAGAATCTAGGAAAACTGTCTTGAATGCTGATGTTCCTAACCTTTTTATAAGGTTGTATGTAAATAGCTAGGTAGCTTTTTACGAAGCCTCCTGTTATTGTATTTTAGCTGATTTATTTATCATCTATCTGTCTATTTACCTATCTATATTTGTTTATTATATTTTAGCTGATCTATATTAGTGTAGAAGGGATGCTGGGCTGGAGTAAGGCTAGCTGAAGTTCAGGCCAGATCTGGTACTATTTCCCTGTCTACAGTGATTCACATTAATTTTAAAAGTGAAAAAAAAAATTGGGGTGCCTGAGTGGCTCAGTTGGTTAAGCATCCGACCTCGGCCATGATCTTGCAGTTCACGAGTTCGAGGCCCATGTTGGGCTCTGTGCTGACAGCTCAGAGCCTGGAGCCCGCTTTGGATTCTGTGTCTCCCTCTCTCTTTGCCCATCTCCCACTCATACTGTCTCTCTCTGTGTCAAAAATTAGTAAAACAGTAAAAAAAAAGTGAAAAAAATTAAAAAGTAAAATGAATCAAGTAACTTATTTTAGACAAGCCAGTAAACCTCTGCATCAGTTTCTTTATTTATAAAGTTAGGGGGAAATCTATAATATTTATAAATTACTTTATACATGTTTAATTTCACAACATTGTAAAACCAAGTTATTCTACTAATAATTGAGACCTGGTGAGTTCATAAAGAAGCTAGGGCAAAATTTCTGACCTAATCAACCTTGAATTCAATGTACATTGATTTTCAGTTTTGATTTTTAACAAACTCCCTATTTGTAAGTAAGTATTGGTGTTTCTATGCCATTTTTGGCAGAGGCATTTTCACTTAAAGAAAATTTTGCAATCAGCATTTATTGAAAATAGTGTGCTTGTGTTGAAGCATTTTTCTACCATAGGTGGCTGACACTGATGGATCTTTTTTCATCCATATTTTAGTGAGTGCCCTAGGTTAGTTATGATTTTCCAGACTTCAAAGAGAGCAGACAAACCAAAATATTGGGACTGTGAGGTATGTTCAGGGACAAAGACATTTTGTCAACTCTGTGATTATGCTTTGCTTGACCTTTTTGTGAAGTGGGGTGAGGAGTACTCTGAGAATGACTCACTGGTCGTTCACCTCAGAGGGCATCTGGGCCTTAGTCACTCTAGGACTTCACAGAGAAAAGGTATCAAACTCCTATCCTTTGACTTTGAAGGAATAGTCTTTTTGTAATTCGATTTAGGTCAGCATTTCGAACCTGGCCATTTTACATGGAGTATTTTATTTAAATTTCACAATAGTCTCTGAAATGTAGGTTTTGCTATCTATGTTATAGATGAGGAGATACCTCCCTAAGACTAAAGGAGAGTATGCAAATTGCCCTATGTCATATACTTAATTAGTGGTAAAGATTCCATCTATAATTTTTCTGACTCCAAGTTCATGCTTGTAAACATCATGTTGAGTCTATCAGTTAGGATTCAGTTCTTCTGCATGTTAACAGTAACCTAACTACAATTGCATTACTAAATAGAGCTTTAATTACTGCACATAACAAGCAGTACACCATTAATATGCAGATACTTAAGAAAATCAAGCTCCTTCTAGCTTCCTTTTCTTCCATTGTTTGTATTGGACTTTCATCCTCATTGTTGCAAGACAGCTGCTCAACCTTCTGGTGTCATGTATGTATTCCAAGCAGGAGGGAAAGGATGAGCAAAGGAGAAAAAAAAAATCACCTGCTATCTAAATTTAATCTTCTTCTTCTTCTTTTAAAAAATTTTTAATGTTTATTTATTTTTGAAGGAGAGAGAGACAGAGTGTGAGCAGGGGAGGGGCAGAAGAGTGGGGGACACAGAATCCAAAGCAGGCTCCAGGCTCAGAGCTGTCAGCACAGAGCCCAATGCGGGGCTCGAACCCATAAGCTGTGAGATCATGACCTGAGCTGAAGTCAGATGCCCAAACTGACTGAGCTACCCAGCTGCCCCTATCTTTTTCTTCATCAGAAAAATAATAGCTTTCCTGGAAGCTTTTCATAATACACTTCCATTTGTATCTCATTTAGCCTTAAATCTACATTTATGGCTATTCCAAGCTTCAAGAGAATGTGGGGATTCATATTTTAAGTCAAAATTTATTAAAATATAATTTACATACAGTAACACTCACACATTTTATGTATACAGATCTATGGCCTTTGATCAAATACATACACCTGTGCATTCACAATCACGATTATAGAATATTTCCATTTTGAGGAGCAGTGTTAACTGAGCATTTTGCCATCTTGAACAAAACTGAGGTTTAGTTCTGAAAAGAAGGAACAGACAATATTAGGTAGGCAGCATTGTCATACTAAGGTTAAATTTTTCATTGAGGAAAAATTGACATATAATGTTGTATTAGTGTCAGGTGTACAACATAATGATTCAGTGTTTGTGTATGTTGTCAAATGATCACTACAATGTCTAGTTTCTGTGTACTTAAATAATGGTTTGGAACAGCAGTAGAGGAATTACCCATAAGTGAAAGAAGACTGTAGTTATCATTAACCTAGCTTGAAACAGGAGCTTGGGTAAATCTCCAGATCTATTTATGTCTCAATTTTCTAATATTTAAAAGAAAAGCTTTCAAAAAGATCTTGAATGTGTCAAAAAGTGGGGTTCAATGAGTGAGATAATTTATGTGAAAGCACACTGAGATCTGTAAAGCTCTATCCAAATATAAAGAATTGTCTTTCGCCCACGATTAGAGGTGTTTCCTTTTATAATGATTATGAACTTGACTTACTGGCCTGAAATATCACAGTTGTGAAATTCAAATGTAATTGTAAAATATACTAACTCTTTAATTTATCAGTGGCTTAGAAATCAAGACAATATGCAGCTCTAGGTAGAGTCAATTTCACATTTTCATTCTTACCAGTTCTCTTTCCAACTATATCTTTTTCAACTGGGTAAAAATAGCACTAAATTGTATAATTTCCTGAACCTATCAAGTATATGTACATTTATAACTAATAAATTGTTGTGTGACTTTTTAGTTATTATTTAATATTTTAAAGATAAATCTTGACAGTCTTCTAATCAAACTGAAATATAGATTTTGAGAAATTATACTTTTTGTAAAATCAAATAATCTGAACTGTTGGAGTGTTTAGGAAGACCATTTTTAAATTTTTTGTTTTAGAGGAAAACACTCTTTAAATTCACCTCTTGGAATCAGGTGTAAAAAGTTAAAAATCAAAATCTATTATGACACTTGGGGGATACTCTAGAATCAGACCTCTTGATTGCTTGTTATGCAGGATCTATGAAGAAATGTGATCTTTTGTAGTATTTATTACTCTCAGAGTTTTGACATAACACTCCTCTGAATGTGAATATCTTTCAAAATGTGGCTCTTTCCTATAGACTTTAATCATGACTAGTGTCAACCAATACTGGCCTTTATTAAAAGTAAATGTATCTGATAACCTGGGATACTCATTATCTCTGGCCAGTTACTCTCTTCATTAAAAAATTGTTTATTATTATTTTAATTAAGGTCTTTGTTGTTTTGTTCACCAAATTCCTAGGTTGGATTCAACACTGGCTTTGCTGGTCCTTGGGGAGGCTGCCAAATTAAACATGGCCTGCTTGAAAGCTTTAATGGAATTAATGAGAGATTTTCTTTTAAGCGTTATGTCTGTTCAAAATCAGGTAACAGTATGTTGTTGATTTATGTGTGCTAAAAGACCTGAAGAAAAACAAATTTTATTTTTGCCACTATTTAAATTGAATATAATATTAGGGGTTATAATGAGCATAAATTTTTAACAAAAATTTTAATTAAATATAAAAGTAAATGCACATTTACCATATATCCCACTATGGATAGGTAGACAGATGGGTATAGTTAAAGATGTAGAGGTACGGAAATAGATTACACACACACACACACACACACACACACATGAGAGGGACTTTATTTTTTTTAATTTTTATGTATTTATTTTGAGAGAGAGAGAGAACATGGGGGAGAGGCGACAGAGTGGGGAGAGAAAAAGAATCTCAAGTAGACTCCACGCTCAGTGCAGAGCCCAATACTGGGCTTGATCTCATGACTGTGAGATCATGACCTGCGCCGAAATCAAGAGTCAGACACTCAACTGACTGAGCCACCCAGGCTTCCTTACATGAGAGGAACTTTAAATTGTATTAACAAACTTGAGAACATATAGTCATACATGGTTTAGTTTCCTTTTTTAGAAAATTTAAAGTATATTACAAAAAACACTTTTTATTGTAATTACATATTGTTAAAACTTACATTTTAGTCTGCATGAGATAACTTAACAATTTCTTCATTGTTGAACAGTGAGTTTGTTTCTAATTATTCACAGTTAATTGCAAACAATATTGAACTGGTAAATCTCATGAATAAAATCTTTATCTGTGTTTATGACTATTTCTTCAGAATAGATTCATAAATTACTGAGTGATAGACTATGAACTTTCTTTTAATAATCTCAGAAAAGATGTTCAAATTCCTCTCCAGAAGATATAACTGTCTTGCTTTCCTATGAAAAATGTATAAAGTGCCACACATAAGAACTGAGCTTTATATAAAAATATATTCTTTTATAATATGATATGGAAAATGCTATCTCAGGGGATTAATTTACATTCTATTGATTACCAAGGAAATTGAAAAGTTGTTCTTTATAAACTTTTTAGATATTTGTAGTTTTTATTCCTTGAAGTAGATTTTATGCAATCTACCCACAGAAAACCTGTTTTTCAATTGAGTACATTTTAGAAATATTAGTTGGTGATGGTCTTTAACAGCTCTGTAAAATTTGAAGATATTTCTTACCATGAGTACAGTATGTAGTTTTAATTATGACAGAGCATATCTTGATTATCTAATAACTATTTTCTCATTTTAGGAAGAAAGCTGCAAGGTAGATGATGTTTCCTGGGCCTGGAATGTCGTCTACATATACACAACAATTCTTGCAGAAATTTGCTTGTATGCAGCCACTTCTAATTTGCGAAAAACTGCTTTTATTGGTTTCTGTGTCTGTACAAGATCACAAAAAGACATTTTACTCATGGATAAATCAGAAGAACCACCTAAATTGAAGGAAGCAAGTATTTTAGGTCTTTTGGACTATTTCTCTTCAAAAATGTCAGATAATTGTAAGTAAATTATTTCTCAACTTGTTGAGAAGCACTTCTTAAATGTCTCTATCTGCATATAGCAATAAATATTTTATATTTTATTTTATTTTATATTTTTACAATATAGTGTTTTATTAGTTTCAGGTATATAATATAATGATTCAACAATTCCATACATCACCCAGTGCTTATCACAAGTGTGCCCCTTAATCTCCATCACCTATTTAATTCACCCTCACAACAATCTCCCTTCTGGTAACCATCAGTTTGATCTCTATACTGAGAGTCTGTTTTGTGGGTTTTTTTTCTCTCTCTCCCTTTTTCCTTTGCTTGTTTTTTTGTTTTGTTTTTTTTTTGTTTGTTTCTTAAATTCCACATGAGTAAAATCATATGCTATTTGTCTTCCTCTGACTTATTTCACTTAGCATTATACACTCTAGCTCCATCCATGTCATTGCAAATGGTAACATTTCATTCTTTTTTATGACGGAATAGGAATAATATGTATATATACCACATATTCTTTATCCATTCATCTATTGATGGACATTTGGCTGCTTCCATAATTTGGCTATTGCAAATAATGCTGCTATAAACATAGCATGTAACCCTTTGAATTAGTGTTTTTATATTTTTTGGGTAAATACCCAGTATTGCAATTATTGGATTGTATGGTAGTTCTGTTTTTAACTTTTTTTTTAACGTTTATTCATTTTTGAGAGACAGAGAGAGACAGAGGTTGAGTGGGAGAGGGGCAGGGAGAGAGGCAGACACAGAATCCGAAGCAGGCTCCAGGCTCCATGCTGTCAGCACAGAGTCCCGATGTGGGGCTCGAACCCACAAACCACAAGGTCATGACCTGAGCTGAAGTCAGACGCTTAACTGATTGAGCCACCCAGGCACCCAAAATTTTCTTCATCTTTGTCAGAACCAGAGAATGTACACCCTCTGGAAATAAACATTTGATCTCCTCCTCATGTTCATACAGGATTTTTGGCTTTCCTGTATCAGTCATTACCATATGTTCCTTTGCTTTACATGATGGTACAAATGCCTAGTCAACTATTTTTATCATCAAATGATAGGTTTTAAAAACTGTGTTGATGTGATTCATTATACCTTGATTCTTACAGCATCACTGATTGATTTTTCCACATGAGGAAAATGATTTTGTCTAGGTTGTCCTGTATCATTGATAATGATCACCAGTTTTGTAAGACCACAGAAGAAAAAGCTCCAAAAGCAGTATAATCTGTGCAGGCATTGTCAAATGATTACTGGGGAAAATAGGTTTGTCTTTTTTGGAAAGTGACTTAAAGAACCTGGAGCTGTTGCTGTATTTAATTGAAAATGATTTTTTCCCATACTTTTATCTTTCAAGTAAGTAAATTTTTTGTTTAGAGTGAGAGAACTGGTCAGAAGTCACACAGATTTGTATTTTAATTCTATAATTTGTATCTTGGAATCCTACATCAAATTATTTAATTTTTCTGAATGATTACTCGATAATTATGATAAGACTACTATTCATATCATAACGCTTTTTATAAGAAAAAATATAGAAACATATAAATGCGTGGCATAGTACATTGTGCATAGGAAAGGTTCAATAAAGGTTAATAGTTGTTATGGTTGTTAATGTAGTTGTTAATATTATAGTGAGAAAACATCAGTGAGGAGGGATTTTTTTTCCTAACACTTAGTACTATGTACACTTTATATCCTGGGGATGCTGTTTTATTTATATATAAAGATATAAATGACAGTGAAAAATATTTTAAATGGTATATATAATATATAAATAGTCTTTTTACTAATAAGTCAAATCGTGTTATCAAGGCTTTAATAGGAAAAAACCTCAAATCATAGTTTTATAAAGGCAATGCTATAGGACACTAAAATAATAATTTCCTTGAAGATAATTTCCTGGTGATCTCATCTGATATGGGAGCAGAACTTAAAGAATCTAGAATAATGACTATTTAGCATGTTCCATTTTCATTCTGTGATTTTGTGTCACACAAGCTTTTCATAGAATCAGACATAAAATAAGTCTAGAGTGAGGTCTCTGGCCAGTGATTGAAGTGCTGCCTTTTAGTTGATTGAATAGAAATTTCTATGTATGCTTATAAATACCAATTATACATTTAACATTTGCTACTGTGGACGTAACTGTGTCCCCCAAAATTCGTATCTTGAAACCATAGCCCACAATGTGACTGTATGTGGAGATGAAATAATGATGGTGGGGCCTGATATGTTTGAATTTGTGTCCTTGTAAGAAAAGACACCAGAGAGCTCACTCTCTCTACTATGGGAGGACACAGTAAGAAAGCAGCCGTCTAAAACCCAGGAAAAGAGCCCTCACCATAAACAGAATCAGCTGTCACCTTGATCTTGGAAATCCTAGCCAAAGATTTGGCTAGAAAAGAAATAAATTTCCCATCTTTAAGACTCTCAGTCTACGGTTTTTTGTTATGGCAGTTCAGTTATGCCTCTCAATGGGTGTTGTGCTGTAGGCAGATCTGAATATGCTCAGGTGCCTGACTAATCCTTATCTGAAACACAAATTTTTGCAACAGAGACTCCATTTTATTTATTTGCTTGTTTGCTTATAAGTTTTTAATTCCACTTAGTTAACATAGTGTTATGTTTGTTTTGGGTGTACAATATAGTGGCAGCATAGTCTCTAGATGAGACAGTTTTGAGCTGGAAAAACATGAGGGAAGGTGATAAAAATTAATTTATTTAAATGCACAGAATTTTTGCTTGATCCGTGTTGAAATTCCAGTTTTGGGAATCATTTTGCCTTGATGGGTCATAAAGGATGATAATAGTTAATTAACATTTATTGAGCTCTTACTATATGTCAGGTATTATTCTAGGCTAATTCATTAATCATTACAACGAGACTCTACTTAGATATTCATATAATCCTCAATTTACAGATGAGAAAACTGAAACATGAAGAGTTTATTTGTCCAAGGAAATATATTTAGGAAACAGTACATCTGGGACTTAACCTAGGCAGTCTGGCTTCAGAGTCCATACTGACTGCCTCACTATGCTGAACTAAGTAGGTTAGTTGACCTGCTGAATGAAAAATTTTAAAAATCATCCATTTGCATGTTGAAGAATGTGAAGAAGACAGCTGTGAGAAATTCTGACAGTCATTATCCTACAGCACCGTGTGTAAAAGCATTTTCATAGACTTTGTGTCATGTGTGGTCTTTATTTCTAATCTGAATTCTTAGGACTTGTTCTAAAATTTTGAATCAAAAAATCCTAAAACTGGAGTGTAGGAATCTGTATTATTAAGCCTACAGAAAACCTAACCTATAAATTTAGCTGTTAAACAAGCTGCTAAAATGCTGTCCTAATCATAGAGGAAAATATCTCTCTTACTTGTTATTGCAGACCTTTATGCATCCAATTGGAGGCTATTTATGTCAGGTGATTTATGTATAATTTTACAAAGAGGGAAACATAGCTTTGTGTTGTACTGTATATTTTAAACACCATCTTCTGTGCTCCTACTTTGGTTTTCAGAGTGTTAAAATGATAGTTTTTTTTTTTTAATTCATGTTAGTTAACATATGATAAAATGAGAAGCTTTTAACAAGCCTTGATTATCTGGAATATGTGTTGTGAAATTAACACCTGAAAATGGTGTATTCTGTGAGAAACCTTCAGACACCGATTTAGTGTGTCTTGTCTAAGAAACATACAATGAATGAAAGAATCAAATATATCATAGAAAAGTAATTCTGTCTCTCTCTGTCCCTTCCCTGCTCGTACTTTCTCTCTCTCTTTCAAAATAAATAAATAGACATTTAAAAAGAAAAGAAAAAAAAGTCAACAGTGATCTGGAACTCCCTATCTACCAAAGCAGGTCATTCCACTTTTAAACACTGTAAACAATTCATCCTTATATTAAAATGAAATCTATTTTTCTAACTTCGGTTTAGGTTTTGCCTCCTGGAGGCAATAAGAAAAAAAAAGTCTATTGCATTTCCCACATGCAAGCCCTTCAAATATTTGAAGATAATTGCATTGGTTCTCTTTCTCCACCTCTTCACTTTGCCATCATCTCCCATCTCTGCTTACTGCCAAGGTCCTGTGCAAACTTTTCGTAATACATGAAAAACGTATTTCCAATATGGCTTATAATTAGCCTCTTAAGTTTGCTAGGAGGTCATAATGTTGTTAACTTAGAATTTGTAATAATTTATTCCAGTGTATAATATGATGGGAGACCCAAGTATTTTTTCATTCAATGTTGTCTATGAATGAAAGAAAGTAAATATGACATTCTTCTTTTCATTCTTCTGTTGAGAATTATTTTCTTAATCTGGTTATGCAATGATAGTGGTGAATGAAATATAGGTCTCAGTTGTAAAATAACTTTTTATGCTATATTTTGATTCATTTTAACTTGGTTTTGAAAAAACATTAGCACAGAGCAATAATTCCTTTTTAAAAAGCAAATGTAAGTGAATTGGAATCTTAGAAACAATTGAAACTCTTAATGGTACTGTATTAAATCTTCAGCATAACTTTTACTTTGGTGAAGGCTATTCAGAAAAGTATACAGTAACAAGGTTGTATTTAATATACATGGAAAATATTTAACTCCTTTAAAAATCTACATTCATGTTAGTGATAGAATTCAGGCAATCTTCTTAATTCACAACTTTTTGTGTTGACAAATCTAAAATTACCACCGAGTATTTTATATATATATGGAAGTTAACCAAATTTATCTATTTGTCTTTTTCTTTTTTAAAAATAATTTTATTGTGGAAAGAGCACTTTACATGAGATCTACCCTCTGAAAAATTTAAATGTACAGTTCATTATTGTTGACTCTGGGTACATTGCTGTACAATAGATTTCTAGAACTTATCTTGTTTTTTTTAAAAAAATTTTTTAAATGTTTATTTATTTTTGAGAGACAGACAGAACATGAGCAGGGGAGGGGCAGAGAGAGAGGGAGACACAGAATCCGAAGCAGGCTCCAGGCTCTGAGCTGTCAGCACGGTGCCCTACACAGGGCTTGAACCCACAAACCGCGAGATCACGATCTGAGCCGAAGCCAGACACTTAGCCAACTGAGCCACCCAGGCGCCCCTAGAACTTACCTTGTTTGATTGAAACTTTATGCCTCTTGGTTAGTAACTCCAATTTCTCCTTTCCCTCACTTTCTGGAAACCATACTCTTTGATTATAGTCTTCGATTTTATGAATATGACCATTATAGATACCTTATGTAAATGAAACCATGCAGTATTTGCCTTTCTGTGAGTGTCATCTTTCACTCAGCATGCTGTTCTCAAGATTCATCCATGCTGTTGCATATGATGGAATTTCCTTCATTTTTAAGGCTTAACAGTATTCCATTGTGAGTGTATACCACATTTTCTTCATCCACTGGCTTTATATTAGTTATGAAATTATAAAAATGAAGAATTATAAAACAGCTATTTAAAAAACTAATACGGAACCACAAAAGGCCTTGAATAGCCAAAGTAATTTTGAAGAAGAAGACCAAAGCAGGAGGCATCACAATCCCAGACTTTAGCCTCTACTACAAAGCTGTAATCATCAAGATAGCACGGTATTGGCACAAAAACAGACACATAGACCAATGGAATAGAATAGAAACCCCAGAACTAGACCCACAAACGTATGGCCAACTAATCTTTGACAAAGCAGGAAAGAACATCCAATGAGAAAAAGACAGTCTCTTTAACAAATGGTGCTGGGAGAACTGGACAGCAACATGCAGAAGGTTGAAACTAGACCACTTTCTCACACCATTCACAAAAATAAACTCAAAATGGATAAAGGACCTGAATGTGAGACAGGAAACCATCAAAAGCCTAGAGGAGAAAGCAGGAAAAGACCTCTCTGACCTCAGCCGTAGCAATCTCTTACTCAACACATCCCCAAAGGCAAGGGAATTAAAAGCAAAAATGAATTACTGGGACCTTATGAAGACAAAAAGCTTTTGCACAGCAAAGGAAACAACCAACAAAACTAAAAGGCAACCCACGGAATGGGAAAAGATATTTGCAAATGACATATCAGACAAAGGGCTAGTATCCAAAATCTATAAAGAGCTCACCAAACTCCACACCCGAAAAACAAATAACCCAGTGAAGAAATGGGCAGAAAACATGAATAGACACTTCTCTAAAGAAGACATCTGGATGGCCAACAGGCACATGAAAAGATACTCAATGTCGCTCCTCATCAGGGAAATACAAATCAAAACCACACTCAGATATCACCTGACACCGGTCAGAGTGGCCAAAATGAACAAATCAGGAAACTATAGATGCTGGAGAGGATGTGGAGAAACGGGAACCCTCTTGCACTGTTGGTGGGAATGCAAATTGGTGCAGCCACTCTGGAAAACAGTGTGGAGGTTCCTCAGAAAATTAAAAATAGACCTACCCTATGACCCAGCAATAGCACTGCTAGGAATTTACCCAAGGGATACAGGAGTACTGATGCATAGGGGCACCTGTACCCCAGTGTTTATAGAAGCACTCTCAACAATGGCCAAATTATGGAAAGAGCCTAAATGTCCATCAACTGATGAATGGATAAAAAAATTGTGGTTTATATACACAATGGAGTACTATGTGGCAATGAGAAAGAATGAAATATGGCCCTTTGTAGCAACGTGGATGGAACTGGAGAGTGTGATGCTAAGTGAAATAAGCCATACAGAGAAAGACAGATACCATATGTGTTCACTCTTATGTGGATCCTGAGAAACTTAACAGAAACCCATGGGGGAGGGGAAGGAAAAAAAAAAAGAGGTTAGAGTGGGAGAGAGCCAAAACATAAGAGACTGTTAAAAACTGAGAACAAACTGAGGGCTGATGGGGGGTGGGAGGGAGGGGAGGGTGGGTGATGGGTATTGAGGAGGGCACCTTTTGGGATGAGCACTGGGTGTTGTATGGAAACCAATTTGACAATAAATTTCATATATTGAAAAAAAAAAAACTTTTGCCGTAATCATCTTTTACTTACTGCAGGATAAATTATATTATTTTTAGTGCTCTAGGTAGGATATGTTTGGAGATTTATATTTGATCTATTCTCACATATGCTATCTCTAAGTTTAGTCTGTATCTTTTAGAAAACACAGTTGTATTTTTAAAATGAAGGAAGAATTCAGAAATCATCAATCTGAAGATCTACATGCCCTGCTTTCTTTTGGATGTATTTGTAGGTCTATAACTTATCCTGCTGGGTATATCATTCTTTATTTCTTTCTGTCATCCTTTTAAACAAACTGTAGTTTTCAAAAGAGGTATCACTGACCTCACTATTCCTGAAAAGCCCTATGCATCCAAAACAATCTCATACCTTGTTAATATAGGTGACAGGTGCTACTTAATGCACCAAATATCAGTCACTGAAAATTAGTTAACCCCTACTCGGATAAAATTACCACTTCCATCAGGCTTGTGAGATTAAAAAAAATAGAATATTCAGTTGATATCATGATACTGACAACATGAAATGTACCTGTTTGTTCTTTATTTGCAGGAAAGTATAGAGAATATTATAAATGGCTTAAAGAGCAAATAGATAATCCAGTCCAATTGAATAAGGATATTAGATATTTATTCTCTCTGCCTCTCATGTTTCTATATGCTATCTGTTGTGGAACATATAAGATAAATATATGGAACAGAAAGTCTAATTTACTAACTTTTGCAAGCTTCAACACTAAACCTTTAATCTTCCCTAATACCTAGACTCCTTGCTTATATGTCACCTCATGTTTTTCTGAACTTTCTTTTGTACCTTTCCAGTGGACTTGGTCAAATTATAGCTTGTATTTTTAATAATTGTTTTACATCTCTTTGTTTGTTAGCAGTAGACTTGGCTACATGTAGTAAAAAATACATTAGATTAAACAAAATGAAAATTTATTTTTCTCCCACATAAAATAAATCCAGAAATAGGCAGTCTAAAGTTGGTTTTGGGATTAAGAGGTTCTCAGGGAGGCAGGTTAATTTTCTTTGCTATTCTGAGGGTTTAGAAGGGAATAATAATATCCATTTTCTACTAAGTCTTCTTAATAGAAAGTACACATAGCATTACCGCTGTAAACTCAATGGCTTAAATGTAATCATATGGCCACACCTAAGGAGAGTTTGTTTTGTTTTTTAAGTTAAGTATCAATAAGCCAAGCTAGGGTAGTGATTCATATTACTAAGGAAGAAGGGGAGAATGAATATTGTGAAGAAACTTACAATCTGTGTAAAGCTTCTTTTAGCAAATTTTGTTCTCTTAGGTCAGAGAACATATTTTAGGCTTTCATGCCTCATCGTATATTAACTAAGGCATTGACTAAGAGTAGCCTCTAAATAAACAAGTATTGAATATTGAATGGATGAAGAAAAAGACATGGATACTGTATTGAGATCTAATTATGAGATGACATTTTCAATCCAAAATGGTTATTAAACACCATCTTTACCCATTGTATGTGTATAAATGTTTCATTTTTTCTCATTCTTTTTTTTTTCCAAAATATTGAGCACAAATTCTTTTCAATCCACAAGAAAGGAGTTGTTTTTGTTTACTCATTATAATGTGAATGTGTATTCGGTGCATCATTCTATACTAATGACTCATGCAACATCAAAACAATTTAAAAGCAACTTTGGATAAACATGGGTATCATGTGGTTATGGAGAGTAGGATTTCAATCTGTAGTTTGAAGCGGCAATTTTGCTTACTTCTGAATTTGGAGAAGGGAAGAACTGGGGATGAGGCAAGTAAAGATGGTGAGTGCTAAACAAGCATGAATAGTTAATGAAGCTATTATGGAAACCAGCCTATCAGAAATGGATCCTTGGTCCTGGAATCTAAAGTGTAATATACACAGTAATAAAGGCATTGGATTTCAGGATGAATTTGTATTTCTCTTTAAACATTGGACGTTTCTGGTAGCATTTGACAAAACTTTCATGTGAAGAAAATTAATTTGGACATCAGAATATTTTGACTTGCAAAGTAAACACATCCTATCTACTCTTATCTTGAACATTTGGAATTTTAGTTCACTGAAGGTAGGGCTTATTGTGATGATTATGGATTCCTACTTCAAAAATGTCATTAACTTATCTGTAGAAAAATCTCCTTCAATTTCCCCATGAGCACAGGTTTATTTACAGAGAAACTAATGACATTTAATTTTGAGGATATTTTACCACATAGGACTCTTTTATTTTTTATTTTTTAAAAAATGTTATTTAGTTAACATACAGTGCAATATTGGTTTCAGGAGTAGAATTCAGTGATTCATCACTTACGTGTAACACCTAGTGCTCATTACAAGTGCCCTCCTTAATACCCATAGGAAGGACACTTGGAATATCTCTTCATAGAAAAATGTCTTTTTTTTAAACTTGCAAAAATAAGAATTTTTAAAAATGTTCATGTATTTATTTTGAGAGATAGAGAGAGAATATGCATGAGTAGGGGAAGACCAGACAGAAGGGGAGAGAGACAATCCCAGGTAGATTGCACATTGTCAAAGCAGAGCCCAACATGGGGCTCGATCCCACAACTCTGGGATCATGATCTGAGTCAACATCAAGAGTTGGACTAACCAACTGAGCTACCCAGGTGCCCCAAGAATTTTTTATAGTTTTTGTAAAAGAGGGCTTCAAAATTATTTATGCTCTTATAAAATCTAAATCTGCCTCACTCACAGGTTGGAGTACCTTAAATACTAACAACTCATAACCATCCTGCATATTAATATTAACATTGCTCTTTACATCCAGTAAGCATTCTATCAAGTTTATGTGTATTTAATTAAACTTAATATCTTCCAGCCTGTTAGGTAACTGAGAAAGACCATTCAATGTATTGAGGATAATTATAGTTAGCAAAAACAATTATAAGTAGAGTTGAAGAGTAATTTAATAAAGTTATTTTTAAAATTATTTTTGAATCATAATGAATATCTCTTTCCCTCTCAAATGTTCTAGAGTGGTTGCTGGTCCCAAACCTTGTCATTAAAATATGGTTTATTCTGGGTATCCTTACAACCAGTTATCAGGGAAAAGTAATAAAATGTATATTAATACAGAAGAATATTTACTTTTTAGACAATTTTACTTTCAATTATAAGATGGAAGAGCTCTTGACCTGTTGCCACAGGTCAGTGTTATCTTTATATACCTGCATGAACATACTCAAAATATATCTAGCATCAGGTGCACGATTAGAATGTACTGGGCAAATTAAACTCACAATACTATATTTAGGAATAATTTGGAGAATAATTTCTAGAATTCAAAATGTGTTCTCTCCCAATTCCTAAACTTGGTGAAGAGAATATTCGTAACATACCATTCTGTCTTATGAATGCATGTACATGTACAAATCCTAAGTGAAATACCAATAGACCAATTTCAGCAGTGTGTTAAAAGAACAGCATACCATATTTATTCTGTTCATTCTAGGAATCCAAGGAGAGACCAATATTAGGACATTTAAATATCTTATAACTAAGGAAAAAGGAGTCACTCTTTTTTTGTTTATTTATTTATTTTGAGAGAGAGAGCGAGAGCAAGCATGAGTAGGAGAGGTGCAGAGAAAGAGAGGGAGAGCATGAGAGAGAGACAATCTGCTGACAGTGCAGAGCCCGACAGGTGACTCAATGTCACCAACCATGAGATCATGACCTGAGCTGAAATCAAGATGCTCAACCAGCTGAGTCATGCAAGCACCCCAGGAAATAAGAGTTGTTCTTCATAGATGCCAAAATGGAATTGATTAAACTAAAAACACATGCCTGATTTTTCAAAAAAGATAAAGCAAACAGGGTAAAAACAAGAAATATAAGGGTACTTTCTTAAATTGATGTGTATTCCTCAGAAACAAAAATTAACAGTATTCTTAAGAATAACTAAAAATAATCCCATTTAAATTAACTGAAAGTCAAAGATTTCTATATTAATTGCTTATATTTTACCACATTCTGATGTCCTCGCCAATATAAAACAAAAAGAAAAAAGCAAGTATAATATTGGAAAAGCATTTATGAGTGATCCCAATGTCTATTTTGAATAGCCAAAAGTATGAAAATAATATTAGCACTAATTAAATAAAGTGGTTACTTACAAGAAACATTATTGTCAATAACTTTACAACATATCAGTAATAACTAAATAGGAAAAAAAAAACCCTCTGATAATAGTGTAAAAACAGCAAAATTGTAAGGAACTATTATATGAAAGAACAAATCCCATAAAAGAAGACTTGAAATAAATGAATATAAATTTACATATTATAAAGAAATAGACTCTCCCTAAATTAATCTAGAAATTAAATGTAATTCTAAGAGAATAGTCAAAAGAGTAGAAGTTGGCAAGTCTATCCTATAGAAAATCTGGAGGATTATAGTCAAGAAAACTTAGAAAATTAGCAGGCATTTTCTTGAACATAAAACAATATAAAATTCTCTGTATTCTATTAGTAAAATGACTAGTCTGTCTGGATTAATAGATTTTCATAACAATATAAAATATCTATATATTTGTATTTGTATCTGTGACTATGATATTTACCTTTTGCCATATTTTTTGCCATATTTTTTGATATAGAAGATGCATTAGTATATAAGATGTCTTTGTTTTATAAGAACTATTTTTGAAAATATTAATTACTTTTATCATTTGGGCATATTTTAAAGTATCCCTGTACAATTAAACCCATTATTTGTGAATATAATTAGATTACATTAAATACTGCAATCAATAGGAAATCATAAAAACTGGAGATGCAGTCATATTTTACTAGAAAGTATGAATGAAGTTCATTAAAAGTAAATAATGTTCCACATTTTAGTTAACACTGAAAACTAACAAGAACACCATTAAATTTTTAAAAAGTGGGTAAATTCCTGAAAAACACACCACAGTAAAAAGCATGTAGCAAAATGATTTTTAGAAGGAATTTCCAGATCATTCTTATACATGAGTAAATATCTTACTGAATGTTAGTATACAGGCAAACACAGGTGGGAAAGGGATGACAGAGATTATAATAGGAAGCTGCCTTTCAATAAATTTCCTTCTGGCTTAGTAGGCTGCAAAAATGAAAATAAGTACTCGTAATTGTTTCAATTTTTATTCTCAAACCCCAGAGGATCATTATCTTTTAAGTTAGGTAAATCATGATTCCCAAATTTGAAAACCCTTCATCCCTGCAGAGATCCAGAAGATTGTCTTCATTGCTGACATTTACTGTTTTAGGATCTGATGGTCATCAGAGTCATGAGACAGCACATTGTCCTTAGTACTGCAAAGGACATATCTAATTCCATTTTTAAAATGATTCCATTGCTATTTTTTGTTTCACTCCACCCTATGACATTTAACACACTTCAATTGAGTAATTGTTTAGGTCTTTTCCTTTATTTATTATTCTCACCTCAAAATTCGGAACTGGTATCTATCCATATTACTCATCCTTCCTTCAAATACCTTATTGATTGACACATCTAAAAGCAGAAATTTTCTGGTCAGCTTGGTGGGTAGTTAATTCTCTCCTTAACAAATTCTATTATGTGATGCCATTTTCCCTAATAGCCCAAGGCTTGGACAACACTTGTCTCATGATCATTCCTTCCTCACCCATCTGATTTTTACATTAGACTAGGGTAAACAAATCACTTAACAGGATGGAAGCTATTTATTGTCTTGCTTAATGAAGAACACAGAGACTTTTATTGGTTCACAGATGTCATAAAGATTCTGTCTCTTTATGTCTTTCTATTCTACTTCTCAGGGATGTTGGATTTTTATTCCTATGCTTGTTATCTCATTATTAAAAGAGCTTTCTAGCTCTAGACATCACAGACTCACGTAGCATTGCAAGGCAAGAGGAAAGAGAAGGGATGATACTGGCTTTTTTTCCAAAGAGTCTGTCCACCTTATAAAACAAAAGATTTCCAGGAAGCACTCCAGAAGACTGTCCCTTGCGTGAAACTGACAGGATAACTGGTTTCATGACTAGCTACAAGGAAGGCTGGAAAAGTAAATGCCTGGTGAAGAGAAGCATTTGTGATGGCTCTGGAGAATTCATCCCCATTATCTGGGTACAAATAGGGTTCTATTTTTAAGAAAGGGGCAAAATTTTGCTGGTAGGTCAGCAACTACCTACAGTGTTTAAAAGTTAGAAAAGATGGAAAGTTTGTGCCATCTGCTCAACATACTAACACAACTTAGTAATGTATTTTATGATGCATAAATTTTAATAGTCATGGTGTTAGCAATTTGAATAGTCAAAGTGTTTACTCCTTTGGAGTTTACCATCTTGTTTGATAATATATCCAGTGTCAGAAACACTTTGTATTTGGTTGATATTTATAAAAGTGGAAAATTAGTTTGTCACATTATTAGTCAAATACCAGTAAAACATATTTTATTTTCGTATTCACCTGGTGTATTTTTGTGCTATTTTTGTTTTTACCTGAATATATAGTACATATATTCTTAATAAAAGTGATGCTCCATTATGTTGATCCTCTAAAATTTTTGATAACCCCTGTCCTTGTTATCATTTAAAATTGATGAGTTGTCTCTTTTTTGATACTGAATTACTTTAGTTACATTTGTATATTAGTACTTCATGGTGGGGGTGGGAAGGGGTTACACCTGGATATGTTGCTAGGCAACTGGCCCTGAGCCTGGGATCTCAGAGACTGCTACAGGTACTCTATTTTCCTTCCATTTAATGTAGCCTTTGGCTGAGCTGCTGTCAGCGCCCTTGGGGATGCAGGGGTGAGGGGGTTGGTGTGGGGGGTGGGGGAGGCAGAGGACAATGGCTTCAGTTCATAATGTGTGAGAAGAGCTGAGAACTTTAAGTATGAGGTGAAGGAAGAAGAGTCCCTGTGGTCAAATATTTCCTGGATATGAGCGATATTTTGTGATCTAAGATTACTTTATACCCAACAAACATGGGAAAAGTTAATCATTTTCTTCTCTGTCAATACTGTCTCAGCAATCAAAACTTAATCTGTATGGATTGTAGAAAATAGTTTTTAATTGTAGAGACAAGACCTAATCTTCTAACTTTATATGAGGATCTTCATAAAGCACAAATAACTAGGATAAAGGGTTACCATGATTTTTGAAAGTTAAATGTTGCTACTTTTTCCAGGAAGTTTTGCTCCCATCCAACAAATAAATCTTAATCTAGCTCTGTATATGTTTAACTAAAAGATTCCTATTTCCTCATTCTGTTTATTCCCTTTTGGGTTGCTACTATTTCTTTTGGTTGGACAGACTAAAACAACATGCTGGACTTTTCAGCCAAAAAGCCTTTGACTGTGTAAAAGTCTTTACTTACTCAAACAGAGAAGCTGAAAATCTCATGGGAACATTCCTCACATTTTTGAAGCATAAATACAAAGGTATATCCCATTTGAGCCAATGGTCTAAAATCCATCTGTGGCTGAACATAGTGAAAAAAAGACCCAGGAACTAGAAATCATGCGAGATTTTGTATAAGTATTAATGGTGTTAAAGTATGTTACAATGTGCAGTTTTAGAAACCAATTTTTGTAATAATATGCCTTAGCAGGGAATAAAAAGAATAATATAGTTGTTGGCTTTCTATGCAAATTAATTTAGAAGCAAATGTATATACATTAATGAAAATAGCTCAGTTAGGTACTTGTAACTTCCTTTGTTATACCAGCCAGAATTATATTAAGATTCTCCAGAGTGTTTTTGATTGATTTTTTTCTGTCATTAATCTGGTCCAGAAATGAATATAATACCCTAGAGTCAGTTTGCTTTTTACCCCTCACATCTATCAAAAGTAACCTGATAATATGTTCATGGGTACAGAGGTCTCTAATCTAATACATTATTCCTATGTTTGATCCAGGTGTTTCTTACTGTTTTGAGTGAATAGTTCTTTTTAAATACTTGCTAAGTAGTTACTTATAGGAAGAAATAATAGAAGCCCCTCCAAAAGGGTGAAGGATGAAAAAATTAGGTAACAGGAGGAAGAAAAACAGCACCAAAATGGCGCCATTATAGATGAATATATGTGCACTGAACTAGACTCGGTGTCAGAAATTTGGAGTGTCAGAAGTTTGGGATGAGTCTCAGCTCAGCTGTCATGTACTAGATTATGGTAGCTGGCTATACCTTTCGGAATCTTAGTTTCTTCAAGATTATGGATTTTAAAAGAAATTTGCATGTACCATGCTTATAAACTTAAAGTTATTCTTTTTTTTTTAATTTCCAAAAGAATCTTTATTATTTTCTTCTTTTTCTTTTTTTGTTTGTTGCCCCTTGGATACAAAAACCTGTGAGGATTAACTACTTCCATAGAGATAATCTAAAATCTAGGTGATATTCTTTAGTTTAATGAAATTGAAAATAAATCCATAAAATAGAAATGTGATGTTTCTTTAATTGATTTATAAGAATCATAGTTCTTGAAAAGCAAATGAACCACTTTCTTCTTTGGTTCCCAGTTAAAACTCCAGAAGATAATTATTTTTTTTCTTTCTTTTTTTTTTTTGAAGATAATTATTTTTAATCAACAATGCAAATTACTTGACAATGCAAAAGATCATAAAAGTTAAGAAAGGGAAATTCTACTCAGTTCCTTAAATGTCTATAGTCATTTTGGCATCCTATTTGCCATCACGTTTCAGTTAACTGCCCCATGCTAATATAGGAATCAGCTGACTTTTGCTTTTTGTTTTCTATATTACCTACAACAAACACTGAGTAAGTTAGTAATACTTTGGTTCTCTTTAGTTTATTCTGTTGGGTATTTGTTTAATATGCATAATGATCAAATACGATGATATATTCAAAATAATTTTATCCACATTTAATATGTATGTGGATTTAGATACATAATTATTTCTATAGTGTAACTTTCTGAAAACAAAGAGTACCTTGGAATTCCTATTTATTCTACTAGTCATCCAAAATATACCCCCCCATCTCTCTTGTTATTTCCTATGAAGTTCAGGAGTCTTCAACACTACCCTCACTTCTGAAATCACCTATGAGTTTGGGCACCCCAAGACAACCCTCAGGTTTGCTAATTTGTTAGAAGAACTAACAGAACTCAGCAAAGACATTTTAGTCATGGTTACAGTTTATTACAGTAAAAAAATAAAGATTAAAATTAGCCAAGGAAAAGGTACATAAGGCAGAGTCCAAGATAGTTCCAAGCATTGAGCTACCCATTGTCCTCTCCCAGAGGGGTTGTGCAGAGACCATTCACTTCTCCTAGTAGTGATGTATGACAATTTGCATAGACTATTGTCAACTATGGAAGGTCATCACGCTTTGGTATTCAAAATTTTTACTGGGGCTCATTCACGTGCACATGGCTGACCCTGGTCTCTGGTCCTTCCAGAGGCCAAATTGATACCATGGCCTAAGGCTCCTAGATAAACAAAAACATTCTTATCAGACAGGACATTCTAATGCCTAAGAGTCAGGCAATGGCAAAGGCCAGCCCTCTCTTTGGACATTGTTAATTCTTAACTGTACAACTCCCAAGTCTATGTACTCCTCACTTTTCTTCTAGACTACTGCAAAAAACTAAACGTCTCCCTGTTTCCTTAATGCTCCCTAGAACCCATTTTCCATCAGGAAGCCCAAAAGATTTTTAAAACATGAAGCAGGTTTGTTCATCTCAAATGCTCTGTTAACTTTTCATTACACTAAGAATAAATTCCAAACTCCTTTCCATGGCTTACAAATTGGCCACGATCATTCAGAGGATGCCTCTGCACTCACAGATGCTGCATTTCCTCCCGCTCCTTGGATGGTTAACTTTTTAAAAATGCATTAGATCTTGTCTTGAATATGATGTCTTCATGGTGGTCTTTCTCTCATTGTGTCTATAGTTTTCTTCTCTAGTCACTGTTGAACACATTAACACCTTCTGTTATTTTCCTAACACTCATTATCAACTGACACTGTCCTGTTTACTTTTTTAGTATCTGTCTTTCTCTACTAGCATTAAGTGTCCTGAGAGCAGTTACACTGTCTTTTTTTTTTTTTTGGCACATTAGAACAGCAGTTGGTACATAGCATTGATTCAGTAAATATTTGTTAAATGCCTGGCTTGCTGACTGGTTCTTATCCATTGGTTTCTTGGCATTGATCTAGTTCTTTTCCTATATATGGCATTTCACAAAGACCATGTTTTACACTACATTTTATATTCAGGTTACCTTTTAGTGATACATTTGATTCTGCCAAATTATATTTCTCAAAATTGTAAAGGCTGTGTTCATTTATACTCATTCATCTGAGTAGAAATACTCATATTCCACATTCACTGCATTTGTGAAATCTAAATATCTAGACTGGCCATTAAGGGCTTCCCTGGAGTTCAAAACACTAAAATAAAGCATTGCTACAAAGAAAGGATCATAATACTGATTTTCAAACAGCATAGTTTCTTAATAAGTTTTCAAGATTTATTAAGAATTTTGTTTTGGTTCAGCTTTGTTATTTCCTAGAATACTGTCTGCTTAGCTGCAGACAGACACATTTTCTCTTAGTATATTTAAAGGAACATCTTTGATAGCTGCCACAGGGTCACTCAAAGCAGAACAGAAGAGTGCCTTATTCTTCAGCTTGGTCCCTGGATGAGGAGTTTCATAGCAGACATGCTTCTTATCAAATGTCAAGACGTGCATATTGGACTGCATTCTACCTTTTATGACAGTTGTAACACATCTCAGCTGTCTTTGTAAGGCTTTTTTTTTTTCATTAACTGTCAGTGGATTGGAACCGTAATAGATTTTCCCTGCAAATATTATTCATAAGCAATACTTCACTGTAGTTTACTTTTTTTAAGTTTGTTTATTTATTTTGAGAGAGAGAGAGAGACAGAGAGAGAACAAGCAGGGAACAAGCAGGGGAGAGGCAGAGAGAGAAAGAAACAGAGGATCCAAAGTGGACTCTGTGCTGATAGCAGAAAGCCTGATAAAAGGCTCAAACTCACGAACCATGAGATCATGACCCGAGCCAAAGTTAGATGCTTAACTGACTGAGCCACCCAGACGCCCCATTTCATTGTAGTTTAAATGAATAGGTGAAGAGCTCATTTTATTTTAAAAAAAAAAAATTTTTTTTTCAACGTTTATTTATTTTTGGGATAGAGAGAGACAGAGCATGAACGGGGGAGGGGCAGAGAGACAGGGAGACACAGAATCGGAAACAGGCTCCAGGCTCTGAGCCATCAGCCCAGAGCCTGACGCGGGGCTCGAACTCCCAGACCGCGAGATCGTGACCTGGCTGAAGTCCGACGCTTAACCGACTGTGCCACCCAGGCGCCCCAAGAGCTCATTTTAAAAATCAACAACAGTATTTTAAAAGTTTAGTGAGTTTTGAGAATTCAGTTACCAAAATACATTTTATGGGCTCATCACTGGTCTTGTGGATTCTGTCTATCTATCTATCTATCTATCTATCTTCTACATATCTATATTTTTAGAGAGAAAAAGCGCACACAAGCAGGGGAGGGGTAGAGGGAGAAGTGGGGAGAGAGAGAGAATCTTAAGCAGACTCAATACTCAGCATGGAGCCCAATGCTGGCTCAATCTTAAGACTGGGATTGTGGCCTGAGCCAAAATCAAGAGTTGGACACTAAACTGACTATAACCTCTGTAACTGATAATTTAAAATATATGAAGGTAGCTTATATGTACTTATATCAATCATTCTTATTAACGTAAAGAGTTTGGGAGCCTTTAAACAAATATATAAAAAGGTTAAAATTCACAGTATGTTTTATTTGTCATATTGCTCAAAACTGCATTATTTTTGAGGATCTCAATTCCAGAATTATTAATTTAAAACTCATAATTGTTTTGTTGCTCATATTGAGTTCCAAACTTATTTTTCTGTTAGATTCACAAATCCATAATTTCACTTTTGCTATTTCACTTAAATTTTAGCTATATTTTTACAACAAGCTATAGGCCTCTGAAAGTTAGATTCCCCTTACACCTTATTATGCCACATTTTCCAAATATTATTTTATCTCCTTTCTCTCCAAACTGGCTCCTCTACAACAATCTCTTTTCTATAAGTGATTTGATTATTGTTTCCAGTTCCTTAACTTAAATATGTACTTTTCCTCTCTACTTCATGTTTTTCTTCTCCTCCGTAGCTAAGAATTCTTATTAGATCTTCTCCATAATGTCTTAAGTTTGTCCTTTACTCTCCAAGCTCCTGCTGCTTATCACAATAAAGACCTAGATTGCCTTATAAAGCTCCCACATTGGTTTCCCAGTTTATTGCTGGAATAGATGTAACATGTCATGGAACACATATAACATTACTCTTTTGCTCAAACATCTACCACTTAATCTGATCCCATTTATCTTTAGTTATTTTACCTTATCCATTTCTTTTCTTAGATTCCATACCCAACTTGGGGCTCTAACTCATCACCCCAAGATCAAGAGTTGCCTGCTCCACTAACTAAGCCACCCAAGTGCCCCCAAAATTTCTATTTTTAAAAGTAAACTCTATACCTAACATGGGGCTTGAACACATGACCCCAAGGTCAAGAGTTGCATGCTCCACCCACTGAACCAGCCAGGCACCCCTATCCATTTCTAATATGAGCTCTCTACGTCAGTTCAATTTGAGATCCTCACTATCATCCTCTACCCTCTGTCTTCTTAGAGTTACCTCTTGACGAGGAGTCAGTGGGCCTATTGCCAAAGGAATGACTAGGCAGAGTTCCTGCTGGGTCCCTAAGTGGATGGGACCACCTCCAGGACCATGGTTGAGCAGGGTGGAAATGTGATTATGGAACCACTTCTGTATCTCCAGATGTTAGGCCTGTTACCTGGGATGCAAGTAGATTTGGCCCCTGCCACATCCCTGAACACTCTCCTGCCAGGGCCTGGCAGGGCCTGGGGGGGGGGGGCAGTTTCTGGGTCAGAAGAGCTGCTTCTGTACCATGGTAGAGTGAGGCTGGGGCCAGGTCACAGAGCTGCTTCAGGGCCAACAGACAGCAGGCCTGTTACCAGAGGCACCAACAGACATGGGTTTTCCTGGGTCCTTTGCTGGAGATCCTTTGTGGATCAAAAGGGCTGGAGCCGAGTTCACAGGGTGGGCAAGGATGCTTCCAGGTCCGTGGCTGGGACCACATTACTGCCAACAGGTGTTCCACCTGGGCTGAGACTGCCTCCTCAGTCTTGTTTCCACTGGGGTTGCACAACCTCCTACCTGGGTCCCAAGGTCCTGAAAAAGGCACTTTTGTTTATGGATGGCTGCCAAGTTGTTGTTTCTATGAGGGGATGAATGCTGGGGATGTCCTATTCTGCGATCTTGCTGATATCAATTCATACATGTAATTTCAAATATGGCAGCATACTAATTTTAACTTGTAAAATTTTTATGGGGAGAATTACATTTTCAAAAGAATTGGCTGCTTACCTATAGTTTACACTATCTCTTTCAAAGTATCAATAGAAAGGATGAAAGGTGCCTTAAGTTTGGAAGCTGGACATTTGCCTTCCTCCTCCCACTTGTAAAACGTGTACATACTTTCCATTCTGCCTCCTCTTTCTACCTTTTGGTCTGTTTCCTATGAATGGAATAGAAGGAAGGCAAGCACTTGTCTGAATTGGAGAGCCTATGCTGCATGGCTTAAGATTAGACTCTCCTTCACTTGGCTCTGTCACTCATCATCTGTGTCATGCTAGGGGATTTTCCTTTTTTAAAAAAATGTTTTATTTATTTTTGAGAGAGAGAGAGTATGAGTGGGAGAGGTGCAGAGAGAGAGAGGGGAACAGAGGATCCAAAGTGGGCTCCGTGCTGACAACACAGAACTCGATGTGGGGTTGAACTTACAAACCATGAGATCATGACTTTTAAGTTGAAGTCAGACGCTCAACCAACTAAGCCACCCAGGTACCCCTGCTAGGGGGGTTTCTAACCTGAGTTGAAGGTCATATGTTCCTTCTATTATGCTAAGTGTAATACGGTCATCATAGCAGGACTGTAATGAGGCCTAGAATAAGGGCACATAGTAGTAGGAATGCCCAAGTTTTCTAGTTATAACTATAATAATTATTATCGGGGCATCTGGGTGGCTCAGTCAGTTAAGCATCCAACTTTGGCTCAGGTCATGATCTCACGGTTTGTGGGTTTGAGCTCTGTGTTGGGCTCTGTGCTGACAGCTCAGAGCCTGGAGCCTGCTTCGAATTCTGTGTTTCCCTCTCTGCTCTTCCCCCACTTATGCTCTGCCTCTCTCCTTCAAAAATAAAAAAATGAGCATTAAAAAATTTAAAAAAATATTATTATTATGTAGCTTGGATTATAAAAATCTAGATTGAATTAGGAAAAGTTGAGGATTATCATTTTTTCACATTGTGCTTTATCTTTATTCAAGAAGAGAACTGATGAGTTCCAGTGTCACACAGGCTGTCATCAGGATTTGGAGGACAGTACAATACAAAATTCAATTGACTCTAAAGCCCTTCCTGAACCTTCTCTCCCTCCTGTTGTTCTTACCTCCTTTGCATATACTCATACTCTCATGTTCCTCTTTGACTAACTTCAGTTCATATCCCCTTTGAGACCTGCTGTAGTAGTTCATTCTACAAATTTATCCCATCTCTATCTAAATTAGAATTCTCTTTTCCTGAATAGTATTATATAGCACTATACCACTGAGGTAAGAAATAATTAAGATAAAGAGTAAAGAGAAACTTTTTCCTCCTTTCTGTATGGGAGAGGTGTATTTTAAATGTGGACCTTGATAATTTATATAAATCACTAATTGGTATATAAGTTTTAGAAAGAAGATTGTCTTAGACTTTTAAAAATCTCTTCTGGATTCATTGTTCCCTTTCCTCTGTTTCAGTTGATTTATGTCTCTATTAAAAAAAAAAACAAACTTCCAGCCTATAATTATATTGGCAATTTTTGTCTGCTTTTCACATTATTTTCAAGGCTTTCTTCTTGGTTCAAATGGTGTGTTTCATAGAGCTTGATTTTTCTCCTATTCTCTAATTTGTTATAAAAATTCACTATGGTGGTTTAAATATTCATATTGCCTTGAACAAATTCCTCTTTCCTTGAATTCCAAAGTTTTTTTTTTTTTTTTAAATACATAGTTCCTACTTCACCTGCCCAACTTTTACATTTATGAGGTATGATAATAGTTAGGTGCAGATCTCTTCTTACGACTAGACATTTTAAAGTAAGCTGTGATCTTTTAAAATTAAAGGAGTAGGAGCTGTGAAGAGTAAAACAAATTCCAAAGCTCAGAATCTCAGACTTTGCAACACCGTATTAGTAAAACCGCAGTAGTTCTTTTTCACAAAATTGTGCATTACTAAGATGAATAAGATTATGTCTTCCCAAAGAATATATCTTTTTCCACAGGTAATCCAGTGATATGGATTGGATACTATGGCTTAGTGTATAACCTGGTGAAAATGTCATGGGAACTTCGGGGAGATGATGAGCAGGATGGATTTAGAAACAAAATATTACAAACATTACAGAAGACCAAGGATCATGAGAAAGACAGGCGAATCCATAATGCAGTAAATATAGCTCAGGTAAGATAAAAGCCAGGGCAATAAATTGGTACCTCTGTTACCAAGAAGTGTTTGTCCTTTCTCTCTAAGGAAAAGAGAATGTCCATATTCAGTGAGTGTCACTGACGGCTGGGAAAACCATTTTTAAAATTGAATACTGATCTAGGTTTAGTTAAAGATAAGAGTGTTGGTACTCTTCTGACTAAGAAGCTTGAAGAGAGGAGGTGATTTGGGGGAAGGAATAACTTCTGCCTCAGGTTTGTGACTGTGAGAATTTTAAGTATACTGACCATGCATTCCAGTTTTCCCAGGTTAGCCTGGTCTAGGCCTAATTTTCTAGCTTTCTAATAAGAAAGTAATGAATTAATTCGCTCTCAAAAGTGTCTCAATTTGGATAAGTTGTTTTTAGTTATCTTATTTGTAAGTTTTTCTTTCTAGCGTTAGATAATATAAATTGCAAATCTGGATTCACTAACACTAGTCTTTTTCTTTAAAGTTAAAAATGTATTTTACAAGTTCTTGGTTTTTCTAGTTCTGTTTGAATGACTACATAATTTTTTTTTTCACTTTCAAAGAAAATCATTATGAAATTAGCTATCCATTCTTCATGAAATGCAAATGTGATTTTCCAGTGATGCTTTATCCATATGGTATCCTATGATATTTTTAATCTCCTACCAGTTTTTTTCTTTTCTATGTCTTATTTTGAGCTAGGTTAATTTGTTTGTTATCCTAAAGTACACTTTTTTTTTTTACCCTTTCATTGAAAGTTTCTGATTCTTTCTAGTGTTTACAGATGCAATTATCCTAACACCCTTAATATCCTGTTTTCTAATAATAATTAGGGATGTGAATTAATGTTAACAAATAAGAAGAACAAATAATGAATTCACTCTGCCTAATCAATTGTCAAAGCATATGGGTGGGCCATCATTGCAACACAGAGTATCTACCCTCTAGATTCTTAGTAGAAAACAAAACCTTAAACTCCTTGCTTTTTAAACATAAATGTGATTTCCAGTAAGAATCTTTATGGAGGACTATCTAAAAATATGCATTCCTTTTCTCTAGATGTCTAATATATTTTTCACAGAGAAAGACAGTCAAGAGCTGTCCACTTGAACTACGTTGTTTTGGATTCCGTGGGCTTGCTTTTATGCAACCACGCTTCAGTTTTATCCTTACTTGTGGACAGAACATAGAAAAATTTTAAAATAATCACTACTGGATCTATTATAGTGATGACCACTATATCATCGAGTATCCTCTTTGCTGAGATTTAAGAAATAAATCTTTCTTAGTTTCATGTGCTGTCTGAACTTTATTATTATTTTGGATAAGCTGCTCAATAGAGTTTTTAAAAAAATGAGAGTCAAATTTTGGCTAGTTTTGAAATAGAAACAGAGGACGACATGCATTCATCTCACCGAGTCTTATTATTTTGTCTTTGTTTTTTCATTTTACATGAATTTTCAGTTATTCATATTATTCTTTGGTTTTGTATCTATTTTTATATGTCACTTCACATCTCAAATGGATTGTATACTGTAACCAAATACATAAGCCAACTCAAATTTGTCATTTCTATAATTAGAATTCTATTTAAATGCCTGCTTACAGGGCCATTCATTTGGTATAGGATAGTCTTTCTTCTTCAAAATTTTACTAAGTATCTATAGATAATTGCATTTGACATTCATAAGTCAGTTAATCGGACATAGCAAATATTTTTTGTTTGCTAGGTCCAAGGAAAGACCTTTCTTTACTCAAGCAGTCAGCTCTGAGAATAAAAGAATAGACAAAAGCATAACCAGTAGATGTGCTAATTAGTTTTTAGTGTTTAGTTAGAAGACTTCTAAGGGATACTTTCATTCATTTTAAATAGTAAATGTATGGAAAGGCAAGTTTTCCTCAGAGAAAAATCTAAATTAGAAATTTCTAAAGGCAGTTAAATTAACTTAGGTATAGTACATATGTAATATAAGAAATAAGTTTAATTTGCATTAGATAGATTAAAAGATACAATTCACTCTAGATCTATATTATAAGTTAGGTAGAGATAGAGACATTTAGATTATTGGATAACAAAATATATGATTTATGGTTATAAGTGATAGAGTGCCTAGTCAGTGTCTTTGAAATATCACTTAATTTAGTTTGAATTCCTTTATTTAATAATAAGATACTACAAGTATATACACTAAGAAATTAGTATAAATTTTTTTACCAAATTCATTAAAAAATATGAAATAAATATGTACATATTAGATCCCAAATCTATTTTGCCATGCTGAATTCTATGGAAGACACAGGAAGTCCAAAAAATGACCTTTATACAATAATTTTTACTGTCTTATTCAGAAGACAGAAGATTCAGAAGATGGAATATTATATGTATGGCTATTCCCATCAAAGTTCATGGTACACAAGGGAGTTCAGATGTTTGGTTTCTAACTTTCTTCTTATATTAATATGGAATACGTTATTGTCATCTTTAAGTAGTACTTGAGCTGGAAACTTAAATGATGAGTTATGTTAAATGACTCGGGAGCAGCGTCAAAGAGTGAATCTCTTAGATAAGGAAATGTTGTGAGCCGAGCAGAAACAAGAACACCATGTAAGAAAAAGCCATTGGTTTACTTGCCTCGTTGGAGAAAAAGTCTTGGATTGGGCAGAAGTAGGCACTATATTTGAAAGTTATGTTTGGATTACCAAGCTAAAGTCTTAGAGACTTAGAAATGGTTTCATAAAAATAGGAATGCTAAGTAAAACAATGAGTTTTGGGAGAAAATTGTTCTAACGAACAATTTTAATAGGTGGGTAATTTATGTTGGGTAAAATCATGTATACAATTTCTTATATCTTTTTAAAATAATGAATAATTGCTTAGGACTTTTGGTATATTATTAGAGTAATTGTCCTCATTTTATTCAAGATTCCCTATATTCACATCCTTGGCATGATTCCTTCTATACTCAAATTCTTGGCTTGATCACATGACTTGATTTAGAAAATAAGACAATATCAATGTTATACAAATGGGAGATTTAAAAACACTTATGTATTGGGGCCTGCCCTCTCTTGTTCTCGTGGAACCCTGTAACTGCCATGTGAGCAAATCCAAATTACCCAGATGGTAAATGAGAGACCGCATTGTGCAGAGACTAGTCATCCTAATTGATCCAGTGCCTCCTCCCGAGACTAGCCAGTTCTTAACTGACCAAACAGCTGACTACAGACACATGAATGAGTCCAGCTAAGACCAGAAGAACCATTCTGCTATCTCTACCTTCAATTGTTGACCTGTGGAACTAGGGGCTGAATAAATAGCTGTTAAACCTTAAAGTTTTGGGGTGAATTGTTTGCATAATAAGAGGTTTCCGAGAATTGCATAAATGAGACTTCAGTCTGCTAAATTGTTCAATGTAAATATTGCTTTTTTTCTTTCATATTTATCATTTTTAAAAGGCACTGATAATAGATTTGTTGAGCATGTGCTGTGTGCCATGTGCTAAGCACTTTACATTCATTAATTATTTAATCCTCATACAAAACACATGGTATTTGTATTTTCATGTTCTTGATTTTACAGATGAGGAAATTGAAACTTTAAATAAGGAATTTAAACTTTTTGAGAGGTGAAGTAATTTACCCATGGATACTGTGGTAAATTACATTGCTTGCTTTTTCTAATGTTGAAGAGTCATTGCATTCCCGGAATAAAAACACTTGATGTAATAACCTTTTTAATATTGTCATATTTGCTTTGATAATATTTCGCTTAACATTTTGCATCCATGTTCAATGGGTACAACTGTTCTCTAATATTTTTTCCTTCAATGTTTTCTTATAAATTTTTGTATCAAAGTTATACTGGATTTATAAAATGAATTGGGAAGTGATTATCTTTTTTTCCTATTCTCTGGAAGGATTTTGTAATATGTCATCATTTCTTCCTTAAAAATTCTGTAGTATTTACAATGGAGCCATTTCATCATGGATACTTAGAGAAAGTTTCTAATTGCAGAATAATTTTTATAGTTATATACCTTCCTATACTTTAATTTTCCTTGCATTAGTTTTCTTTTCTTTTTTTTAGGAATTTCATCTGCATTTTAAAAGATTTATCAAGGTTTTCACATTATCTTTCTATGATATCTTAAGGTCTTTAGGATGTGACATGGTATTATCTCCTTCATTCTTTACTCTTGTTATTTTTGCTTTTGTTTCTTTTTAAGCTGTCAGGCCAAGGGTCTAATCAACTTCTTTGTCTTTTAAAAAGCAGCTTTTGATTCTCTTGGTACTGATATTCTGTATTATGTTTTCTCTAATTTTTAATATCTTATATTAGATTTATATTTTCTTCTGATAACTTCCTTTCATTTAATGTGTTGCTCCTTTTCCAAAATTATTAAACCATATTTGTCACTGACTTGCAGCTTTTTTCAAATATATGATTTTAATACTATTAGTTTCTCTCTACATGTTAATTTAGATGTAACCTGAAAGTTGTGATAAATAATATTTTAATTATCATCCAATTCAAAGAGTTTCTAATTTCTACTATTATTTCTGTTTTGAGCCACAGATTATTCAAGTTCACCACTTAATATTCACATATAGGGAGATTTTGCTATTACACTTAGGATTTTGATTTTTGTTGAATTCTATTGTGCCCAGTGACGATGCTCTTATTATTATATATTGTATTATTTCATCCTACCCCTTCATTTGTCTGGTGGTTACACCTTTTACTTGTTACCCAAGATGTGACAAAGTGAATCCTTGTGGTATTGAAGTCTAATATAAAAAATTTAATATTTTCATAGACCTTAAAACAGCCTTAAAATATTTTAACTCCATTTATTTCTCTTTACTTACATAATCTTCCTGTTGAACATTTTAGTTGTGTGTGTGTGTGTGGGGGGTGTTTGTGTGTGTATATGTGCAGGTTTATAGATATCCGTATATTATTAATATGTTTTACAATCAGTATTCTTTAGATTTACCCACATATTTACATGTTTCTTTTCTTACTCTTCCTTCTTAAATTTGTGGCCTTCTCAATGGGATTATTTTTATTTTGCTCAAAGAAAATCCTTTTGTATTTTAATAATATCTCTTGTTGGCTAATTCTGTCAATTTTTATTTCCTTAAAAAGGTTGTTATTCAATTTAATTTTGAAGGATAGTTTTATTGGCCAAGAATTCTAGGTTGGTATTAGATATGGCATAAAGTTAAGTGTCTAATCAATTGCTCTGTTTATTCTTCTCCCAGGCAGTGGTTTTCCTTGCATCAGTTTTATGACTTTGGTCATAAAAGTTTTTTTTTTTTCAGTTTATTATTAGCTGGTATTTTTCTAATGTCAGATTGCATATTAACATGTCTATAGTAGGTTTCAGGAATAATGTCTAGACTAACTCCTTTAAATTCCCCACAAGTAATTATGACCAAGTAACAATTATGACCAAGTGAAAATGACCAAAGTGATTAGCATCTGTGCAGTTCTGTTTTTCTCTCTGTAGTCTCTGTGCTGTGTTCTCATGTTATTCCTGTGTGATCTTCTCTCCTAAATTCCACAACTGATATGCCTTCTCTTTATGCTTAATTTCTCTGAAGAAAATAATATTCATATTTATTTCAGATTTTAAAAGCTGCCTTCTTAAGGGAGTTAATCATGATACTGTAAAATAAGTTAACTTCTCACATCTGAAGAAGTCAAAAGCAAACGATTTTAAAATAGTGCACACATAGGTCTATAGGTGTAATGTATTACAACAAATAGTTTGAATTTATTACTATTGTGCGTTCTTGTCTGGAATAATCTCAATAGTTTCTATGTAACTTATCTTTGCAAGTGTGTTTAATTTTACAGTAGAAGATGAGCATGGTAAAATCAAGGTTTCCTTTTCTTTCTTTTTTGACACTGCATTGGGAAGACATTCACAGTCATAAAACTACAAAAGTTACTTATGACTAAACATTTTTAGTTTTCCTTAATAGCTTACTAATTCCCCAATTCCACTGAACCACTTACATTATTAGCCTGTGACACCTTTTTTGGTAAAAAGTTCTATGGTATAAAATGGGCATAATCTTTTATACGTCATAAAAACTGTCAGTTTTTAGGTGCTCCCTCACTGCTCCATGTGGATAGAGAACATATAAAAAAAAGCTATGAGGGCTTGTGTCTCAGATGCTTCTTTTTAAAAAAATTTTTAAGATGTTTATTTATTTTTGAGAGAGACAGAGACATAGCACAAGCAGGGAGAGGGCAGAGAGAGAGAGAGGGAGACACAGAATCCGAAGCTGGCTCCAGGCTCGGAGCTGTCAGCACAGAGCCCAATGAGAGGCTTGAACCCACGAACGGTGAGATCATGACCTGAGCCCAAGTTGGACGCTTAACTGACTGAGTCACCCAGAGGCCCCTCAGATGCTTGTGTCTAAAATAAAATAGGTTTTCCACTTTTATTCAGTTAATGCAAATGACTATGTTTACAGCACAACCTTTGTTTATTCTTTCCTTCCTAACACCTTGCTGCCAGAACCTTTCCTCATGTAAGGTAATCATCATATTCCCTACACAGAGTGAAACATAGCCGTAATTATAAACTATCATACATTATAGTCAGAAGGATTTATTTCAGAAGGATTAAATATACCTCAATGTTTATGGAATTAAGTAGAAATTTTCTCTTTTTATACTTTAAAAATAAATATGCAATTCATATGATAAACTATGGAAGTTAATGAACAAAATTTTGTACTTAATACCTCAATTTATCTGCATCACTTGTAAACCTTTTACTAACGATATTATATGTACTCTCATGTCTTACATGTTTTTTTGGACCATAATAGCATTCTATCATCTATAATTCTTGTTCTATCTGTTTGTGAAATCTGATCCTTAATGGAGGTTAGAGGAGAGGTGAAATATTTAATAGCATATTTGAAAAGAGAAATAATTCTAAATAGATCCCTAAACATGAGCCCTTCATCTGACAAATTCAATATAAACCCAAATGTTGCCTGAGTATTTGGGATAGAAATAAAATACCGTCATATACTCACAGTGGCACAATAAACAAATGTTAATTGATGTGCTTTGTTTGAAATACTTCCAGGGAGACTTGCAATGAGCAAGACTCTTCTGTAGAGGCAATTCGGCAGCATATGTCGGCACATGTAGGAAAAGTCATCATGTATAAATGCTTTCTGCCATCTGGCATATGACCTAAAATATCAAAAAGAAATATGTACAGCTAAAATGAATACGTGACTTTATTCAGAGGACCTTTGACTCATCAGGTAACATACTTCATGGTTAACATTTTATGGTGAGGTCTTTAAACTAAAATTCATTTTTTATTCTTAATGATATTCCCATACTCGTAATGTACTCTACAAAGCAGCAAACTAGAACTCCTAATAGAACTCCTCTCTCAGTACCTACCTCTCTCCTCCTCCACATATGGCTCTTCTTTTGACATAAATAGAAAGTCTGAGTGTGGAAAGGGAGATGTATTTTTGGAAGAGTACAGTCTCTTTAAATACTTATCAACAGAATTCTAATGTAACAGATACATTGTTTTAGGAGAACAAAAATATTTGTAGAACTTACAGTGAGCCAGGCACTGTGCTAAGTATCTTACATATATTAACTCATCTACACCTCATAACTCTCCCACCACCGCCGTGATCCACCCAGATGGGAGTGTCTTAGTCTAAACGTGATTAAAATAAGTGGCTGATGGTGGATACATCTATGAGTGAACTTAATCCCAAGGCTCTGCTATTTCCACTCTGTTGTGTCCTCTTTCTCTAAAATTAAATATAGACAAGGCACTAACATTTATTGAAGAATTTTTTATATCAGACACTGTGCTAGAAAATGTATTCAATTTTTGTGTTTAACCTTTATAATAACACTGTAAAGGGGAGTATTATCACCTTCCCATTTTAGAAATAAGGAAAACTTCTCAGAGATGTTAAACAGTTTGTGCAAGATCACACAACTAGAAAACGGATATTCCCATATTAGTCCTTTTCTTAATCTACTACATCAGTCTTTCTCAGACTTTACCACATATAGGAGGAGGGCCTGACATTCTGTATTTATAACATGCTACCAGGTAATGACAGATAATGATGGTCTAAGGACTGCAATTTTAATAGTTCATAACCAGTAATAATAGTTACTCGTGCTGTCTTCCCTTGTGAGATTTTATAACTCCTGTAGGAAATAATCTTTTGTAACTACCAATGAGTCACTTCTATTTAAAATTTGAAATTTGAAGAAAAAAAATTATCATTTTTTTCCTGCAAACAAGTTAAATATTTCCAGCTCTAGGATTACTTAAGGACAGGTGAAGATACAAAAGAGACAGACAGCAATAGACAGAGATAGGATTTGCTGTAAACTCTTTTGCAATGGCTAACATCCTATTTCTTTCTCTTTTATTCTCTTATGTCAAGCAGAATATAAGCTAGCTTACTTTTTGATGTGTTTACTACATTTCCCTAATTATTGATAGAAAATGAAGAACTCTGGAGAGACTGGCTTGCTTATTTATTTATTTATTTATTTATTTATTTATTTTGCTACCACATCGCGATTCCTTAGAGAATTTCCCTTTTTGCTGATTTATCCATCTTCTTGAATGTTTTTTGTTGTTGTTTGTTTTGTTTTTCTACCACCATTATACTCAATACAAAGACGAAATGGTGGGCATCTGCCCCTACACGTAGCTAGAACACGTGTGTGAAAGAAATACTCTCCAAGAACATCACCTTTCCAATTTTAATACTAGATTAGTAAAATTAACATAGATATTCCAAAATTGCCATTTGGTTCTTAGTAAAAAAATTCGTTTCAACAATACAATAAAGAAAATCCTGAATTTTAAAGCCTACATGGACATTGCTAAAAAGTAGGGACATTTGATAAAAATGTATGTAATGTAGAAATAATGTTAACAGATGGAATTTGAGGTAATGTTTATTGGTAGGGTAAGTTGTAGTAAATTTGTGAGTTTGGAATCTATTGTAAGGAATGGTCATTAATATTTTGTGTTAGTTTACTTCCAAGAAGTATAGATATGTATTTATGCATAGTTGGCATTTAAGTCTCTGGATGACAACATTAGAATAATGGCTTTAAGAGAAGGAAGACTCTTAAAAAGAGATAGCTATTGGGGCGCCTGGGTGGCTCAGTGGGTTGGGCATCCAACTTCGGCTCAGGTCATGATCTCGCGGTCCGTGAGTTCGAGCCCCGCGTCGGGCTCTGTGCTGACAGCTCGGAGCCTGGAGCCTGTTTCAGATTCTGTGTCTCCCTCTCTCTCTGACCCTCCCCCATTCATGCTGTCTCTCCCTGTCTCAAAAATAAATAAACGTTAAAAAAAATTTTTTCTTAATTAAAAAAAAAAAAAGAGAGATAGCTATGGTAGTAGAACCATGATTCTATTTTACAGATTTGCTAATGTGAAAGTGAAAATATAACAAAATTGTTTTCAGCCTGGCAGAAATTGTATCAAATCCTCTCTGGGGTAAAGTGCAAAGGCCGAAGCTTTAGTGCTGTGTCCTTGGGAATTCTTAAAAGAAACTGATACTTGAACTTCCCACTGCCTACTAAGTTAACCCTCACAAAACTCAGAGAGTAGTTACCATTAACTCCTTATCACAAATGAAAAACAAGTCAGAACTAAACTAAACACAGAGGCCTAGAGAGGTAACATTTCCCAAAGTTTACATTCTTTAACAAGTGGAAAATTCCTGCTTGACTTCAGATCTAACGCGAAGCCCATATTATTTCCTGGTACTTCCTCTGGGAAAACAAACAAAGTCTTTTAAAGATAAGGCAAATATACATTTGACTGACATTTGAGGCTATATTTCCATTGGTTGAATGCCTTGAACGTCAATGGGGGAGAGAAGTTTACCTGGACTTTCAATCAGTGAACCATATGAGAGATGTGGACATGCTTTCATTTTGCTTCATGAAGGAACAGGCATCTGATCTACAGGTTATCTGGTCTGGGAGGGAAGAAAGCAAGGAGTAGCCAAATGAGACATGATAAAAATAGCATCAACATTCTGTACTGCAGGGTAATGTTATGTCTGGAAACAATGCGTTTTGCCAGAAATATACCAAAAACTATTTTTGTTCATTCGTTTACTCACACATTTATTCTTCCATCCCTCTCAGTAATGGAAGAGCTCATAGTAATATATTTATGCAATACTACATATTATTATTGATTTTGAAGTACCTTTTCTTATAAAAAGATTGAGCCAGGGAGGATAAGCAGAATAAAATGAATTGGTATCGACCACCTTGCCTGAGCCCACCCCAGCTGGAGGTTCTCCATGCACCTGGTATCCAGTGAGGCATGCAGCAGGTGACGCAAGTAAGAGGGGAAAAGCTTTTGTAGCCAGGCTCAGACTGGGGCTGCTGCTTCTGGCTCCTACCCACGCAGATTTATTCACAGCAAGCAGCTGTTGTAATGCTTTCGTGTAACTCCTCCCAGAATACCTTGGCTGCCCCAAATCTAGCTAATTCCGCCACCAGTATAAGTAGTGGTGCTCTGGAGGCAACAGCCAGTCTCTTCGTGATCTTATTCTCCTTTGTATATCTTGACTCTTATGAGACTCAAGTCAAGAAACACTTATACAGTAGTGCTCCCTTATCAGCAGTTTTGCTCTCAGAGGTTTTAGTTACCCGTGGTCAGCCGTGGTCCGGAAGCAGACGATCCTCCTGACCCACCAAACATCAGAAGGTCAATAGTAAACTTAGTGCTAAGTCACGACTCCTGCGCCATTCACCTCCCATCTCATCACATAGGCATTTTAACGTATCATCATCACAGAAAGAAGGGTGAGTACAGGACAATAAGATGTTTTGAACACAAAAACCACATTCACTTATCTTTTATTACAGAATGTTGTTATAATTGTTCTATTTTATTGTTGTTAATCTCTTAATGTGCCTAATTTATAAAATAAACTTTATCATAGGTATGTATGCATAGGGAAAAACAGTATATATAGGGTTCAGTACTATCATGGTTTCAGGCATCCACTGAAGGTCTTGGAATGCATCTCTCATGGATAAGGGGGGCATCCTCTGTACTTCTCCATTTTCTAAATCCAATCCAGATGGTGTGTAGACACCCACTGTGACAAGACAAAAACAGGTCTTCATTGAACCTGCCAATTCCATACCTTATTTTATTGGCACAGAAAATGTTGAGGATCTCAAAATTGAGCATATGAAGTATTTGACTAAATGACGAATCCCAGTATTAAGTCTGCCGGAGTGTCAAGTATAAGATGAAGGGAAACAACATTCAAAATTAGTGAAGAGATGATTTTCTTAAATGTAGTTTTAAAAAAAAATTTTTTTAATGTTTATTTATTTTTGACAGAGAAAGAGACAGAGCATGAGCTGGGGAGGACAGAATCCAAAGCAGGCTCCAGGCTCCGAGCTGTCAGCACAGAGCCCGACGTGGGGCTGGAACTCACAGACCGCGAGATCATGACCTGAGCCGAAGTCGTACGCTCAACCGACTGAGCCACCCAGGCACCCCTCTTAAATGTAGTTTAAGAAGAATAGACATATCGGGGTGTCTGGCTAGTTCAGTTGGTTAAGCGCCAGATTCTTGCTTTCTGTTCAAGTCATGATCTCATGATTTGGTTCATAAGTTCCAGACAGTGTGGATCCTGCTTGGGGTTCTCTCTCTCTCTCTCTCTCTCTCTCTCTCTCTCCCTTTCTTTCTTCCCCTCGCCTGTGCTTGCTCTCTCTCTCTCTCTCTCTGAAAATAAACTTTTTTATTTTTTAAATATAGACACCTAAAGCCCTACCTAAAAAATGAGAATAGATTTTATCTTATCTAAAGATAAAGGATGAGATGTGGAAAAGAGATTTCAGGTTTCATTTGAGTCACTGAGGCCATAAAATAGGTAATACAAAAATCTTCTCTGATTCTATTTATATGTACATTGGAAGGTACTTTCAGGTGTTAGTGTAATTCCTTAATACATTTCAGCTGTACTAATTTAAGGCCAATGGGCTCTAGATAAAGTTTTACATTGTTAAGCTATCACTGTTCTCTTGAGAACTGAACACTTTGTTTTGAGGCTTTGGATTTGACGTTGCATTTGAGTTTTTACTACAGTAACTGACATGTACTAGGGCAGTGATGGATTGAGTCTACCCCAAATCCAAGCATAATGGGTAAAATTTGTTTATATATTTACTTACACCTCTTAGAATTCATCAGAAGTGCCAGATGCATTTACTCAAATGATTCCTAAAAGTAATTGACCTCATCTAATTTCAAAATGCTTTTTATTTCTGCATATGTTGAATACTTTTACAATTTAAAAAAGATGATGTTTTGAAGGTAAAATTGACAAGTCTTGAAATTAAAAATGTAAAGATGTGAAGGAACCAAAACTGTAAATCAAGTAGTTGGGAAGTGAAGATGGGAAACTTACATTAAATTCAGAAGAATTTTTGTACTCTTTCTGTAAATACTTTTAAATAAACTCTATGAAACAGAATAGCCTCATTTAGAACACTTCCTGTTATCAGTCAATATTTTTAGATAGTTAAAACTCAGCCTAAAGTGGGATGAGTTCTGGAAAGTAAATCTTTCGCAGCTGCTTCAAGGCACAGAAACCTTTTTTAAAATAGATACTCCTTAAAGTCTTTTGCTCACATGGTCACAGAGTAATGCTTACATGTTCCAATATCTAATATCCCCACGGTAGTCTTGATAACTAGAGTCATTTCTTTTATCTTGAGAAACCTACCCTGGACACCATATTCAGCAGATGTCAAGGTATGGAGTATGTTACTGAACATTACATTTTGTTTCATACCTGAATGCTGTGAATCTATTTTTTTAATGAATATAATTTATTGTCAAGTTGGCTTACATAAAACACTCAGTGCTGATCCCAACAAGTGCCCTCCTCAATTCCCATCACCCACTTTCCCTCTCCCCAAACCCCCTCCCCATCTATTTTGGATTATATATTGTGTTTGTGTACTTGTGCTTTTATTCAATAACTTCTCATGTTATGGAATTGATTTGTATTGGACACAAACTATAAGTAAAAGGAAATAGCTCAAAAAATACAGCATTGTAATTGCCTTTGAACAGGTGAACCTGTAGTCTTTGAGACCTTAATTTCCTCAAAGTCACAACAGCTATGAAGTGTCATAGTTTCATTTTTTGTTTCAAACTGAATGCTCTTGCTATGATTTTGACCTAGTTAATAAGATAGCAACAACTGGGAATAGTATGAACATAATTGTTCGTTCATACTGGATACTATAAACATACATGTTTTTTGCATTTTACTCTTTCCCAGCCTCCAGAACTTTTACAATAATCCCTATTTACTTACCTGTCTTTTGCTGTTTTCTTCATTGCTTTGACCCTTTATTTTTTCAGTTTTATCATGAGATTGTTCTCATTTTTTCCCATTATAATTTTGTCTGAATAATGGAATAGTCAGTCTTCAAACAGTAATTTGATTGAGCCAAGCTGATCTTGGAACCTTAGAGTTAAAGTTAGATGTTCATATGCAGAAAAATATTTTCTGTTCCTTAATTTCCTACCATAAGATCAATAGGCATATAAAGTGAATCCTGAATGACTGGTAATAAACTGCCTGAAGATGGATAATACTGAATAAAAAAATGTAAAAAACTTAAAGGAGGCAGCATCCAATTTATTTGCAAGAAGGAATTCCTAACATGAACATATTGTGAACATTAAAAAAAATGTAACACATGAGATTTTGAAACTTGCATCTTCATTTATTATTACCAACTCTAACCAAGGAAAATATGCCTCTAGCCATTTCAAAAGAAGTTGTAATTAAAAATCAGTCATGGACAATATTGAACATAAATAGGAAATTTCAGCAAAAAGCTCTTTCCTGACTAAAAATTGATTAAATATTGTAGAATTTTTGTGCTAGATATTTTTAAAAAATATCATAACTTATTAAATTTCATTTAAACCTAAATCCTAGAACATCTTCAATGTGCAATAAATACAAATCTTTTTGTTTTTTACTTAACACAAATTTTGTTCAATAAACATTTTCTGTTAGCTTGAAAGAAAATTTACATTATGCACAGATGAAACTCTGTTTTAATAAAACATATACTTCAACTGCTTAATTTTTAAAAAAAATGTTTATTTATTTTGAGAGGGGGATGGGGGCAGAGAAAGAGGGAGAGAGAGAATCCCAAGTAGGTTCCATCCTCAGAGCCTGATCTGGGGCTCAAACTCCCCAACCATGAGATCATGACCTGAGTTGAAACCCAGTTAGTTAAGCATCTCAGCCACCGAGGCACCCCCAATTGCATAATTTCTTAATAAATATTATAAATAGGAAATTCTTGTATGGGAAATGTACAAGTTGAAAATACAATTATATCATGAAATTTTTGTAACTTCAAGACTGGTTTTGTTCATGCTTAATTGTTTATTTCACTAAAAACTGCTACAATTTTAAAAATCTTTTGGGAATCTGCTTTTATTCTTAAAAAGATTATTTTTATTTAATAGGAAGAATGTGACATTAGTCAAAGAAAAAAAACACACGTTCATCTTTTATTCAATGATACGTGATTTTTTCCTCTCATTTAATTCTATTTCAACAGATTGCTTTTTCTTTTCTTTCAACAGGCTGAGGTAAATGACCCAACTGATCCCTTCACTAATTACAGTGCAAAAGTCTCATCAAATGTAGGGGATGAAATTTTCTCTAAATATATAGGATGGAGAATTGCCACTGCTCTTTCCAAACTACTTTTCCCCTCCATCGATGCCTACGTTCTTCCTTTGAAAAAACCATTGACAAAACAGGATCAAATGAAATACCTGAACAAAAAGGATTCCGTGAAGAGAAGAGTTGTACATGTTACTATAAGGTAAAGTGAAGCACTATTCAAAATAGTCCTGTTATTATAATATACTGCATTTCAAAATCATACAAATTATATATAATCATGCACCACATTATTTAACTCCATTTCTCTTTTTTTCACTTCAACTCTGGGCTCCAACAACTTCTAGGTATTCTGTCATATGCAAGTACCCTCTTCTTAGAAACTATTTCCTCATGTTTAAAATAGATATTGTTATATAAGTCAATGTTTTAATACAGTGAAGTGTCCCTCCCAGTACTGACCTTCATTTGCCTATTTTACCCCTATCTCTCCCTGATTAATTGCTTGTGTATCCTTCCAAGGTCTCTAAAATATAAACAAAATAAATTATACTTTAGACTTTCTCTCCATTGTTACATGAAAGCCTACTAAATATATTTGTCATCTTACATTTCTTATTTAACTTCATTTCTTAGAGATGCTTTTTCATTCCAGGAGACAGGGAATTTTCTCATTATTTTTTAAATAGGTTATGATGTTTTCCTTAGTATGGATGTCCTACAGTTTATTTTTAATCAGTTTCCTTTTGGCATCTGGGTTGTTTTAGACTGTCTGCCACTACAGACTACAATAGAATTGAAACTTCCATATATATCTTTTAATGCACATGAATAAATTCTTGGAAGTGTGATTTCTGAGTCAGAGGATGTATGCCTTTGTGGTTTTGGTGGGTATCTTCTAATTGCCTTTCGGAAGAATTGTACTAACTTATATCCTCACTAGCAATATATGAAGTACTTGTTTCTCTTCAGTCTTTCCAATGGAGGATTTGACAAACATTTGGATTTTGATAATCTGAAAAGTGAAATATGATTTCTAAATACAGTTTTCTTTTTTTTTTTGACATTTAAATTATATTCCATGTATGCAAGGCTGGTTCAACATTATTAGATTGTGTAATCCACAGCATCAATAAAGTAAAGATGATAAATTATATATTTAAGCAAGTAGAACAGAACAGTTTAAGACTAAAGTAAGTAGGCGCACCTGGGTGGCTCAGTCAGTTAAGCGTCTGACTTCGGCTCAGGTCATGATCTCACAGTTGGTGAGTTCGATCCCTGCATTGGGCTCTGTGCCTATGGCTTGGAGCCCGGAGCCTGCTTTGGATTCTGGGTCTCCCTCTCTCTCTCTGCCCCTCCCCAGCTCATGCTTGGTCTCTCCCTCTCTCAAAAATAAACATTAAAAGAAATAATTAAGAAAAAGACTAAAGCAAGTATAAGAAACTAAATTAACAGAAAGTCAAAATGAAAATAGAATACTAGCATCAAAATACGGTTTGACAAAATCAAACACCAATTCAGGATAAAAACTGAGCAAACTACAAGTGTATGGGAACCACCACAACATGATAAAGAAGATAAATAAAAACCTACAGCTAGCAACAGACCTAATAAGAAACTTAAAGCTTTTTTTCAATTTACATAACTTTTATTTAATTTTTAAGTCCTTATTTTTTATTATGTTAATTTAATTTTTTATTTAAATATAGTTTTCTTAAGGTGAGTGGTTTGAATAACTTCATATGTTAAGAGCCTTTTGTTTTTTCATTATGTGGGAATTAACTCTTTATTTCTTTTGGCCATTTTCCCCACTGAGTTTTTATCTTTGCACGAACTATTACCTATTAATTCATGTGTCCCTTTGTCTATGGTAAGAACTACAAATGTTTATTTTTCCCTATATATTTTATTTATCTTTAAATTTTGCTTGTAGCATTTTTTGCTATTATCATTTTTCTATGTAATTATATCTATTTAGGAAAGTTCTTTTCATTCTAAGATTGAAATGTTATCACATTGTTTTCTGGTACTTTTAAGGATCTATTTTGAACTTTTTTTTTAAAGACTCTTAAAATTTTTTTTAAGTTTATTTATTTATTTGGGGGGGGGGGGAGAGGAAAAGGGCCAGAGAGAAAGGGAGAGAAAGAATCCCAAGCAGGCTCCATGCTGTCAGCAAAGAGTCTAATGCAGGGCTTAAACTCACGAACCATGAGATCATGACCTGAGCTAAAATCAAGCGTTGGACGCTTAGCCGACTGAGCCATCCAGGTGCCTCTGTTTTGAACATTTTAATCATTGGTCCATCTGAAAACTTTTGTGTGTGAGTTGTCAATCCATATGGCTACTGAGTTGTCCCAACAAAATTTATTGAGTCATCTATTTCCTTTCAATATTTATTCTGATGTAAAATGTTATGCTTATTAAATAGTAAATTCTTATTATTTTCTTTTTGTATATTCTAAAAGAACTTCAGTAATTTGGAATTAACTACTCTTTCAAGGTTTGGTAGAATTCCCTCTTTAATCTGCAGCATTTTATGCCTCTTCTAAGGGTAGCTCTTTGTCAAATGTTTTGTTTTTATATGTCCGTTGACAAGGTTGATTCAGCCACAATGTATAGGTACAGCTAAATTCAGTTCTTACTATTTGAGATCCATGCCATAAAAGTATCTGAAGTATCAATCCTGAATTTCAGTCTCTTTAGATCTTTCTCTTTCTTCTTTAGTCCATTTTAGCAGACTGTGCTTCCTTTGAATACTATTTATTTTAACCCATTTTTCAGAATTTATTTGGCCACAGTTGACCGAAGATGTGTATTAAGATTCCTGTTGCTGTGGTTATTTTCTCCCTTAACCAATTCTCATTTTATGTATTTGTGTTTTGTCCCTTTTATTCTTCTTAATTCAGTGTCATACTCTTTTTATATTATTTTTCTAGTGAACCAGTGTCTAGATTCTAACTCACATACTTTTGTTCTTATGTCTATGAATTTGTTACTTTCCTTTGATCTATTTTGTGGTTCATTTTCTAATTTCTTGAATAAGGTGCTAAGTCGTGTGGGAAATTTTCTTCCTCAGCCTGTGTGAATCATTATTTGTGTTCCAAATTCTGCGACTGTTGCTGCCCAAAGGCAGGAGGTATGATAATTTGGTGGAATAAGGTCAGTAGATAGGCTTTACTTTTTTGTATGCAAAAAGTCCACAGGAAAATAAACAAATGTTTAGGAAGAGTTTTGACCTAGCTTTGAGCATTTTTTGAAGAATTCTAAAATTAGTAAGGAAGATAGGTACATTTTTTTTTTTTACATATTTATTCATCTTTGAGAGAGAGAGGTGGGGTCGGGGGAGAGGAGCAGAGAGAGAGGGAGACATAGAATCTGAAGCAGGCTCCAGTCTCTGAGCTGTCAGCACAGAGCCTGATGTAGGACCCAAACTCACCGGCTGCGAGATCATGACCTGAGCCCAAGTTGGACGCTTGACCGACTGAGCCACCCAGGCGCCACGGTACATTTGAATTTAAGGATTACACTACCTGGATGTTAGTAATTCAGAAGAAGTAAATATGATAAAAACATTCCTCAGCAAATATTTTAAATATTTGTAAGGTTGCAATATGTCAAAGTACAATGAAAATGCCAGCTTTAAATATCAAGGGTATTGAGATTTACTTTAGAATCTACAACTGTATTCTGTATATTCTCAAGGACCAAAGGCATGGAAGAAAAAAATCAATCTGGGACCACACAGAGGACATTGAACAAATGTACTTTGGTTTCTCATTATGGTCAGTTAAAGGAAAAGAGAAAGAAAACTAGAAAGATAGAAGAAACTGGATTTTGATAAGAAGAGATGAAGGAAATAGCAGGGGAAAGTCACTAGATGGTTAAAAGACAGATGTTGGGACACAGAAAAGAAAAACTGGTAGAGGAGAGGAGACACAATGGCAATACTTAAAATAGCAGAAAAGAGAAATAAATGTATGAGTGAAAGGAAAGATTAAAGAGAACAACTGAGAAGACATACAATACTAGTGAAAGGTACAAATGGAGAGATGTACACGAGGGTTGGGGACAGGGGAAGAGAATATGCACAGTCAGAGGGAAATGAAACAAAAGAGTACTGGGGTCGGGTTATGACTCAAAAAGTCCTGTAGGTTTTGAAGGATTAGTAAATTAAACTTCTCATCAGCGCCTCTAGTTCATTACACAAATGACATTCATCATTGATCTTTCAAAAAAATGTTATCTCCTTATCCATTTTTCACAGCTCATTACAGGCTCTAGCAATTCAGCTTACAGTGTCTCTGGCCTGAATGAGAGAATCCAGCAGCCCAAGCATCCCTCTGGCAGGAGAACCTCATGTGGCCCAGCTTTCACATCACAGCATTCATGCTGTAGTGTGTGTGAACAGTGCCCCGTGGAGTTGTGCATAGTGCTGGATTCCTTTAGGGGTAGACTAATCTCTGGGTGCAGCAGAGGTGAGTGGTGCAGGGCTGTAGTTCAGTGGCCTGAAAATAAAAGTTAAGTCAGGCCTGGCTGAAATAGTCGCTACTGTCCATTAGGGGTATGGGAAATCCCTGCTTGATTTATCTATTTATTTTTTCATTTTTTTTAATGTTTGTTTATTTTTGAGAGAGAGACAAAGTGCGAGTGGAGGGAAGTCAGAGAGAGAGGGAGACAGAGTCTGAAGCAGGCTCCAGGCTCCAAGCTGTTCACACAGAGCTGGACATGGGGCTTGAACTCACGAACCACGAGATCATGATCCAAAGTTGGACACTTGACCAACTGAGCCACACAGGCACCCCAGAAAATCCCTGCTTTTTAAAAAGTAGTTGAAAAGCAAATTTCATTCTAAGCTATGCATTGGCAAAATGTCTCTGGCTCACTGAACATTAGGTGTGGGAAATGTTAATTCTTCCATTTGCTCGATTCTGCATCTATGCAGCAGTCTCACAGCTAGCTCCTTTTGTTGGTTTTCTACCTCTTTCCACTTCCAGGTCCACAAACTGGAATTAGTGCAGTTAATGAACATCTGAGCATGTTGAAGTTTTGTAGCTAAAGCACAAGACCTAATTCAAGGCCTGCTGAATGCTCAGCTCTTTTTCACCTCTTAAACCTCTTCGGGTACAGGGTCATATCACCAATTCCCCTTTGAGTATTCCTAGAAACATCCATTTTGTGCTTTCCACAAGTAGCACTGTGAAAGACAGCAAGAAGGCCAACCTTTAAGGACTCCTACAGAAGATGGGGCACATTGAAGAGGCAGGAGCACAGGACATTTAAGAGAATATGTTTCTTTATTGCCTTGGAGCACTAAAGCGTACTTAATTCAGTGTGAAAATCTGAAAATTTACTAGTAAGGAGAAAACAGGAGCTTCCTTATTGATGAAGCATCTGCTATGACCTATAATTTTTTCCAAAAATACTTTTCACTTGTGTTTGTAGACTATAAAACTCTTTGAGAGCAGGAATTCTGTCTTTTGTATGTTTATAAACATATATTTTACTCTGAAAGATTTGCAGATTTGACTTCTTTCTTTTATGAAAATTTTCAAAAGAAAATTTGTTTTGCTTCTGTATATTGATTTTTTTTTTTTTGGTTTTGTTTTGCTTTAAGATAGTGGGACATGCTATTGAGCACATGCTCTTTTTGCCCTTCAGCATTTTTTTAAAAATAAAAAAATCATTATGGTTCTTTACCGCATCATAAAACTGCAGCCAAAAACCTAGGCATATAATACTTCTACTTCAAAGCATACTATTTTCCTTTTCTCTCTTTGTCAGTAAAAATAACGTAAATTTACCTTAAGGCTGAGAACTGAGAACTCTGAAGACCAAATTTTCAAAAACCAGTTCCCACATCTGCTGTTCTGAAGTTTCTTGTAAGTGTATGTGTTAAGCTTATGCCTTGAATCTCTATGAACTCACAAACAACTAATTTTTTGCACATATGTAACGATTCAGAGAAGCCTAACTTAAAACTTGATCTCTGATTGTGCTTAGTTTGCTCACGAATTTCATGTTGAAAGACGTCATAAGACCAGCACATGGAATAGAGTCCAGGTGAAACTAGCAAAGATGGGCTGGGAATATCTGTTGTCCTCTAGGCATGAAATTTTACATAGCTGACTTCATAAAAGAGTGATTGTACCCAAAGCTACTACTACATCTCTGCAGCTTCCGTTATAAATGGAGCTAACTCCAAAGTAATAGAATGAGGATAGAACATTTGCTGAATGGCAGCAAGTCAGGGAAAGGTAAACACCACAGTGTCCCATAAGAACAGGCTCTATTGGAGGGACCAGTGGTCATGGTGAGGCACATGGTTTTTGTTATCCCATTGAGAGGGGCGCTGGAGTTGAGGAAGCAATTGGACATTCACTGGGTTTGTGTTTTGAGGGAAGAGACGCTGCCTGATGGCTACTCTACCTTCTAATAATGGAAGTGTGAAAAATAGCTTCTCAAGGAAGAAACACGTTAGGCTCAGCTGCCATCTGAGATTGGGCACCAGCTGGATAGGGGATGCTAGAAATGCCAGCTATCCAGAACCTGGAGCTTTTGGGACATTTCCTTAATGGTTGTGAAATAAAGCCATTGGGAAACTTCTGAAGTTGGGTTTAGGAGAAACTCCAGCAAATGAAGGACTTTTAGGACCCCTCGTTCTAGTCAGCAATTTGCCAGGCAATTCAAGATGAATCTCTGAGGTCATAGTTGAACAAGCCTTTTAGCTACCCCATCTGAGTACCTTTTATAAACAAGGCCCTGTGTTCACAGATGTAAGACTCTTAGATGTAGGTAGATACATAAAATCCATAAAATGGATAAAATAATCGTATCTGTGAAAATACTCATTTTGTATGTGAAATCTGAGAGCTTAAGTAATTTTCCCAAGTATTCACAATCATTAAGTGTGGGAGTTGGAGCTTAAAAGCATTCTGACTACTGAGTCTACTGTGCTGCTTTCTTTCCCATCCTGTGAAATTCATCTGATGGCAAAGCCTTGAGCAGTTTGTTAAAAAACTTCAAATCATAAGAAAAGGGGTTTTATTCTTTTTTTTTCAATTTCTAGCTCTTGATTTTCAGAACTTGATTTTGATTAAGGGACATTTTTTTTTTCTGGGCTCTGCATCCATCTAGTTAATATTAGGAAATCTGTGTCAAGGTCAAGGCACTTTCAGTAAGTCAGTGTGATTATTTTTTCCCTCCATTGCTTTTAGTGAAAATCATACTAACTTAATAGAAGATGCCTCCTCCTTAATGTAGAATGCATATAGATGAAGAAATGGAGAGGGAGGGAGGGAGAAAGAAAGATTAAAAGCTTTAATTAAAGAGCTGCAGGGGTGCCTGGGTGGCTCAGTCGGTTGAGTGACGGACTTCAGCTCAGGTCATGATCTCACGGTTTGTGAGTTCGAGCCCCGCGTTGGGCTCTGTGCTGACAGCTCAGAGCCTGGAGCCTGCTTCTGATTCTGTGTCTCTCTCTCTTTCTGCCCCTCCCCCACTCATGCTCTATCTCTCTCTGTCTCAGAAATAAACATTAAAAATTTTTTTTTGATATAAAAATAGGAGAGCTGCAAAGGATCCCTAAATGCCTTCAACAAATCTTTCTAGCTCTTTGATGAAGGGAAAAAAATCTGTGCATCCTTCACAAAATATCAAATATATTTATTTATAGTTTCTTTCTGATTTAGATTAAGTAATTTAACTTGACTGAGACTTAGGCTTCTAATCTTTGGAAATGTAAAAGCTGTACATCTTTTCAGGCTTGTCCTAGAGCTAGAAGGAAAAACTGTAGATAAAGAATCTGGATATGTTCGTTCTTTTCCTTTGTTCTATAATTTGGTAGATTTTCTAAAATATTTTTTATTCAGAATATAATATTTAATTCTTTAGTAAATAATAAATAAGTGGAAGATTTACATTTTTGTGCCTATACATCTATTTAAGCTATAAATTTCTGTTAGCAACTTTTCAAAGAGAGCGTACAGTTTCATGACGATTTCCTTTTTGGTTCTGTTTTGTTTCCATTCTCGTTTCTAGTATTAGAAAGAAAATACAGTTCGGAACTGGTTCTATGTCATATATGCATTTTGAGAGTATGATACCAAGACCCATTATGGAAGGGTAAAGTTTGGAATGTTAATAATTAGCATGGCTTATTATAATTCTCAGCTGAAGAGAGATAAAGAACATGAATGGGTCTTCAGAGATGAGCTCCTATTTTCTGAGCCTTTGTGGTTTGATTATTAGAACATTGGTTAGATCATCAGCTCATATCAGTCATTTAAGTGGCTAGAAACTTGTAGAAATTGATGTCGTATTAGTGAAATCCAGCTGCCAGTGACAGAACTATGCTTCACACATCCATTTCCAATATGTGACTCAGTTTACCTACAGCATTGTCTGAGAGATAAATCAATCCCCATCTATCTTCTACTGTCTCCTTTCCTTTCCTGCCTTTCCACTGGATCCTTGGTCTGGAACGGGAGTTCTAGATGTCATCAATGGAGCCATAGCTTTAGCTGACACTTTGACTGCAGTGGCTTTGTGCTTATGCAACAGGTGTTTAGTTTCAGTACAGTCATCACCCCAAGAGTTTCCCATTCGCAGTAACAGGGTTGAATGTAGACTCTTAAAAATGGCACAAGTATTAAAATGAACTGGGTGAGATGTAAAAAAAATTTTGTGTTTCAAATACAGGTCAACTAGAATCAAAATGGTGGCCCTATGGGCAGACGAAAGTTGTGCAAAAGAAAACAGAAACAAAATCTATTTTTTTCTTTTGCATTTTGTTTGGTTTATCAAGTGAACTTTGCTCTTCTTTATTTTTTAATTTTTAAAACATTTTTAAAGTTTATTTATTTGAGGGGGGGAAGAGGGGCATAGAGAGAGGGAGAGAGAATTCTAAGCAGGCTCTGCACTGTCAGCACAGAGTCCAATGTGTGGCTCAAACCCACAAACCAGGAGATCAGGACCTGAGCCGAAATCAATAGACGTTTAACTGACTGAGCCACCAGGTGCCCTGCACTTTGCTCTTTTTTAAAAATAAATTTGATGTGCCACATTGTATAAGTTTAAGAAGTACAGCATATTACTTTTATACACCTTATATAGTATAATGTGATCACCAATGTAGTGATATTTATCACATTACATAATTACAGTACAATAATATTATGGTCTATATTTGCTATACTGGGCATTATATCGTATGGCTTATTTGCTACTCATTACAAGTATGTACCCTTAAGCACCATCGCTCTTGTCCCTCTATCACCTGTTAGCCACCATTTTACTCAGTTTTTTACAGGTTTAACTTATTAAAATTTCTCCTACAAGTAATAGCAGTGTTTATCTTTCTCTGACTTACCTTGCTTCGTATAATGTGCTCAAGGGCCATCCATATTGGCACAAATGGGAGGATATTTTCCTTTCTCATGAATAATATTCTGTTGTGTATTTATACCACATCTTTTTAATCCATTCATCCACTGATAGGCATTTGAAGTGTTTCCATATCTTGGCTATTGTGAGTAATGCTGCAATAAACATGGGAGTGCATATATCTCTTTGAAATCCTATTTTCATTTCCTTTGGATATATTCCCAGAATTAGAATTGTTCGATCGTGTGGTAGATCTATTTTTATTTTTTTGAGAAACCTCTATATTGTTTTCTATAGTGGTTAGACCAATTTACATCCCTTCCAACAATGTATAATGATTCCTTTTTCATCACATCCTTGCCAACCCCTGTTGTCTCTTGTCTTCTTGATGATAGCCATTCTAACAGTGTGGAGTGATATCTCATCGTGGTTTTGGCTTGTATTTCCCTGGTTAGTGATGTTGAACATTTTTTCATTTGTCGGGCATTTAGATGTCCTCTTTGGAGAAATGTCTATTTAGTTCTTATGTCCATTTTAAAAATTGAATTATTTTTGTTACTGAGTTGACTGAACTCTTCATGTATTTTGGATATTAACCCCTCATTCGATACATGGTTTGCAAAAATTTTCTCTCATCCTGTATGTTGTCTTTTCATTTTGTTAAGTTCTTTTGCTATTCAGGTGGTTTTAAGTTTAATGTAGTCCAATTTATTGAATTTTACTTTGGTTGTTTGTGCCTTTCGTGTCGTTCCCCTCAAATTATTGCCAAGACCAGTATCAGTGAGTTTCCTCCCTATGTTTTCTTCTAAAAGTTTTATGGTATCAAGTATTGTGTTTAAGTTTCTGATCCATTTTGCATTATTTTTTTCATGCTAGTTGTGTGAGATAAGGATCCAATTTCATTGTTCTGCCTGTGTTTCTCCAGTTGCTCAGCACCATGTATTGAAGAGACCATCCTTTCTTCACTGGGTATTCCTGGTTCCCTTGTTGAATATTAGTTGACTGGTATGCTGGCACTTAATTCTGGACTCTCTATTCTGTCCTGTTGGTCATTGTGTCATATTCATGCCAGTACCGTCTGTTTTTATTACCATGGCTTTATAGAATAGCTTGAAATCCAGAAACACGATACCTCTAGCTTTGTTCTTTTTTCTCAGGATAGCTTTAGTTATTAGGGGTCTTTTGTGGTTCCACTTAAATTTTAGTATTGTTTCTAATATTTTTTTTGTGTAGCATACCTTTGGTGTTTTGCTGGGTATTGCATTGAATCTATAGTTGGCTTTGTGTAGTATGGCCATTTTAACAATAATAATTCTTGTGATCCATGAACATGGATATCTTTCCATTTCTTTGTGTCTTCAATTTCTTTTAGCAAAGTTTTGTAGTTTTCATTGTATGGACTTCTCACTTCTGGTTAATTTTATTCCTAAGTATTTTGCTATTTTTGATGATATTGTGAGTGGTATGGTTTTGTTTCTTTTTCAGATGCTTCATCATTAGTGTAAAGGAATGCAATTGATTTCCATATGTTGATTTTGTATCCTGCTGCTTCACTGAAATAGTTGATTAATTCTAGCAGTCTTTTTTTTTCTTCACTGATTGTTTGGGATTTACTATACATAGGATCATATCATTGGCAAATAAAAATTTTACTTGTTTCTTTCTAGTTTGAATGCTATATATTTATCTTGCCTAATTGCTCTAGCTAGGAGTTCCAGTTCTATACTGAGTAGGAACAGTGAGAGTGAGCATCTTTGTCTTTTTTCTGCTTCTAGGGCAAATGCTTTCAATTTCTATCTACTGAGTATAATGTTAGCTGTGGGTTTGATAAATATGGTCCTAGATATGTTGAGGCATGTCCCTTCTATACCCACTCTGTTAATCGTTCTTATTATAAAAGGATAATGTATTTTGTCAAATGCTTTTTGTATGTCTATTGAGATGATTGTGTGATTTTTATCTTTTTTTGATGTGATAAATTACATTTATTGGTGTTGAACAATCCTTGCGTGTGTAATCCTTTTAACGGGTTCTTGAATTTGGATTGCTAATATTTTTGTCAAGAATTCTTGAATCTGTATTCACCATGGATATTGGTCTATGGTTTTCTTTTCTTTTCTTTTTTTTCCCAACGTTTATTTATTTTTTTGGGACAGAGAGAGACAGAGCATGAACGGGGGAGGGGCAGACAGAGAGGCAGACACTTTTGGGACAGAGAGAGACAGAGCATGAACGGGGGAGGGGCAGAGAGAGAGGGAGACACAGAATCGGAAACAGGCTCCAGGCTCTGAGCCATCAGCCCAGAGCCTGACGCGGGGCTCAAACTCACGGACCGCGAGACCGTGACCTGGCTGAAGTCGGACGCTTGACCACGAGACCGTGACCTGGCTGAAGTCGGACGCTTAACCGACTGCGCCACCCAGGCGCCCCTATGGTTTTCCTTTCTTGTGGTATCCTTATCTGGTTTTGTTATCAAAGCAGTAATGGCCTTGTAGTAGAGTAAGTTTGGAAGTGTTCTCTCCTCCTTGATATTTTGGAAAAGCTTGAAGAGGATTTTTATAATTTTTCATTTATTTTTTATTTTTTAAATTTAAATCCAAGGTAGTTAACATAGAGTTTAATAATGATTTCAGGAATAGAATTTAGTGATTCATCACTTACCTATAATACCGAGTGCTTATCCCAACAAGTGTCCTCCTTAATGCCCCTTGCCCATTTAGCACATCCCCTCACCCAACACCTCTCCAGCAACCCTCAGTTTGTTCTCTGTATTTAAGCGTCTCTTATGGTTTTTCTTCCTCTCTGTTTTTACCTTATTTTTGCTTCCTTTCTCTTATGTTCATCCATTTTGTATCTTGAATTCCACATATGAGTGAAATCATGTGATATTTGTCTTCATCTGACTGACTTATTTCACTTAGCATAATACACTCTAGTTCCATCCACGTTGTTGTAAATGGCAAGATTTCACTCTTTTTGATTGCTGACTAATACTCCATTGTGTGTGTGTGTGTGTGTGTATGTTTGTATATTGGTATATATATGTTTGTATATACACATATATATACATATGTATGTATACATATGTATATATACATATGTATGTATACATATACACACATATATGTACCACCTTTTTTTTTAAAATACACATTAAATTTTTTTTTATTTTTGAGAGAGAGAGAGAGACAAGAGCATGAGTGGGGAAGAGTTAGAGAGAGAGGGAGACACAGAATCTGAAGCATGCTCTAGGCTCTGAGCTGTCAGTACAGAGCCTGACATGGGGCTCGAACCTTTAGACCATGAGATCATAACCTGAGCTGAAGTCAGACACTTAACTGACTGAACCACCCAGGTGCCCCTATACATCACCTCTTCTTTATGCATTCATATGTTGATGGACATTTGGGCTCTTTCCATACTTTGGCTATTGTCAATAGTGCTGCTATAAACATTGGGGTGCATGTGCCCCTTTGAGACAGCACTCCTGTATCCTTGGGATAAATACCTAGTAGTGCAACTTCTGGGTCATAGGGTAGTTCTATTATTAAATTTTTGAGGAACCTCCATACTGTTTTTGCAGAGTGGCTGTACCAGTTTGCATTCCCACAACAGGAAGAGGATTGGTATTAATTCTTTAAGTGTTTGGTACAATTCTTTAGTGAAGCTATCTGGTTCTGGAGTTTTCTGTGTTGGGAGTTTTTTGATTACTATTATAATCTCTTTGTTGTTCTGTTCAGATTTTCTGTTTCTTCCTAGTTCAGTCTTGGTAGGTTGTATGTTTCTAGAAATGTATCAATTTATTCTAGATTATGTAATCTGTTGGCATATAACTGTTCATGGTGTAGTCTCTTATAATTCCATGTATTTCTGTAATGTCTATTATATGCTGCCTTTTTCATTTCTAATTTTATTTATGTCCTATCCCCTCCTCCCCTCTTTTTAAAGTTAGTCTAGATAAGGTTTGTTAATTTTGTTCATCTTTTTTTGAGAACCAGCTCTTAGCTTTGCTGATCTTTTCTAGTGTGTTTGTGTGTGTGTGTGTGTGTGTGTGTGTGTGTGCGCGCGCGCACGCGTGCGTGTGTCTATTTCATTTATTTCTGCAATAATTCTTACTTACTTTCCTCTGGTGAGCTTAGGCTTCCTTCATTCTTTTTCTAGTTTCTTGAGGTATAAAGTTAGGTTGTTTTATTTTATTTTATTTTATTTTATTTTATTTTATTTCTTTAAATTTTTTGTAATGTTTATTTACTTTTGAGAGAGAGAGAGAGAGAGAGAGAGAGAGAGAGAGAGAGACAGACCGACAGACAGACTGTGAGCAGGGGCAGGGCAAAGAAAGAGGGAAACATAGAATCTGAAGCAGGCTTCAGGATCTGAACTGTTAGCACAGAGCCTGACGTGGGGCAGGAACTAATGGACTGAGAGATCATGACCTGAGCTGAAGTCAGACACTTAACTGACTGAGCCATCCAGGCACCCCAGGTTATTTATTTTGGATTCTTCTAATTTCTTACTATGTGCACTTATTGCCATAAACTTTCAGAACTGTTTTTGCAGTATTTGATATGTTGTGTTTTCATTTATTTTGAGATAATTTTTTGTTTTTCTTTTGACTTACTCTTTGACCCAATGGTTGTTGATAAATTGGTTGTTTAGGGGGCATCTGGGTGGCTCCATCGGTTAAGTGTCCGACTTGAGCTCAGGTCATGATCTCATGGTTCGCAAGTTCAGCCCCTGCATTGGGCTCTGTGCTGACGGCTTAGAGCCTGGAGCCGGCTTCAGATTCTGTGTCTCTCTCTCTCTGCCCCTCCCCTGCTTGAACTCTCTCTCTCTCTCTCTCTCAAAAATAAATAAACATTAAAAAAATAAATGTTTAGTTTTCACATATTTTTAGATCTTACTCTTATTGTTGATGTCTAGTTTCATACCATTGTAGTCAGAGAAGATGGTATGACGTCAGTCTTCTTAAATTTCCTAATGTTTATTTTGTAGCCTATCATATGGTCTATCCTGGAGAAGGTTGCATGTCCACTTGAGAAGAATGTGTATTCTGCTGCTGTTGGATGGAATGTTCTGTATATGTCTATTAAGTTCATTTGTTCTGAAGTATGATTCAATTCCACCATTTTGTTACTGTTTTTGTTTTTGTTTTTTGTTTTTGTTTTTTTTTTTGGTCTGGTTGATCTATCCATTGCTGATAGTGGGGTATTGAAGGACCCCTACAATTACTGTATTGTCTATTTCACCCTTAAGATCTGTTATTAATTGCTTAATATATTTGGGTGCTCAGATGTTGGGAGTGTATATGTTTGTTATATGTATTCTTGATGTATTGACCCCTTTGTCATTATCTAACAACTTTTTTGTTTCCTGTTACCTCTTTTGGCTTCAAGTCTATTTTGACTGATATAAGTAGGTATCAGCTGTTTTTGGTTTCTGTTTGCTTGGAACATCATCTACCATCCTTTCATTCTGAGCCTGTGTGTGTCTTTAGAGCTGAAATATATCTCTTACAGGCAGCATATAGTGGATTTTTTTTAATTCATCTAGTCACTCTTGCCTTTTGATTTGTGAGTTCAATCTATTTATATTTAGGGTGATTAGTGATATGTAAGGATTTAGTATTGCCATTTTTGTCTTTTGCCTTCTGATTATTTTCTTTTTCCATTCTTTGTTTTTCCTTCTCTTTCTATCCACATTTGTAAGTTGGCAGTTTCCCATGGTGATTGGCTCAGTATCTCTCCCTGCTTTTTTAAGTTTCATGTATCTGCTCTAGATTTTTGCTTTGTGATTACCATGAGGTTGATACAGAACATCTCAGATAAAATGGTCCTTTTTATGCTGATAGCAATTTATCTTTATTAATGTATAAAAGTTCCATCTTTTTCTCTTCCCCTTTTATGTTTTTGATGTCACAAATTATCTCTTTTTATGCTGTGATTACCAAGTTGTAGTAGCTAAAGTTATTTTTAGTTCTCTTTTCCTTTAACCTGTATACAATGGTTAAGAGTTTAATAGAGTATTTAAAAAAAGTTTCAATATTCTAAGTCTGTTTATCACCTTAATCAGAGTTTTATACTTTCATCTTTTTGTTTCTGTTTGAAGAGCTTCTTTCCACATTTCTTATAGGGCAGGTCTAGTGGTGATAAACTCCCTCAGCTTTCCTTGTCTGGAGAAATCTTTCTTCTTTATATCTGAAGGATAACTGCTGGATAGAATATTCTTGGCTGGTAGATTTTGTCTTCAATATATTGAATATGTCATTTCCACTCTTGGTCTGTAGAGTTTCTGGTGATAGCTTAACGGGGGTATCTTTGTATGTTATTGTGTTCTTGATTGTCTATAAAATTCTTTTCTGAATCATTAACTTTTGATGGTTTCAATAAAATGTTTCTTGGAAAAGGTCTTTTTGTGTTGCAATAATAAGATGTTCTATTAGCTTTATGGACTTGTATATACAGTTGCTTCCTTAGGTTTGGGAAGTTCTCAGCTATTACTTGTTTAAATATTCCCTCTGCTCCTTTCTCCCTCTCTTCTGCTTCTGGTATACCCATTATTCTTATGTTGGCTTTTCTAATGGAGTCAGATAGTTCTCATAGGGTTAACTTTTTAAAAATCTTCGTTATCTTTTCCTCTTCCACTGGAAACATTTCTGTATTTCTATCCTCAAGCTTGCTAATTCTCTCTTCCATATGATCTGCTCTATTTCCAGTGAACTTTAATGCATTCTTCATTTCACTTATAAAGTTCTTCAGTCCTAGAATTTCTGCTTTCTGCTTGGTTCTTTTTTAGAATTTCAGTTCCTTTGGTCAAGCACTAAATTTTGTTAATTCTATTAATTTTATTCCTGAGATCATTGTGTTGCCTTTCTGAGTTTTCTTACAGCTTATTGAATTTCTTCAGAACAGCTGTTTTAAATTCTTTATCAGTTAGATTGCAATATTCCAAGCATTTTTGGGTTCAGTTGCTGGAAAATTGTCATTTTCTTTTTGGGATATGATATCACTGTGATTTTTCATGGTCTTTGATAAGAAGTGCCTCTCTCCCTGCATTTGAAATGGAGAACACCTTTCTTATTCAATCAAGGTTTTGTGTACTTTGATTTTAATAGTTCAACAGGTTGGTAGTTACGAACCTGCCTTTTGTTTTCCAGAAGATGGTGCTATAGCACAAGTTTTTGGTTTCTCTTAACAGCCAAGATTGGGCACTTACGCATGAAAAAAACAAAAAACAAAAAACAAAAAGTTTGTGGCGGGGGCCTGGAGGAGGTTACACTTAGCACTTGGGCCTTTGGGTTTGCCCACAATCTGGTAGGGCGATCCTCAACTGAAGGGGTACCCGAGGTCTGTGTATACTCCTCTTGCCTCCCAGAGAAGACAGCAGAAGATGCTTTCCTTCAGTTCTCTCTGCCTACTTCCCTTTCCTTTCTCTCCCTCTAGTCACTGTGGTCTGCCTTAAAGATAGCAACCGGTCCCTCCAACTACAGTCAGTGTCTTTTGGCTGAGCAGACTCCCACTCATCACTTCCACCTGTCACCTCTGTTAGACGAGTTGTGTTGGCTCACTCCTGGACCCTCCACTGTTTTCTTTGTTATCACTGCCTCTGCTGTTGTGGGCAACACTACCACTTGTCTCACTCTGTTACCTCCTCCATGGTCCAGTCCATACTCTCGTGGGTTCACGGATGGATGGATCTCTTAGGTGTGCTGGTATGCTGTGCAGAGGTGTTTTTTGTTTTTTGTTTTTCCCAGTTATGGATGTCTAATTCATTGTAAATCAAAGGGGAGAGAAAAGAGAAACAACTCACAAAGAGCACTTAGTTCTTTCAAAGAAAAGGACAATGTTCAGCTTGTGATGAAATGGATTTGTAGTGGTTGACTGTGTATTACCTTCTTAATTAGAATGTAAACTTGGATGTGACATTAATAAGATCAGGATAGTCTCCCTGCTTTCTAATTGAGTTTTGTACTCACAAAACTTTCTATTCATATATATATATATATATATATATACATTTATTCAATAATTATTTATTTAATTTCTAATATAGGTCAAATACTATGAAATAAAATGTGTCAGACAAAATAAGTCAAAATGGTTACAGTCCTTCCCAGTGGAACTTACAAACAAGTGTAGGAGATGTTAATTAAAATCACACATACGTGTGCTAAATCTCTATAATGGTAAGTACTAGGAGTACATGTAAATAATGATGAGTGCCTTGAGGGTGAGGTACATGGTATTATGAGACATGGAATTGGGAGGGGAGGTCAGGGAAGGGAGGTGGTATGCCAAACAAGCACAAGATGTGGGAAGTCCCCTTGGTGAAAGGGATTATCAAGCATCCAAAGAGCTAAAAGAACAGTAGTGTGGCTGGGTCACTGAGACCATGGGAGGCTGAGGCTGGAAATGTGGTCAGAGTTTTTGGCTTTATCTTAGAAGCCAAAGAAGGCATTAAATGTGTTTTTGTGATGGAATGACGAGTCAATGGTACTAGGGTGTTTTTGTGTGTATTATGTGTATGTGTTTGAGTTATGGTATGATCATAGGTGTGAAGTACTATATAGCTAAGTGATTTTGGGCAAGTCATTTAACTTCTCTAAACCTAAATGTCTTTTTCTGTAAAATGGGGTAATGATAGTACCTTTCTTGTTGGGTACCTATGAGAAAGCCAATTAAAAGTGCTTATTACAGTACATGGCACAAAGTAAGCACAAAAATGTTCACTATTATTATATTAGTAACCATATGATAGTATAATTATAAATGCAACATAATAAATACATATTATTGACCAATATGATTATATTGATTACATTATGATGTATATTGTAGACATCATAACTATTTTCACTATTGCTGTTGATGGCTTTGTTATGTAGGCAAAATGCATAGGATGCTGTTGTATATAACATGCACTACTTTGGTGGCAATAAAAATGGATAGGAAGCAGATGGATCTTTATAATATTTGGGAGAAAAAGCAACAGAATTTGAGGATGATTAGAGATGAGAAAGTGACAGGAGTGAGGAGAAGAAAATGTCTTTTCCAGGTCGAGCAACGTGTCCAATAATGGTGTCATTCACTAAAGCAAGGAATGATTGGGGAGAGCAAGGTGTAACTGGGGTTAGGAGAAGATTGTGGTTTGGTTTGGACATGTTCAATCTGAAGTAACGTTTTTGAGTTCTTCAGGTGGAGATGTCAAGTAAACAGTGAATTTCACTTCTATAATTCAGGGAAGAAGTCTGAGCTGAGTTATAGAATGAATGTGTTGACTGAGTCATGGGCACAAACAACACTGCCTTGGTAAAAAACATTAAATGAGAAGGGAGGCAAGGCTAGGGTGGAAGTTTGAAGATTACCATCATTTAATGTCTGAAAAGAGGAGAATGATAGGAAAATAAACAACAAACCAAACCGTAGGTACAGCTGAAGAGGAAGGAGAAAATCCAGGAGGACTTAAAACAACTTGAGAAAAAATTATGGATGGTTGTGATAACTGTAAAGCATGGTACAGTAATGCTTTTTGAAACTTTTATGTGTATGGAGGTGTTGTTATCAAGGGCAGATAAGGGATGGTTTCTTAAATCATCTACTAAAATAGTGATAGAATCTCCTTCTTTGGGTATCTTTAAGCAGCATTTTGTGCTTGCTGCACAAAAAAATATAAATGCAAAACAAAATGCTAATATGAAGCATAGTTTCAAAGTACTTGCAGTACCCACCTAATGAAAACAAATTAAGTGCCTGACCAGTGTGTGAAGCTTTCCAAGTTTGTAGAAAAGATCCATTAGTCAGGAAGGGCAGTAATATGGTATAATGCTCATAATATAGGTATATGTATGTGTACACAGCAGTAACAAATTTCTACTCTCCAATGAAACAGGTGCATGTATCAAGAAATATCAGTATTGGCACCAAAATATGAAGAAAATTTTCAGGTAGATTGTCACGTAGAAGCAAAACCTAACGGCCTTTCTGATTATTTCTCAGGCTTACAGGCTTTTTAAAATTGTTACTAGTCTTGCGAATTATTTTAGAGATCAGACTTGTTAAAAATATATTTATGTCATTAGCAATGGCACAGTATGTCTCTTCTACCATTTTATCTATAAACAAGATGGAGAGATATGTATATAGGGCATTAATTTCCCCCCATAAGCACTTTTAGAATCAGTATTTCATGTCCTCTATTTTCATTTGAGAAAGTAAAACTTTCTCAGCCCTAACAAGTTAACCAGACTGTGTAAAAATGTTCACGGCAAGAACTGTAGTGAAATCAGAGGTCTCAGAGCTGGTTCAAAACATCCTCCAAACAGGCTTGAGGTGTTCTGCACTGTGGATACCAGTAGAGAGTAGCAATGCCAAAGAAGAGTGTGATGGAAAATACCAGTCAGGAAAATGGGAAATGGTACCATGAATGTATAAAAATTGCATGACTCTTGTTTCATGCATGTCTTCATTATCTCCAAACTATTGCGCTGCTACATTTTTAGAATATCTGCATTTGTTTATAAATTTGTTGTGTGTTTCTGAGTGTTCTTCCCCCAATTTTTATTCTCACAAACTAAATTCCCTTTTCATTTTTTTTCCTTTCATCTTTCACCTCCTTCTTAAAAGGGTAGATCTACATCCAACACTAATCATGCCTTATATCTTTAATAAATTGTCACATCCATTTATCATTCTGAACAGCTTCCACTTTCAACGCCAAGTCTGTCACTGCAATATAAGATCAGTAATTACTAAGCATCCATCATATTTGAAGTGATATGTCACTAAATTCTTGGCTGTTCACAATAGTTCACTAACCTGAGCCTTGTCAAGCTAGAACTAATGTTGAGTGGTCCCCTCAACATTTATTTTCCTCCATTTTTTCCCCCTACATAAAGCTATTCAAAGGAAAAAGCCTATCTTTAGCATGATAATTTTACTAAACCATTTACATGAGCAAACCAATATTGTCACACAGAAGTCTAAACACAGCTGGCTGATAAGTCAACCACCTATTAGCATACTGATATCAAGCAAGGAGAGCTTGTGATAAGTGAATTGTACCCAAAAAAGTCCCATCTAATAATTGCACTAGATTTTTTTTCTTGCTGAACTACAAATAGCATGTATGCAGCCAGCAGTGATTTTCAGGAGTGTGTCTAAAGGCTAGGCCTTAAAAAAATCTAGCCTACACTTCCTTACAAATTCCCAAATGCTTATGGATCTTAATTCTATAGTGTTCACCTTCTGCCCATGGATAAGATATAGGAAGGACAATAAATGGTGAATTCTGTTTGGCACTCGGGACAACTTCCCTGACAGGACCATGTCTGGTTGGGGAGGTGAGTCTGGAGGTGACACAGCCTGTGGGCTGAAGCAGGGCGGTTAACCCCACTCCCGGGGCCAGCACCTCTTTGCCACTGGTCTGCATGTCAAGTATGAATTGCATTAGCCCAGACTGAAGGCTTGGCAAATATGCTCAGCATATCAGTGTGTTACAATAGTGTTGATGAAGGTGGAGGAGGTGACAGAGAAGTGGAAGTGGCAGGAGTAGGGACAAAACATCCCGACAAGCCATGGCTCCCTAAATCTACCCACAGGTTCCTCTGCTTCATTTGGGAAGAGGTTCCAGCATCTCTATATTCATCCCAATTGTCCTCAGTCATCAAATAGCACTTGCTTCCACACAGAGTCCTAAACATAGCTGGCCAAAGAATCAAGGGCATATTAAACATAATGATATCAAGCAGGGAGAGGTTATGACAAGTGAATTTATTTTAAGGAAAAAGTCCATGAAAATAATTCACAATCTCCCTTTCCCCCCTCTCTTGTTCAATTCCTTATTCTACTCCATTAATAATCCCAATGTTATGAAATTCTCTAAATTCTGGATGCTAGAATATCCAGAATATCCACTTTATTGCACATGAGTTGAGATAGGTAATATTACTATAAATTCTTCCACTCCTGGCTCAGGAAGCAGTGACGTTAGCCCTATATTTGAGAGTTTTACTGCCACTAGGTCACATACGTTGAGGAGTGTGATAAAGTGATAGGCCCAAGGTAGTAGTAATTTGGCTGGAGGTTATGAAAAAGAAAAATATAATTGTATTTTGGGATGATATATATACAGAACACTGTATGTTTAGGAAGGAATGTGCTTAAATAAATGGAAGCACTAAAGTTCTTAGAAAAGCATTTTCTCCCTTTTCTTCCCATACTCAGGGATGCATTCTAATGTAACCGGGACTCAATGGGGTTTCCAGTCATCAGAAATGGAAATTATTCGGTGTTCATATGCTCTGTTGCTGAGCAAGGCTCACTGTCAGCCATTCCATATCGTTCACCTTTAATTGTGGTGATATATTACTGCATGACTGAGAACGGGACAAGAGGGCAGTTAATTTGATTGATGTAGACAGCCAAAGTGGGTATTTCAGACCCCTGAAATTCCCTTTAGGACTTCAATGATCCTTTTTGGCTGTCTCGGTACATCACAGCAGTGGGATAATTGCCATATTTCCCCTCTGTTTTGTGGACAACCACCTCTGTTATCTCAGCCTACTTGCATTTAGATTATTGGAGACTAAAATGATGAGGGGTAAAATGGACCATAAAATATACTATTATGTTCAAGTTTAAGTAGATTTAGAAAATAACTAGATTTAATCTGAAGGAAAACAGGCTTGCATCAAACAAACAAACAAAACCACAAAAATCCCAAACACACAAGCAAACCAGAAAAACACCAGGTAAGATTGTGGGAAAAAAAACTAGGTCAGTTTAACACCCACTGGCATCTGTAAGGTGTGATAGAAAGTAAACTTCTAGTCTTTTGATATAGCTGGGACTGCAAAAGATTACTGTGGTTGGCACTGCCTTGATAAAAACAGGTTACTATTAATATAAAACTGTATGTTAACTCTACTAGAATTAAAAACAAAACACAAAACCCCCAGGTTACTATTAGGGAGTCGGGGAGGGTGAACAAAGCCCAGAACAGTAAACACTCTCTATGTTTTAATGATAAGGAAATTCAAGGAGTTAGAGTTGCAAGTCTGACTTGGGCATGCAAGTGGGCAGAGCTGTGGCACCAACCAGGCCCCTCCCCATACCATTCGTTTTTCCCTCATTACCACTCTGTGTCCCTGATATTTGAGTGAAATAACAAACAAACAAAAAGCAACAAAACTCCAGAAGATATTTAGAAAGGAGAATGGTTTAATTCTCTATAATTATGTGAATCTAAGCATGCCTGTTTGAGAACATCCAAAGGCACTGCAGACCTATTTCTTAAACCTATGGTGAGTGTAAATAATTCAGATTAGCAAGTCATGTTGCTTGACTTCCTCTACTCGGCAAACCATCATGACCACTGCAAGGATTTGTTTTAGGCTAGAAACTGGAGAGTTCACTTCTACCTATGAGGAGGCCAACAAGCCAAAGCTATCATCAGTTTCAAGAGCCATTCCAGGGGGCGCCTGGGTGGCTCAGTACGTTAAGCATCTGACTCTTGATTTGGCTCATGTCATGATCTCACAGTTGGGGAGATCAAGCCCCACATGGGGCTCTGCACTGACAACATGGAGCTGCTTGGGATTCTCTCTCCTTCTCTCTCTGCTCCTCCCCTATTTGCGCACATGCGTGCTCACATTCTCTGTCAAAATAAATTAAAAAAAAAAAGCTATTCCCATGGAAGAACTATAGGAGTCATTTGGTCCAGTGCTCTTCCAGTATTTGAGGAAACAAAGGTTTCACAAAGTTAACTGACTTTCCCAAGGTCACTCAGAAGACCAGGAACAAGGCAGCCGACTTGGGATAAGAACACAAGATATCCTCTTTCTCAGTATGGTTTTGGAAAACTTCCATAATTTTCATAGAGATGCAGCAACACTCTAATAGTTGAAACTGACTTTCTTCAAAGGGTTTATGGTTGGAATCAACTAAAATTTTGTTAACTTTCTTGAACTAAAATCTTTAGGAATTCTTTTTTTTTTTAATTTTTTTTTTCAACGTTTATCTATTTTTGGGACAGAGAGAGACAGAGCATGAACGGGGGAGGGGCAGAGAGAGAGGGAGACACAGAATCAGAAACAGGCTCCAGGCTCTGAGCCATCAGCCCAGAGCCCGACGTGGGGCTCGAACTCACGGACCGCGAGATCGTGACTTGGCTGAAGTCGGACGCTTAACCGACTGCGCCACCCAGGCGCCCCTAGGAATTCTTGTATGAAAATAAATGCCTAGTCATACTTATGTGGTAATTTTTGTATTACCTTTGAACTACAGCTACGCTCTCCCCTACCCCAGCATCACTATCTCATGTTGAAAACCCATCATTTTAAAGTTACAAGGAACCACTCTCCTCTGCTCAAGCAACTATATTAAAATATCTTCCATATTTATTTTTTTCTGATTGGTATTCTTTAGCTCTATATCTCAAAGGAGAGTTTTGATAGAGGATAGTAAAATATCCACATTATAAGATGAAGACTAGTGCCAAAGCTAAGAATAATTAAAATGACACTCTCTTAAGTGACTGTTACAAGTAAAGATCGACAAATAACTGTTTTCATTTATAGCTGCACATATACATCTTGTTTAATGCTTGTAAATGGCCTGATTGGTTTAGGTTTATAAGCTGCCAAGATATTCCAAGGAATACATTGTATGACTTCCAAACAACAAACAGGGAGAATAAAGGAAAAAAAAAAACAACAAAGCATCACTTTTCCAATGTTCTCATATAATTTCAAGGGTGCTTGGGTATAGAAGTCAAGGGCATCATTTTCCTCTAAAAAAGAAAAAAGTCTCACAGCTCCATTTAATGCTCGGTCATTTGACAACCACACAGGTTAGTGTTTTGAAACTAGAAGATAAAGTGAAGGAAAAACATTTGCTATGGATTCAGCAGCAAAATTTAAGGTATGCTCTGTATTTTTGTATGGCTAGAAGAATGAGCTTATAGAGAAGAACACAGATCTTGGCCAAATCTATCCCATAGAATTTCAATCTATGCAAACTTGAACAAATGAGGATCTGGGTGTGTGTAGCAGACATATATGGATGAAAAGTGAAATCATTCAGTTACGTTCATGAAGTTCAAAATGATGAGCATTTTTATGTTGGCCTCTTGGTCCCCTAGCAGCTTGATTTTTCCCTTGAATTCTGTACTCAGGTATACAGTCACCTACATGTTATTTTCATCTAGATGGTCTTACAAGCATCTCAGATTTAATGTACCAAACTTTCACTCTTCTCCTTCCGACCCAATGCGGCCCATTCCCTTATTTTCTCAGTAAATGGAAAACTCATCCTTCTGTTAATTGAGATCTTGTAACCATCATTGGGTCTAAACTCACTCACATTGTATGCTGTCAGACAACCCCGTAGTCTCTACCTTCAAAATATTTCCCAGGTCTTTCACTACTTCCACGGTTTCCACCTGATTCAAGAAAGAAAACAAATTGACATTTGAGACAGGACAGTCTCGCTGTCAAAGGAACTTTAGCTAAGCTTCTTGGTAAAAATAGTAGGAAGCTGAACAGAGCTGAAATCTTTTTGGTAGACCAGGCACAGTGCTAAGCACTGGACGTAGAGTGGTGATTTGACAAATAGGCCTTTTACCTTCATGCAGTTTATAATCTAAGATAGTGGACAGATAAATCAGTAAACAAATGAGATAATTACAGATTATTTTAAGACCCATGAGTGAAATTAGGTGATAAGATCAGAAGAACTGGAGGACTAGGAAAATCTCTATGAGCAGAGATTTTTATGTTTGTTTTTGTTGTGGGCAGAGACCTGCTGGAGGAGAATAAGCATGCCTTGTAAGAGAGAGTATAGGCAGGGGGAATAGTGAGTCCCAGGGACAGGCAAGGATTTACTACAAGTGGTAACTAAAAAGGTGGTCAGTGTGGTTACAGGGTAATGAGTGAGGGGAGCAGGTGAAATTGTCACTGCAACCAGGTCTTACAGGCTGTCAGTCCAGATAAGGAATTCATTCAGGTTTCATTCCAGTGCAAAAGGAAGTCACTGGAAGGTTTTAACCAGAGGCATAACAAAGCCAATTTACCTTTAAAGAGAACAGATTTTGGTCGGAAGGTGAAGGCTGAATTAAATTGACATTGCTCTTACTCCTTTTATCCCCTTTTCAAGATTTAAAGCTTGACTCGAAAATGACCTACGTTTATGCTAAATGTCTGTTGAAAATTCCTTTGATAGGACTCATCCTTCCCAATCACTGACTGAAATTCCCATTTGCATCTACAGCTGTATTAACCAGCCATAGTTTCAGCTCCTGGAAACTGCAGAAATTGGCTGGTAAACCATTTCTGGCCTGATGAGGGCAACATTTGATCAACTCATTCAATGGGATTGGCATAATAAGAATAGAATAATATTTATGATATTCCGATTTTTAATTATGATAATCTTAAACGTCAGACTTTGGAAGTTGGTCTTTAGTTTTAGGTGTTTTGCTTTCATGTAGATATTTTCATGTACTTAATTTGTTTAAAAATCATACACATACATACACACATAAATACATACAGTCTATAAGGAGTTGATAGCAAAAACAAAACACACACTCACAAATTTAGAAAGAAATTATGTCCTAGTAACCATTTATGTTTTTTTATACTTAAGATATTTGCTGTCCCAACAATGGCAATAACAGAATGCATTTCTCTGGTACTCATCTCTTTTCCTGTTACCACAAAATTTCAAGCAGTAAGCAAGGAAAATTGCCATTTTGATAGTGATTTCAATTCTGCAGTTTATTTTATACACTTTTTACACTGTAGACTCTGAGATTATTCTACTAGCTATAGAATAATTCAATAGAGCCCTATTAAAAACTAAACAAAAATTGCCTATAATATATTCTCAGTACGGATTCAGCCTATGCAAATTAGCTAGAACTCTCTCCCACTTCTGACTGTGCTTGTTTCCCACAAATGCCTCTTGTGTACTTTGTTAGCTTCAGCCAATGATTCTTGAGATGTTAGTTTACAATGTCTTAAGGGGTTTCTCTTCCAACAGTTACTGAAAATTTCATAGAGGTCTCTTGAAGGTCTGCAAGCCATTGACCCTAAAGAATGAATTTTTAATGGGGGAAATTCCAGGAACATAGCCAAATCATGTGGGGGCTATTTGGGATCTGGAAGGCCTTTCTTTCCTTAAGTTACGTCCACCATAAGGACCCTTAAAATGGCTGTGTATGCGGCCTTCATCCTAAGGCTACACCTGCCTGAGATGGATTTGTCTCATGAAAAGCTATTCTTTAACCTTGTAATGTAGGCACTCAAAAGTTTTTGTCCTTGATTATACTTAAAAATGTCATCATAATGTCCTCTTAAGGGTTATATAACATTATCATAAGGATAAAGAAGTATAATGATTAATTATAGTAAGACTAGTATTTACATTCTACTTTTCTCTTTCAATTCCTATATAAATAGAAGCTAATTAATAGATTAGATGCCAATATTTTATCTTCAAAGAGTTTAATGCTTTAGATTATTATTTATCTTTAGCTCAAGTGCTCCTTCAGCATTTTTATTTGGTGCAGTATAGTACAACAGAAGGCAGATGTTTTTCTTTTCTCTTCCACTGTAAGCAGTAAAAGGTATTCAGAGCACTATTTTCACCCATTTGTGCTTGCAAGAGCCCTAGAAACAATGGGAAGAAAGTCACTTTATTTGGAGAAAATTTTAGTGGAATATAACTTTATTCCAGTGGATATTTAGTGGAATATAACTTTATTCCAGAAATAAAATGCATATTCTTATAAACCAGATGAAGAATGATTTGCAAACAAGCCACACCATTCAATTCTTGTTTTTTGTATAATTTATCGCCAAGTTGGCTTACATACAACACCCAGTGCTCATCCCAACAAGTGCCCATCACTCATTCCCCCACCCCCACCCCCGTCCACCTTCAGTTCTCTGTATTTTAAGAGTCTCTTGTGGTTTTCCTCCCTCCCTCTCTATTGGTATCTATTTTTTTTCCTCCCTCCCTACTGCCATGGTCTTTGGTTAAGTTTCAATTCTTGTATTTTAACCAGTTTATAAGAATTTAGAAAAGTGATGAGAATTCTCTGCACATTTAAAGAACTACTTAAATGTCTAGAAGGGCTTGTGATTGCAGAACACAATGAGTGTGGAGATTTCACCTCCCTAAGTGTCCTTTTCAGCCCCACAATGCAGCAGTGAGTGAGCTGTCCTTTACGGGTGGGTCGTTCCCTTGCCTAGCCTTTAGCCTTCAATGTACTTCTGTGACTATTCAGTATCATTATACCATAGATTTTTGATTTTGTTTTTCTTAGATGATTGTCTATTTCCTTATTTATTTTTCCTTCTATTTACTTTGGCTATAGGTTGTCTCTTTTTTTTTTAGCTTTTTAAATTAGAAGCCTAGGCATTCATTTAAAAATTCTTAGTTTTTCTAAGGTGTCTTCAAAGCCACAAATTTCCCTCTAAACTCTGCTTTGAGATGTGTTTTCATTAACTCAGTGCAAAATATTTTCTTATTGTTCTTGTGATTTGTTCTTTGAATCATGGTTATTTAGAATTCTTTTTTAATTTCAAAATCTGTGGGGGTTTATAGATATATTTATTCATATACAATTTTATTCCATTTTAGAGGTCATACTTTGTGAAATTTCACTCTTTAAAATTTAATGGGATTTTTTTTTATGCTCAAACATTTGATCTATATTGGTAAATATGCCAGGTGCATTCTTGAAAATACTTGAAAACAGTATGCATTCTGCAGTTGTGTGTATTGTTCCATAAATGTCAAATTAGCTCAAAGTGGTTGATAGTACAATTAAAATCTTTTCATTTAATTACATTAAAATTAATATTTTTTATATCTGTTAGAGAGTGGTGTAAAAATCTCCAAATATGATTATAGATTTGACTATATCACATCTTTATCCTGTGGAGTTTGCTTTGTGTTTGTTGTATCTCTCCTATTAAGTACCATACATTTATCATTTCAATGTTTTCTGGGGAATTGATCAATGTCTCTCTTTACTTCTGGTTAATCTCCCTTGCCTGAAAATCTACGTGGTCTGGTATTAATATTTCCACACTATCTTTTTAATGCTTGCCTTTTTATGATATGTGTTCTATATTTTTCCCACTCATTTTCTTTCACCTTATCTGTGTTTTTAAATTTAAGATACATATCTTGAAGATAGCATATGGTTATTTTTTTTAAAATCTAGTTTGACATTTTTTGCCTTTTAATTGGAATCTTTTCTCCATTTAAATTTACGAAGTTTTTTTTAGTTTCCAGTTGAAATTTTTCTTTTTTTCTTTCATTACAATATAAAAGGTTTTAATTTTTAATTTTATTTTAACTCCAGTATAGTTAACAAACAGTGTTATATTGGCTTAAGTAATACAATATAGTGATTTAACAATTCATACATCACCCAGTGCTCATTACACAAATGTACTCCTTAATCACCAAGGCCTATTTCACCCATCCCCCCACCCAACTCCCCTCTGGTAATCTTTAGTTTCTTCTTTATAGTTGAGTCTGTTTCTTGGTTTGTCTCCCTCTGTCTCTCTCTCTCTTTTTTCCCTTTGTTCCTGTAAATTTAAATTAAATATTGCTATGGCTGGATTTACTGCTACCAATTTTTCTGTTTGTTTCTCATAGGTTGCATCTTTTCCTCCCTCTTCCTCCTTTCCTGCTGTATTTTGAGTTATTGGAATATGTTTTACTATTCCATTTTATATAATCTATTGGCCTTTTTGGTCATACTTTTATGTTATTTGATAGTTGTTTAAGGTATTATAATATGCATCCTTAACATATCAAAGTCTCCTTAGTATTGTACCACTTCATATAAAATGTAAGAACATTGTAGAGACTCTGGATTCTGTTAACTCCCTGTGAAAAGTTTTGAGTTTTGTTAGTGCTAGCAATTTAATTGTTGGCTGATCATGTTGAACTTGTGGAGCTTTGGTTTTCACTTTATTAGAAGGGCCTGTTACAACATAGCTCTTAGTCTAAGGAAACATTCCTTAGTCCTGAAACTTCTTTATTCCTGAGGTTGGTTTTTTTGAAGTTTAATGGCCAGTTAACAAATTTTTGCCAACCTCCTCAGACTTAGCAGTATGTAAATTCCAAATTTCCCTGCAATGATCAGCTTAGATTTCTGCATAGCCCATCAGACTTCAGCTCCTACTTATCATTCTGCTCTTTAGAATCTCTTCCATATGTGTACAGTTAGTGGTTTATCCAAGAATTGGAATGGGCTTTGTACACAGATTTTCAGGCTTCCATCCTTTATGGTGCCCAGCTTTCTGGGATTCCCTCTGTTAATTTCTAGCCACTATAGCAGCCTCAACCTCCATCCTCTGACACCTAAAGCAATACATCTGAAGATTTTCCTTGAGTATTAGCTATTCTGAATTTGGAAAGGCTGCAGTGTGCCCTCAAGAGAAGTTACATAAATGTTGATATCACCCAGTTGTATTCTCTTACTTTCAAGAATTCAGCTCCCTTCTGTTTGCCTACTTTTGGTTGCTCTCCAATGCCTTTAAATAGTTGGTTTTTATATCTTATCCAGAGTTAATGATTGTCATTTCTGAGAGGTTAATTCAAATTAAACTTCTTTGTTATGCCAAGAACTGGAATTGGAAAAATGATTTTTTTAAAAATTTCAAAGCCCCCTTATGAAAACAGCTGAGGAAGATTCTGAACCATACAGGGTTTAGCAAGTCATATGATCTAGATATGTATAAACTCTGTACAGTGAGATTATCAGCCTATTAATTTTTTACAGTCACTTCTGTCATTGGCTTCTTCATTCTTATGTTGAATCAAGTGATATGATTATAGGGACATGGTTTATTGACAAAAACAGACATTATTGTTTTCTTCTTGCTTTAATATGAAATTCATTTTATTAGATGAGGGAATCTAAAAGCTTTAAATTTGGTGATAACTTATTTTATATATACTCTGTAATTTATGATACTTAGAGATTCTTTAACTTAGGTTTTATAAAATAGATGCATTTAAATTGTTATCAGACACTGAAAGTACCCACTCTTTTTTCTAACTGTCTTCTCATTCTCTTTACCTTGGTTTATGCGACTTTATATCCAGGGGTTGCATACTCAACAAATTAGTGCCTGTAGGCCTAGCAAATAACATAAATGTGTAAAGCCAGCTAGCATGGGGAAATAATAGAGAGTTCTGGAAAATGAGGCAGATTGGTAAAAACATGCATAATGTAAAGTTTCAACCTCAACAGCTTTTGGCATATAGGGATCTATGGGCCAATGTTGCCAGATATCCCACTTCTAAGAGAAGCTGAAAATAGGGATTTCTATGTGAAAAAAATACCCTTCAGATTAGATCAAATATATTTGATTAGTGTCATATTCCACCTGAGTTGCTGTAACAGACTGCCATAGACTTGGTGGCTTAAACAACAAACATTTCTTTTCCATATTTCTGGAAGATGGGAAGTTCAAGATCAAGGTGCTGACAGATTTGACATCTAGGGAGTGCCTGTTTCCTGGTTTATAGCCAGACATGTTCTTCAGACATGGCACAAAGGGCAAGATTGCTCTGTGGGATCTCTTTTAAGGGCATGAATATCTTATTACCTATTCATGTCCCAAAGGTCCCATCTCCAAATACCATCACATTGGGGATTAGATTTCAACATATGAATTTGAAAGGGAACAACACAAACATTCAGTCTATAGCAGTTAGTGTACAGAATCCTTGTCTCTTTAATTGTTTACTTGTTTCCATTGTTGGCTTGTCTTCCTTTTGCTTATTTTCCTGCACTCACTTGGAATGCTCCTCCATGCAAATCTACCTAAATCCTATTTTCTATGCCCAATTCAAGTTTCACATCCTCATAAAGCTGCTGAGAGTCTTTCAGTCTTCATGTTCATCTTCTCCTCTGTGAAATATATAATATTTATAGTCTTAGAAAACACTTTATGACTTAATTTTACTGCCTTTGTACACTGAATTGTGCTTCAGTTCTCAGTGTCTTTATTTTTCCCATTGTTTTTCAATTTTCTTTTATTAATTTATAGTTGGTGTTGATACATAAAGCTTTTTTTAAAGTGTGAAGGAAAGTGAAACTGCAGAAGCATTATTGATTTGGAGATCATAGATACATTGACTCCAAACCCTTTATTTGACAAATGAAGGAACTGAGGCCTAGTAAGTTAAATGATTTACCAGTGAGCAATCAGAAAGTTGATAGCCAGATCTCACGACTCTAAACCTCTTGTTGGTTTTCCACCAAAGACACAGCACTCAGTATATTTTGGAGAAGGTATGTTATATTCAGTATCAAAAGATTTATTGTTTCTTCCTGTATGTTCTTTATTCTTAGAGTAGCTGAGTGACATAGAATCAGATTCTTTAGAGCCAAGGGGATAAAGTAAAATATCTTTCCTGTGAAATTGAGAATATCTGATAGCTGCATCCAATCACTTAAATTTGGTAATGGGGAAGATTATAGATCAGCCTAACTCTGTTGTTTATAAGATTTTGATTTTATAATATCTATTTCCCCTTATGAGCCTGGTTGTGAAAGAACAGATTTTTTCCTCTAAACTACCTACTCTCTCATAAATTCTTAAGTAGAATTAAATTTTATTAAGAAAACTGTAGCATTGTTATAATAGAACTATATTCTACTCTTGTATGCCTTTGCCTTTTGAACATAGTCATTACACCACATGATGGCATCCTAAATCAGTTTCTATAAATGCCCCACCAAAGTCAAAACATAAGGCTTTGCATATATGAAACTTATACTTTTTTAATCCAAAAATCTAGATGAATAACATTATTCATGATTTTCAATTCATTAAAATTATTTGCAGCTTCATTATTCAGAGCTTGATATGAAAAAGTAGTTGTTTTTATGAAATACAACTGCATTCACTATCATTTTGAATTGTTAAAGAGCTTAAATATTATACACTACAAGTAAATTCAATATACTCACCTAATTTTTAGTATGCAGTAAATGAAATTCTTCCTATAATGAACTACAGAATGGAACTATCAAAATGACTGTAGAAGTTTTAAATAGAACCTCTAAATTTCCGATAGTAATTTGTAAGTAGAATTCTTTTGTCATAATTTTGTACTTTGAATGCAATTTTACTAAGAAACCACAGTATTAAATTCCAAATAACCATATCTAACTTTAAAAATAATGCAGACAGGATAGTCTCCTCTTCATGAAATGTTTAAGTTCTGTACATTTTTGCTGGTAATACACTTATAGCTCCGTGGTTCTTAACTAGCAAATGGAGCATGCATTTGTTCTTGTTTTTATTTAACAAATATTTATTCCCTTCCACTGATACTTAATAACTGAGTCATCTCTCTTCCAAAAAGACCAGATCACTTTCATTTTGATTCTAGCAAATATACAGGTTATAAATGTGGCATTAAGTTAATGACATTAATTCTCGAAGCTCAGCAATATCTATATTTATTTCCTAGAGCTACGTAGACTATCTTATTCAATTTTATTTTACATTTATTACTAAAATGGTTATATTAATATACTTGCCTCTAGATTTTTGTATTAGAAAATTATCATTTTCATATCTTGTGCTTTTATTATTTAGCCTGATATTTTTATTCCAACATTACTTCATACAAGTTAGACATTTGGACTAAGTGGAATTTTTTTTTAGTCAATATGTTCATTTTCATTTTGTTCTTTCAACCAAGTGAGATAGTCTCTGTGACATTATTATTTGATGTATCATACTTTGTTACATAAAGAACTGCCTGGGAGAATCCTTAAAATTCTATGTCAAGGCCCTATCTCAGCCCAATGAAATCAAACTCTCTAGAGGTGGAATCCAGGTACCATTATTAAAAAAAATCCTTTGAGTGATTCCAATACACATCCGAGTTTGTAACCACTGAAATAGATGGTAGGAGAATGTTGACATTACATAAGGATAAGACTTCTCTAGTTTAAACCATAGATCTTTTACTTTTACAATGATACTCTGTTTTACTTAACTTTTCTAAGCTGCAATTTATTGTATGTAATATTTGACATGTGAAAAAATATATGCAATATTAAATATGAAGTTTAACTAAAATAATAAATACCCATGAACCTACCATATAACTTGAGTATTAAAAATTATAATGTGTGCTTCTGGGGCACCTTGGTAGCTCAGTGGGTTAAGTGTTCAACTCTTGACCTCAGTTCCGGTCATGAACTCAGGGTTCTCTAGGATCGAGCCCTATATTGGGCTCTGCATACACAGTGCAGAGTCTGGTTGGGATTCTCTCTTTCCCTCTCTCTCTGCCCCAGCCCAGCTCGCTTGCTCGCTCTCTCTCTCTCTCACTCTCAAAGTAAATAAACATAAAAAATAATTAATTAAAAAATTATAATGTGTGCTTTTTATTCACAGTTTCATGTACCTGCTTGGAATCATAGATAACCACTGTCTTGAATTTTGTATCTTTCATTTGTTTTTGTGAAAATATTTATAACATGTATGTTTCTCAAACTAGCTTATTATCTAGTTGAGCTTGATTTTAGGTTTTATAAAAAATTCTTACTATATGTAGCATTTAGGACTACTTATTCTTTTTGTTCAATTTATATTATGTTTCAGAGACCCTCTCTTGTTTTATGTAACTGTAGTAATTCCATTATTTTCAAAGAGGTAATATATTTCATCGTGGGAATGTGCAGTAATCTTTTTCAGCGCTTCTGTGAATGGACATTCAGGACAACTTCTAAATTTTTGTTATTGCAAACAAAGCTGCTGTGAACATTTTTATATAGACTCCTGGTGTACATATGGTACTATTTTCCTAGGATAAACGTAGGAGTGGGATTTCTGGGTCATAGGATATGTTAATATATGATAGAGCATTAAAGATATATATAGCATAAATAATGCTGGTTCCCTCTCTGCCCCCCAAGATGGTAGTGTTGATTTATACTCTCACCAACAGTTTTAAGACTTCACACTGCTTCACGTTCTTATCAACACTTGCTACTCTCAGACTTTTTCATTTTGGGAAATCTAGTGGGTAAACAATAGTTCGCTATAGTGATTTATAATGGGTTGAATTTATTTTTATATGTTTATTTCCCTATTGAGTAGCTTCTTCTGAAATAGCTATTCTTGTCATTTCCCCATTTATCTTTTGGTTTATTCATTTTGCTGGTTGTAGTTTGCTTTCCCACATTTGTTATGCTATTTTATGATAAATATAAGCTCTTCATTCCAATGAGGTTGAATTGATTACTTATTTCATTATTTCTGTCCATTTTAAAAAATCCTTCCCCATATTCATATAAAAATATTCTCCCAAAGTGATAAAGTTTGCCTCTTATATTTATGTCATTAAAGAATTTGTGGTTATGGTGTAGGGTAGGAATCTAGGGTGTTTCCCAAAATGGATAGCTAATAGTCATACACTATTTATTGAAAACTGTTTTGTTCACATTATCAGCTATACTATATATGTTATGTATCAATTTCCATTACTACAATGGACTTAATCTGGGCTTTCTGATATATTCCAATTGTGAATTTATTCATCCTTCTGTTAGTATCACGATACTTTAGTTATTCCCTACAAATTCATATCAAGTCCTCAATTTTGTGAGACCTTATTTCTTGCATTTTATGCTTCTTCAGCAGTATTTTTACTGTTGGGCCTGTAGTCTTCTGTATAAATTTCAGAATCAGATTGGTATGTTTTTTGAAAAAGTTTTTTATGGATTTTGCCTAAAATTGCATTGAGTTTATCAAACAGTTTTGGGAAATGTACTCCTTTATGATGCTAAGTTTCTACTCTATGAACACAGAAAAGGTTTTCATTTAATTAGTGATTTTAAAATAATTTTTAAAAGATTTTTAAGTCTTCTGTTAGATATCCTAAAAGATTAGTTCATGTTTTGTCGGATTTATTTATAGATTTATTTATGCTATTATGATGGCTCTTTTTCAAACTTCGATTACAAAAAATTTAAAAGATGTAGAAAGGTAGAGTAGTATAATTAACCTCCTTTTACACAACCTCTAGCTACAACAATGACCAGTTATGGCAAATCATGATTTATGTATCCTACCATCCATTCTCTCCCTCCAACCCCTGGTTATTTTGACGCAAATCCTTGAAATCATATCATTTCATTTACAACTAGAAAATTGTGGTTTTGAAAAATTTTTTAAGAAAAAGTGTGTCTTCTAATAGTTGCATATAAAGAAGTAAATGTTTTTCTATCATTATCTTGTATATAGCCAATTTTCTAAAATCTCTCAGTAAAATCTCTCTCTGGAGTGTTTTCTGTAAAATTTGTGTCTAATGAGATTTTTAAAATCTTCCTTTCAGATCCTTAGAGCTTTAATTTGTTTTTTTTTTTTTTTGAGTCATTGCACTTTTGAGTGCCACATTAATTTTGAACTGAAGCGTATTAGTTGTCTTGTTCACAAATTTAATAGAAATGTTTTGATATTTGATAATGATATTTTCTGCATGTTTTTGGTAGATATGATTCATTAGAATATGAGTTAATATTTAATTAATTCATAGTTATGACTTCTTACCGTAGTTATTCAATTTTATCAAATTATTTTCTCCACTATTGAGAAATGATAACTTTTTTGTTTTGATTTGTTATATAATATTAAACTATACTAACATTCCTGGGGTAACTCCAAATTTGTCATGATATTTTACTTTTCTCAATATGCCCGTATTCAGTTTACTTATATTTTCCTGGATTTGGTTTGCTAGTATTTTGCTTGGAATTTTTGTGTCTATATTCATGAGGGATATTGGTCTGTCATTTTCTTTTCTCATAGAATGAGGTGGGAAGTGTTTCCCTCTATTTATTTTTAAAAATTTTTAAATGTTTGCTTATTTTTGAGAGAGAGAGACACACACAGAGTGTGAGCAGGGGAGGGGCAGAGAGAGACAGGGAGACGCAGAATCTGAAGCAGGCTCCAGGCTCTGAGCTGACAGCACAGAGCCCAATGCATGGCTGGAACTCATGGACTGCAAGATCATGACCCGAGCCAAAGTTGGATGCTTAACTGACTGAGCCACCCAGGTGCCCCTCCCTCTATTTCTTGGAAAAGTATGAAATATTGATGTCATTTCTTCCTTAAATACCTAGTAGAATTTACCAGTAAAGCCATCTTGTGATGGTTTTTTTGTTTAGGAGATTTTGTTGTTGTTTTTATTAATTCAGTCTCTATTTGTTAAAAGTCTTTTCAGATTTTCTATTTATTTTTGAGTCATTTTCAGTAGTTTGTGGTTTCTAGGTCTTTGTCAATTTCAACCAAGTTATCTATTTTGTTGGCATATTATTGTCCACAGCATTCCCTTGTAAACTTTTTTTTTCCTGTAAGATCAGTAGTAATGTTTATTTTTTCATCTTGATTTTAGAACTCTTTTTCCTACTCAAAGAAGCAACTTTCGGGTCTGCCAATTTTCTTTATTGTTTTTCTATTCTGTATTTCATTTATTTCCACTCTAATGTTACTTCCTTCATTTTGCTGACTTTATGTTTACTTTTTTCTCTACTTTTCCCATTTTTATATAATATGGGAGGTTATTGATTTGAGACCTGCCTTCTTTTTAAAAATTTTGGTACATCAAAGTATTTTCCAGTTTTCTTTGTTATTTTTTTCTTGGCCCAAATGCTTATTCAGGAATGTGATGTTTAATTTTACATACATACGAATTTTCCAAATTTTCTCCTTTTACTGATATCTAAGTTGATTCTGTTGTGTGTGGAGAAGATACTTTATATGACTTTAGTCCTTTTTGGTGTCTTGAGACCTACAGTATTATGTTCCACCATATGATTTATCTTGGAGAACATTATATGTGCACTTGAGAAAAGATGCATATTTTGCTGTTCTTGATGTTATTATGACTATTTGGTTTAGTGTCAGTTAAGTCGTCTATTCCTTATTGATCTTTTGTCTAGTTGTTTTCTGATATAGAGAGTAAGGTATTGAAGTTTCCTCTATTATTGCTGAATCATCTATTACTACCGTAAATTGTATCAGTTTTTTCTTCATGTATTTTGAAGCTGTTTTTAGATATATACATATTTGTAACTGTTATATCTTTTTGATGAGTTCACCTTTTTATGATTATTTTTTATTTTCATTTTAAGTAGGCTCCACACCCAGTGTGGGGCTTGAACTCATGACCCTGAGTTCAAGAGTCATATGCTCCACTTACAGAACCAGCCAGGCACTCCTGGCATTTTTATGATTATTGAGTGTCCTTTTTTTCTCCCCTCTAGTAAAAATTTTTGTTTTAAAATCTATTTCATGTTAGGATATTTTGATCACTGTTTGTGTCATATGTACTTTCACTTTAAATATATATTTGTCTTTGAATCTAACGTGTGTTATTGATAACAGATCAAAATTTTAAAAAATGGTATCCCAATCTCTGACTTTAATTGGAGTGGTTAATCTTTTTGTATCTAATATAATTGCTGATAAGGGAAGACTTAAATCTGTCATTTTTCAATTTTTTCTTTGTCGTCTCTCTGTTTTCTTTAGGTCCTCTATCCCTGTCTTTTTTTCATTAAATATTTTTCTAGTGAATTGTTTTAATTCCCTTTTCATTTCTTTTACTATTTAATTAAGTTTGTTTTCTTTGTGGTTGCTTGGGGATTATAATTAATATCATAACTTATGAAAATTTAGTTCACATTGCTACCAACTTCATTTCAACAGTATACAAACTTTGTCTCTCTAGAACTTCATCCTTTCCCCCCCTTTTGTGCTACTATTGTCACACACTTGGATGTAAAAGACCAAGGGATCCCACAGATGATTGCTTGAAAATCCACTCTTCATATACACCAACTACAAGTGCTATTTCCATCTTCTGATAAAAGTATGCTGCTATAATTTGGAGCTGTGGTTTTCTACTTCAGTGTAATAACATTTACTTTCTGTGGTTCAGAGATTGGTCAAAATGTGCCCCATCCTTGTTTTTCACCTCTGATACTACTTATTTGGGGTGTGTGTGTGTGTGTGTGTGTGTGTGTGTTGGGGGGAGTGTTATATATTTTCAGGGATTTGGCAAGACAAAACTGGGGAGGAGAGTGTTTCAAGTCTATTACTATGATCCAGTGGTCACTTTATTTTAAGTATAAAATCTAGATCCCAATGGCAAATTTTTGTCTAAAGATACTCAGCTCTTTAAGCAGTAGGTCTAAGAATGGAAATTAGTTTCTTGACTTGTGTTGATTTTCCCTATATCATACTTGCTTTTTTTCAATGAAATAATAGTCTGAAAAGTAATATCATCATCCATATATAAAATAATGTAATTTAAAATGGAAAAATGTAGGGCACCTGGGTGACTCTGTTAGGTGTCCAACTTTTGGTTTTAGCTCAGGTCATGATTTCACAGTGCAGGAGTTCAAGCCCTACATCAGGCTCTGTGCTGACAGCATGGAACCTGCTTGGATTCTCTTTCTCCCTCTCTCTGCCTCTCCCCTGCTCCCACACTCTTTCTCAAAATAAATAAGTAAAATTGAAAAGGTTACATTATAAGTGAAATTAGAGAGTCGTAATGAATTTTTAGAAACAGATAACATTATACATTAAAGCTATCATTGAAGTTACATGAAGGAAGATTGCATATAAATAAAGGTCTAAGATTCAGTATTAACATCACTTTATTTGATTCTCATGTGCCAAATTAGAACAGATATCTTTATCAAATACTTTTGAATTATTTATTGGCAACTAAAATATAAATATCAAATGCATAGTTTATATAAGAAAAAATGATATATAGTAATCTTCTAATTTAAAGTATAAAACATAAATCAGAGAAGCAGACATCTGGATTCAAAATAAGCCATTCATTCACTTGCTAATAGTGACCAATCTTTGATACTAAAGACAACACAAATACTAGTTTATATGCTATTGTGAAATAGGTTGATATTTATTTTATTTTACCAAAACAGTAAGAAATGGAATACTTTATTTCAATAGACACATTTTTAGATAATGATGGGGACTTGACCTTCTTTACCCTTACTCTCCACATCTCTTTCTTATATAGAATAGGAACTCTTTTTAAGGCTCTCTGCCATTTTCTTTTTATCTTGAATCATGCTCCAGAGAACCAGTTCAAGTAGAGTCTCCATCAATATCAAAGGAAATGAGTGAGGAACAACTCCCATGGTAATTAAAGTATTACAGGTTTGGGGAAAAATAGGCATCCAGAAGAATCATTTCCCCTGTATTCTCTTAGAAAACAGGTGAACAACAACAAAAAACTCATATCTTCTACTTAGGTATGTAGCTTAATCTGAACTTTCTAACTGTTCATCTTTTTTATTATCTCTAACTTCTTCGGATAAATATCTCTAAATTCTCATTCATCCTGGTAGGGTGAGTTGCTCAGAGGCTTGCATTTGGGTATAAATAAAGAATGATGAAAATATACTGTTAAACTATTCTAGTAAGAGCTGAGTATAAAAAAGGAAATGGTAATTCATTTCTTAATCTCTAGAGATGATTTCTTTCATGTAGAATATAAAGGTTTTCCTTTTCTTCCATTGCTATTTATTTAAGGAACACTGAAGTAGACTGCTTACTTAACTTTAACTTCCAATTTTTATTTCTATAGGAGGTAAAACAAGTTGTAAATGTCATTGAGAACTAAAAGAAAAAATACGGGAATAATGACTAGCTATTTTAAGAATGAATGTTTAAAGTAATATATGAAAGGACCTAGAGTTTATTAATTGAAGATATTTAAAGGAAGAAAAATTAGAATTATATATTTTTCCTCATAGTTGAAAAAATCATATATTTAAAATATTATGTTGAATTTGATATATGTATAATACATGCTTCATACAAGTGGTTATGAATTTAAGTGAATCTTGAAAAAAGAATTATATTTTTGGGTAGAGCCCTTGACTATACACAGAAAGCAAATCGTATTCAGCAGTGCTTTGGCAGATACTGACTGCAACAACAACAGTTTGAAAGTAATGAATTTAATGAAAAACTATCACAAAACAGAGACTATTAAAAGTAAAAACTAGTGGACAACCGGAAAAATCCAAAATATGCACAGACCATAGATCAGACAAATAAGCTGTAGTATAGTCATCCAATGTTGCATAATGAAAATGAATGGACTATATTTATATGCAAAATAAGGTTGAGCTAAAGAATCAAGACACAAATTGTGTACTTGATAATGACACATAAGTTTAAAAAGAATCACAACTAATATATAGTGTTTTAATGTAGGATAAAAGTTATATTTGGGAAGGGACAACTGGGAAGAGGGCATGAAAGGCCTGTTTAGCAATGTTTTCTTTCTTGATATGGGTGTTGTTTAATATAATGCATTAACTTAGTGATAATTCATAAGGTTATATATTTATGCACTATTTTCTATATATACTCTAATTTAATTGGGTCTACATGGAGAAAAATATCTAGGATATATGGATAAAAGATTTTCTACCTCCATTATGGGTTATATCTAAATGTCTTTTGACAGGAGCAGCTGGACATACATACATACATACATACATAAGCAAATATATAAGTGAAATTAATTCCCCAGGCCTTAAAGACATCAATTGCTATGACTCATGAGTTCTTTTTTGGATATTTTGGGAGAAAAAGGAAGTCACAAAATTATACAGACTGGCTATGGTATATTGGAACCAGCCAATAGCTTTTTAGAAAATTTCTGGTTCTATCATGATCATGTAAACCTAACCATAAATTCATTGATACTTTAAATCTCAACCAAGGATACCAATCCATGGCTTTTTACTACCTTATTCTTAAACCACAAAGAAGGAGCCACAAAAATCAATGTCTCCATCTGGTCTTAATCAAAATACTTCTACTTCTTCTATAACAATGCACAGACGAAACACTGCTTAGCATTTCATTAGCTAGCTGAATTGTAATTGCAACAGTGGTCTAACACAAACAAAGCAACTTTGGCACCTAAAAGCTCAATAAACTCAAAACATTGCCTTATGATACCAACATCTTGAAAATTGTGTTAATTCCCTTTGCTTTGCATACAGACTCTCAACATCGATGTCCACAAGTGAATTTTCATAGTTTTTTATTCCATCTTCCTTGTCACATTTAACACTCTGAAGCTTATTTTGTATAATTTACCCTGTATTTGCCTCTATATATACACATGCAAAATGTGGTAGAAAACTGAAGTTATTTTCTGGATAACCCAAGCCAAAAAATGGCCCCAGTTGCCTAGATATTTCAGATGAAGTTGTGTTTCTCTTAGTCTGAGTTATAAGGATAATTATTGCAATTCTGTATTTTACATGCATAGGCAAATCCTTAGAATTCAGAGTGTGGAAAAGTGCTGAGGGCAGTGATTTCAAAATGAAAGGAAGAAATCTATTTAAAGTAGAGTGAGAATTTGAATTTATCCTTTTTGTTTTGACTCAACATAAGAAGAATTGCTCTTTTTAATATTTCATTAACATTTTAGTAATCAGATTGATTTTCATAGTATAAATTAAAGTGGGCACCATATAGTAGCAAAATTGGGTCAATGTTGATGATTGACACAGGAAAAAAATCATAGCATGGGATATAGTCAGCTTTAGTGTGATTAAAGAATATACATAAGAATAAAAGATGCGATGTTTGCCAGGAGATTCTTATGGCTGAGACATGTCACATGGTGATGCTATTCAGAATGTAATAATGAATGCCTTTCCACTATAATAACACCTATTCTAACCCTCTCATTCTAAACTGAACATAAATATAAAGGATATTAAGAATATTTGAGATGTCAATGAAATAAAATGTTGTTACAGGATAATGGCCTCCTGCTGCTTCATAAAATACCAAGCCAAAGGCAAGACTTACATTTTCAGAGTGGAAGACATTAATCCCATGACAGTGTTTTATTGCAGTGATTGTATTTCTATTATACAAGATGAGTGTGTAGATTTAATCAATTGATTTGATATATGTTGATGTAGTAAATTGACAGTGGTTTATCATCATTATGAAATTGTTGTATTCTTGTAGGCAATTTATTAAAGAAAATACAGCTGTTCTAGAAAATTTAACTTTCAAGTTGAGGGGAAATAGAGGTTTCTGACTAGCTGGAGCTTGGTTCTTCTTAAAAAAGTAATAGTTAATAGAACAGTTGAGGGACAGTATGATTGACATACTCAAAAAAGTTTATGTAATAGTCCTGTTAATATTATAGTTCCACATTTCAACTTGCTGACAGGCAAAGCATAATAATTAAATACAATTATTTGAGCAAAAAAAACCCCACAATTACACCAAGTTGAACTCCTTCTCAGAGTGCTTTACTAAGGCATTTACAAAACTAGTTTTGTTATTTTGAGTGATTGCTAAGTAATAGTTGATATTAGACTATAGCATCATTCCATATTTCTAAATAGTACTATAATATGTAAAAAAAATGAAAAAATAAAAAAAAATAATACAAAGACCCATTGTGCAAGATAGCTTTGACTTCTTATGGAAGCTCAGACATCTAAGCCAAAGCAACCATTATTTTTTAGTGGAAAATGGAAAATTTCTTGCTTTCTTTTGTAGAAAAGAAATGGTAAAAGTATTGTAGAAATACCTTAATGCCAAAATAGTTGGATGTATTCCATTGAATGTGTTTAGAGTATTATGTTTCATTTGTAAATACTTATTCTTTAACATCTGAAACAGGTCTAAGGTTTGCTTTAAGAACCTTTTGCAATTTTTTAAGTGGAGCCCAAATAGTACAAAGGCAGGTCTGATTTCCCATACCTTTTTGTCCTGTTTGTTGACTCTCTAAAAAATGTGAATTTTGTTTTTCTAAGGCTATCTATGTTAGCATCCTTCATCTCTTGTTGCTACAAGTCCAAAAATCTGAAAGTTAAAAGCTCAGTCTTCAAAATACAAAATTAAGGTAAATGAAAAGCTGTATTTTTTATAAAAATGCAAATCATCAAGCACATATATCCTTCAGGCCATTCAGGAAAAAAAGTGAGAATGGCCACAAGTGCAGTAAGAATGACATCTGGAAAATGCTGGTAGAGTTGAGATAGTCTTTCATTACATTTTTCATACTCTTGTCATTAGGTTTTCATTACAACCTGGGAAAAATAAATTTTTACGCTAATTTTTTTATGACTCTATTTTTTTATGATCACATATTGTATTAGTCTGCTATGGCTTCCATAACAAAATACCACAGACTGGGGCATTTCCAGAGGCTAAAAGTCTAAGAGCAAGGTAAGGTTTCTCCTGAAATCTCTGTTTTTGGCTTGTAAGTGGCTGCCTTCTCTTTGGGACCTCTCTGTGCATGGATATTCCTCATGTCTTTTCATAAATTTCAATTTCCTCTTTTCATAAGGATACTAGTGAGATCAGATTAGGGCTTACCTATATGGCCTCGTTTAACCTTAATTATCCTTTTAAAGGCCTGACCTTCAATTATAGTCACCTTCTGAGGTACCAGGGGTTAGGACTTCAACATATGAATTTGGGAGACACAGTTCAGCTTTTAATACATACTAATAAGATTTTCTTTGAATTTTAATATTTTCCATTAAAAAAAAACCCGAAACATTGAGTGAAAATAGGTTGCCAACACCAGCTAGAAAGTTAGCAGTAAAGCCATAACAATATATGATCTTCAAAAAACATGAAAAAAAATTATTTGTTGAAAGGACTATTTGTCACTTTTATTCTTCTAAACTTTTGACCACAACCCCAAGTATATCATTATGCTATACTCTTACATTGATAAAGTATTTCTCTGTGTGTTGAATTCCTTCTATGTCTTATTTTTCCTACAAGGAATAAGTTCTTTGAGATAAAAGACAATGATTTATATAAGTATGTAATGCATTCACTTCATACCTAGCACAGGGCCTCACTCTATAAATATTAGGGAAATAAATGGATAATTGGATCGATGGATAGATGGATGTAAGGATGAAATAATCTGTAAGTCATTTATTAATTTAGAGCTGTAATTTAGATATTTTATACCTGAGCTTATTGCTGATGAGAAAAACTCTCAATTAGGACAGAAGATACCTTAGGAATATCATCCTTTAGTAGCTCTTAAAACTAGCTCCTAAAATATGACCACCAAACAGATTTAAGAAAGATTTTATTACATGGCTACCAGCCAAAAACATTGAGCAGAAAATAGAAAGGAAATAAAATTATACTGTCTTGAAATCCAGGTGGGGTTTTGTGCATACTTCCTTATTAAACATCCATCTAGTTGCCAGTCTGAGTTTCAGAGGCAAAGATAGAGCTATGAATGTTTGACATACTCATTTTCAACCAGACTGGAAATACAAGGTAGTTTGGGGGCAAGCTAGGAAATGTGTTTACATTATTCATTTTCTGCACCATTGTTCTTTGAGCACAAATTTGTATTCAATCTTCAGAGATTTTTTCCCATCACCAGAAAATACCTATATTTTAAGCTTAACAAGAAAATTAAAAAAAAAATATTTAAGTAAGGGCACCTAGGTGGCTCAGTTGGTTGAGCATCTATCTGACTTCGGCTCAGGGCATGATCTCGTGGTTAGTGAGTCAAGTCCCACATTGGGCTCGCTGCTGTCAGCCTGTCAGCTTAAAGCCCGCTTCAGATCCTCTGTCTCCTTCTCTCTACCCCTCCCCACTCTCCCCAAAAATAAATTTAAAAAATGGTTAAGTAATATATGTGTGTTGTGGGAAAAGGAGAAAATCGAGGTAAATAAAAAGACACAAGAAAAGAAAGCAACAGTCATTACAATTCTAGTTCCTAGTGATAACTACTGATAACATGTGTTAAATAAACATCCTAATGTTTATGTATCTTAAAGACGTGTATATATTAAACCCATATAAATGTGGAAATTAGTTTATTTCTGTCTCAGATGGATCAAGGCACCGAAAGGATGCACAATGACAGCAAGTACCCACATGCTAAAGTGAACTGTTTGGTTACCTATACAGGACTTCTTGAGGAATAGCTGAAGAACTGGTTTGATTACGATTAGCTGCCAACCATTGTTACTAAGGGTGCATCATATAAAAGTGTTCCTTTCTGAAGAGTCCAAGGGAGATAATTCTTTTGGAGAATGTTGTGTTCTGTGTCTGCCTTCTCAGGAGAGAGTCTTCTTCACATCTAGCCAAGGAAGATGCCATGTGTAGAAATCTGGCCTGTGAGCTTGGTGTTCTAGAGAAATGGCTCTTTTGAAATACTCAGCACTCTGTGTCAAGCCAAAAGAATACATGGGTGTTTTTCATGGTCAAGATATGGGCTCACTGGGAGTGAGAAACATTGGTAGCAAACAGAATGGAGGGACTGTAGGACATCAATAGCTGAGGGGAGCAGTGAGTGGCTGGATTGAAAAGGCGTAGGTCACATTCCTGCTAAGAAATCCCCAGGAAGCATACATAAGACATGTGTCAGGCCCAGAGAATGGTAACGCCATATCATGATAGTGGTAGGCAGTGGAAACCATTTCTGCTCTAAACATCTCCTTACTTCACCAACTTTCTTCTCTTGGTACCCTGGCAAGATCAGAAGTCAGGGCTAGCAGGTGGAAGAGTTTTTTTTTTTTCAATATATGAAATTTATTGTCCGGTTGGTTTCCATACAACACCCAGTGCTCATCCCAAAAGGTGCCCTCCTCAATACCCATCACCCACCCCCCTCCCTCCCACCCCCCATCAACCCTCACTTTGTTCTCAGTTTTTAAGAGTCTCTTATGCTTTGGCTCTCTCCCACTCTAACCTCTTTTTTTTTTTTCCTTCCCCTCCCCCATGGGTTTCTGTTAAGTTTCTCAGGATCCACAGAAGAGTGACAACATATGGTATCTGTCTTTCTCTGTATGGCTTATTTCACTTAGCATCACACTCTCCAGTTCCATCCACGTTGCTACAAAGGGCCATATTTCATTCTTTCTCATTGCCACGTAGTACTCCATTGTGTATATAAACCACAATTTCTTTATCCATTCATCAGTTGATGGACATTTAGGCTCTTTCCATAATTTGGCTATTGTTGAGAGTGCTGCTATAAAATTGGGGTACAAGTGCCCCTATGCATCAGTACTCCTGTATCCCTTGGATAAATTCCTAGCAGTGCTATTGCTGGGTCATAGGGTAGGTCTATTTTTAATTTTTTGAGGAACCTCCACACTGTTTTCCAGAGTGGCTACACCAATTTGCATTCCCACCAACAGTGCAAGAGGGTTCCCGTTTCTCCACATCCTCTCCAGCACTTATAGTCTCCTGATTTGTTCATTTTGGCCACTCTGACTGGTGTGAGGTGATATCTGAGTGTGGTTTTGATTTGTATTTCCCTGATGAGGAGCGACGTTGAGCATCTTTTCATGTGCCTGTTGGCCATCCGGATGTCTTCTTTAGACAAATGTCTATTCATGTTTTCTGCCCATTTCTTCACTGGGTTATTTGTTTTTCGGGTGTGGAGTTTGGTGAGCTTGGAAGAGCTTTTGGAGTAAAAAGAAGTCACTCATGTTCTCTGCTGAAAGCACTTTTGCCACACTGGAGGAGGATAGAAATATTAATCTAAAATGAAGCTTGTCCATTACACATCACTTGTTTCAAGTATTGAAATGAAATTATAACAAAACTAACTGAGTGAGCATAGTAACTGAGTGATCAAGTAACTGAGTGACCATCTGGCCTGACCTAGATTTTATCCAAGATATACCAAAAACTGACTTCAACTAAAAACCAGGTGGAAAAGGGCAGGCTAGGGGAGATTAAAGAGGTATTTACCTGTACACTATACAACTCTGCTATTTCAACAGTATGAACACACATAAGCCATATATGAGACGTGTATTAAACATATACAATTAATTATACACATCATAAATCTATACACAAAATGGAACTGTATTTGGCATACTGTTTTAGAGTTTTGCAACTTGTTCTTCTCTTACTGATGTATCATAGTAAGATTTTTTGCAGCACCATTTTTATTTCAAAGTAATCCATTGAATAGTTACGTATATTTTTAATTTCCCTGTTGTTGGACGTTTATATTATTTTAAATTTATTCATGTTTAAACTAGTGTTTTTTGAAGTTAGTACGCTTACAATGAATAATTAGTGAATATCCATCTTTATTACTAGATTAAGTGTATAAGCATGAATGGGTAGAATCAGAAGGTACATATCTTTTAATGGGTGTTGTTAAGTACTTCCAAACCACCATTAAAAAGTCTTTACCAGTTTATAAATTCCAAATATGACTGAAGTCTTATGGTATTCATCTTTCTCTGTCTTATTTCACTTAGCATTATACTCTCTAGATCCATCCATGTTGTTGCAAACAGCAAGACTTCATTCTTTTTTTATGACTGAACAATATTCCATGTGTATGTGTATGTATATGTATATCATACCTTCTTTATCCATTCATCTATTGATGGACACTTAGTTTGCTTCCATAATTTGGCTATTGTAAATAATTATGTAATAAACATAGGGATACATGTATCCCTTTGATATAGTATTTTTATATTCATTGGGTAAATACCCAGTAGTGCCATGACTGAATCAGAGGGTAGTTCTATTTTTAATTTTTTGAGGAACCTCCATACTATCTTCCACAGTGGCTGTACAAGTTTGTATTCCCACTAACAGTGCATGAGGGTTCCTATTTCTCCACATCCTTGTCAACACTTCTTGCTTCTTGTGTTTTTTTATTTCAGCCATTATTACAGGTATGAGGTGATATCTCATTATGGTTTTGATTTGCATTTCTCTGATGATAGTGATGTTGAGCATCTTTTCATGGGTCGATGACCGTCTGAAAGTCATCTTTGGAGAAATGTCTGTTCATGTGTTCTACCCATTTTCTCATTGGATTATTTGATTTGGGGGTGTTGACTTGTATAAATTCTTTATACATTTTAGATATTAATCCATTATTGGCTATATTATTTACAGATACCTTTTCTCATTCAGCAGGTTGCATTTTAGTTTTGTTGATTGTTTCCTTTGAAATGCAGAAGCTTTTTATTTTCATGCAGAAGCCAATAGTTTATTTTTGCTTTTGTTTCCCTTGCCTCAGGAGACCTATCTTGAAAAAATGTTGCTATGGCCAATGTCAGAGAAATTACTGCCTATGCTCTTTCCTAGGATTTTTATGGTTTCAGGTCTCACATTTAGGTCCTTAATCCATTTTGAGTTTATTGTATGTTGTAAGAAAGTGGTCTAGTTTCTTTCTTTCACATGTTGCTGTGCAGTTTTCCAACCCCATTTGTTGAAGAGACTTTATCTCATTATATATTCTTGCCTCCTGTGTCAAAGATTAACTGACCATATAATTACAGGTTTATTTCTGGGCATTCTGTTCTCTTCTGTTTATCTGTGTGTCTGTGTTTGTGCCAGTACCGTACTGTTTTGATTACTATAGCTTTGCAATATAATCTGAAGTCTGGAATTGTGACACCACCAGTTTTTTTCTTTTTCAAGATTGCTTTGGCTATTCATGATCTTTTGTAGTTTGATTCCAGTTTTATCATTAACTTTTAATGCATGTGTTATAAACTTTTTGGGGTATTTTCCAAAGTGGAAAATACTACATAATGTTAATTATAAATTGTTATAATTTGCATTATTATTATTAACTCCAGTTATTATTGAGTTGAAGGTGCAATGTTTTGCTAATTTATTTGCCACAATGTTTTCATTTTCTAATTTTATTGGCCACAGTTGCCTTCTTTTGCCCATTAAAAAAATCGTCTATACTTTTTTCTGAGTATATTTTGGTATATTAAAAAGTTTAATACTTTTTCCTATATGTTGGTATTACATGCTCCCAATAATCATTTATGTTTAAATTTATTTTCTTTTGTTTTAACCATGCAAACATTTTATCTAATTTTCAATTTTTCTATAGTCAAATGAGTCAGTATTATCTTGTATGTTTTTCTGTCTTTAGTATCAGAATTTGAATGGCCTTTTTACCTTCATATGGTTTATATTTTATACTTGAGTCTTATGTTTAGATAAAATTGAAAATAAAACAGTTATCAACATGAACCAAATAACAAAAATAATGGAACATACATGGATATGTTTTAAGAGACATGAGCTCTTTCCACATTTCCTTCACTTTGCTCATATTCTTTTTCTCTCTTTGTCTATTTTTTGATAAACCAACTATAGTTGCCAATACATTTTCACACCTCTTTCCATGTATCTTCACTCTCTTTTTGGAAGTAATCACTATTCTAAGATTTCAGGGTGTCATTTGTGTCCAGGTACATATTCTAGATATATCAGTAAGCAATTGTTTTCAGTGTTTTAAATTTTTACTAAAATTTTTCTAATGTCTTTCGTTTGCATGCCTTTTTACTTAGAATTGCGGTTCTGAAGTTCACTGATGTGGCATTTTTTCCTCACAACGTTATGTATTTTAAAACTACCTATGCTGATGGTTGTATCTAATTCACTGCTGTCTACTATACAAATGTAATATTAAACCTCAGATCATCTTTCTGATACAAATGGATAATTAGGTAATTCCAACTTTTTAAATTTTTCATTTATAGTGTTAGAATGAATATTCTAGCTCATGTTTCCTTGGGAACATGAAAAAGAGCTTCCAAGAGATTCATACCCAGAAAAGGAATTGTTGAGTCACACATGTGTGCATATTAAACTTTGCTAGCTATTGCCAAATTGTTCTCCAAATGATTATATAATTTATAGAGCTAAGTGTAAGAATTCCTGATAGTCCAAAATTTTGCCAAAACTTAAAGAGATTTAAGTTTCTTTATCAGTATGTGAAATAGTGTCCCATTGTTGCTTTGATTTTCATTCTCTTCTCCTACAGTTGTACATCTCTTAATAAGGTTGACTGGCTATTTTGAAATACCTGACCATACCCTGTGCTATTTTTTTCCTACTGTTGTTTGAATTTTTCTCATTAATTTGATTTTTAAATTTAAGTGTTGCCCAGATTTTTCCCAAAATAGATATTTTGTTTTCATTTTCTTTAAATGTGTTTTGATGTATGAAAATTGTTTAGTGTATTGAATTTACAATTTCCTTTAAGTATTCTGCATTTTTGTATCTTATTAAAAAATTCTTCTCTATCTTGATACCCTAAAACTATTTTCCCTTATTTTCTTGAGAAACCTCTAACATTTTGTTTTTCTCAGTGTGTTCTTTAACCCATCTGGAATATTTTATTTTTGTGCATAGTAAAAGGTAGGGATCTATTATTATCATTTTCCCTCTTGGAACACAAATTGTCCTGATGTTCTTTTACTGAATAGTCTATTCTTTGCAACAGATTTGTAATGTTATGTCATATACCATACACATATAATCTGTTTCTCTATTTGGTCTGTTTTTCTGTTTCTGTTCCAATTTCTCACTGCTTTAATGATTATAGCTTTAAAATGAGCCTTCAGTGTGACAGGGCAAATCTTCTTCTCTATTTTTTTATGTATAAATAACATGGTTTTATCCATTCTTGATCCTTTACTTTTTATAGATTTTAGGTTGAATTTGTCCAATACTGTAAGTAGCCTTGTTAAAATTTTATTTTCATTGTAATGGGTTTATAGATCAACTGAGAATGTTGGCGATCTCCATTTTATTTAGATCTGTAATTATATAAATTTCTTGAAAAATTTATTGATACAGCATAAAACTATTGATCACTCTGTGCTACTAGCTAGTTTGTGGATTCACTTGTATTTCTATGTATATATCACATGCAAATAACAATATTAGGTATATGCTTATTTTTTTCTTTAGTTATATCTAGGCTAGGATGTCTGTGTAATCTTGAAAAGAAGTGGTGATAATGAGCATCTTTACATTTTTCTCTGAGTCAGAAAGAGATTTGTCTAAAGTCTTAGTATTAAGTGTTTAAGAAGTCCCCCCCTCAATTCACTGTTTGATCAGAGTTTTAAAATGCTTTACTCTTGGAACTGAATAATTTGGTTTTCTTCATCTATTGTTACAAATTACATAAATCATTTTTTAAAGTTTTTTATTTGAGAGAGTGAGAAAGAACATGGGGGTGGGGCAGAGAGAGGGAGAGAGAGATAATCCCAAACAGACTCTGCACTGTCAGCACAGAGCCTGTGATGTGGGGGCTCAGACTCACGAACAGTGAGATCATGACCTGAGCTGAAACCAAGAGTAGGACGCTTAACAGACGTTAAGATTCAATATATGAAGTTTATTGTCAAATTGGTTTCCATACAACACCCAGTGCTCATCCCAAAAGGTGCCCTCCTCAATACCCATCATCCACCCTCCTCTCCCTCCCACCCCCCCATCAACCCTCACTTTGTTCTCAGTTTTTAAGAGTCTCTTATGCTTTGGCTCTCTTCCACTCTAACCTCTTTTTTTTTCCTTCCCCTCCCCCATGGGTTTCTGTTAAGTTTCTCAGGGTCCACAGAAGAGTGACAACATATGGTATCTGTCTTTCTCTGTATGGCTTATTTCACTTAGCATCACACTCTCCAGTTCCATCCACGTTGCTACAAAGGGCCATATTTCATTCTTTCTCATTGCCACGTAGTACTCCATTGTGTATATAAACCACAATTTCTTTATCCATTCATCAGTTGATGGACATTTAGGCTCTTTCCATAATTTGGCTATTGTTGAGAGTGCTGCTATAAAATTGGGGTACAAGTGCCCCTATGCATCAGTACTCCTGTATCCCTTGGATAAATTCCTAGCAGTGCTATTGCTGGGTCATAGGGTAGGTCTATTTTTAATTTTTTGAGGAACCTCCACACTGTTTTCCAGAGTGGCTACACCAATTTGCATTCCCACCAACAGTGCAAGAGGGTTCCCGTTTCTCCACATCCTCTCCAGCACCTATAGTCTCCTGATTTGTTCATTTTGGCCACTCTGACTGGTGTGAGGTGATATCTGAGTGTGGTTTTGATTTGTATTTCCCTGATGAGGAGCGACATTGAGCATCTTTTCATGTGCCTGTTGGCCATCTGGATGTCTTCTTTAGAGAAGTGTCTATTCATGTTTTCTGCCCATTTCTTCACTGGGTTATTTTTTTTGGGTGTGGAGTTTGGTGAGCTCTTTATAGATTTTGGATACTAGCCCTTTGTCTGATATGTCATTTGCAAATATCTTTTCCCATTCCGTTGGTTGCCTTTTCGTTTTGTTGGTTGTTTCCTTTGCTGTGCAGAAGCTTTTTATCTTCACAAGGTCCCAGTAGTTAATTTTTGCTTTTAATTCCTTTGCCTTTAGTGATGTGTCAAGTAAGAAATTGCTACGGCTGAGGTCAGAGAGGTCTTTTCCTGCTTTCTCCTCTAGGGTTTTGATGGTTTCCTGTCTCACATTCAGGTCCTTTATCCATTTTGAGTTTATTTTTGTGAATGGTGTGAGAAAGTGGTCTAGTTTCAATCTTCTGCATGTTGCTTTCCTGTTCTCTCAGCACCATTTGTTAAAGAGACTGTCTTTTTTTCATTGGATATTCTTTCCTGCTTTGTCAAAGATGAGTTGGCCATACGTTTGTGGGTCTAGTTCTGGGGTCTCTATTCTATTCCATTGGTCTATGTGTCTGTTTTTGTGCCAATACCATGCTGTCTTGATGATTACAGCTTTGTAGTAGAGGCTAAAGTCTGGGATTGTGATGCCTCCTGCTTTGGTCTTCTTCTTCAAAATTACTTTGGCTCTTCGGGAACTTTTGTGGTTCCATATGAATTTTAAGATTGCTTGTTCTAGTTTCGAGAGGAATGCTCGTGCGATTTTGATTGGGATTGCACTGAATCTGTAGATAGCTTTGGGTAGTATTGACATTTTGACAATATTTATTCTTCCAATCCATGAGCACGGATGTTTTTCCATTTCTTTATATCTTCTTTAATTTCCTTCATAAGCTTTCTATAGATTTCAGCATACAGATTTTTTACATCTTTGGTTAGATTTATTCCTAGGTATTTTATGCTTCTTGGTGCAATTATGAATGGGATCAGTTTCTTTGTATTTCTGTTGCTTCATTATTAGTGTATAAGAATGCAAAATTGATTTTGTATCCTGCAACTTTGCTAAATTCATGTATCAGTTCTAGCAGACTTCTGGTGGAGTCTATCGGATTTTCCATGTATAATATCATGTCATCTGCAAAAAGTGAAAGCTTAACTTCATCTTTGCCAATTTTGCTGCCTTTGATTTCCTTTTGTTGTCTGATTGCTGATGCTAGAACTTCCAACACTAAGTTAAACAACAGCGGTGAGAGTGGGCATCCCTGTCGTGTTCCTGATCTCAGGGAAAAAGCTCTCAGTTTTTCCCCATTGAGCATGATGTTAGCTGTGGGCTTTTCATAAATGGCTTTTATGATGTTTAAGTATGTTCCTTCTATCCCGACTTTCTCGAGGGTTTTTATTAAGAAAGGTTGCTGAATTTTGTCAAAGGCCTTTTCTGCATCAATTGACAGGATCATATGGTTCTTATCTTTCTTTTATTAATGTGATGTATCACATTGATTGATTTGCGAATGTTGAACCAGCCCTGCATCCCCGGAATGAATCCCACTTGATCATGGTGAATAATTCTTTTTATATGCTGTTGAATTTGATTTGCTAGTATCTTATTGAGAATTTTTGCATCCATATTCATCAGGGATATTGGCCTGTAGTTCTCTTTTTTTACTGGGTCTCTGGTTTAGGAATCAAAGTAATACTGGCTTCATAGAATGAGTCTGGAAGTTTCCCTTCCCTTTCTATTTTTTGGAATAGCTTGAGAAGGATAGGTATTATCTCTGCTTTAAACGTCTGGTAGAACTCCCCTTGGAAACCATCTGGTCCTGGACTCTTATTTGTTGGGAGATTTTTGATGACTGATTCAATTTCTTCGCTGGTTATGGGTCTGCTCAAGCTTTCTATTTCCTCCTGATTGAGTTTTGGAAGGGTGTGGGTGTTTAGGAATTTGTCCATTTCTTCCAGGTTGTCCAGTTTGTTGGCATATAATTTTTCATAGTATTCCCTGATAATTGCTTGTATTTCTGAGGGATTGGTTGTAATCATTCCATTTTAATTCATGAATTTTATCTATTTGGGTCATCTCCCTTTTCTCTTTGAGAAGCTGGCTAGAGGTTTATCAATTTTGTTTAGTTTTTCAAAAAACCAACTCTTGGTTTCGTTGATCTGCTCTACAGTTTTTTTAGATTCTATATTGTTTATTTCTACTCTGATCTTTATTATTTCTCTTCTTCTGCTGGGTTTAGGCTGACTTTGCTGTTCTGCTTCTATTTCCTTTAGGTGTGCTGTTAGATTTTGTATTTGGGATTTTTCTTGTTTCTTGAGATAGTCCTGGATTGCAATGTATTTTCCTCTCAGGACTGCCTTCGCTGCGTCCCAAAGCGTTTGGATTGTTGTATTTTCATTTTCATATATTTTTTAATTTCTTCTCTAATTGCCTGGTTGACCCATTCATTCTCTAGTAGGGTGTTCTTTAACTTCCATGCTTTTGGAGCTTTTGCAGACTTTTTCCTGTGGTTGATTTCAAGCTTCATAGCATTGTGGTCTGAAAGTATGTATGGTATGATTTCAATTCTTATATACTTATGAAGGGCTGTTTTGTGACCCAGTATGTGATCTATCTTGGAGAATGTTCCATGTGCACTCGAGAAAAAAGTATATTCTGTTGCTTTGGGATGTAGAGTTCTAAATATATCTGTCAAGTCCATCTGATCCAATGTATCATTCAGGGCCCTTGTTTCTTTATTGACCGTGTGTCTAGATGATCTATCCATTTCTGTAAGTGGAGTGTTAAAGTCCCCTGCAATTACCACAGTCTTATCAATAGGTTGCTTATGTTTGTGAGTAATTGTTTTATATATTTGGGGGGTCCTGTATTTGGCGCACAGACATTTATAATTGTTAGCTCTTCCTGATGGATAGATGCTGTGATTATTATATAATGACCTTCTTCATCTCTTGTTACAGCCTTTAATTTAAAGTCTAGTTTGTCTGATATAAGTGTGGCTACTCCAGCTTTCTTTTGACTTCCAATGGCATGATAAATAGTTCTCTGTCCCCTCACTCTCAATCTGAAGGTGTCCTCAGGTCTAAAATGAGTCTCTTGTAGACAGCAAATAGATGGGTCTTGTTTTTTTTATCCATTCTGATACCCTACGTCTTTTGGTTGGCGCATTTAGTCCATTTACATTCAGTGTTATTATGGAAAGATACGGGTTTAGAGTCATTGTGATGTCCGTAGGTTTCATGCTTGTAGCGATGTCTCTGGTACTTTGTCTCACAGGATCCCCCTTAGGATCTCTTGTAGGGCTGGTTTAGTGGTAATGAATTCCTTCAGTTTTTGTTTGTTTGGGAAGACCTTTAGCTCTCCTTCTATTCTAAATGAAAGACTTGCTGGATAAAGGATTCTGGCTGCATATTTTTTCTGTTCATCACATTGAAGATCTCCTGCCATTCCTTTCTGGCCTGCCAAGTTTCAGTAGAGAGATCGGTCACGAGTCTTATAGGTCTCCCTTTATATGTTAGAGCACGTTTATCTCTAGCTGCTTTGAGAATTATCGCTTTATCCTTGTATTTTGCTAGTTTCACTATGATATGTCATGCAGAAGATCGTTTCAAGTTACGTCTGAAGGGAGTTGTCTGTGCCTTTTGGATTTCAATGCCGTTTTCCTTCCCCAGATCTGGGAAGTTCTCAGCTATTATTTTTTCAAGTACATCTTCAGCACCTTTCCCTCTCTCTTCCTCCTCTGGAATACCAATTATGCGTGTATTATTTCTCTTTAGTGCATCACTTAGTTCTCTAATTTTCCCCTCATACTCCTGGATTTTTTTATCTCTCTTTTTCTCAGCTTCTTCTTTTTCCATAATTTTATCTTCTAGTTCACCTATTCTCTCCTCTGCCTCTTCAATCCGAGCCGTGGTGGTTTCCATTTTATTTTGCAGCTCGTTGATAGCATTTTTTAGCTCCTCCTGTCTGTTCCTTAATCCCGTGATCTCTGTAGCAAGAGATTCTCTGCTGTCCTTTATACTGTTTTCAAGCCCAGCGATTAATTTTATGACTATTATTCTAAAATCACTTTCTGTTATATTGTTTAAATCATTTTTGATCAGTTCGTTAGCTGTTGTTATTTCCTGGACGTTTTTCTGAGGGGAATTCTTCCGTTTTGTCATTTTGGATAGTCCCTGGAGTGGTGTGGGGCTGCAGGGCACTTCCCCTGTGCTGTTTTGAATAACTGCGTTGGTGGGTGGGGCTGCAGTCAGACCTGATGTCTGCCCCCAGCCCACTGCGGGGGCCACAGACAGACTGGTGTGTGCCTTCTCTTCCCCTCTCCTGGGGGTGGGATTCACTGGGGGGGGCGTGGTCGTCTGGGCTACTTGCACACTGACAGGCTTGTGGTGCTGGGGATCTGGCATATTAGCTGGGGTGGATCAGCAAGGTGCACAGGGGCAGGAGGGGTAGGCTCAGCTCACTTTTCCTTCAGAGATCTGCTTTGGGAGGGGCCCTGTGGCACTGGGAGGGAGTCAGACCCACCGGAGGGATAGATCCACAGAAGCACAGAGTTGGGTGTTTGCGCGGAGCTAGCAAGTTCCCTGGTACCAACTGGTTCCCTTTGGGATTTTGGCTGGGGGATGGGCGAGGGAGATGGCGCTGGCGAGTGCCTTTGTTCCCCGCCAAGCTGAACTCTGTCGTCCGGGGCTCAACAACTCTCCCTCCTGTTGTCCTCCAGCCCTCCCGTTCTCCGAGCAGAGCTGTTAGCTTATAACCTTCCAGATGTCAAGTCCTGCTTGCTGTCGGAACACACTTCGTCTGGCCCCTCCACTTTTGCAAGCCAGACTCGGGGCCTCTGCTTGGCTGGCGGGCCGCCCCTCCGTCCCTGCTCCCTCCCGCCAGTCCGTGGAGCACACCACCTCTCCGCCCTTCCTACCCTCTTCCGTGGGCCTCTCATCTGCACTTGGCTCCAGAGAATCTGTTCTGCTAGTCTTCTGGCGGTTTCCTGGGTTATTTAGGCAGGTGTAGGTGGAATCTTAGTGATCAGCAGGATGCGCGGTGAGCCCAGCGTCCTCCTAAGCCGCCATCTTCCCAGGATCCTCTCCATAGATAATTTTTTAATGTTAACTATTCTTGCATTACTGGTATATTCTACCTCATTTTTTATCACTACTACCAACAGTACTTTTTAATGATATATTGGTATTTTTACATAGTTTTTACCTATTTTCTCAATATCTTTGTATTATTTTCTTTTTCAGTATGCCTAAATAAAAGTCTATTTTGGGATTTTATGTTTTTCCAATCTCAGCATCTGTTTCTTTTTAGGGTGAGCGAATATGTTCCTTTTCTCATTACTTACTTTTTGGAAACCATATTGTTTAAGTGTTATGTGATTTCTTGAGTTTAATATTGAAAATATTTTCTTCTCTTTTTTGAACCTATTTAAAATTGTAGGTTTTTACTGCCAAGAGGATTAGATATTTAGAATAGTTCCTGCCAAATAATAAATGTTCAGTAAATGACAGCTATTTTAGGTATCTATTACTTCTTCTATTTGCCCTTTATATAAATTTTAAAATTAAATTGTTTTCACATTTTTCCTATTGAAATATTCTTCTCCATAATTTTTTAGAATAATCTAGGTGTTTATATTCAAGGTCATGTTATCCATTCATTTTTGAGACACACTTTTTTAAGGACAGTTTTAAATTCACCACAAAATTGAGTACAAATGTTAATTTTTAACAACCTTAATTTTTTCTACATTATTTTTAACATTTTTGTATTGAGTTTTACAAGTACATTAAAATTATTTAAAATTAACTCTAGGCTTTATGAAATTTTATTTTTCACATTATTTCAGTCTGAAGATGGGTGTTGATCCTGGCTGGGTCTTTTCTCCTTTTTTATACTCCGAATTTTAAGTATGTTCCAAATCATCTCTTTTCTGTACCAGAACTTCCTTCACTACAAAAGACTTAAAATTTTGTCTCTAGTCTCAATTGCTAATAGAAATCAACTGTAGTCTTGCTTCAGTTATACAAATGGAAGGAGAACAATGAATAGAAAACCAAAGGAAGATCTTTGCTATCTGAAGTTAACAAAGTTGCATTTCTCAAATAACAGAACTCAGTAAGATATGTTAATTTTCCTCTTCAAGGCTTCTGCTCAGCACTATATTCAGCTCACTAGCACTCTTGAGAATTCTGTTGACAAAATATATTACAATACACTGGTGTCTCTCCTCTCTACTGTGAATCCCCAAGTCCAAGCCCTCATCATCTTTTGTCATGATACTTATAGTAACCTCAATGCAATTTCTCCATTTCTAGTTTTGACCCTCTTGAAACTTAGTCTGTACTTTACTATTGGACTAATATTTTACCTCACTGAATGAATTATTTACCTATGAGGTGTCCCCTCATTCTGAGTAGAGAAGTAGAGACTGGGTTCTTGACATATGATCGATCTCTAAAAGGTTAAGAATCACTCCATCCAAGGATAAAATTGCCCTCATTTACCTTGTCTCCTGAGTAATACCCACGTCAGTAGTAATTTTTGGAGTTTGTGAAGTGTTCCTGGATATCTTGGACCACATTATTTTCCCAGCTCAGAAATCTTACAGCACTTAGAGCATGCCCCAAAGACTAGACCTAAAATTACGTTATTTTACATGGTTTGTATACTGATAATTTTATTACCGTATGTTTATTATTACTTCCCATTGTTTAAAGTTAATTTTCCTTCAGTATCTCCTTACTCTGTAATTTAGTGTTTGCCTTTATGTTATTTCCAACATTAGATTGTAAACCTGTTGAGAATTAGGATAATATATTTTATTCCTGTGTTTTCTGCATTCATCTGATAATAAATGTTCAATAAGTATTCTAACTGATTTATTAATAAGGCTAAAATGGAACTCTTGGATCAAATAATTCCTTTAAGGGTATAAGTAATTATAACTCAAAGTACCTTATATTATTTTGAAAAGTAGAGGGCACAGCACATTGGAGCAAATATGTTTGAAATAGTGAGCCAATGAATCATGATTTGAGTCTTTACAAGAATGAAAAATGTTTTCCCCAATGCTTTTGATTAAATTTAATGGATGGTACCAGAGCAACTCAATTAGGTTAACATGTCTGGAAAAATAAAATAGTCAATTTGATAGTTAAATATAGACCCTGGTTCTGACATTAAAATCAATACTAAATAAAGCAACATTTTTTCTCATTACTCTCTTTCAAACTTAAAGAGATTATAGTTTTAAAAATAATTTTCACTTTAAGGGCCAATTGTTCAGGTTAAATTTATTAGCAACATATGTTATGAGGTAGCTGTGATAGAGCATTAATGATACTTTAATTGTTATTGAAAAACTTTAGTTCCAGTTTTAGTTCAAATACTCGCTTTGTGAATTGAAGCAATGGATCTGTCAGAGCCACAGTTTCTAAATATGAAATTGGAATAATTCTATATGCCTCATGAGTTTCATGATATTAGGATTAAATGAAATAATGCCTATGAAAAGCATTTCTATACTTAATAGCATTTCTAGAGAAAAATAATTCTTTATCTCAAGAGATAATTTTAATAATTTCAAATTCTTATTTAGGCTATAAAAAAGGTCATGTCCTGAAATGTATTTTCTAAATAGAAACACCTTTATGCTAACTAAGAAACTTGCTTTCACATATCCTTTGATCTGCTAAGTAGGCCTTCTGACAATCAACAAGATAAAGTAATTTATTTACAACAAAAACTGTGACAATAACGTGTCTCTTTGCTCCAGGTAAGGCGGTGAAAGAGCTTATGTTAGATTTTCTACATAGATTATAACCTGGTAAAAGGTCAGTATCCTGTTATATTTGGATAATTGTTTTTCATAGAGTGGATTGAGGGCCGCCAGACTAGACCTGCTGTAGAGACAGTGGCCTCTTGAACTTCTGTTCTCAGCACCTGCCCCTCAGTGGCGAATACTCTTTATAAACAAGAACCCAAATATAACATTTGTTACAACAAAAGAAACACAGTAACTGCTTGCTGTAGTTCCAGTGAGGAAGACAGGATAAGGAGGAGAGAATGTAGCTGATGTGCTCACATCTGTCACCCTTCTCACACTGGCCTCTGTCTAGACTTGAGGATCACTCATGATCACTGTGGCTTTCTGTGGCTTTTCCCACAAATGGCCATTTTTATGGCCACCCCAGCATTCTTTTGATAAACTTTAGCTTGTTGTATGGTTAGTGTTAGCATGGAATATGGTTTTCTGTTCTACTTTTAACCTACTTGTGGTTAGGAGTGTGTTTCTTAGAGGCAGCTTTTACTTTAGTCTTGTGTAGCCAATCTGTCAATCTTTACCATTGAATTGTGGTGTTCAGGCCATATACATTAAATGTAATTATCAACATGGGGCACATGGATTTTTCACTTGTGTAAGTGTCTGACTCTTGATTTTGGCTCAGGTCATGATCTCACAGTTTGCGAGATCAAGCCCTGTATGGGGCTCTGTGCTGATGGTGAAGAGCCTGTTTGGCATTCTCTCTCCCCCTCTGTCTGCCCGTCCCCTGCTCACTCTCTCTCTCAAAATAAATAAACATGAAAAAATAAATGTAATCATTAATATGATTTGGTTTCAGTATGCTACTATCTTTGTTTTCTTTTATCCTGCCCGTTCTTTGCTGCCTTTTTGTTCTTTTTTGTGCTTATTTTTTAATTAATTGGGAGTTAATTGAGCATTTTATGATTCATTTTATCTCCTTTGTTGGCTTATTAATTATAACCCTTTGTTATTTATGTGGTTGCTTATATGGGTCATGGTATACATCTTTAGCTTATCACAGTCAGCTTCCCAGTGCTATTATAATACTTCACATATCAACACTATACTTTTCTTTCTTCCCTCCTGGCCTCTGTGTTATTCTTGTCATGAATTTTACTTCTGCATGGGTTGCAAATCATCCAAAAGATCCTGTAATTTTTATTGTAAATAGTAAATCTAGTAAAAGATAAAAACACAATAACCACTTTCTGCAATTCTAGCCACTAAGGTGGGATAATGAAGAGAAGGAGAAAAAGTGATTGGAAATGGACTATTTTTGGTCCTGTATGAACACCAAGGATTGTTTTCTCTAATTTTTTCCAGTGTCTGTTTTTCCAGTCCTTGGTAGTTCATTCACATGCATGGGTTGACCATCACTCAGCTGAGTAGGGCCTTCTCCAGCACCTGGCCCTGAAAACTCTGGCTGTTTTGGCCTCCTTGTCCAATCAGCTCCATTTCTTCAATTCAAGCAACCGCTGAGTTCTTCCTGGATTCTCCCTCCCTACACCATGGTTTGATGACTTTGCCTAGGCAGTAAGTTAGGATAATGGGACCTCATCTGTTTCTTGTCTTTGAAGATTACTGTCTATCATCATTTGATGTCCAGTGTTAACAATAGGTTTAAAAATCTGTATTTATCAATTTTACTTTTTTTTAAAAAAAGCAATTTTTCAAACAGGAACATACATAAAATTCCATTACTTCATCTTGCCTGGAAGCTGTCATTCATATTAAAAACTACAATATATAAGGGATGGAATTTTATAAATGGTACCATAGATATCAAAATGTTTCTTCTCTATGGATATCCAATGGATCCAGCACAGTTATTGAAAAAGAGGAAAAGATAGCCTTTCCTCACTGCACTGCAGGATTACCTTAGTCATAAAGCAAATAACTGTATGTGAGTGGTCTTTTCCTAGACTGTGTTTTGTGCCACTGGTCTGCTTCTATATTTTTAACTAATATCATCCTCTGAATTTCTGTGACTGTATAATAAATCTTTTTTTGTATAATCTTTTTAAATTTTTTGAGATTTTTAAATTTTTGAGAGACAGAAAGAGAGCATGAGCAAGTGAGAGGCAGAGAGAAAGGGAGATACAGAATCTGAGAAGCAGGTTCTAGGCTCTAAGCTGTCAGCCCAGAGCCTGATGCAAGGCTTGAACCCACAAATTGTGAGATCATGACCTGAGCCAAAGTCAGACGCTCAACTGACTGAGCCACCCAGGCACCCCCTATCTAATGACTCTTGATTAAAATATTTGTTCTTCTACTTTAGGATTGCCTTAAGACTCTTCAGGCCCTTTTAGTTTTCACACAGATTTTAGCATTAGCTAATGAATGTTGCATAGAGGAATTAATCTGGGAAAAAATACTATCTTTAGAGTATTGAGGCTTTCAGTTCATAATCATAGTGCATTCCTAAATTTACTGAGGTGTTCTTTAATATCTGGTGATATTCAGTATATAATCTTAAATACTTTTGTTAGCACTATTTCTAGATATTTGACTTTTTGATATTTTATAAATGTATATTGTTAAAATTTTTATTTGCTATTTATTTGTTGTCATAAAGAAATGGCAGTGTTTTGTGCATTTTGTATATAGTAGCCTTGTTAAATATAGACATTGTCTAAAAATTTATCTATGGATATCTTTATCTTCTATGTACAACAGTCACTGAGGATAATAATACTGTTTTTCTGTTCCTTTCTTCACCCCAGCACTTATGTGTTTTGTATACTTGTCTCTCCTCATTATACTGGGCTTCAACTTATAGTTGAATAGAAGTGATAACATTGTGCATTTCCTGAATAAGTCCCAGTCTTATGGATAAAGGTTTCAATGAATCATCATTAAGTGTGGTATTAGCTGTGGACTTAAAAAATCATCTTTATCAAGTTAAGAAGTAATTCCTATTCCTTAATTTACTAAGATATTTTTTATTATGAAAGGATCTTGGGTTTTATCAAACATATTCATATATCTCTTAAAATGATCATATTTTTTTATTCAATTAAACTAATAAATTACACCACTTGATTTTTGATTGATAAACTGAACTTGTATTCCTGGAATTATACCCATATGATCATGATATATTATGGTTTTTATATACCACTCAAATAGATTTGCTAATGATTCATTTATCATTATCGCATCCCTGTTCATAAGTAATATCATTAATTATTAGTCTTTTCTACATTTATATTTAAAGTTATGCATTTATTTAAGGCAATAATTATGGGTTCAAATGGTGTTGTCTCAAAATTAACATGTTGAAGTCCTAACCCTCAGTACCTCAAAATGTGACCTTATTTAAAAATAGAGATATTGCATATGGAATTAGTTAAGATGAGGTCATACTGGAGTAGAGTGGGCCCCTAATTCAGTATGACTAATGTTCCTATATACAGGGGGAAATCTGGATGCAGATAAATATACAGGGAAAATGTCATGTGAAGACAAAGGCAGATATCAGGGTGATATAGCCACATCCAAGGAATGCCAAGATTGTCAGAAAACCACTAGAAGCTTAGACAGAAACATGAAACATATTTCTCCCTCACAAGAAAACAACCTTGCCGACACCTTGATCTTCTTGTCTAACAGCCTCCAAAACTGTGAGACAATAAAAATCTGTTGTTGAAGCCCCTTAGTTTGTGGCACTTTTTTTTTTTTTGACAGGAGCCCAAGCAAGCTAATACAGATCTCATTTGAAGATTTTTATATTTTGCTTTCAGTAGTTGTAAATATGATATACTTAAGTGTTATTTTCTTTGTATTTATCTTATTTTTTATTTGTAAGCTTTTTGAAATATTTCATGAGTTTTGGAACTGATGGCTCTCATAGTTTGGAAACTATGCTGCCAATGCTCCTTTGATTTTCAGAGGTGTTCTGCTAGTGTGTTAGCTTCCCACACTGCACAGTTTTAGAATTTGGCAATACTTCTAAAGAAAAACTGGCTGGATTTTGAAGCTCATCAATTATTCAGTTTTATCTCTCCAGCCTTACAAGACCACCAGAAGTTCTAGTTTTTCTGTCTCCCACCAGTATGCCTCTACCCAGCAAAGCTCAGATTTTTAGCCTCTTATTCTGCATTCACAATTGACAAGTTACATGGAGAAATAGTATCTAAGAAGGATTAGCTGATCTCTTTGGTCATCTTCCCTTGAAAACCTTTCTTAACTGGTCTTCAAAGTTTTAGCCACTTTAGCAAAGTGAATGATTTAAGCTTGTTTTCCCCATTTTCTTGGCAGGAGTATTGGTGTGTCACCATCTTCTTTAATTGCTTTTCTGGTTATAAACATACATATTTTTCATAAAAAATGAGAAAAAGAAATAAGCCCTCACATCCCTCTTCCTATCACCTTTAGGTAATCATTATTACTATTTTAGTGTGTTCCCTTACAGATCTACTTTTTGGAGGTGACTTACCCAGTAAACACACACACACACACACACACACACACACACACACACACACACACACCCTGTACACACTGTGGCTAACCACTAAGATATCACTGTCGCCTTATGAACTTCAAAACCCAGAAATACATATTAATGGATAAGGGGAGAAATTACACTTACCAAAAGATCCTCATTCAATCAAGTTACTTTATTCTTCTGAATGAATAAACTCATCTAAAGAAAGAATGGGTAAATTTAGGAGGCTAGTCAGCAGTGGAAGCAGAGAAAAGTGAGCATCGTAGAAAGCAGCCCTAATCTATCTAATTTCCTTTGCTCTGATCTTTTGCTCAATATGCAAACTTAAAAAAAAAAACAACAAAATTGCTTTCCTGTGTGGAATTGCCTTTGGGAGAGATTATGCTGCTAAATTAGTTCTTTTTGTAAATCAATATCTGGCATTCTGTTTTTGTGCATCTATTTTTTAAAACTTAGTTTATATGAATCTCATTAGCGAGTGATCTACTTTCCTGCATTGATAAAACTTGCATCTGTCTCAAAAGTACAGAGGTTATAAAATGGTGGGGATCTGTCACAGTAGCTATTCACTTTTCTCAGGCAACACCCAATTTCTCCACAGATGTCTTTCCAATCAAATGGCAGTATTCACTTAATAATAAGTAACTTATTTGTTTTGCATAATTGTGATTATTTTGCTTATAGAACTTTGCAATCTGCTATTTTCAGTTATTCTTAGAATGTGAAGGTTTTCCCAACTCATTAAATATCCCTAGAATGAAAATGTCATGTGGGATTTTTCTGTCTTGTTCATTGCTGTATCTTATTGGTAACATACAAGCTGATGCATATGGTAGATATGCAGTAAATATTGGGAGAATCAATCAATAAACTATTATTTTCTAGCCAGTTAGTAGTATTAGTACCATATTGCCAAGCAGGAATTTTAAGTTAAAAGAGGATATAATTTGTTGTTGGATTGTGCTTGTACTGCATATGCCTAGAAGACTGTTAGGAGAAAATATAGAATTCTGATAGGGTTGAATTTAGGGGAGCCAAATAAATCCCAAGGATTTGTTGGCTAATCTTCTTCCCTTCCAGAAATTTGTTATTAGTCATTAGAAATAGAAATTTTACTGATCTTTCTATAGCTGTTTCAGATTGGAAGTGGTGCTGTCCCACCCAAGTCTGGCTCTGCAAGAGCCTATTGTATCCCCCCGCCCCCTGCCAGGTTTTTTAATGACGAATTGGATGTCTTAAACTTATACATCACTGTCTTAAACTTACACATACAACACAGTAGTTTGATTCACATATTTTGTGACATGATTACCACAATAGGCTCAGTTAACATCCATCTTCTCATATAGATAAAGTAAACAGAAAGGAGAAAAGAAGAAAGAAAAAATTTCCCCTGGTGCTGAGAACTCTTAGGGAATACTTGCCCAATGACTTTCCTATGTGTTACATAGCAGTGTTATCAATAGTCACCATGTTGTACATGACATCCCATCTTGCTTTTACCAACAATGCACTGATGAGTGAATCTGTAGATAGATGGTTGGGCACATTTTATTATTTATTTAGTTTAAGTTCCTAAATTAGTAGTTGTGTATATGTGTTAGATGTTTGGAATTGCCGAACTGTTAAAGCAACCTTTAAAATGTTAATTTATACACCAAAATACTGAGATGGCAGTATACTTAAATGGCAAATTGAAACTGAAATTTTTTTTAAACAAAGGAGAATAAGAAAGTAACATTCTGGTACATTCAGATCCCTTTACTGAAATTGGACCCAGCTGACATATTAGGCAGCCTAACTTCAGGGCTGGTTAAGGGTCTGGGCTCTAGACCACCCTTTCATGGACACTGCCTTGTCATATGATGTTAACTACCAATCACAGATGACACTGATGGAATGGCTTAAGAAGTTGAATGTGACAGCTTTGTCAGGTAGAGGTCCCAGTGACAAATAGAAAGCTAGACATAACCACAGCTCTGAGGAACTTCCAGTTTGATGCCTCACCGATATAATATTTTATCAAGACAGCTTCCCAACCAGGCTGATCTTCTTGACCTGGTTTTCCCTGTCTTTGTCTATCAGCATATTTATTTGACAGTGTGCTAATGCAGTGTTAGAAAGTAAAGGCAGATTTCCCACTCTGTATCTACATTGAAAATCTTTGCCTTTTGGTAGTGCTTCTCTTGGTGTGGTTTGTTTGATAGTTTTCTTCAGGAAAACTGTCTGCTGATAAGGATGCTACTGACTTAGGGAAGCCTGTCCAAGGCTTTGGCTGATTTCCGGTGAAAGTATTACCAGGATAGGCATTAGCATGTTTTGCTTTTAATTTCCTGCCTCAAAGTCCTTGGAAAACATTTGCAGTTAGTGAGCTGGAAGAATGGAATTTTATAGTAGTTTCACGATCTATAATATGCGCTAGTTTCATGGTATATATAAGTTTAACTCTAAGATCTTTCCAAATGCTATGGTGATTCATATTATCATGGTTATGTCTCCTGTTCAAAACGTAAAGTTCCTCTTCATTTATATTCTATATGGAATGATTTCTCTCATAAAGATGTTTTTGAATATGAGAACTGTATATCCTCTGACAGATGCTGTGTGGTGCACCTGAATAAATGTGAACTTAAAGGTCATACCATACGTTAGCAGGGCTGGACTCTTAGGTATCATTTACATTTATGCCATACTTCCAGGTGCAACCACCTACACATTAATGCCATTTTGAGCAAACTGGCAGCAGTCTAGATCCCAGACTAAATCTGGCCCTCCATGATGTCTTATCAAGCTGTGTAGTTTTCTCCCTTGTTCTCCTCTCCCCATCTTTTCTACTTTTCAGCCCCCATCAACACAGTCCAAGCTGCTGACTCAGGAATTGAGTAATATTATTGTCCCATAGCAATAACATTGCAAGTCTGTATTTATTGTGTAGCTTTTGCCCATTTTCACTCATTTGATATTTACTGAGCATCTACAATTTGTCAGGTACTGTACTCTGCTGATAAAAGACTGAAGAGGCAATTTTCTCCTCTCTGGCTCTTCTAATGTGGGAATAAAAATAACTATATTAAAAATAACTGTTATCATAAGTTCAGTGTGTGGGAAGTGCTATGAAAAAGTTCAAGCAATGGAATGAAAAGTTAGGCAAAATATGGCTTCCTTATACAGGATAGTCAGGAAGGTTCTCTCAGAAGAGGTGATATTTGAGCAAAGACCCAGATGATGAAAAGAGATAGTCATGTGAATCCTTGGAGAATAAGTATGTCAGATAGCAACCACAAAGGCCTTCAGATTAGAACAGTCAGCCTGGCCTGTGGAAGGGGCAGCAGGAAGGCCAGTGTGATGGAGAACAGAGAGGTGAGAGGAGATACAGGGACATTAGGTGGGAGGGTGGCACTGTAGGGCAGGTGAGATGTGATAGAGAGTCTGGAGGGAAGAAATAGTGGAGTCAGAGAAGAGTGTTTAAAAGTAGAACTGACAGTAAATACTGATGAATTGGAGATGGACAAAAGGAGGGGAAATGGGATCTTTGGAATAAGTCCCATGTGTCTGAACTTAGCAAGAGGGAGAACTTTGCCATTCCACTAAAATAAGAATGGCTTGAAATGAGATCAAGGGAAAAGACAGGACTAAATGGGCAAAAATAACATGTTTGGGACATAGAAAGTTTAAGATATCTAATAAACATCCGACTATGACATATGTAACAGCATTTGTGTGTGTACGTGTTTGTGTGTGAGAAGTAGCAACATATCCTCAAAGATGATTTTTAAAAAATTACTTCAAAAATGATTTGAGCAAAATAATATTTGTAATATTTTGGGAATAAATGTTTAGCATTCTAATGCAAGTATTTGGGAGGGTGGATAGCTTTTTATTTTGATACAATATCAAACAAAAGAAAACTTGCAAGAGAAGTACAAAGGATATCCATATGTATCTTTTTCTGGAATCATAGATTGTTAGCATTTTGCTGCATTCATTTTATCATGCAATGCGTATTACCTGTCTATACATCTATCTATTCACACAGCCACATAAACACACATACGATGTATGTATGTCATACACACACATACATTTTTACCAAACCATGTGAAAGTAAATCTCAGACAGCATGTCCCTTTATCCCTAAATATTTAAGTATATTTCCCCAGAACAAGAACATTCTCTTATATAAACACAGAACAATTACCAAAATCAGGATATTGAAATTGATACAGTACTAACCTATAATTCACAGTCCATATTCAAATGTGTCCAATTTTTTTTGAAAGTTCTTCTATAGCAATTTTTTTCCCCCACGCTCCAGGATGTAGTCCAGAATCACACATTGCATTTGATTGTCATGTCTCTCTTGTCTCATTTGGTTTCGAACCATTCCTCAACCTTTATGTTTTTTTTTTTTTAATCTTGACATTTTTACAGATGACAGAAAACTACACTGTAGAACAAAACATGATATGAGTTAAATTTTTCCTCATAATTAGATTCAGGTTATTCATCTGTAGCAACAAAAGCACAGAAAGGATATGTCCTTCTCAGTGCACCATATCAAGGATATTAGTCTATTTGATTATTGGTGATTTTAATTTTCAACTCTTGGTTAAGGTCGTGTCTAATAGATTTTTCCACCATAGACTTACTCTATATTCTGTAATTAATTTATCAGAAAATATTTTGATACTATCTTAGTACCTCGTTTGCTCTTAAACCTCTACCCACTAGTTTCAGTATTCATTGATTTTTTTGTTTCATATTTCTTGCACAGCAATCACAGTTGCAAAATTTTCTATCTCTGTTGTTTCTACTGCATTTAGGAGTCATCTTTCTTCCAAAAGAGCTTTCCCTTTCTCCTTCTTTACTTATTTATACAATTATTTACTCATTTATAACCCTTATTTATAACCCTATAATTTTATTGATCCTTGTTTTTCTCAATGAGTTTTAATCTGTTATTCTCATCGTTACTTGGTCTTGTATATTGCCTAAGGGAGACCTTCAGTCAGATTCCTGTGTCATTTTGATATGTCTCAGTATTTAAGAAAAAAATTTTTTTACATTTATATATTTTTGAGAGAGAGAGAGAGAGTGCACACACACACACACACACACACACACACACACACAAGCGGGGGAGGGATAGAGAGAGAAGGAGACACAGAATCCCAAGCAGGCCCTGAGCTGTCAGCACAGAGCCGGAGGAGGGGCTCGAACTCACAAACCGCGAGATCATGACCTGAGCCAAAGTCGGACACTCAACAGACTGAGTCACCCAGACGCCCCTCAGTATTTTTAAAAAAGTGCTTCCAGACTTTTTAGAACCAGATACTTTTCACCTTCTATCTTTCCTGCCCAGTTCTGAAGTTAGCCATTTCTTCAAGGAGCCCTTGTTCCTTTTAGTGGGGAATGATGCTTAGAAACCATTAAGAAACCAAGGCTCTTGGAGTCTTAGCACGGCAAGTACATTGAAGAATATTAGGAGGTCCTGTTTCACACCTGCTGATTTTTAATGTAAATGGCCACTAAGTCATGAACTGGTAATATTTTTAATTCACTAGTATAAGGGAAAAGACAGGACTTGTTCCTAAGATTAAAAAAAAAATTTATTTTGTATTTTTAAGATCTAACTCAGTGCTATGTGTCTTTGAAGCTTTGTGCACCTTTTGACATTAAGAGACATCAACCTGCTAATGGATCAAAGAATAAAAGCTTTAGTGAAAATAAGAGTTGGTCCTTGTAGTCTACAGAGAGTTCTACTTTCCCTAGCATCAGGGGGCAAGGAATGCTACTGATATAGTTGAGAATAACAGAAAGTTGATGTTTCCAAGGCAATAGCATAAAATGTGCTTTCTAATATCTATATTTTCTACAGGTAAGTATGTAAACAAAATAATAAGGCTGCAACAGAAATGTGCCTAAGTCAATTTCTACATATACCATCAAATGGTCTTATGGCCTCAAAGATGCCTGATAATCATCCCAAAGGCTTAATTCTTGTTAACCTCAAAGAGACACTCATTTTGATTTCACGTAATACACAGTGCTGGAAGTAAAGGGAAAGAAAATAACTCAGTATAACATAACTGCAATATTTCCTATTAGGCAAAATTTATATGAGTCACTTAAGCAAATATTTGGAGTGTTTTAGGTACAAGACTTCTAACCAAGCTAGCGTAGGAAGTACATACTTGAAGCCCCAGAGCATGTCATCCCTTCTAACTGCTCCAGACACATAGGACGTACATAAAAATGGTTTTAAAAGTAAAAATTCATAATCATACAAAAAATGAGGACAACCTATCCTTATATAAAAAACATAAAAGAAATGGAGAGTAGTGAGTGGGGATCAGCATGGTGGCCAAAAGCCGCTAGAGACTTCTTTGGGTTCAGCTGCTGTGGGGTATCAGAGAATAAAAGCACCCCAACATAAGATGGGGAGGTGTAGTCAGGCCTACTACTATAATTTCTGTCAGCTTCCCTTCTCTCTTCAAAGGGGCTGAAGATAGCTGCTATTAATCCTGCCTGAGCCTACACTTGAGATCAGGCTGCATTCCCAGGAGATTAAGAGGACACAGATACAAGCTCTAAACTAGGTACTGAGCTAAGATTCTCTTGGCTCATTGATTTACAATATCTTCACATCACTAGAGAAGGAGAGCTCCACAAAGCCAACATGTGACCTTATTTTGTATTAGAACACCAGAACACTGCGACAACCTGAAGAAAATGGTTGTAAAAACAAAGACACAGGAAAGGTTGAGCAAAGAAAGAGAGAGAAGGAAAACAAGTGATGGGTGAAGAGAGAAATTAAAACATCACCTAAAATTAGCTTACAACCAAAATTCCCACCAATGAATACTACAAGAGAACTAGCGAGAAAATCAACAGTTGAAAGATAAATTAGGATGAAACTAGAATAAAAGAAAAAAATAAAAAACAATTATAATAAACACACACAGGATCTTTAAGAGATCTTTAAGACAGGATCTTTAAGATAAAGGAGAACTTGCTTTATAAGAAGTTATGATAAACAATGGCAGAAAAACACGATTCCCAGCTTCAAGGAGTTTATCGTGATAAAGATTCTGTCTCTAGATAGATGACAGATCAGGATATACTACCTTTGTCATAATTTTGAGTGAATATATATAGGCTACTGACTACTTTGCCACCATGTGCATGTGTTTTGATTGGATGTGTGTACACACACACACACATGCTTGTTCTTTGCAAATATGTGCAAAATACATACAAATTTTAGAATGCATTATAATATATATTATCTAACTGTGGCATTTGTAATTTGTTTTCCTTCTTTAGCAATATGGTAATCATGATGATTGATTTTTCAGTGTTGAAATGGCATTCCTGAAATAAAACATACTGGCTCATAATTTATCATCTTTTTTTTATATATTCCTGAACTTGATTTGCTATCATTTTGTTAAAAATTTTATGTCTGTGTTCATGAAAAATATTTATCCACAGATTTTTTTTTTCTTGTAACACATTTTCTGGTTTTAGTATCTCAGCAGTGCTGCCTCATAATATGAATTAGAAAGTGTTACTTTCATGAAGAGTTACTGTAGAATAGATATGATTTCTTTCTTAAAGGTTTAGGAGAATTATTGAATCTAATGGGTTCAGTATTTCCTTTCTTGGAAGGATTTTAAGAATTCAGTTCCTTTATATATATTAGAGTAGTCACGTTACACTGATTTCTTCTTGAATGAACTTTGATAGTTTTTGCCTTTCAAGGAATTTGCCTATTGCATCTAAGCTGTTGAATTTATAGGGATTAAATAGTTTGTAATATTATATTATCATTAGAATGTCTATAGGATCTGTAATAATGTTTCTTTTTTTAGTTTGATATTGATAATTGGTAGCTTCCATTTTTGTGTTCTTTTGCTTGATAAGTCTTGCTAGACGTTTATAATTTTTATTGATCTTTGCAAAGAAAAAGCATTTGATTTCCATTTACTCTATTGTTTTTTCCACTTTCAATTTCATTGATGATTGCATCCATATTATATTTTCTTCTACTTAGAGTTTAATTTGCTTTTCTTTTCCCAGTTTCTTTTTTTTTAATTTTTTTAATGTTTTTATTTATTTTTGAGACAGAGACAGAGCATGAGCAGGGGAGAGGAAGAGAGAGAGGGAGACACAGAATCCAAAGCAGGCTCCAGGCTCTGAGCTGTTAGCACAGAGCCCAACGCGGGGCTTGAACTCACAGACCCTGAGATAATGACCTGAGCTGAAGTCGGATGCTCAACCGACTAAGCCACCCAGGCGCCCCTCCCAGTTTCTTAAAGTGGAAGCTTAGATCACCAATTTGGGGCCTTTACTTTTTTCTTTTTTTCTAATGTAAACATTTACCTTTAAACATTGTTTTAACTGCATTTTACAAAATAAAAAAATTTTGTTTTCTTTCAATTTAAAATGTTTTCTCATTTTCTTATGACTTCCTCTTTGACTCATGGGTTGTTTTGGAGGTGTAGTTTAATTCCAAGTATTTGGAGATTTTTCCAGATACCTTCCTTCTACTGTTTTCTAATTTAAGTTTTTAAGTAGTCTTAGAATGGACTTTTTATGATTTTTATTAAATGTATTATGGTTTATGGCTCAGAATACTGTGTCTTGGTGAATCTTCCATGCCTACATGAAAATATATTCTGTTGTTAGTTGGAATGTTCTACAATGTTAATTACATAAAGTTGATAGTGTTGGTTTTAATATCCTTATTAATTTTTGGTTTTTAATTTTCTGGTTTTAATATCCTTATTAATTTTCTGTCTACTTGTTACACATTAATTGCTGGGAGAAAATTGTTGAAGTGTCCAAGTATTATGGATACTTCAAATCCGAAGTATAGATTTGTCTATTTCTCTTTCACTTCCATATTTGCTTCATGTATTTGTAAGCACAGCTTTTAGGTCCATGCATAATTAGGATTGTTTTTTATTTTTAGTGAATTGATTTCCCCCCCCCCATCATTTCATAATGTCGTTTTTTTTTTTTTTTTTTTTAGCTCTGGTAATGGTTTTTGTTCTGAAGTCTAGTTAACACTGCTTAAGGTGTTTGGTTTATAATATTGGTCTTTATTTCTTGCCTTATGGTATTAAAACGGAGTCTTGGTTGTTATAAAATGAAACAGTGAAAGAACTAAACAGGTTGACTAAAGCTCAGGGAGTTCAGACAAGGTAATAGGGGCTCAAATGAGAGGCTGAGATGAGGAGATTAAAGTGTTGAGAGGCTGAAGGCTGTGTTACACCCAGCTAGTTAGTGGCAGAGGCAGGGCTAAGATCCTTAAACTGGGTGATCTGTAGTTTCACCCAAACTAAAACATGTTTGCCAATGAATACACCCTTAAGGAGCACCTTATTATCCAATAGTTCTAAAGTTAAACAATAGAGATTTAAAGTGAAGTATTTTACACCTGGGGTTGTCAGAATGGGGATTCTACTTCACTCCGGTAATAAAATGAAACTGCTCATTGTGCTACAGGGAAATACACCAAAAGTAATTGTAAAATCATTTCCACTTTCCATAGTTTGATCTCATGACATCAGTGAAACAATCAGTGTGTGATAGCAATGCGACCCTCAAATAAAGTCAGCTCCAGTTTTTGGTGCGGGGGCTTTATTAGCTATTAGCTTTTTTGTAAACCACCTGGAAAACCAAAAAGTGTCTGTTAAGTACCTCACACACGGGAAAGAATATATGCATGTACATGCAGTGTTTTCTATCATATTTGGAACTGCCCTTTATCACTTTTGCAGGAGAAATTATGATTGACAAGTGCAGGTGGTCTAAAATCGTTAGTACATTGCTCTTTTATTTTTTTCTTCCAATGGTGTCTTCCTCCTAAACTGATTAAAAACACTAGGTTATATGTTGGGAAATTTTTTTGTGTTAAGATATCTTTTTATTTCCTGTCCTATCTTCCATTTTCTCTTACTCAAATTGCTACAGTAATCTTGGAATTTTTATAGCTGTCCCTTTTAAGATACATTTTCAGAATCTGCTTAGAGAAGACTTGATGGAATCTATTTTCAGTCTCAGTAGGAGAATCCTAATTTGCATCTCCTCATGGGTCGTTGTGGCCTAAATTGATCTACACTGACCTGGTTCATTTTAAATCAATTCAAAGTTTTTTGTGTGTGTGCACACAGAACCAGCTACTACCTGTACTTAGAGGCTGCAAAATCAATCCCAAGGAAATTTAAGCAGTCCGGATGGGTTCTTCAAATAAAAATGTACTGTGTTATACTGTTTAGAATTGAGAAGGGCACTGAGGTGAAACTAAGAAGCTACAAGAGTTTAACCAACCAACTAGTCAAAAACTGTATCAGTTGTCTGGTACAAAGTATATTTTGTTGCTCCTAATGTCTAATTATTAATCATCTGACATTATTGCTATAAAATCAGTTCATGTACCATGTCATACTTAAGTATACTTAATATTTTTGTGGCAAGGGGGACAACTATTATTCTCCTAGAGTCGTAAAGATCGTACTAGTTTATTTCCTTAAGCCAAGATTCTGCAGCCACTTTAGAAGTGAGATGTTTAAAAAAAAAATCCAGTCTTCGATAGTTTACTTTGCTAGAACATGCTGTGCTATTGAGCCAGAGTCAACAAAAATAATAGTTGGAACTTCTTTCTGTATTTTAGCACTTTCTTGTAACAAATTTTCTCTTAAGTAAGCTTCTGAACTATAAGGAAGTAACAATTATAATTCTTGTTTTTAGAAAAAGATCTCATACTGGAAATATATCATACTATTGAGCTTTAAAAATACCAAGTGTGCAATAAATGCTATTCATAAATGCCCATAACATTAAGGATGAATAATAAGTGCTATAAGAAAGGTAAGCCTATAGAAGGAAAAGAAAACTTCTTGCTGGAAGTAGGAAATGTTTAATTAATGATATGTCACTGCCACAATTTACTTGCACTTGTGCTAAGCCTGAAAAAGTGAGGGTGAATCCAAGAGTTATATACTTTAGCAAGATTGAATGGGCAATAGATGAGATGAATCAAATGTACAGAGACTTGGAGGTGATGAGATAATTTACGAGGCTATTTCAAAAATACAGGTGAGGCTTGTGAAGTATGAATAGAGAGTAGCCAGTAGTGATGAAGACCAGGTAGAAAAATGAAAATATAACTTGGGCCACTATTTGGATTTGAAAAGCAAGAGAGGGAGAAGAGTAAACTGACTGGCTGACTAGGTTAATTAACTACTAACTTACTAAAGCAAGCCAGAGATGTTTAGCCTAGATAGTTCAGAAGTTGATAGTGCTTTTTTACCAAAAGAGAGAAGAAGAAAGAGGGCCAAATTTTAGAAGGATCCATTAAATTCTTAGCCTTTTGAAGGCAAGAATTGACTTTGTAGTCCCAAAATTTGATACAGACGAGGTGCTACATAGTCACTTAATGAATGATGAATGACACTAAATTAACTTCAGTTTTAGATATACTGTGCTGAGTTTTTGGTGTCATCAAGATGTTCAAGTAGAGGTACCCACCAAGTAGTTGCAAAGGCAGAGCAGGGTAAAGAGGTAATAAAAACTTCCTGGGGAGAGACAGTAGTTATATCCACATGATTATAAGGAAGGAGGTAACAGCAAGGAGAGAAATCTTTGGAATAATCCTGATAGTTAGAGGGAAGAAAATCCAGAGAAGACACAACCCCAAGTAGAAGAGGAAGACTAGAAAAAAAAATCTTAGGAAACAGAGAAACAATTTTAAAAGGGGATGGTTAGACATATTCAGTGGCATGGACAGGATATGTTGAGAAGGAAGAAGAAAGGTTAAAAATTAGTTACATTTATTTTACTTTGTAGAAGGTTTTCTTTCTTTCACTATTTTCCTTTATAAATGTTTATGGGCATGAATACATAACAGTATCATGAAAGAGCAAGTTGCCCATGATCATATCTCCTTGAGATAATTGCTGCTTAATTTGGCATATCTCCTTCCAGTCATTTTCAGTGTATATGGAAATTGTCAATAGACAATGCATTAGTTGTCAAATGTGCCATTTGTCAATATAATATTATGGTCTTTGAGCTGTTTAATGATTTCTGCCTAAATTTCAACTTCATCTAGAAACAGTGTTGCAACTCTTGATATTTTAATGTTTGATTTTTTTTTCTAACAAATTATCTTAATTCCTTTTCTTTTTAAAATTTAGTCTAATTTTAACAGTTTCTTTTAAGTTACACTTAATTTTTCCCTTGGCTATTATGGAATTAATGGCATTTACTTTTATTGTTACAATTTATATGTCTTCTTTTTGTTTTGTCTGCTATGTTTTGTAGGATTTCTTGTTTTTATTGTGTATTTTCTCTGTAGAATTTGTTATTCCTATTTTTATTTACCCCATGCTTAGGATGGCATATTCATTCTATTTTTAATTCTTTTCATTATTACATTCAAATTTCTCAAAAATTATATATGTCAAAAATTACTAGTGTACAAAAAATATTTTGCATCATATTCTCCTTTTGATTCTTTCCCCACTCTGTGTAAGAGACATATCTGCAATGTAACACATCTTACTTCTTCTCCATTTTTTCAGATTATTATACTTTATTATTATACTTTATGTAACACTATTTTTATTCAATTTTGTAACAAATTTAAAACAATTACACTGAAATATATGTTTCATTTGATTCAATGTTCACTGCTAGTAGAACTATTGGCTGGATGATAGTTTCTGGAACTACATAATAGATCACTGTCCTCAAAGAACATAGAGTCTAATGGCTTTCTCCCAATGTAACTATTCCTTCTTGGTCTCTATTTTGGTTGAAAGCACTCTGAAGCTTAGAGTTAACTCCATTCTTAATCTCTTAATGTAAGTATTTTATAGAAAGTATAGTAGTGTTCCAGGGAAGATGGTGGAGTAGAAGGATCCTAGCCTCACCTTGTCCCAAGGATACAACTAGGTAATGGACATATCAGTGTTAATAACTCAGAAAACAAGTGTGGACAAGAGTCCCCATCAAATAGGGTAGGAAGGGAAGAGACCAGGAAGGAAGGTCAGGAGCTAAGCAGACCTGCAGGACTATTCTCAAGATGGAGGGTCTTTGTGGACATAGGGAAGGGAGAGAAACAGACCCTACACCTCAAACCCCAGGCAAAGGGAACTAGAATGGGGAAGATGTAGCAGTAACATTTGGCTTTGAAAACGAGAGGGGCCAAATTTCACAAGTTCTTGTAATCAGTGGGCCTTAAAAGCTGGAATTTTAAAAATCAGTAGGCTCTTAGAAAAGCTGGGAGAGGGAGTCAGCACCATTAAAGAGACAGCACAAAAAACAGCCCCACAGAGATTAGCACAGAAGCAGCAGTTTGAAAAATACCTGGGAGGGAGATTTGTCTACTAATCTCAGAGAGTGTGCTGGAGGGGCAGAGACCATTGGGAGACTTCTCCAGTAACAAGGGGATGGCAGGTGCTATTTTCCTTCCCCAATCCGCATCCTAGACACAGAGATACCTATGGGAACCACCACAGCACAGCACTCACCACCTGACTTGCTAACAGCGCATGCTATGCCACCTTGTTCTGTAGACATGGCCTTTCCAGCCAGGCCTCAGCTCCAGGTTACCTCCCTCAGCAAACTGTACAAAACTTTGCTACACTGCGTCCCAACTCCCTGGGCTTCCTTAGAGCTTCCCTCTCCAACCTGGCCTGCCTAGGGCCCTGGCAGCTACAGACTTCCTCCCACCAGTGTGAACTACTGACACTGCATGCCCCGCCCCTGCAGTTTCTTGCCATTCCGTGCTATTGCATCACTGGCAAATACCTGTTCCGACTCAACTTAAACTCAAGTGGCCCAAGACTGCCCCTAACACAGGGACCAAACCCTGTCCACAATAGGCAAAGAGAGTCATTGCAGATGACTGGACTAAGGGCAAAAGTGGCTCAGCCACAACAGCAGGGTACATAATGCAATACACACCGGAGACACCCTTGAAGTGACTGGAAAGTAGGGGACATTGGACTGCAGGGCACTACAGGATCTCTTTTTCATAAGACCACTACTTTTAAGTTCAGGAGGCGTATCTGACTTTGCTAACAGATACAGAGGGAGACAGAGTGAGACAAAATGAAGAGATAGAGGAATATATCCTAAATGAAAGAATAGTACAAAACCATAGCAAGAGACCTAAATGAAATGGAGGTAACATGCTTGGTAGGGAATTTAATCATTGTAAAGATACTGACTTGATTTGAGAGAAGTGTGGAGGGACCCCAGTGAGACCCTTAACAAAGGGATAGGAAACATAAAAAAGAACTCATTAGAAATGAACTATATAAATAAAATTAAAAATACACTAGAAGCAATATATAGTAGACTAGAGGAAAAAGAAGAACACATCAGTCACCTAGAGAACAGGGTAATCACATCAGTCAAGCTGAACAGGAGAGACAAAAACAGTAATAAAATATGACAATATACTAAGGGAACACAGCAACACCATCAGGCATAATAACATTTGCATTATAGGGATCCTAGAAGAAGAAATGAGATAAATGGAGCATAATGAATTTGAAGAAATAATAGCTGGAAATGTCCTGAATCTGGGGAAGGAAACAGAAATCCAGATCCAGGAGGCAGAGAGAATCCTCAACAAAATTAACCAACAAGGTCCACAGTAAGACATATAGTAATTAAAATAGCAGAAAGTAGTGGTAAAGAAAGAATTTTAAAAGCAGCAAGATGAAAGAAACAGTTATGTACAAGGAAACCCCATAAAGCAATCAGCTGATTTTTTAGTGGAACCTTTACAGGACAGAAGGGAGTGGCTTGATATATTCAAAGTGCTGAAAGAAAAATACTCTATCCAGCCAAGAATACTCTATCCAGCAAGGCTATCTTCAGAGTAGAGGAAAGGTGAAGAGTTTCACAGACAAACAAAAGCTAATGTAACTCATGACCAGTAAACCAGCCCTACAAGAAATGTTAAAGGGGACTCTTTGAGTAGAAAGGAAAAATCATAAGCAGGAGTAAGAAAATTAGGAAGCACAAAGGCAGTAAAATTGAGTATATCTACAAAAATCAGTCAAGAGAGTCACAAAATAAAATGAAGTAAAATATGATACCATATACCTAAAACATGGAGGGGAAAGGAATAAAGAATGGGTTCAAACTTCAGTGATTACCAACCTAATATAGATTGCTGTATGTAGAAAATGTTATATACAAACCTAATGATAATATTAGGTAATAAATTAAATAAGCCACATATCAAAAACCACTGATAGATATGCAAAAAATAAAGAGAAAGGAATCCAAGTATAGCACTAAAGAAATACGGTAAAACATGAGAGAAGACAGGGAGAAAAGAAACAGAGAACTACAAAAACCACCATAAAACAAGTAACAAAATGGCAATAAGTGCATAGCTATCAGTAATTACTTTGAATGTAAATAGACTAAATGCTTCGATCAAAAAACGTAGGGTGACAGAGTAGATGAAAAACAAGACCCATTTATGTCCTGTCTACAAGAGACACATTTCAGACTTAGAGACACATACAGATTCAAAGTAAAGGGATGGAAAAGCATTTGTTATGCAAATGGAGTGAAAAGGAAGCCTAAACATATTGTTTATATCAAACAAAATAGACTTTAAAACAAAGACTACAAGAAGAGACAAAGGAGGACATTATATAATCATAAAAGGAACAATTCAACAAGAAGATACAAACAATGTAAATATTTATGCATTCAACATGGGAGCTCCTAAAAACATAAAGCAGCTAATAACAAACATAAAGGAAGTAATCAATTGCAATACAATAATAGGTGACTTTAACACCCCACTTACATCAATGAATAGATCATCTAAACAAAATCAACAAGGGGGCAGTGACTTTGAATGACACATGGGACCAGAGCAATCTATCAGATATATTGAGGATAATCTATCGAAAATAGAATACACATCCTTCTTGAATGCATATGCAACACTCTCAAGAACAGATCACATATTAGGCCACAAACTAGTCTCAACAAATTAAAAAAGATCAAAGTCACACTATGCATCTTTTCTGATGATGATGCTATGAAACTAGAAATCAACCACAAGAAAAAATCTGTAAAGAACACAGATACATGGATGTTAAATAACCTGCTACTAAAACAATGAATGGGTCAACCAGGAAATAAAAGAAGTAAAAAAATAAACGAAAACACAATGGCTCAAAATCTTTGGGATGCAGCAAAAGCAGTTCTAATAGTGAATTTTATAGCATTACAGGCCTACCTCAAGAAGCAAGAAAAATCTGAAATAAACAACCCAACCATATACCTATAGGAACTAGAAAAAGAATAGCAAACAAAATTCAAAGTCAGTAGAAGGAAGGAAATAAGAGTAAAGCAGAAATAAATGAAATAAAACTAAGAAAACAATAGAATAGATCAGTGAAACCAGAAGCTGGTTCTTTGGAAAGGTCAACAAAATTGATAAACCTTTAGCCTGAGTCATAAAAGAGAGAGAGACAGAAATAAAATACACAAAATCAGAAATGAAAGAGGAGAAAACATCTGACACCACAGACATACAGAGGATTATAAGAGAATATCTTGAAAAATTATTAACCAACAAATTGGACAACCTAGAAGGAATGGATCATTTCCTAGAAAAATATAACCCCCCAAAATTGATTTAGGAGAAATAGAAAATTTAAAGAGACCAATTACCAGTAATGGACTTCAATCAGTAACCAAAAACCTCCCACCAAACCAAAGTCCAGGACCAGACAGCTTCAGAGGTAAATTCTAGCAAACATTTATAGAAGAATTAATACCTATTCTTTTCAAACTATTCCAAAAAAATAGAAGTCAAAGGAAAGCTTCCAAATCCATTCTATTGGGCCAGCATTATTCTTATACCAAAACCAGATAAAGACACTACAGAAAAAGAGGACTACAGGCCAATATATCTGATGACTATAGATGCAAAAACCTTAATATTAGTAATCTGAATCCACAGTACAGCAAAATAATAATAATAATAATAATAATAATAATTCACCATGATCAATTGGGAGTTCTTTCTGGGATACAAAGGTGTTTCAATATTTGCAAATCAATGATGTGACACATCATATCAACAAGTGAAAGGATAAAAACCATATGATCATTTCAATAGATGCAGCAGAAAAAGCATTTGACAAAGTACAACATCGATTCATGAAAAAACTTTCAACAAGGTAGGTTTAGAGGGAACATGTCCGAACATAATAAAGGCAATATATTAAAAACCCACAGATAACTCAATGCTGGAAAACTCAATGGAATCACACTCAATTGTGGAAAACTGAGAGCTTTACCCCAAAGGTCAAAAAGAAGACTAGGATGTCCACGCTCACCTCTTTTATACAACAGTGCCAACAGTCCACAGCAAATCAGACAACAAAAAGGAATAAAAGGCATCCAGATTAGTAAGAAAGAAGTAAAACTTTCACTATTTGCAGATGACATAACACTATATATAGAAAACCTTAATGATTCCACCAAAAAACTACTAGAACTGATAAATGAATTCAGTAAGGTCACAGGGTACAAAATCAATATATAGAAATATACTGCATTTCAATACAATAACAATGAAGTAGCAGAAAGAGAAATTAAGAAAACAACCACATTTATAATTGCATGAAAATAACAAAATACCTAGGACTAAACTTCACCAAGAAGGTAAAAGAACTGTACTGTGAAAACTATAAAATAGGAGTGCACTGGTTATGAGCACCAGGTATAGAAGTGTTGTTGAACCACTATGTTGTATACCTGAAGGTAATATTACACTGTATCTTAACTAACTGAAATTTAAACAAAAACATAAACAATGTTTTTAAAATGTAAAGAAATAAATAAATTAAAAAATACACAACTACAAAAAAATAAAGTACTATTATGAAAAAAATGATGAAAGAAAATTGAAGATGACACAAAGAAATATAAAGACATGGAAAAATAAATACTGTTAAAATTTCCATACTACCAAAACCGATCTAAAGATTTAATGCAATCTCTATCAAAATACCAGGAACATTTTTCACAGAACTGGTACTAAATCCTAAACTTTATATCAAACCTCAAAAGACCCTGAATGGCCAAAGCGAACTTGAAAAGGAAGAATAAAATCCTAAAATTTGTATGATGCCACAAAAGAACCTGAACAGCCAAAGCAAACTTGAAAAGGAAGAACAAAACTGGAGGTGTCACAATCCCAGATTCAAGATATACTATGAAGCTGTAGTAATCAAAATAGTATGGTATTGGCACATAGACACAAAGATCAATGGAACAGAAAAGAGAGCACTCCTCCCGCTCAATATAATAGAAAGCCCAGAAGTAAAGCCACTATTATATGGTCAATTAATCTCCGATAAAAGAGGCAAGAATATGCACTGAGAAAAAGTTTCTTCAACAAATAGTGTTGGTAACACTGGGCCACTTTCTTTCATATACAAAATAAACTTAAAGTAGACTAAAGACTTAAATGTGCGATCTGAAGCCTTAAAAATCTTGGAAAGAGAGCACAGGCAGTAATTTCTCTGACATCAGCCATAGCAACATTTTTATAGATCCATCTCCTGAGGTAAGGGAAATAGAAACAAAAATAAACTATTGGGACTACATCAAAATGAAAAACTTTTGCATAGAAAGGAAACAATCAAAACTAAAAGGCAACCTTCTTAATGGGAGAATATATTTGCAAATGACACTGGATAGAGGGTTAGTATCCAAAATAAAGAACTTATAAAACTAACATCAAGAAAACAAATAATCCAATTAAAAATGGGCAGAAAATATGAACAGACATTCCTCCAAAGAAGACATGCATATGGCCAATATACACATGAAAAGATGCTCAATATCACTCATCAGGGAAATGCAGATCAAAACCACAATGATATATCACCTCACACCTGTCAGAATCCAAAACACAAGAATCAACAAGTGTCAGTGAGCATGTGGAGAAAAAAGAAACCTTGTGCACAGTTTGTGGGAATGCAAACTGGTGCAGTCACTCTGGAAGACAGTATGGAGTTTCCTCAAAAAATTAAAAATAGAACTACAATATATTCCAGTATTCCAATACTGGGTATTTACCCAAAGAATATGAAAACACTAATTCAAAAAGATACATGTACTGCTATGTTTATAGCAGCATTATTTCCAATAGCCAAGATATGGAAGGATCCCAAATGTCTATCAGTAGGTAAATAAAGAAGGAATAGTATATGTATGAATATTATTCAGCCATAAGAAAAGAATGAAATCTTGCTATTTGCAATGATATGGATGGATCTAGATGATATAATTCTAGGTAAAATAAGTCTGAGAAAGACAAATACCATATGATTTTATTCATGTGGAATTTAAGAAACACAGCAAACAAAGAAAAGAGAGAGACAAACCAAAAAAACACTCTTAACTATAGGGAACAAACTGATGGTTACCAGAGGGGCGGTTAGTGGGGGGAAATGGTGAAATAGGTCAAGGGTATTAAGAGTAGACTTACCACAATGAGCACTGAGTAATGTATAGAATTGTTTACATCTGAAATTAACATAACACTATATGTTAAGTATGCTGTTGGAATACATTTTAGAATAAATTAAAATAAAAACAATATAACAGGAAAATATACATGACAAATTTCTTCTTAGTACTCGAAAATCTAAAAATTTTTGGGAACAGTTCTTTTGTCATTTTATATTGAAGCAGTGAAATCTAAGGTTGATTTTACTTAAGTTTATTCCTCTCAATATATGTAGAATTTTGCTTTTATCCTTGTAGTTATTTTTTTTCCTGGGTCACTATTTTTTGAAGTGGTATAGAAAGTCATTTAAATAAACATACTGAGGTCTGTTTCAACTCTAAGTTTTCTGTGGTCATACCTTTGAATACTGCTTCTATTTCAAATTTTCTGGGTTTTTAAAAAATTGATAATTCTTGGGTTATATAACATTCCATTTTAGTTATTCTCTATTTGAACTTTATATTTTCCTCTTATCCTTGGAAATCTTCCTGAATTGGTAGTCCTTAATACTGGTTTATTTTTCATAATGTCTGCTCTGTTTTCTTAAAATGCTTTCCTATGTCTTGGTCTTTTACAATGACACTTTTATCTTTTCATATTTATCATCTCACATTTTTTCTAACTTTTCTATTCTTATGACTATCAGTTCCCATTTTACAGATATTATATCTTTGTACTTACTGAGCGGAAAGTAGTTTTCTGTAACTTCTTCCAGATTTCTACTGTAAATAATTGTTTAAAAATTTATTTTCTTCTGTATATGTGGGATGATGTACATTCTTCTTGACTTTCAGTAAGTTAGAGATTATTTTGGAAGTTTTCTTCTACTTTCCACTTAGCGAAGACAGGTCTATATAGGACTGGTGTTTGCCAACAAAGGATTTACAAATTGTCCTTTGTCCCTTTCTATACATTTGCATGCTAGTGGATGCCCAAAGTTAGGTGTATAGCTGGATAGCCTGGTTCCCAGTCTCTCTAGTAGGATTTTATCTAATGTGGCTCTGCTGGAATGTGAGAAGATTTTCCATATTCCACCTGGATCTCAGATTGCTGAATAGTGCTATTATCCTCAGTCTGTTTGGAAAACAGAGGCCCTTCCTATCTCTCCAAGTTTCTGCTTACTCCCAGTAGAACTTCATTTGTGGTAAGTAACATTTCTATGATATAATTAATCTCTGACCATCAATTTTCTTCTATTTAATTTTTAAAATTAATTTTTATGGCCTGGAGAAGGTAACTGTATATATAGGGGAGCAGATTTGGGGAGGGGGAAGTAACCACTTAGGTGCTGCAAAAATAGTTACCTGCATTATTGGTTGGTTAAGACCTTGTAAGCAAATACGCATAGAGCAAGGACTTCCTGTTTTCATGTGAGCATTTCCCCCTCTTTCTTTCAGAAGAGTGCTGGTGGGTCCTCGTTTCCATTTTGAAATCCAATTCCTCTATTACTAAATATTGCACATAGTAAATATAGATTCTGGATTATCTATTTTTTCGATCAATTCCCAATCAAGAACATATTATAATGGAATAAGAGTATTATTATAGGGATACTGCAAACACAGCATAGTATATTTTTAAAGTATGAATAATTTCAAGAATTTTTTTCCTTAGCTATTATCAATAACAAGTTATTTGTAATACATCTCATAATTATGGAAACATGCCAGCATGTCAAGAACTTCTAGAATAAAACAGTGGCAGAATATTAATATTTAGGCATTCTAAGTTGTTTAGCTTCAAGCCTAAAATCTTATACTATTATATTTTCTATCCGGCAACAGTTGAGTCCTTCAGAGTCAGGAAAGAGGAAAAAACATCTCTCATATTTCCCCCTTCACCCACCCCAAATCTGTTGTTGCTATGGCAATTAATTGCTCCACTGGTAAGACAACTCTGCCAATCTTTCATACTCTGCCACCATTCTGTTTCAATAACTCCTGAAGTGGTCCCACTTCTTTAAGTATTTCTTGTTCAATCTACACAACTGTCAGAGTAATCATTTTGAAACACAATTCTGATCATACTATTTTACTACTTAAAAGCTTTCAAAGACTATAAGGGTGTTGTGCTGAATGAAGGCAAAATCTTCATAGAGAACAGATTCAGAGCCCCTAGTTTCCATCTCTATCACTTCCACTTTCCCCCCTTCCTTCCCCTTCTTGAGGACCAGAATGATATATTCCATAGATTGTCTGATGTCTCTGTCTGGCATATAAGAAAAAGCCTATAAATCCTGATATTTCTGGATTCTTCAAGAAAATGGCTTCATTCCTGTGCTAAGCAGCCCCCTAAAATGGCCTCCATTGATTCCTGTTTCTTGATATCCATGCCCTGGTGTAATCACTTCTGTTATAGTGATGAGAATGTGGCAAAAGGGAGAAGATGCCACTTCTAAGGTTGGGAAAAAAAAAAAAAAAACTCACAAAAAACCCAGAGGCTTCTGTCCTGGAGACTCTCACTCAGTCACTCACTGACTGTGAGGGAAATTAACCACCATGTTGCCTTGAGGAGGGGCTTGAGTGGCAAGAAACTGATGTCTCTGGCCAATAGCCAGTAAGGATGTGCCAATAGTCATATGAATAAGCTTGAAACTGAATTGTCCCCCAAGGAGCTTGATGCCTGCATCCTCTGCCAACACCTTGGTTTCAGCCCTGAGAGAGACCCTGAGCCAAAGGCCATGTCCAAATTCCTTACCCGGAAAAACTGTGAGATGATTAACCTCCTGCTTTAAAGATGTATGAAAATTGCTAACTGAGGAGTAATTTGTTATGCAGTAATATGTAACTAATGTAATCACACCATGATGAGAGCCATTATTCAACAAGCCCCAACAACCCACCCAGAGCTTCCCATTGCCTTTTTACTATTTTGCTTTTAAACACAAATAATTGGGAACAGGGGCATGAGGAAAACCTGGGGAATGATGGTTATGTTCATTTTCTTGAATATGATGATGTTGCCAAGGGCATATATGTATTATCAAAATGTATGAAATTATATATTTTAAGCATGCACAACTTATTGTCTGCTAATTATACCTCAATAAAACTGTTAAAATGTGAATAGAGATAATAGATTCACCAAATATTTGTAAAAAGACTCTAACATAAGAGACAGGGACCCAAATACAATGTAAAGTCATTCAGAAAACTGAAACTGTGTAGGACAGAAGTGAAGTTCAAAAAGAAACTATAATTATCTTCTGAGAAATAAATGAAAATTTTCTCATCCATGAAAAGGGGATGCTATAAAAAAGAACAGTACAAGAAAGAATTCTTAGAAATTGAAAACATAATAGTGGAAGCTAAAAATTCAACAGAATGTTTGGATGATAAAAATGAAGAGATCTCTCAGAAAGTAAAATAAAGACACAAAGAAGAGGGAAATGGGAACAAGAAGATAAGAAATGAGAGGCACAGTTCCAGAGGTCTAACATTAGAATAAAGGGAATTCCAGGGGGGAAAAAAGAACAAAGACGACTAAGGGAAGTTATTTATCAATGAAAGTCTTTTTGTTTTTTTAATTTGAAGAACTAAAGACAAATTTATACATTTAAGGGGCCCAAATAGTGCTCAAAAAATAAATTTTAAAAGACCTATTGTAAGGCACTTTGTATTATCCATTATATGTAATAAATGACCAAAAAGTGTAGCCACTAAAAACAACACACATTTACCATCTCACAGTTGCACTGAGTCAGGAATCCAGACATAATTTATCTAGGCTCACTGTTTGAAGGTCTTTTACATGCTGCAATCAAGGTGTTGGCCAAGACTCAGGTCTCATCTGAAGGCAAACCTGGGAAGACTCCACTTGGAAGATGACTCATAAATTATTAGAAGGATTTAATTCCTTGTGTGTTGTTAGACTGAGAATCTAAACATCTTATTGACTGATATCCATAGACCATTTTTGTTACTTGCCTTGGTAGGCCTCTCTAATATGGGAACTTGAATTACCAATGCATACATGCCAAGAAGGCAAAAAAAGAGTTAGCTAACAAGACAGAAGTCACACCTAATTATTGAAGTGATATCCCATTACATTTATTAAATTGTATTGGTCAGAAACAAGTCATTGGGTAAGCCCATACATACTGTAGGAGAATTACACAGGGCATGAGTACTAGCAGGTGGGGATTATTAGGATGATTTTGGAAATCTGCCTACCACACACTTCATTGTGAAAATTGAAAAACTAAGGAAAAAGTAAACTTAAAACTTCCTGTGACAGAAACCATTAGCAATCATAAAACATTTCATGTGTTTTTTGTTTTTCCAGAAGACTTCCTTGCAGTTAGATTAGAATAGTGGTTCTCAGTCAGGGGTAATTTTGGCTCCCAGAAGACTCTGGCAACATTCATGGACATTTTTGGTTGTCACAAGTCAGGGGTGTTAATCATTTGGAAACTTGAAATGTTGCTAAATGTCCTACAATGTACAGGATAACCCCCCACAATAATCTAAATGTCAATAGGTCATGTTTAGAAACCCTTTTTGCTAAGTACTATGAGCTGAAATGACATGACACTTCTGTGGCCAAACAGTTAAGATCTAGTATCTCTCCTCGCCAGGGGTATTCCCAGAATGACAGTGATATAGCACACCTAGAAAGCAACCAGTTCCAAATGGTGTACAAAGATAATTAAACTCAATAAGTTCAAACCTGAAGTTATCACTTGTTTCCCATGCAATCTGTATCCCACAAGGAACTCTGATACACGTACACAGTTAATTTATACATACCTTTATTTTCACTAACACTATAGTAACTCCTACTCATTCTTGAGATTGGTTTCAGAGGTGTTCCTAGAGCCATACCTCTGCCTGGGGGGAGATTACATTCTTCCTGCTTTGTGAAGGCATCTACATAAGTTTCTATAAGCTGCCCTTAAAAATATTAACATCCTTTTTAAAATTAACATCATTTTACTGTGTCTTTCAGCCAATCAAATCATAATCCAGTTGTGATAACCACACAAATTAGTGTCTAAAATGAGAATGATAAAATAGCCCAGACTTTAATGGCTAAATTGATTCATAGGATTGTAGAAACACTAAAAAGTAGAGGATAAATCTGCAAGTCTAGGACAGCAGAGGACCATCCCTAGCTTACGACTGCAAAAGTTTGTTTCTGGAAATGCAAGAAGAATTGTTTTTGTGTGACATGTCCATTGGAAATTTTGACTTAGATTGAAAAGATATTAAAATTCAAAAAGCCTTGACTTTGAGTTCCATAGTTTCTCGGTAAGCCGTAGTCAATGTGAAAGTGACACCTGAAACTTTCCGGCAGGTGCTTTATATGGAAACCACCAGATCAATAGTCTGACTGGCAGGGAAAATTACGACTGAAACTATAGTAGCCGATGTCTAAGAGCACATTGGATGGGATCTTTGAGAATGGAACAAGGCCAAGGACCCTGGAGTTTCCCTTCACTGGTGATTCTCATGCCAGGCAGAAATGGGATCATTGTCCAGCCTGAAGATGTCAGAGAGGGGAGACCACAACAATTTTTTAACTCTCACTGAGCAGACTGTACTTATAGAACGTTTTTAAATGCAGGAACTACAAAACAGAGCAATTAAATAGGTTTCAGATATTTTTACATAAGGGATAAAGTAATGGTAATAATACTAGTTAAGTTGAGAACAACTTTTTTCTTTATTAGCCTACTTTTACTAGCCTACTTTGGATAGCTTTCTTGTAAATATCTGTGCTTTAAATCTTGTCCCTTATAGGAAGCTGTAATCTTGAGGTCCTGTGATTTGGACAATCTAATTATGGTGAAGGAAAATAAAAATGTTTAGATATGATATATTACTTGAACCAATTACCCTTCCTAAATAGAAAATCAACATTATGAATTTGAGATAAAAATCTTCCATTTATGTGCCCAGAAAGTAATTAATTTTTAACCCCCTTTTAAAAAGATGTATGAAAGATTAAATTTGAATAGATAGGGTTCTGAGTGTGAAAGTTATGGTTAAATATATCTCTAAGGACTTGAAACTTTTAGTTTCCTGAATGTTCCATGGTTCCTAAGGCCACTGAATTGAAATGGAATTGGGAAAGATGCTACTGAAGTATTAATGGACAGTTCTACTTAAGATCTAATTTTGTATGTAATCAAAGTTGTTATTAGCTCAAAATGGACTATTATATCAATAGGATGTTTTATACAAGCCTCATGGTAACCACAAAGCAAAAACTTATAGTAGATACACAAAAGGTAAAGAGAAGTGAATCAAAGCATATCAGTATGGAAAAAACATCAGTTCACAAAGGAAGACAGCAAAAGTGGAAGAAACAAAGGAACTATAAAACGGACCAAAACAAGAATAATATGGCATTAATTCATCCTAACCCATCAATAATTACTTTAAATATAAATATACTAAATTTTCGAACGAAAGCTATAGAGTGAATGAATGGATTAAAAAACAAAACAAAACAAGATACTGCCTACATTAGGCTCACTTCAATTCTAAAGACAGGCACAGACTCAAAATAAAGAGATGTAAAAGATATTCCATGCAAACAAAATTTTAAAAAGGTAGCTATCTTATATTGGACAAAATAGACTTTAGGTCAAAAACTGTAACAGGAGAAAGAAGGTCATAACATAATGAAGAAGGGGTCAATTCATCAAGAGGATATAACAATTGTAAATATGTATGTACCCAACTTTGAGGCAACAAAATATATTAAGCAAATACTAATATATCTGAAGGGAGAAACAGACAACAATACAATAATAGGAGACTTTAATTTTCCCTTTTCAACAATGTATGGAATATTCGGACAGAAAAATAAAAAGAAAACATTGGACTTAAATTATACTTTAGACCAAATGGACCTAACAGACATTTACATAACATTCCACCTAACAGCATCATATTCTTCTCAAGTGCACATGGAACATTGTCCAGGAGAGATCACGTTAGGCCACAAAACATGTATTTAGCAAACTTAAGAGGACTGGAATCATACCAAGTAGTTTTTCCAACTACAGTGTTCTAAAACTATAAAAATCAATAACAGGAGAACAACTGGAAATTCACAAATATGTGAAAATTAAATAACATTCTCCTGAACAACCAATGGATCACAGAAGAAACCAAATGTGAAATCAAAAAAAATATCTTGAAACAAATGAAAATGGAAATACAACATAGCAAAACTTATGGGATGCAGCAAAAGCAGTTCTGAGGGAAGTTTATAGTGATAAATACTTACCTTAAGAGAAAAAGAAAGATCTCAAACAACCTAACTTAATACCTCAAGGAACTAAATGATGAACAAAATAAGCTCAAGGAACTAAATGATGAACAAAATAAGCTTAAGGTAGCAGAAGTAAAGACCTAACAGATCAAAGAAATAAAGGAAATTATAGAGACCAAAAAATGCTAGAAAAGATTAATGAAACTAAGAGCTGTTTTTCTGAAAAAATAATCAAAATTTACAAGCCTTCATCTAGACCCTCCCCCCAGAGAGAGAAGACTCAAATAAATAATAAAAAGTTATGGCATTGCAACAGATACTACAAAAATATAAAGGATTATAAAAGACAACTACGAACAATGATATTCCAGCAAATTGGATAAACTAGAAAAAATGGATAAATTCCTAGAACCATAAAACCTACCAAGAATTAATCATGAAGAGATAGAAAATCTGAACAGACAATAGCAAGTTGATTAAATTAGCAGTCAAACAAAACAAAACAAAACAAAACAAAACAAAACACCTCTCAACAAAGAAAATTCCAGACCAAATGATTTCACTGGTTTGGTTAATTCTACCAAACATTTAAAGAAGAATTAACATTAGTCCTTTTAAAACTCTTATAAAAAAACTAAAGATGAGAGAACACTCTCAAACTCACTTTATGATGCCAGCAGTACCGTGATAACAAAGTCTGATAAGGATACTACAAGAAAAGTACAGGTCATTTATCCTAATGAATATAGATGCAAAAATTCTCAACAACAGACCAGCAAACCAAATTCAACAGCACATTAAAAGGACCATACATCATGATCAAGCAAGATTTATCCCTGGATGCAGGAATGTTTCAACATGTGTAAATCAATAAGTGTGATATAACACATTAATAGAATAAAAGATAAAAATCATATGATCATCTCAATAGATGCAGAAAAGCATTTGACAAATTTCCCATTTTTACTTCATGATAAAAATCCTCAATCAATTGGGTATAAGAGGAACATACCTCACAACATAATAAAGCCTATAAATAACAAGCACACAGCTAACATTGTACTCAATGGTGAAAGCATACTACTAGAAGTCCTAGACAGAGCTGTGAAGCAAGAAAAAGAAATTAAAGACATCCCAAGTCAGAAAGGAAGTACTTAAACGGTCTCTGTTTTGCAGATGACATAATTTTATATGCAGGAAAACAAAAAGGATCCATGAAAAACTATTAGACTAATAAATGAATTCAGTGAAGTTGCAGGATACAAAATCAACATACTAAATCAGTTGCTTTTCTGTACACTGACAATGAACTACCTAGAAATAACCTCTTTTACAAAGCATCAAAAACAATAAAATACTTAGGAATAAATTTAATCAAAGAGGTGAAAGTTCTGTACACTGACAACTTTAAGGCATTGATGAAAAAAACTGAAGAAGATACAAGTCAATAGGAAGATACTCCACGCTTATATATTGGAAGATTTTAACACTGTTAAAATGTGCATACTATCCAAAGCAATATATAGATTCAGTGTAATCCCTATCAAAATGTCAATGGAGTTTTTCACAGAAGTAGAAGAAAAACAAATCCTAAAATTTGTATGAAATTACAAAGGACTTCCATTAGGCAAAGCAATCCTGAGAGAAAAGTTAGAGGCATTACACTTCTCAATTTCAAACTATAGTACAAAGTTATAGTTATCAAAAACGGTATGGTGCTGGCATAAAATCAGAAACATAGACCAATGGAACAGAATGAAAAGCCCGGAAACAAACCCGTGCATATACAGTGAACTATTATTTGATAGGGCAGCCAAGAAAATTCAATGGAAAACAGTTTCTTCAGTAACGAGTGGTGGGAAACTTGGGTATTCATATACAAAAGAATCTATTCATATCCCCCTCCTATACCACTCACAGAATTAATTTGAAACGGATTAAAGACTTAAATATAAGAACTGGAACTGTTAAACTCCTAGAAGAGAACATAAGAAAAAATAACCTCGACATTGGTCTTGGCAACAATTTTTTGGATCTGACCTGAAAAGCAAAGGGAACAAAAGTGAAAATAAGCAAGTGGAACTATATCAAATTAAAAAGCTTCTGCACAGAAAAAGAAAAAACAAATCAAACCATGAAATGGTAACCTATAGAATGGGAGGAAATATCTCCAGAACATCTATGTAGAAAAGAATTTAATATATAAAATAAATAAGGAACTTCTACAACTCAGTAGCAAAACGCCCCAAATAATCCACTAATAAAGTGGGCAAAAGACCTGAACAGACATTTTTCCAAAGAAGACAAATGGCCAAAAAGTACAAAAAAAAAAAAAATGTGCTTATTATCACTAATCAAATCAAAACCACAATGGGATATTACCTTATACTTGTTAGGATGTTATCAAAAAGATAAAAGATAACAAGTGTTGACAAGAATGTGGAGAAAAGGGAATCCTTGCACACTCTTGATGGGAATGTACAATGGGTACAGCTGTTACGGAAAATAGTATGGAGGTCCTCAAAAATTTAAAATAGAACTGCAGTGTGATCCAGCAATTCCACTTCTGGGTATATAGCCAAAGGAAACAAAATCACTATCTCAAAAAGATATCTGTGCCCCCATATTCATTGCAGCATTGTTTACAACAGCCAAGACATGGAAACAACCTAAGTATGCACTGACAGATAAATAAAGGAATGTGGTATATATGCATGATGGAATATTATCTAGCCATAAAAGGAGAAGAAAATTCTGCCATTTGTGACGGCATTTGTGACGGTTGACCTTGAGGGCATTATGGAAGTGAAATATGAAATAAGCCCAACAGAGAAAAGCAAATACTGTAACATCTCACTTACATGTGGACTCTAAAAAAGCAGAACTCATAGAAACAGAGTAGACTGGTATTTGCCAGGGGTTGGAGGAAGGGGGAAATGGGGAGACCTTTATCAAAGGGTACAAACTTGTAGTTATAAGAGGATTAAGTTCTGAAGATCTAATATATAGCACGGTAACATTGTTAACGTAGTTAGCAATACTGTGTTATATACTTGAATAGTGCTAAGAGAGTAGATCTTAAATGTTCCCATCACATACAAAAGTGCTAGTTATGTGAAATGACAGAGGTGCTACCTAATTTTGTGGTAGTCATTTTGTAATATATACCTGTATTAAATCATCATGTTGTATATCTTAAATTGACACAGTGTTATATATCAATTATATCTCAATAAAGCTGAAATAAAAAGAAGAAACTGCAGTAGAACTGAGGAAGTCTTTGAAGAAATAAGTTGGTTAAGGAGAGTATTCTAGTAGCCAAATAATGAAAATTTAAGCTTCCCAAAAGGGAAAAAGAAGTATACAATTGATTGGAACAAGTTTGGAATCAGTGAAAAGTGATACATCCACAATGTTTTTGAGGATCATAAATCTATGATGAACATCAAAAGGAAAATAAAATATACTAGAAAAAATGCCAGCCAATGAGTCTGGGTGCCCAGTTTCTCTCCAATCAACCAATCAATCAATCAGTGTGTGATAAAGGGGTAAGTCATTGAATTGCTAAACAAGGAGGTAGTTCTGTGGGTTGTTTAAAAATACAGTTTCTTTCCCTCATTGGGTAATTCCAAAGGTTATTTTAGTCTGCTTGAGATAAAAGCAACCTTTTACCTGCTAAGTTGATACTTCAACACTGAATCATAGGTCAGAGTGTGAAATGCAGGATTACAGAAGCCTGAGACATGGGCATGCCACATGTTTCTGGGGAATACCTCCTGTATGATGGGATGTTCACTCCATACTTGTATATCCTCAGAAAATCTTGGGAACCCGAGAAACCACAATTTTGTTTAAAAAACTGTGTTATCCCTTATTTTTTCTTTTTGTCTATTTTGGCAAATATCTCTGAACATTTCCCATCTTTGACATATTAAAAAAACTGAACATGTCCTAAATGTGTCTTTTACTCAGTCCATAAACATACTAGTGGGACAACCATGCATAATTCATTCAGGAAATCTTCTCTTACCTCCTACCTCTGTACTCCACAAAACCCTATTTTACTATTTTATAGAAGTTTTTTTTTTTTTCAGTGTACTGTAGATTTCTGTTTACATGTCTGCAACCCATCTGAACTTCGAATTTCTAGAGCATGGTATGCAAGTTTAAAAAAAATGTTTTTTCTTCCAGTCCTTACAATAACTTGCCTCTCACAATAAATGTGGAACATATGAATGAATGAGTGAATAAATGAGTCACCCACTGTTCCCGTAAGTGTATTTTAGGTTCCATCCTTCTGAGTCCAAGTACTTCTCATATGAGTCCTTTGATTCCTTCATCCCTGTCTGTACTTCTGCTTTGTTACTTGTAGTGGGTTGAATTGTGTCCTCCAAAAGATATGTCTAAGTTTCGAGACTCCATACTTGTCAATGTGACTTTATTTGGGTAACTAAGATAAAGATCCCTTACTAAAGATAAAGATGAGGTCATCTTGAATTAGGATGTGTCAAAAATTGCACTGGAAATTAAACAGACAAAGAAGACTTTATTCAAGTCTTGCAATATAGAAGAGAGATTGAATTAGACTCCCTTGAAACAAAAGACAGGAGGATTTTTAGTGCTGAAGTGAGGTAGTGGAAAAGTACTGGAGGATGTTAGAGGAGCGGGGGTGGGGGGGTTGGGGGGCAATGTGATGAGGTCATCTGTGCTTGCTAATTGTCAATTTCTAGGTTAAGCTCCTACCCTATCACAGATACTGGAGGACAGGGGCACTATCTTTCTTGATTGATTGTATTTTAAAGGTATGGTCAGGGACCCAGGGTCAGTAAGAAGCCTTGTCTAAGGTTTAGTCAAGCTGAGGGGAAAGTTAAGGCTGTCTTGGTCATGTGGGCCTTATATCCGGTGACAATGTCCTTGTGTTCTTATGAATGAGAGATGGAAAATAGAAGACATTCAGAAACACAGAGAAGGTCACATGAAGATGGAGAAAATGGGAGTGTTGTGTCTATAAACCAAGGAATGCTAAGGATTTCTCACAGCCATTGGAGGCTAAGAGTGGCATGCAATATGTTTTCCCCAGAGCCTCCAGAGGAACCCACCTTGCCAACACGATTAAGATCTTTTGGACTCAAGGACTGGGAGAGAATGGATTTCTGTTTTGTTAAGGCGATCAATTTGTGGTAATTTGTTATGGCAGACCTAGGATTGTCATACAAGAAATTTATGGAAAGGTTTCTCTCCAATTCCCATTTAACTCCAAAAAGTCAAAATTGTACATCTCATTCATGACGTACCTTACATGTTTTGTTCCTGCATCCTTTTTTTCTTTTCTTTTTTTCCTCTTTTTGGTACCAGCCAAAAGCCATGGCTTCCTCCTCTGAATTCTTTTGATAATGCTGATGATAAGGGTAAAAAAGCTGGAACTTGTTTAGTATTTGCTCCATCAAACATGCTTTATGTCTTATCCTTCTTAATCCTCATAAAGATATAACAAGGTAGGTACCATTATCTTTTTATATTAAAAATGAAGACACTGAGGAACATAAGGATTAAATAGTACTAAGTAGCAGAATGAAAATTTGCTTTGAGATCTGACTGCAGAGCCCTGTGCTTAACCATTTTACTGTATTTTTCAGTTTATATAATTGAATGTTTATCTTTCTTATGTCTCATGTTGTCTCCTATTATAGTTATCTACTCATTTTTCTTTTTTAGTATAAACTATTCAGCTGAGATAACTAAAAATCACAGATGCCCAAGCATATCCATTTAATCTTCCTATTTTAAAGGTTTTCTAATATTATTTATATTGTGATGCATTTCTTTCAACTTTTATGATTCAAGAAGTAATTGAGGAAACTTGCTTGAACACTTTTAACCTTTAAATAATTTTTTAATGTTCAATTTTGAGAGAGAGAGAGAGAGACAGAGTGTGAGCAGGGGAGGGGCAGAGAGAGAGGGAGACACAGAATCTGAAGCAGGCTCCAGGCTCTGAGCTTTCAGCACAGAGCCCGATGCAGGGCTTGAACTCATGATCCATGAGATCATGACCTGAGTTGAAGTCAGACACTTAACTGACTGAGCCACCCAGGCACCCCAACCTTTAAATAATTTAAAAGTTCTGTCTTATTTATCTTTTCACAGAATTTAGCACAATTCTTTGAATATCAGAAATGCCCAAATTTTACTGAATGAATACAGTTAACCCAAGGATCTGCCCCTATATGTCCCCAAATTCCTCAGCATTCTAGGATCATATTTTTCTTTAATATTTTAATAGAATGGCTCAAGCCCCTATTGGACATGTGGTGGGAAGCCCATTGCTCTTCTGCCCCATAATACTTCTGAGTCTTGCAAGTTGGGGGAGGAGTCCATATATGTTCTCTGCTCACCTACCACTTGAGTTGTTTTCCTTTGAACTCCTGCTATCAGTTTCATTCTGTGACTTGTCTCCTGGGATTGCAATCCTCTTGCTGTCCTGGGTACTGTTCCACTGATGTAAGAGTGCTATCTGGGAGACGCTTACTGATGGCTTGGACTGTAAAGGGGATTAAAGCATATCCCAGCTTTAATTTATTCATTCAAGAATTCACCAAACATACTAGCATTCATTGAGTGTCTGGTGGCACTGTGGTAGGCACTGGGGAGACCAATAATAAACAAATGAAGTCCTCACATTCATGTTGCCCATACTCTACTCAGGAAAACAAAACTCAGTCAGGCACACAAATGAATGTAAAATTACAATGGAGGTAAGTATGATGAAGGAAAGGCCCCTGATGGACTGAGGGCTATGGTAGTGGGCTTGCACAGAGAGTGGAAGGGTAAGTGTACGTTAGCCAGCCTGTGGCAGAGAGCAGCAGGAGAGAAAGGCACTGGAGAAAGGGTGACAGCACATGGAAACCATAGTAGGGTGGGGCAGGATACACTGCAGCAACTACAAAAATGTCCATGTGCTAGAAACATACAGATGCAGGCCAAGAAGAGAAGTGAGTCTGGAAAAAACATGCAAAGCCACTTTGCCAAGTGCACAGTCTACTTCAGGCTTTCTTGACAATAAATGTGATCTAAATCCTAAAGTTAAGTGGGAGTTCTTAAACAGTTTGAAGTAGGGAATTGACATGATTCCCTTTGTATTTTGAAAAAAGTTCTGGCTACTGTATACAGATGAGACTAAAAAGGGTGAGGCGTGGTGGATGCAGGGATTCAAAAAAGGAAGTGTTGGTCCAGGTGAAAGATGATGGTTCAGACCAAGGAAATGATGGTGGAAATGTAGATAAATGGAAAGATTTCAGAAGCATTTAGTGCCGCATAAAGCAAGAGGACCTAGTGATATGAGGGAAACATAGGATGTCAAATGTACAAAGCTCACTAAAATTTGCTGGATAGACAGGAAATTGCAAAAATTACACTAGACATTGCTGTCTTAAAAAGTGATCAGACTTTTCTGAATATGGAAAATGTTCATGGGCTATGTCTCTCCTTAGCTTCTTGCCTAAGAGCTTTTCCTTAAACCCACTTTCTCTCCTCTAAAACCATATTCTCTACAACCATTTTGTTGCTTTACGTATTTCTGGATTCACAACAATTTCTTCATAATAATTGTAACATAATGCAACTATTATGTGGACAATTTAACACTAAGTCTCCACTAGTTTAGAGCCTAGGTTTGCACTGCCAACATTTCTATTGAACTGTTTGTAAACTGTTTGCCATAGTTGCACCCTTAGTACTACAAAGACCTTGGAGAAGTACTGAAATCACAGCATTTTTTGCTTTTTTTTTAGTATATCTTAGATCAAATTCTTAGGCTTAGACTTTCACCAGACTTTCCAGGGTCATGGGGTTATGTATGGCTATGGGAACTTTAATCTCCCCATTGGACAAAATTTATGTCATGCTTCCTTAAACCCTTCATTTCCTATCATCTCCTGTGCTACTGAATATACCTCCTAGGAGAAGATAACTTTTTTAAAAAATTTATTTTGGGGGTGGGGGGGTGAGAGAGAGAGAGAGAGAGAGAGAGAGAGAGAGAGAATGAATGAATGCAAGCATGAGCTGGGAAGGGGCAGAGAGAGAGGGAAAGAGAGAATCCCAAGCAGGCTCCACACTGTGTGGGGTTTGAACTCATGAACTATGAAATTGTGACCTTAGCCAAAGCCAAAAGTATGAATGAGTACCCAAGCATCCCAAAGATTACCTTTTTATTATTTTCTAGTTCTGATACTATATATCATTCTCTACCTTCTAAAATGTCAGTTTAGGTAACCCAACATTATTTATAGAAACTAAAAGCTATAGATAGTAGTCTACAAAGAATAAGTACTTGATGTTAACAATGTAGAGTCAAAATGCTGTGTAATGAATTATGACTTGAAAATCCATATATTCCTGGAAGGAGAACTATCTATACCTAATATTGTTCTTGTGCTCTTTTGAAGGGAACATCCTTCTTTATCAGAACTTCCCATGTTTTCTTATCCGGATTTCTTCACCAGAGCTGATGAAGAATTGGCAAGAATAATTGACCATCATGTAAGATTGACTTCCTTAAACTAGCAGCAAAACCTTTGTTCTTTAAATGCACTTTGAATTAGAAAGTGCAGTTCTGAGACTAAAACATTAACACATCAAACTTAGAAATGAAGCCATGATTAGGCATTGCCAAACTTAATTATATCTTACTGTGCTGTATATATACTTCAGTGCCTTTATTGGGTTACAGAAAATTTGGCTTTCTGTCATTTGTAAAATACTAGCCTTATCATGCTTCCTGAATTTAGTTCTGATTTCTTGTGACAAGGATCTGGTATTGAACACTGAACACTGATTTCTTTTATAATGTGGTTTTAGTAATGGAACAAAAATCTTTTGGCTCAATTTTTGGTGATCATTATTTACCCCTGAAATATTAGACTTTAATCACTTTGTTCTTGGTATGAGTTAAACAGTGGCAATTCAAGGCCATTCACTTAAGACACCTTAATCCACTCAGCTATATTTAGTTCATGATTTATGAAATAATTTTGTAACTTTTTAAGAGTAGAGTTGGAGTAGAAGAGAAAATACTTATTTTCTCTTTTTCTTTGAATACAGTATGGACTCAATAGCGTATAGAATATGTTTAATTAATTGTATCATGCTTTTATTCACTAATGAAGTTTCTGCGAAACCAATATATTATATATACAGAACATTATACAAATTTTGTAATGGTTTATAAGTTGCAGCATCTCTATTTCACTATTCACTTCAACTAAATGGTCTAGGATAGATGATAAGGGATAGCAAATAGCCAATGTGTATATACACGTATATGTAGTGTAGTTTTAATAACAGAACAAAAACCTTTTGACTGAATTTTCAGTGACAGTTTTTTAGCCTTGAAAGATTGATAAGACTTGAATCATTTTGTAATTAAACACATCTGCCTAGGGCTAGTTCAAGAGACAGAGGACATCCTTTTGAATGGTGGAGAGGAGGCAGGTAGTAGCGCCTAAAAACCTTCATCTTTTTCTCTTTCCAAGGATGTAAGCATTATCGAAGTAATTGCTGCCACGGATCTGTTTATAGTGTATTCGCGGAAGTGTAAAGGAATTCTTTCTCAAAATATGTTTGACAGTTAGTAGAACCCAAATTGTTTGATGGGTGGCTAGCCTAATCCAATAGTCTTCAGTATTGGTTGGAGAAGGTTATGGAAGTTTCTCCTGGTAGCACATTTCAAAAAATATTCATGTATATATCATTTCCTTTCAGATAGCTATAGCAGTAGTGCTCTATACTTATATTTGCTTTTACATTAGTTAATGTGGTCTTCACAACAAGCCTGTAAAACATTTATAAAAAAGAAGAATGGTAGTTTACAATGCAGTTATTTGCCTAGGGTTTGAAGATAGTAAATGACTAACGTTTTTTGAGTCTACACACAAAACCAGATTTCCAGACTTCAAATCCACTTTTCTTCTCTGGTTTTCATAGTTGCTTAATTTCTTGGTTTATAATTCCTAACCTTAACAGGGCGGAAAGGTGGAATCTGTGGTATTGACAAGAAACAAAAACCTACAAGTTTAGTTGTCGCATTAAGTCAGTTGAATACTATGAAGTGGCCATATTAAGCAAATAATAAGGCAGATACCTCTAATTATTCAGCATATATTAAAGTGCCATGTGCACTGCTGGTATTCTATACTATGGTGATTAAAATCCTGACTGAGTGGGTTAAATAAAGCAGTAAATAGTGCTTCCATTTCCCATCAACTTCAACCATATCTGCATCCTCCTTCTTGCTGCCACAATCGATGATAACAGTATCAGATAAAGTAAAGACAAGACAATGGTTTATCCAAATTGAATTTGTCATGGTCAAGAGAGACAGAATGGGGAAGAAAAGTTTACTTTTTTTCCTGGGAATACCAGGAAGAAAGATAATAATGTTGTGGTGAATTCCAACCATGCCAAGTTCTAACAAGAGAGTGAGCTAAGAGAGAGGTAGAGAGAGCTGCCTCCTGGACATTAGCGATATGATACCCCATTACCACTTTTATACATGCTGTTTGGGAAACCAAAGGGTTCTATTTTGCTGAGAGTTCTTAAGAATTAATCCTCTGTTGATTTTTCACAATGTAAAGATCAAGGTCACGAAGTACATTGAGATCTCCCATATAAGGTAGATTAGTTGCCTTTGTTTATGGATACTGTCATTATTACATCAACTACCACTTTTATGCTACAACATAAATTTGGTAGTTTTGTCAAACAATATTATTATTTAGTTTGTTATATGACAAAAATTATATGTCACAGATGGGTATCATAGTTATCAAAGTAACATGTGTATTTCCTATGTCTTAAAATTTAACTTGGGGTAAGAAAAATGAGTATTTTATTATGCTTTTTCATTTAATATTTACTCTGAGTGTATTGACATTTAAAAAAATGTATTACCTTTGGAAAGCTGAGTTTTTTTTTTAACTCTGTGGTTTAGTCCTGTTTATTAATATCTATAGATCTCAAATAATAGTTATAATTCACAGCACTAGTCTATAGTAATTTGTAAGTTAATTGGTAGGTGCTTAAGCATTGTCTGATCGTTTGTGAGTATGGACAGACTGAGGGTGACAAAATGAGCAAGGGTAGGAAGTGTCTAGGAACTTCCAACATTTCATGCTAAGAGTCTTTGTGCCCTGAATTTTTTACCCGGAGAGATTACCACCTCTTTCACTCATTCCTTCATTAAAAATAGTAGAAGGGGAAAAGGGTCCTCATGATGATGTCTGGTTGATTTGAGGTCCTTACTTCTAACTACTGATTCCTAGAATTTTGCCTCCAGATGATGCTGTTATTATTGTCATGATTAACATGCTCAATTGAAGTGAATCCTTTAGAAGTCTTTGTATTTGCTGCAGAATCAGCATTTGTCTGCCCATCAATTTTATTTTCTACTTCATATGTAATAGTATTATAATTTTTACCTTTAACATTAATTTGGCTTTTCTTCTTGTTTTGCTTTGGCTTGATTTTTTATTTTCTGATTCCATGCTATCATGTAAATATCCGTATTGATGAAAAACTGAAATTCCTTTGTAACATAAAAATGTAAACCTTATTTTCTCTTTTTTCTCTCTTTTTTTGGGGGGAGGGGAGGGGAGCAGAATTGTATACTTACTAATAGATGGCTTATATATTTTTCCAGTTATGGTAGGGTTTAAGTTCCTTAAGAATATCTGTGAGAAAAACTGAGAAGATAATTGGATAATAGAATCTGCATCTTAAGAAGCTAAACTGATGTATTTTTTCATGGAAATTCATATGTAAATGACACTTTCTCTCTGTGACAGTGGCAGGAAGAGCTAAAGATCCGACGGAAAGAAGATGCAATATGCGAGGCCCAAGAATGTAAAGACAAAGAGTTAGAGGAAAAAAATCACTTCAGAGAAATTATGAAGAGAAGAGAAGAGAAACTACACAAGCAAACCAAACCCTACGAGCTTCCTCCTAGGACTGAAGTAATTTCATTAGAAATAAAATGACCCCCCCACCCCCGCCCCAAATTGAAGTCCATAATGCCAGAAATTCATTGCATGAAAGAGACCAAGCTAGCTAGATATTAGGAAAAATTTCTTCTAATTAATTGGAAGCCATTTCTTAGGAGTTGTTATCCTGGTGCAGACTCTTTAATAGTTCTATCTTAGTCCTAAATTAGCAGCTCTTAATCACATTTGAGTGAAGTGATTTTACTAGTTAAACTTTTCCAAGAACACGGCTAGAGCTTTTCCTAATTGACTTTTTTCTTGTGATCATATAGCATATTTAATCAATGATTCTCAGAGTATTGATTTTTCATCAGACGGTTAGATGGAAGTGAATTACAAATTATTAGTCACATTTAAGGATTATTTCTCGAAAACAGAATGAGCACCAACTGATACTCCTATATTACTTATTATACAAATAAAAGAAGTAAGGCACTTGCTTGGATTTGTATTTCATAGTCAATCAACACCACATCAAACTATATGTCAGAAACTTGAATTTGATATACTATAGAAGATATACAAATCTGGAGGGGCCAGATATCTCAGAATGATTTGGTCTTTAGCACATACCAAAGGAGACCCCTGATTGACAGTGGTTTTACTTTGCAAGATGAGTTTATGAGGATGGATGTGGATGGTCCTGGAAGGCACAGTAACACTTACCAGAGGGATTCATCCAGTTAGAAGTCATTTTTTAAAAGGCACTTCACTTCCTCTGAAGCTCTCAATCTATGGGTAAGAGTATTGGGTTGGGATTCCTGTGATGGCTTACATTCCTTTTCTGAAAAATATAGATAATAATCACACCTCAATTTCACACAGGTGACTTGCTGATACTCAAGAGACAGTTAGCTTATTAGGGATATTAAACTCAAATGCCTACCAGCTCCAGAAGGTAACAGAAGTTACAGAGTGAAAGGGGCTATGGAATACCTACGCTATATAAAGAAAGTTCCTAGCACTCGGCTACACTCTGCAATGTATGGTCAGTAATACAGGATCATACAGTCTTTCCAGAAGAAGTTCTCAAATAGGATTATTTTTTAAAATAAAAGTTGCTAGGGGTACCTGGGTGGCTCAGTCAGTTGAGCATCTGACTTAGGCTCAGGTCATGATCTCACGGTTTGTGGGTTGGAGCCCCGCCTCGGGCTCTGTGTTGACAGCTCAGAGCCTAGAACTTGCTTCAGAATCTTTGTCTCCTTCTCTGTCTGCCCCTCCCCGCTTACTCTCTCTCTCTCTCAAAAATAAACATTAAAAAAAAAACTTAAAAAAATAATGAAATAAAAGTTGCTTAATTTAAGATGGTGGCAACTAATTTTTTTTAAAGAAAAAATCATATAATTTAGGGTTAAATTTGACATATGGGCCACAAGTTTGTGACCCATATTATGTGAACTTACAGTGTCAATCTTTGTTTAACATAACAATAACACGTAGTAGAAAATGGAAGGTGGGAAGGGTGTTTTTATTATGATTCCCTATAGGGCTGTTTCAAATCTATGTTGCTCTTCCCAAACCCTTTGTGTCATCCTTGTCTCCTCTTACATAGAGTAAGTCAGTTCTCAGATATAATACCTCCCAATGCACCTTTCCAAATACCTTCATTAATATGTGCTTTCTCCACATGTGAAAAGAAATCTCTCCTACAGTCTCCTTTCCCTGAATTTCACCCCTTTCAAAATCTTCCTCTATCAGCTATTCACTATCCCCCTTGAAGAGCTCCTTATCACTCACTCCTATCCAGGGAGGTCTCAATTTTCTACCATCCTTCCTACCAAACTACTCTCTCCATCAGTCCCTCAGTGATAGCAGCCTTTCTAGACTGCCCTTTTAAGTCATAACTTTTCTGATGATTTGTAAGAGAGGGAACCACTGGGCCGTGAGCTGTGGGGAGGGACTCTGGACATCTCACTGCTACTTTCAAGAATTTCAGCAAATCCTGCTGTTTCACAACCCCTTTCGTAGAAGCCTCCTGCTTCCAATTTCTGTACTGTTCCTTCTCTGGGGCACTGACTGGTCTGCCTTAGGGCTTCCTCACTGTAGACTCAGGGTCATTTACTTATTTTTCTGCCCTGCTTAGTCTGTTCCCAATTGTTCACCTGTTTTCTAACTTCCACGTTTTTCTTAGTATTACTAATGTGTTATCTTCTTTTCTCCTTATGGATTTATGCCTTTAAAAAAAGTAATTCTGGGGTGCCTGGGTGGCTCAGTCAGTTGAGCATCCGACTTTGGCTCAGGTCATGATCTTGCAGTTTGTGAGTTCAAGCCCCACATCGGGCTCTGTGCTGACAGCTCAGAGCCTGGAGCCTGCTTCGGATTCTGTGTCTCCCTCTCTGCCCCTCCCTCACTCATGCTAAGTATCACTCTGTCGCTCAACAATGAATAAACATTAAAAATGTTTTAAATAAAAGTAATTCTTTTTCTATCACAGTAGTGGAGATTTGTAAGGGAGCAAAGAATACACACACGTATAAATATATAGAGAAAGAGATGATTAATCAGAATGCTTATACCTTTATTCTTAAATTATTCTCTAAAATTCTTTTTTCTTATACTTTAAAATTCATAGAATCTAGGAACACATCTCTCTCTTGGTTTTCCTCGTATATCCTTAAATTTTAGCAAAGGCTGTGGTTCATAGATCAGGGTTCACATTCTAGCTATGCCTCCTACTAGCTATGAAACACTGGGTATGTCACTGAACCCAGTGGAGCTTCAGTTTACTCATCTATAAAATGGGTACAGGGGGAGGAGCCAAGATGGCAGAATAGCATGGAAGCTTTTTGTGTGTCTCGCATCCATGAAATACAGCCAGACCAACACTAAACCATCCTGCACACCTAGAAACCTGATTGGAGGATCAACACAACAATCTGCACAACCTGAACCACAGAATTCAGCAGGTACGTGGCGCAGAGAGCTGAAGTTGGGGAGCGAGAAGCTGCAATAGGTAGGGAACCGTTTATGCGGGTGGAGAGAGGACAGAGACTGGGGAGGCAGGGGGATACGGAACAAGCACCCCTCCCCAAAAGCAGCTGGAGAGAAAGTAGAAAATTGTAAACAGCCACAGGGACTAAACTAAAAAGGGAGAAAGGGGAGGGTTTAAATTCCATTAAGACTGTAAACAAGGGGAGCACAAAGGCTGCATCTCGATACCTGGTGGTGCTCTGGTGGGAAGGGCGAATCCCCAGGAGCAGAGTGGGGTCTGAGAGGTTCTTGGGCCACATGGGGAGAAGCGGTTCCACTGCTGGAAGGACATTTGGTAGAGACTGTTGGAGCCACCTGGTCCCAGCAGACCCCAGAAGGCGGCCACATTTGCTGGTGCTGGAACAAGATCGTTAAGGGTGAAGCCTGGTGCCAGATGTATGTTGTGATTTTCCATAATCCCTGAGGTGCTGCTGCTACACTGTCTCAAGAGCATTTTCTGGGACAGGCTGGCACCTGGCCGCAGTCTCAGGGCACTGGCAACAACAGGGTCCAGTGAGCATACCTGGGTGCAGCCGATACTCAGCCACTGCTCATTGGGCCATTGCTCAGTGAGACCCTCCCACAGAGGGTGGAGCGGGTCAAGGGCGCAGTCCTTCGGAAGTCAGGGGCCAGGGAAAGTAGCCGCATCTGAGACAAAACTTGGGAGAGAGGTGCTGCCTGGGGCCTGGTCAGGGAGAATGGAAAAGCGGGGAGTGGACGAGAGCCGAAGACGGAGGACCGGTGTGCGACTGCTGATCCAGGAGAACAGTTTGGGTGGCTGGGTGGCGCCATTTTTCAGCGCCCCCACGCATGCACATGCGCGCCAACAAGCACCGCAACAATTCACCCCAGTAGGCCAGCAGCGCCATCTAGGGGAGAGCAGAGCTGTTACACTGAGCCCTGCCCAACTGGGCCAACTTTGCTCTTCAAGAACAAAGTCTCACCACGGGCTTAATTCATGGACTATAAAGAGCTACATAGACTGACTTCTAGGGGAAAAAAGCAATTTCAGTCCTACTTCAATCTGTTAGTAGGTTCATCTATTATATTTTCTTTCTTTTTTATTTTTCATTTTCCTTTTTCTCTTTTACAATTCTTTTCTTTTTCTTGAATGCAGAAAGAGAAAAAATACATTTTTATTTTCAATTTTTATTAAAAATATCTTTTTTATTACTATATTTTTTACTTTTGTGTAAATTTCAAATTCTACTTTGCTTTGATCATTTTATTTTAGTCTACTTCAGTGTACTCACCTTTTCAAGTTTTCAGTTTCCTTTTTTTCTTTTTTTCTCTTTTTCATTTCTTTTCTTTTTCTTGAATGCAGAAAGAGAAAAACCTCATTTTTATTTTCAATTTCTATTAATATTTTTAAATTTTATTACCATATTTTTTGCTTTTATATAAATTTTTTCAAATTCTATTTTACTTCCATCATTTTATTTTAGTCTACTACAATGTATTCACTTTTCAAATTTTCAAACGATTTCTTTTTTTAATCTTTTTTCTTTTTTGTTTTTTTTTCTAAATACACAAAATGAAAAATTCATATTTTTAATTTTTATTAAAAATATTTTTCTTTAAATTTTTTTCTACTATATTCTTTACTTTTGTGTATATTTCTTCAAATTCTATTTTACCCCCATCATCTCATTTTAGTCTACTTCAGTGTATTCATTTTTTAAAATTCTCAACCGATTTCCTTCCTCCCCCCCCTTTTTTTTCTCTAATCTGTCAAACCACTTTCAACACCCAGACCAAAACACAACTAGGATCTAGCATCATCTATTAGATTTTTTTGTGTGTGTGTTTTTAATTTTTAATTTGAATATTTTTTAAGTTTAATTTCTTTAATTTTAATTTTTTTACCTCATTAATTCTTTTTCTCCCTTCAAAATGACAAAACAAAGGAATTCACTCCAAAAGAAAGAGCATGAGGAAACGACAGCCAGGGATTTAACCAACACAGATACAAGCAAGATGTCTGAAACAGAATTTAGAATCACGATAATAAGAATACTAGCTGGAGTTGAAAATAGATTAGAATCCCTTTCTGCAGAGATAAAAGAAGTAAAAAATAGCCTGAATGAAATTAAAAATGCTATAACTGAGCTGCAATCATGGATGGATGCAGCAGCGGTAAGGATGGATGAGGCAGAACAGAGAATCAGCGGTATAGAGGACAGAGAATAACGAAGCAGAAAAAAAAGAGGGAGATTAAGGCAAAAGAGCATGATTTAAGAATTAGAGAAATCAGTGACTCATTAAAAAGGAACAACATCAGAATCATAGGGGTCCCAAAAGAGGAAGAGAGAGAAATAGGGGTAGAAGGGTTATGTGAGCAAATCATAGCAGAAAACTTTCCTAACCTGGGAAAGACACAGACATCAAAATCCAGGAAGCACAGAGGACTCCCATTAGATTCAACAAAAACTGATCATCAACAAGGCATATCATAGTCAAATTCACACAACACTCAGGCAAGGAAAGAATCATGAAAGCAGCAAGGGAAAAAAAGTCCCTAACCTACAAGGGAAGACAGATCAGGTTTGCAGCAGACCTATCCACAGAAACATGGCAGGCCAGAAAGGAGTGGCGGGATATATTCAATGTGCTGAATCAGAAAAATATGCAGCCAAGAATTCCTTATCCAGCAAGGCTGTCATTCAAAATAGAAGGAGAGATAAAAAGTTTCCCAAACAAAAATTAAAGGAGTTTGTGACCACTAAACCAGCCCTGCAAGAAATATTAAGGGGGACTCTCTGAGGGGAGAAAAGATGAAAATATTTATAAATAAATAAATATATACATACATACATACACACCAAAAGCAACAAAAGATTCGAAAGGACCAGAGAACACCACCAGAAACTCCAACTCTACAAGCATCATAATGGCAATAAATTCATATCTTTCAGTACTCTAAACGTCAATGGACTCAATACTCCAATCAAAAGACATAGGGTAACAATGGATAAGAAAACAAGATCCATCTATATGCTGTTTACGAGAGACCCACTTTAGACCTAAAAACACCTTTAGATTGAAAATAAGGGGATGGAGAACCATCTATCATGCTAATGGTCAACAAAAGAAAGCCAGAATAGCCATACTTATATCAGACAATCTAGACTTTAAAATAAAGACTGTATCAAGAGATGCAGAAAGGCATTATATCATAATCAAGGGGGTCTATCCACCAAGAAGACCCAACAATTGTAAACATTTATGCGCCAAATGTGGCAACACCCAAATATATAAATCAATTAATCACAAACATAAAGAAACTCATCAGTAGTAATACTATAATAGTAGGAGACTTCAACACCCCACTCACAACAATGGACAGAATATATAATCAAAAAATCAACAAGGAAACAAAGGCTTTGAATGACACACTGGACCAGATGGACTTAACAGATATATTCAGAACATTTCATCCTAAAGCAGCAGAATATACATTCTTCTCCAGTGCACATGGAACATTTCCAGAATAGACCATATACTGGGACACAAATCAGCCCTAAGAAAGTACAGAAAGATCGAGATGATACCATGCATATTTTCAGACCACAATGCCGTGAAACTTGAAATCAACCACAAGAAAAAATTTGGAAAATGTAACAAATACTTGGAGACTAAAGAACATCCTACTAAAGAATGAATGGGTTAACCAAGCAGTGTTTTTAAACAGGAAATTAAAAAGTATATGGAAGTCAATGAATATGATAACACCACAACCCAAAACCTCTGGGATGCAGCAAAGGCGGACATAAGAGGAAAGTATATAGCAATCCTGTCCTTTCTAAAGAAGGAAGAAAGATATCAGATACACAACCTACCTTACACCTTCAGGAGCTGGTAAAAGAAAAGCAAATAAAACCCAAAACCAGCAGAAGACAGAAAATAATAAAGATTAGAGCAGAAATTAATGCTATCAAAACCAAACAAACCAGTAGAACAGATCAATGAAACCAGAAGCTGGTTCTTTGAAAGAATTAACAAAAATTGATAAACCACTAGCCAGTTTGATCAAGAAGAAAAAGGAAAGGGCCCAAATAAATAAAATCAAGAATGAAAGAGGAGAGATCACAACCAACACAACGGAAATAAAAACAATAAGAAGAGAATATTATGAGCAATTATATACCAATAAAATGGGTAATCTGGAAGAAATGGACAAATTCCTAGAAACATATACACTACCAAAACTGAAGCAGGAAGAAATAGAAAATTTGAACAGACCCATAACCAGTAAGGAAATCGAATTAGTAATCAAAAATCTGCCAAAAAACTAGAGTCCAGGACCAGATGACTTTCCAGGGGAATTCTACCAAACATTTAAGGAAGAGTTAACACCTATTCTCTTGAAACTGTTCCAAAAACTAGAAATGGAAGGAAAACTTCCAAACTCTTTCTATGAAGCCAGCATTACCTTGATTCCAAAACCAGACAGAGACCCCACTAAAAAGGAGACTAATTTCCCTAATGAACATGGATGCAAAAATCCTCAACAAGATATTAGCCAACCGGATCCAACAAAATATTAAAAAAATTATTCACTGCGACCAAATGGGATTTATACCTGGGATGCAGGGCTGGTTCAATATCTGCAAAACAATTAATGTGATTCATCACATCAATAAAAGAAAGGACAAGAACCATACGATCCTCTCAACAGATGCGGAGAAAGCATTTGACAAAATACAGCATCCTTTCTTGATAAAAACCCTCAAGAAAGTAGGGATAGAAGGAGCATACCTCCAGATCATAAAAGCCATATATGAATGACCCAACACTAATATCATCCTCAGTGGGGAAAAAGTGAGAGCTTTCCCTCTAAGGTCAGGAATAAGACAGGGATGTCTGCTCTCACCACTGTTATTCAACATAGTATTGGAAGTCTTAGCCTCTGCAGTCAGACAACACAAAGAAATAAAAGCATCCAAAACAGACAGGAGGAGGTCATACTTTCACTCTTCACAGATGACATGATACTCTATATGGAAAACCCAAAATATTCCACCAAAAACTGCAAGAATTGATTCATGAATTCAGCAAAGTTGCAGGATACGAAATCAATGCACAGAAATCAGTTGCATTCCTATACACCAACAATGAAGTGACAGAAAGAGAAATCAAGAAATCGATCCCATTTATAGTTGCACAAAAAACCATAAAATACCTAGGAATAAATCTAACCAAAGAGGTGACAAATCTATACACTGAAAACTATAGAAAGCTTATGAAAGAAATTGAATAAGACACAAAAAAAAAAAACGGAAAAAGATTCCATGCTCCTGGATAGGAAGAACAAATATTGTTAAAATGTCGATAATACACAAAGCAATCTACATATTGAATGCAATCCCTATCAAAGTTAACATCAGTATTCTTCACAGAGCTAGAGCAAATAATCCTGAAATTTGTATGGAACCAGAAAAGACCCCGAAGAGCCAAAGCAATCTTGAAAAAGAAAACCAAAGCAGGAGGCATCACAATCCCAGACTTCAAGCCATACTACAAAGCTGTAATCATCAAGACAGTATGGGACTGGCACAAGAACACTCAGGTCAATGGAACAGAATAGAGAACCCAGAAATGGACCCACAAACATATGGCCAACTAATCTTTGACAAAGGAGGAAAGAATATCAGATGGAATAAAGACAGTCTCTTGGGCAAGTGGTGCTGGGAAAACTGGACAGCAACAGGCAGAAGAATGAACCTGGACCATTTTCTTACACCATCCACAAAAATAAACTCAAAATGGATGAAAGACCTCAGTGTAAGACAGGAAGCCATCAAAATCCTTGAGGAGAAAGCTGGCAAAAACCTCTTTGATCTTGCCTGCAGCAACTTCTTACTCAACACATCTCTGGAGGCAAGGAAAACAAAAGCAAAAATGAACTACTGGGACCTCGTCAAAATAAAAAGCTTTTGCACAGAGAAGGAAACAATCAGCAAAACTAAAAGGCAACTGACAGAATGGGAGAAGATATTTGCAAATGACATATCATATAAAGGGTTAGTATCCAAAATCTATAAAGAACTTATAAAACTCAACACCCAAAAAACAAATAATCCAGTGAAGAAATGGGCAAAAGACATGAATAGACACTTCTCCAAGGAAGACATCCAGATGGCCAACCGACACATGAAAAATGCTCAACATCACTCATCATCAGGGAAATACAAATCAAAACCACAATGAGATGCCACCTCACACCTGTCAGAATGGCTAACATTAACAACTCAGGCAACAACAGATGTTGGTGAGGATATGGAGAAAGAGGATCTCTTTTGCATTGTTGGTGGGAATGCAAGCTGGTGCAGCCACTCTGGAAAACAGTATGGAGGTTCCTCAAAAAACTAAAACTAGAACCACCCTACGACCCAGCAATTGCACTACTAGGCATTTATCCACAGGATACAGGTGTGCTGATTTGAAGGGACACATGCACTCCTATGTTTATAGCAGCACTATCAACAATAGCCAAAGTATGGAAAGAGCCCAAATGTCCATCGATGGATGAATGGATAAAGAAAATGTGGTGTAATATATATATATATATATATATTACTCGGCAATCAAAAAGAATGAAATCTTGCCCTTTGCAACTAAGTGGATGGAACTGGCAGGTGAAATTAGTCAGTCAGAGAAAGACAAAAATCATATGACTTCAGTCGTATGAAGACTTTAAGAGACAAAACAGATGAACATAAGGGAAGGGAAACAAAAATAATGTAAAAACAAGGAGGGGGACAAAACAGAAGAGACTCATAAATATGGAGAACAAACTGAGGGTTGCTGGAGGGATTGTGGGAAGGGGAATGGGCTAAATGGGTAAGGGGCACTAAGGAATCTACTCCTGAAATCACTGTTTCACTATATGCTAACTAATTTGGATGTACATTTTAAAAAATAAAAAATAAAAAACGATAAAAAATATCTTCCAAAAAATAAAAAAATAAAAAACTGGATACAATTTATGTAATGAGTGGCATCAGTCAGAATCTAATCAAGAAAACAGAAATGTTTGGTTATTTTAAGAGACAATTGAACATTAGGAATTGTTTTACTAAGTGTTTAAATTATTTTTTAATGTTTGTTTATTTATTTGTTTATGTATGTATGTATGTATGTATGTATTTAGAGAGGTGTGTGTGAATGAGAGCATGCACGAGTGGGGGAAGGTGCAGAGAGAGAGAGAGAGAGAGAGAGAGAGGGAGAGAGAGAATCCTAAGCAGGCTCTGTGCTGTCAGCATAGAGCCCAATGTTGGGCTCAAACTCACAAACTGTGAGATCATGACCTGAGCTGAAATCAAGAGTTGGATGTTTAACTGACTGAGCCACCCAGATGCCCCAGTGAAAGGAATTGTTTTAACGGTGTTAGAGAACTGAGAACATGGAAATGAACCAGAAATAATACTCACAAGAAACTACTACCACCTCTAGGACCAGGGCATGAAAAAGAAGTGGGCTGGATTATTAAATCTAGAAGCATGGAAGAGGAGCTGTACACAGTGGGACTCAGCCCTCTGACAGGGAGGTGCTGCCCTGCTGCTGCTGGGGCCTCTGACAGGGCACAATAAGGTGATTTTGGGGGCACAGAGAAAAAAGGAGACAAGAACACATTGTCTTTTGCTGAAACCATGCTGCCAAGAAGAGCAAGAAAATGGAAAGAATCCATTTCTTCCTTTGCCATCTTGGAGCTCTTTCTCCAGTGCTCCTGTCCCCAGCATCACAAAGCAGACAGAGGGTGGGTTTAGGACTGAAAGATACAAATTAATCCAATTTTTTTTTCTTCTGCATTTTTGGCCCTCTTTTCTACAAGCTCCTCCAGGACCAAAAGAAAAAAAAAAAAAAAAAAAAGCTTGGACGAGAGCATCACCTTTTAAGTTAATGAAAATGTAAAAAAAAAAAAAAATTACTCTAATTTATCTTTATAACTAACCCTTAATTGTTCCAGTAAGTACTTAACCTAACACAAACTTAACTGGATCTCTTTGTAATTTACTCTTCATATTAATTTTGCCTCAAAGTGTACAAAATGTTCTCTGAGTTCCAGGGTGTGCTGGGCACCAGGTGGATTGTCTCAGCAATTCCTGTTGTGTTCAGCTATGGTTTCTGAGCCCTAGTTACTTATTTTCCCAGTCTTCTCAAGTTTGTGGGAGGAAGAAGAATGAGAAACATATTCCATGTCTACTTACCCTCCCCAGCTCTTACTCATCTTTAAATGCCTCTCCAGCGTCGAAGTGCTAACTTCTCTCAGGTCTAAATTCCTTTCTACCTAAAACATATTTCCATGCTACTTTTACTCTAGGTTTACTTGTATTTTGAAAAATTAAACCCAGGTCTTCCTATGTTCATTTTATTATGAATTCTCTATAGATTTCTTTTAGCAACTACCAAAGCAGTTTCTTTCTCACATAAATTACCTAATAAACCCTTTACCCTTATGAGAATGAAATATTTATAGGACTTTTAGCCAGGTTTACTTGGGTATTGTAAATTAAAAACATATATTAGGGGACAAAAGAGAGAAAAGATGAATAGTAAATAAATTCTGAGTAGCAGAAACTTGAAAATAAGCATTTCTGCTAGTGCAGTTTAGTAAAGGTAAATCAAAAGATTCACCAAGGTTTGTGGGCATGCCAAAGAAAATGCCCAAAATAAATATCTTTCCTCTGACATCACTGAGTGGGTGTTTAGGGGCATGAAAAGGTAGTACACAAAACGACTCACAGCAACAATTTTAGAAACTCTATCGTAATGTTTAGCAATTATTCAAGTAATTTATTCTGCTCTTACCAGTAAAAGTCATGTCTGGGACATATGGCTGCAACTGTCTACTAGTTGATTTTAAGTGACCTTTCTCACTGGTTTTGGATTTTTTATATTAATAAATCCAAAGAAAGTTACAGCTTATAACTAGTAAATACAGTTCCTTCTTTCCATATACCACCATAACCATCTTGCTATGTCCAGGGTTCAATAGCACGGTTTACAGAAGTGGCACTTTCAGCATTTTAAGTTGGGCTTTCTGAGCATTTCAGCTACTTAGCAGCATCTTTAATCTCTACCCTCAAGGTGACAATAGCAGTCCTGGTCCCTGCACCCCTGTCAGTCCTGACTACCAAAAGGACCCCGGGGAACAAAATTGCTCCTGGTTTGGGACGACAGGTCTATAGTTTCACTGACCTTGACTTCCAAATTCCTAAGTTAACTTCTTGGTGATTGCTTTCAGACTGCTTTCAAATTTTGTCAACTGCTTATACATGAAGATCTCACTTTTGGTCAGCTAGTGACTCCCACTTAAATTCACCATAGGTCCCATGAAGCCACTTCATGCCTCCTCATGTCTCCATTTGCTGAAGTGGGAACATGAATGTGATTTTATATTGTGATTTTGGTTTTATATGTGATTACTGGTGATATGTATCACCTTTCCTGTGGCCGAAACACAAACGAAGACAGGAAGTCACGAGAAGCTGCTCTGCCAATGCATGTATAGAAAAGGCATGTCTAGTAATAAATTCAGCCCACCCTGTGCTTCACAGCCTTAGTCAGGCCACTGAAAGTATTTGTAAGGCTCCGTGTGCTAATTCTATTTTCTCTGATATGCAGGATATGTTTGGGAATTTAGAGCAAAACTCATTTTAAATTATCATCTTCTATAACATAAATTCACATATTTATATAGTTCTGCAAATTTTGTTGATTTTGTTACTTTTGAGCTACATGCATTTTTCATAGTGACATAGATTTCAAGGATAATTTGGCTGTAATGTTATTCAAGCTCACTTTTTCCTCCGATCATTCTAGCTAAGGGACCTATTTACATAATACCTAGTGCCTTGTTATTTTTTTTACTCCTGCTTCATTGGAAAGCTGAAAGTAAACAAAAAGAAATGCATTTCCAAAGCAGTTTTTAGTTGGAAGATCTTTGTGGTATCCAACTTTTTCTAGTGAAATTCCCCCAGCTGGCTCTATACTGGAAAAGGCAGGTTCTCTTTTATGAATTAATGAACATAGTAGAGGTTAAGCATTTTAGAATCACCAGTACAACATTTTTATATATAATCAGACTACTGGCAGTCCAGTGATGCCATGACTATTTACTCTCAAGTTTCCTTTTAAGGACATTCATGGGGCACCTGGGTGGCTCAGTTGCTTAAGCCTCTGATTTCAGCTCAGGTCATGATCTTATCATTCATGATTTCAAGCCCCGTGTCAGGCTCTGTGCTGACAGCTCAGAGCCTGGAGCCTGCTTTGGATTCTATGTCTCCCTCTCTCTCTGTCCCTCCTCCGTTCACACTCTGTTTCTCTCTCTCTCTCTCTCTCTCTCTCTGTCCCTCTCTCCCTCTCTCTCTCTCTCTCTCAAAAGTAAATAAACATTAAAAAATAATTAAGGACATTCATAGTTTGGTTTCATTGGAAAACTGAGTTTGACTAAATGCAAAATTCTCAGAAAGACTGAAAATAGGTAGCTTCCCAATAGACCGAGGCAACCAAAAGCCAAAGAGAAATATAATGCTGAGAAATAGTCTTTTATTTAAACTAGCCATCAATCATTCCCCACACCTGGTTTAAGGAGAAGAGTGAAAATAAGCCTAAAACCTAGTTACTCTTTAATTACCAACTAATAAATGTTTGAGGTCCCTTGAAGAAAAACTCTAGAGCCAATTACAACCCTTGGGGCCAACACTCATGAGAAGAGGGAGATTGTAAGGAGAAATGAAACAGCTTATACGATGTGTGCTAGTGATTAGAATCAATAATCCAGTGCTTTCATTCTGCAGATGAAAAAACTGAGCACTTGCAGTTCACCAAGCAAAACATGAGCTATTCATTAGTTCACTGAATACAACAAAACTATGAAGCAGGTACAGTTATGTCCATTGAATCCTGAAGAAACAGAAGCGTTTAGAAGTAATGTGTTACAACGTCACTTAGGTCTGTGAGCTCTTAACAACCACACTACACTTCCTCAGAGATTTGGAAAAAGAACAATCAAGAATCTTATCCAAGACGCAGTTCTGCTTATGATACCATTCTGAAGCTCTCTGTCCAAACATATCATGCCATTTATGAGTACATACTAACAAAACAGAAATAAAAACACAAGCATATAAAGTTGAATTGATAGTAAAGCTTTAGATGAACTCTCAAAGGAATTAGAAGTGTGACAATTCATGAAATGTCAAATGAATCATGATTGTTATTTAGTCATCATTCAGGAGTGAATAGTGAAATGCTATTCTGTATTCATCCTAATGTATAGTTATTATGATGGTTTTGAAAGGATAATAGTATCTGGGAAGCAAGGAGTATCCAATAGGAAAAAGTTTTGGCTTTGCCATTTCTGTGTTCTTTGTAGTCATTCAATTCAAGCAAATGGAGGGTTTTTGTTGTTGTTTTTTGTTTCTTTGCTTTTGTTTCTGTTTTTTTTTGCCCATTACTTGACTCTGTTTTATTATTACTTGTATTTGTCAAGTAGGTATTGTTTGAACCTTGAAGAAAATCAGCTTTTAAAAGTGATTTTTGACTACTGTGTCACATCTCCTTATCCATTCCTCTGTCGATGGACACTTAGGTTGCTTGTGTATCTAAGCTATTGTAAATAATGCAGCAGTAAACACAAGGGGGCATACATCTATTTGATTAATGTTTTCTTTTTTTTTTTTGGTAAATACCCAGTATTGGAGTTACTGGATAATATGGTGATTTCTTTTAATTTTGTGAGGAACCTCTAGAGTGGAGGTGAGTAGAGAGATGGGCAAAATGGGTGAAGGTGAGTGAAAGGTATAAGCTTCCAGTTATGGAATGAAGAAGTCATGGGAATAAAAGGCACAGCATAGGGAATATAGTTAGTGATATTGTAATAGTGTTGTATGGTGACAGTGGCAAGTTCATTTGTGAGTACAGCATAATGTACAGAGAAGCTGAATCACTATGTTGTATACTTGAAATTAATGTACCGTTGTGTGTCAACTATACTCAAAACAATTTGAAGAAAAGGATTTTGGTAATAGTTTCAACTAGACATAAGGCACAAATAATTCAAAGACAAACCTTGGATTTTAACTCTGATTTCCTAGCTCTTATTCTTATATCTGTACCACTTCTACATCAATACAATGCAGGTAATTTTAAGTACCGCCATACCTCACAAGAACAATGATGGCTATATTTTAAATGTGTTTGTGAAAAGTGAAATGGAATATTAATTCAAGGTTGTAGACACAGAATGCCTGTTCCTCCAGGGACAGCAAAAATAGCTTTTGGAAAGTAAAGTAGGTATTAAAATCTGAATTTACCAAGGTGGTCTTGTTATTTCTTTACCTTTTGCTATGACTTTAAAGCTTGTATTTCCTGTTCACTTGCCTCCTTAAAGTTACTGTAGATAAACAAATACAATGGCAACAGTTTAAAAGAAGGACAATAGGCAGGCAAGGGGACGTGTGGATGGCGATGATGAGGAGGAAAATCATAAGGAGTAGGAGAAGGATGATAAGGCCAATGTGTACTGAATCCTTATGTTTTACTTTGGGCCAAATACTGTGTTAATGCTTCTCATTTAATTATTAGTTTTGCACAACTCTGGATGTATGTTCAATTATCTCTTCTTCTAGATGAGGAATTAAGGCTTAGAGAGGTCAGTTAACTTGTTCAAGTTTGCACAGCTAGTAAGTCAGCCTTTTGAACTTACTTATCTGACTCCCAGGCCTATGTTCTTAAGCAAATGAGCTGCAGTGAATCTGCAATTATATCAGCATGTTAAAATTAAAAATGTTAACAATCACAAGGATAATGAGGAGAATGAGAATAAACTACTTGAGAGCCAAGATTTTGTATTTTTACTCAATGATGCTATTGCCCAGAACTTACAACAGTGTCTAGTCTACAGCAACTCTGAACACATTTCTGGAATAACTGAATGGATGCATGAATGAATGAATAAATGGATGAATGAATTAATGACATGAAGAGGGTTTAAGATTTTTATATAAAACTAGGAAGTTCATTTTTAGAGAAGCTTGTTCATTTAACAGCAGTGAGTGAGTGTCCCTTCACACCATGCTGCGTTGTGCTGTGGGTGCAATGGAGGGCCTACTCTCATGAAGATTACCATCTGCTTGCTGGCTTCCATATCTATTATAAATCCAAAAGGTTTGCATATCATACGTAACATATAAAACAGAATGTAGTTTAATGCCATTGTAACTGACATCAAAGCCACTATTTTTAATACTGGCGTCAGAGCACAGTGGGGAAAATTTGTAAGAAAGAAGAGTCACCCTAGTTATGTAGAAAATGTAATGCCCTTCCCAGGTTACCTGACTCCAAGTTCATTGACCGAGTCTGTTACATTTTTTTCCTCATATAAAGGAGGACACTAAAGCCTTTAGAAAATTAATTTTTACAGGTACTATAAATACTGGCATGTTTTTTTATATTGTACCAATATATTTATTCCTGGTCATCTTTATCTTTAATGTCTGATTTGGTTTCTCAATCAAAAGCAATGATTTAAGTATACCTATAGTAGAGTTACTTCTCTTGCACTCACCGTCCAACGTGATCACCAGGTCATGGGACTTGTGGCCTAAGAAGAGAAGAAAGATGGGTCTTGAGGAAGAGAGGGCCCAACCCTCTTGCAGGCATGGAGACTGTGGAGAGTAAGGTTTAGAATGGTCAGATTTAAGGGCACTTGACACCCTCAAGGTCATGGGTGGTTATAAATATCCAGATAGATAAGGAGCCTAAGCACCTCAGGTTAGTGGCATGACCTGCTGGTAAGGAGCTGGTTGGTAGGTAGGGAGAGGTATTATATACAGCCATTTCCAAATACACAGTCTGTTGTCTGGGTGAGATGAGAAGCCAGATATCTGGTGTTAGCACAAGAAGCTCAAATAATCAGAGAGGATTTTGCACATTAGTGCAGAAGGTGTACCAGTCCATCCATTTTGCAGTACAAGTCAGGCAGGATCCAGCAGACACTGGGAAGATTTAAGGACCCAGCTGCCCCTCCACTGCCTTACAAAGGCCATACATCTTCTCCGCGTATTCAAATGTCATCTTAGAAAAGAGATTGGGAGATAGAGAATCTGAAAGGCAAAGCAGTTTTCCCAAAAGAAACAAGGTAACATTTAAATAATCTGAGATAGAAGCTGGGGAGATAGCAAAGCAGAAGAACCCTAAGCTCACCTCATCCCACAGATACAACTAGATAAAACTCACATCAGTGTAAATAACTCAGAAAATGACCCAGAGACAGGCAGAATAAACTCAAAAACTAAATGTAGAGGTCACATCAAAGAGGGTAAGAAAGGTGAAGAGTTGGTGGGGAACAAAACAGACCCTAGGACTGTCTTCAGGAGGGTGCTAAGAAGAAACAGCATGGCAGCCCACAGAGGTAAAGAATAGGAGCAGTAGTTTGAAAACTTCCTGGCACATACAGGCGGTTATTTACTAATCTCAAAGCGTGTTCTAGAGGGAAAAGAACCATGGGAGACTCCTCCAGGAACAAAGGAGCTGGTAGGCACCATTTCCCTCCCCTGCCCCTCAGCATAAACAGCTGGAACCAGTTGTGGGAACCTGTGGGAACAGTATAGCACCAACATTCCCTAACTAACTTGCTTACACCACAACCTGCCTAACAGCACTTCAGTGGATCTGCCTTCTCTAGCCAGGATGGCCTCAGTCCAGATGCTGCAGGCCCCTACCCCAGAAGACCAGCCCAAATCTTGCAAAGACTGGGCACCTCACCCTCATGTACTTTGTAGATCTGCTGCATCCAACACAGCCAGACTTGGCCCCAGCAGTAGCGGCAGGAGAAGTAGAAGCAGATTCCTCCCTCACAGAGGACTACTGCACAAACTTTGCTAAAACTACATGCCCCACCCCCAAGCATGTTGGGGTCTACCCCCTCCAATACACTTTTGGCAGGAGCCCATCCAAACCAGGGCCACAAGCCTGGTAGTGTGCCAACAGCCCTGAAAGGAACCTGCACCTGCACTTCAAAGTAACTCCTGCCCTGGGAAGAGGGAAAGATAACCACACACACCAGTCCGACTGTGGCCTACTGAGTGGCCTGGGGGAAGATAGCTGGTCTGATTGCAGGCCCTGCCCACCAACAAAACTTCTCAGGGAACAACACAGGGAAAACACCCTGCAACTTGTGCTACTGCATCTCTGGCAAATGCCTGGTCTGACTAAACTCAAGCCCAAGGCAGCTTCAGACTAGTCCACTAACACCACAGGGAACAAACACTGACCCCAATAGGCAAAGAGCCACTGCAGATGATTAGACAAATGTCAAAAATGACTCAGCCACAACAGCAGAGTGCATGCAACACAAATAGGAAACACCCATGAAGTGCCAGTTTCTGTTAAAAAAAGGGACTCTGCACTGCAAGGCACTACAGGACCTCTTCTTCATAAGGCTACTACATTCAAGAGGAGATTTAGCTGACTATCCTAACACATAGAAACAGACACAGAGAGTGAGACAAAATGAAGAGTCAGAGGAATATGTCCCAAATGCAAGAATAGGACAAAACCACAGTATAAGACTTAAGTGAAATGAAGGTAAGTAACATGCCTGATTGAGAATGTGAAGTAATAATCATAAAGATACTCACTGGACTTGAGAAAATAGTGGAGGACATCAGTGATGCCTTAACAAAAGAGATAAAAAAAGAACCAATCAGAGATGTAGAACACAATAAATGACAGTGAAAATACACTAGATGGAATAAACAGAATATGAGAAAAAGCAAAAGAACAAACACATCAGCGACCTGGATGACAGAGTAATGGAAAGCAATCAAGCTGTACATGAGAGGGAAAAAAAATACACAAAATAAGAATAGAGAGGAAACAGCAATACCACCAAGTGTAATAACATTCATATTATAGGGACTCCAGAAGGAGAAGAGAGAGAAAAGGGTGCAGAAAATGTATTTGAAGAAATAATAGCTGAAAATGTCCTGAATCTGGGGAAGGACACAAATTCAAATCTGGGAGGCACAGATATTCCATGAAAAATCAACCCAAGGAGACCCACTCCAAGACACACAGTAATAAAAATGGCAAAGTATAGTGATAAACAGGGAATTTTAGAAGCAGCAAGAAACAAAAAAAAAAGTTACATAGAAGGGAAACCCCATATGCCTATCATCTTAGTTTTCAGCAGAAACTTTGTAGGCCAGAAGGTATTAGCATAAAATAGTCAAAATGCTGAAAGGGAAAAATCTGAAGCCAAGAAGGCTATCCAGCAAGGCTATCCTTTATAATAGAAGGAAAGATAAAGAGTTCTCCAGACAAACAAAAGTCAAAGGAATTCATCACCACTACAAGAAATGTTAAAAGGACTTCTCTGAGCGAAAAGGAAACATTATAAATAACAGCAAGAAAAGCAGAAATCTTAAAAGCAGTAAAATTAAGTATATCTGTAAAAATAAATCAAGGGACTCACAAAGTAAAAGGATGAAAATTATGACACCACATACCTACAACGTAGAGGTCAGAGGACTAAAGAATAGGTTCAAACTTCAGTGACCATCAACTTAACACAGAATGCTATATGCAGAAGACATTACACACAACCTTAATTGTAACCACAGATCAAAAACCAGTGATAGATATGCAAAAAATAAGGAGAAAGGGATCCAAGTATGTCACCAAAGAAAGACAACTTATCATGAGAGAAGAGAACAAGGTAAGAAAGGAAGAGATAAAAACTGCAAAAATCACAAGTAATAAAATGGCAATAATACATACCTATCAATAATTACTTTGAATGCAAATGGACAAAATGTACCAATCAAAAGATACAGGGTGAAGGAATGGATAAAAAAGCAAGACCCATCTATATAATGCCTACAAGAGATTCATTTCAGACCTAAAGATATACGCAGATTAAAAGTGAGGGGATGGAGCAACATTTATCATGCAAATTAATGTGAAAAGAAAGCTAGGTAGCAAAATTTACATTGGACAAAAAAGATTCTAAAACAAAGACAGTAACAAGAGAAAAAGAAGATATATCACAGGTGAATATTTATGCACCCAACATGAAAGCACCCAAATACCTAAAACAGTTAATAACAAACATAAAGGAAGTAATTGACAGTAACACCCGACTTTGTCAAAGGAAAGATTATCCAAACAGAAAATCAAGACAACAGTGGCTTTGAATGACACATTGGACTAGATGGATTTAACAGATATTCAGAACATTCCATCCTAAGACAGCAGAATACACATTTTATTCAAGTACACACAGAGCATTCTCCAAAAGAGATCATATATTAGGCCACAAAAGAAATCTGAACAAATTCAAAAAGATCAAAGTCATACTGTGTATATTTCCCAACCATGACACTATGAAATTAGAAATGAACCACCAGAAAAAATCTGGAAAGAACACAAATACATGGACGTTAAATAGCATGCTACTAAACACTGAATGGGCCAACCAAGAAATCAAAGAAGAAATAAACAATACATGGTGACAAATGAAAATGAAAATGCAATGGTCCAAAATCTTTGAGATATAGCAAAAGCTGTTTGAAGAAAGAAGTTTATAGCAATACAGGCCTACCTCAAGAAGAAAGAAAAATATCACACAACCTAACCTTGCACCTAAAGGACCTAGAAAAAGAAGAACAAATAAAACAGAAAAGCAGTACAAGGAAGGAAATAATAAAGAGTCCAGTTGAAACAAACGATATAGAAACTAAAAAAAAAAAAAAAAAAAAAAAAAAAAAAAGTAAACAGAATAGATCAATGACACCAGGAGCTGGTTTTTGAAAAGATCAATAATATTGATAAACCTTTAGCCAGAGTCATTAAAAAAAATAAGAGAGAAAGAGAGAGACGAAGAGAGAGAGAAAGAGAACCCAAATAAACAAAATCAGAAATGAAAGAGAAGAAAAAACAACTGATACTACAGAAATATAAAGGATTAGAAAAGAATGTCATGAAAAATTACATGCCAACAAATTGGACAACCAAGAAGAAATGGATAAATTCATAGAGACACATCACCCCCCAAAAAGGAATTAGGAAGAAATAGAAAATTTGAACAATATGATTACCAGCAATAAAGGTGAATCAAAAAGCTCCCAACAAACAAAATTCCAGGACCAGATGGCTTCATGGGTGAATTCTACCTAACATTTAAAGAAGAGTTCATATCTATTTTTCTTAAACTATTCCAAAAATAGAAGAGGAAATAAAGTTTCATAATTCATTCTATGAGGCCAGCATTTCCCTGACACCAAAATCAAATAAAGATACCACAAAAAAGGGAAAGTACAGGCCACTATCCCTGATGAACATAGATGCAAAAATACTCAATAAAATATTAGCAAACTAAATCCAACAATACATTAAAAAAAATCACTCACCATGATCAAGTGCTATTTATTCCTGGATGCAAGGGTGGTTCAATATTTACAAATGAATCAACATGATACATCACATCAGTGAGACAAAAGGTAAAAGTCATATGATCCTCTTAATAGATGCAGAAAAAGCATTTGATAAAGTACAACAGTAATTTATCATAAACATTCTCCACAAAATAGGTTTAGAGGGAACATACATCAACATAATAAAGCCCATGTATGAAAACCCCACAGCTAACATGATCCTCAATGGTGAAACACTAAGAGCTTTTTCCGTAAGGTCAGGAATAAGACAATGATGTTCACTCTCACCACTTGTATTCAACATAGTACTGGAAGTCCTAGCCACAGCAACCAGACAAGAAAAAGGAGAAAGCATCCCAATTGGTAAGGAAGAAGTAAAGCTTTCATTGTTTGCAGATGACATGATACACTACATAGAAAACCCTAAAGATCCCACCAAAAAATCTACTAAAACTGATCAATTAATGCAGTAAGGTCACAGGATACAAAATCAATGTGCACATATCTGTTGCTTTCCTAATAATGAAGCAACAGAAAGAGAAATTAAGAGAACAATCCTATTATAATTGCACCATAAATAACAAAAAACCTAGGATTAAACTTAGCCAAGGAGATGAAAGATCTGTACTCTGAAACTATAAAACATTGATGAAAGAAACTGAAACATTCATGCCCATGGACTAGAAGAACAAATATTGTTAAAATGTCCATACTACTTAAGATAATCTACAGATTTAATTAAATCTGTATCAAAATACTAACACCGCTTTTCATGGAACCAACACTAAAAATCCTAAAATTTGTACATAACCACAAAAGACCCTGAGTAGCCAAAGCAATCTTGAAAAAGTGATATCACAATCCCAGATTTTAAGTCATATTTGAAAGCTGTAGTAATCAAAACAGTATGGTACTAGTACAGAAACAGACACATAAGTTAATAGAACAAAATAGAGAGCCCAGAAACAAACTCAAGATTATATGGTCAATTAATCTTTGATAAAGGAGGCAAGACTATTCAATAGGAAAAAGTATCTTCAACAAATGGTGTTGGGGAAACTGGAAAGCCATATGCAAAAGAATGAAAGTGGACTGTTTTCTTACACCATATACAAAAATGAACTCAAAATGAATTAAGGACCTAAATGTGAGACCTGAAACTATTAAAATCCTCAAAGAGAGCAGAGGCAGTACTTTCTCTGGCATCAGCCCAAACAATGTCTTTTTAGATATGTCTCCTGAGGCAAGGAAAATAAAATAAAAAAATAAACTTTAAGTACTACATCAAAATAAAAAGCTTCTTCATAGCAAACAACCAACAAAACTAAAAGACAACCTACTGAATGAGAGAAGTTATTTGTAAATGACATATCTGATATAGGTTTTGTATCCAAAATAAGAATTTACATAACCTGACACCAAGAAAAAAATAAAAATTCCAATTAAAAATGGGCAGAAGACATGAACGCACATTTCTTCAAAGAAGACACACAAATGATTAACACACACAAGAAAAGATGCTTAACATCACTCATCATCAGTGATCAAACCACAATGAGATATCACCTCCTACCTGGCAGAATGGCTAAAATCAAAAGCACAAGAAACGAATATTGGTGAAGATGTGGAGAAAAATGAACCTCGTGTATTGTTGGTGGAATTTCAAACTGGTGTAGCCTCTGTGGAAAACAGTATGAAAGTTACTGAAAAAATTAAAAATAGAACTATCATATGGGCCAGTAATTGCACTACTGGATATTTACTCAAAGAATAGAACAACACTAATTCAAAAACATATGTGTACCCCTCTGTTTATTGGAGCATTTATAATAGACAAATCATGAAAGCAGTCCAAGTGTCCACTGATAGAGGGATAGATAACAGCAGAAGTAGTATGTATTTACAATGGAATAATATTCAGCCATGAAAAGGAATAAAATCTTGCCATTTGCAACAACATGAGTAGAGCATAGAGAGTATAATGCTAAGTGAAATAAGCCAGTCAGGGAAAGGCAAGTATCATATGATTTCACTCATATGTAGAATTTAAGAACCAAGACATGAACAAAGGAAAAAAAGAGACAAACCAAAAAATAGACTCAACTATAGAGAATAGACAGTTACCAGAGGGAAGATGGGTAGGGATCCTTGAAATAAATGAAGTAGATTGAGAACACTCTTATCATGAGCACTGTGTAATACATGGCGTTGTTAAATCACTATATTGTATACCTGAAACTAATAAAACACTGTATGCTAACTACACTGGAATTAAAATAAAAAAAAAAAGGGAATGTCTTGATTTCCTTTTAAATCAGACTGAGCTTCATCTTTGCCCTGCCCCAAGATAGCCAGCAGAGGGAGTCTCTCAAGGAAGATCCAAGCAGTTTTATAAAACTTCAGAAACTAAATTTTCTCTTTGTATTTAAAATATATTATTAAACTAAATTTGCATTCTTGCAATATATAAGTGAAACCTATATCCATCACATAGATATAGATGGATAGAGAGTCTAAACATTATGCACCAATCTGATATATGCATTCATTTATTAATTCATTTAGCTAATATTTATTTGCTGTCTGCTGAATTCCAGATACTCTTTTAGGAATGGGGGATATATCAATGAATCAGTGAATGTCAAAGAAAATATAGTATCTTATGTATTAAAAATATATGTCTATATGTATAAAACAAGTAATAAAAACATGATATAATTCCCCATAGGGATAAGTGAGGATAAAAATAAAGCTGGTAGGGAGAAAGTAATAAAGGAAAGTGTTTCAGATGGGGTCATCAGGGATGAACTTTCTAAGGATTTTGGCAAAATTGAAACAAAGAGAATTTGTTTAATTCTAATTTCCTGAGGGAAGAACATTGCAGTTTTAACAGCAAGTAAAAATGCCTGCTGTAGTCATTCACACTTTTTTGGTAAATATTTCTTCTTTTCCTCCCTTCTAAGGACATGGTAGCATTGTATTTTCTGGCACTTTTGTGTTGTAATGTGTCATATGGCAAATTCTGGCCAACAATTGTGGAAAGAAATGAGTGTCACTTCTGGACTGAAGCATTTACTTGGATTGAAAATTTACAATATTTTTTTTTCCTTTTTAGATAATAATTAACAATGGTCAATATATTGGGTCTTCTCCAACCTTTATATCTTTTAATAAAAATGATGGACCCAAGAGACAAAACCTTTGGTTGTAAGGGTTTTAGATTTTGGAGTTACTACATTACTGCAGAATAACCCAGCCTATCCTGATGTGACAGGACTGAGTTAGTATGTTCTCCACTGGGGCTGGAGAAGAGTAGGTCCCAGAGACATGGGAAGGAGATGAAGTTAGAAGTAAATTTGGGCCATATCATGTAGAACTATGAGAGTCATGATGCTAGCTTTGGAATTTTTAATGAGTAGTGGGAAATTATTGTAGCGGGATGATGAAGCAAACAACTTTAGCCTAATCTGTAATACTATGAAACTTATGTTAAAAAAACATAATGATTTCTTATGTGAAGATGTTACTGAATTCACCAAAGGCTTAATATGCTTTTCTGAGAACTTAACAAATTATAAAATAGTGATTTAGGGGCTGAAAAGATTTCAACTTGAACCCAACATTTTGGATAAGTTACAACATAAAACGAGGATGGATCTAAGTATTTTTCCACTGGAAACATTTAGAAATTTATAAAATTGTATGAAACTAACTTGATAAAAGCAAAGCCAAACAAAAACCTTAAAATTGACTCAAGTGTCTTAAAACTTTGTTCAAACAAGGTTAGAAATTAAAAAATGCATAACTTTATGCTGCAGAGCGATGCTCTTTGTGTTATTGTTGCTCTATTCAAAAAGAGGAAAAGTGTGACTACTTTATCTTTTCTTCTCAATAAGAAAGGCATGTATTGATCATATCAATGGGTGTGATTGCTTCAACACAAGCAGAGAGTCATAATTTGCAATTGGGGCACTGTGAAGCTCATAATGTGTGCATGTAGGTGTTTCAGGGGCTTTCATTCACTTTATAGTTTCCATATCAATGGCAAAGAAAATAGGTTTGATTGGATTTGGCAGTAGCTTCCCTCTAACAATATTTTCAACAGATGGGATTGCTTGGAGTTGAAATCTCAATCATTTCCTGCTCTAAGAAGCAGGATAAAATAATGTCTCCAGCATCAAATGTAATCAGTTCTTCTATTGACTTGTATTTTTTTAATATGAAATGTATTGTCAAATTGGTTTCCATACAACACCCAGTGCTCATCCCAACAGGTGCCCTCCTCAATGCCCATCACCCACTTTCCCTTCTCCCTCACCCCCCCCCCCCATCTACCCTCAGTTTGTTCTCTGTATTTAAGAGTCTCTTGTGGTTTGCTTCCCTCCCTCTCTCTTTGTAACTATTTCTCCCTTTCTCTTCCCCCATGGCCTTCTGTTAAGTTTCTCAAGATCACCATCATTTTAATATTACAGTACTCTGAGGGATGGCACACTCCTGTGGCCACAGCAGCATTATTCACCATAGCCAAAAGACAGAAGCAACCCAAGTGTCCATTGATACATGAGTAGATAAGCAAACTGTGTTTTATACACAGAATGGAAGAATATTCATCATTAGAAAGGAAGGAAATCCTGAAACATGCTAAATGTCAGAGAGGAAGAGAAAGAATAAATAGCAGGGGCTAAAGATGCTTAACAGAGGCATAGGAGTGACATAGAAAGTTATCTCTAAGACATTCTTAAAATCAAGCATTTTGAAAAGAATGAGCCTCTTCCAGGAAGCTAAGTCCAGCTCCAGAAAGAGCAACTCTGGCTGCAAATATAGTGGCGGGATGTGTCATTTTCCACTGATTCTAAGAAGCAAATTTATTTCACATTTTAACATCTTGGGATTGTAATGTTTCCTATAATTGATGGTACTTTACAACTGCTGTCAGCCAAACAACAGTTGTGACACAGGTATCAGTGTCAGTGCATACACAAACTCGATCAGTACCAACCTTACTTAATTTGGTCTGTGTGCATTTTTGGCTCTGTACAAGTCATGTTGCCTTGCTATCTAAAATGTCTTTAAAAATATTAGATTATGATTTAGCACTGAAACAAAAGTTAGCTTGTATGCAGGAAGATACAGAAACAGAACAGCAGGGTATAAATTGGTTGTTAGTGAAACAAATGTTCATTATTGGAAATATACCTACAACTCCATGTTTGTTTGCAAAACAACAACAAAGTGAATTAAGGACCTTAAAAGGAAGATACACATAAGTAGAAGAAGCTGTGTAACATCTTGTCACTGAATTTGTTGGTTAGTTATTGGCAATAATGTTCCATAACAGCATCCCCAAACTCAGTGGTTAAATATAACTTATTATTATCATGCCTGTTTCTGAAGGTCAGCTGAGGTTCAGCTGGATTACATGAGAGTTACTTAGATAGCTCAGCTTTTCAAGTTTCTGCTCTACATGTTGTATGGTTATAACAAAGTTTACTTATCCATTCCCCTCTTCATCAATGCTTCCAATTTTAGCAATAGACATTCTCATATAAGACATTTTGTGGACAAATATTTTCATTTCTCTAGGTAGGTAACCAAAAGTATAACGCTTCGGTCATAGATAATGAAAATTGAACTACATAAGAACAACTCAAATGTCTTAAATAGTTGGTGTATGATTTTACAGTCACCCCAGCAATATATGAGAGTTCTATTTGCTCCATATCTGCATCAGTACTTGGAATAATCAGTCATTCTACCATCTTTGGGCTTGCAGTTTTTCTGACGGAAGTCAGCTATCATCCTTACGGTTATTTCTTTTATATGTAACATGTCTTTTTTTCCCCTCTGGATGCTTTAAACATTTTTTCTTTCTTTTTGGCTTTTAGCGACTTCACTATGTATCCCTAGGTGTGATTTTCTTTATTCTACTTGAGTTTTGTTACTTGGGGTTTTTTAAGCTTTGCCATCTGTAGATTGATACCTTTTGTTAAATTTGAAAAAATTTTGCCCATTATTTGCAAAACATGTTTTCTGCATCATTCTTTTTTTCCTCATTCTAGGAGTTCAAGTACACACATTTTAGATAGTTTGTTAATTATAGAAATTACAGATACCCTGTTTATTTTGTTCTACCTTTTTCTCTGCTATGACCTTCAGTTAGAAATTTTCTACTGAAGATCTTTAGAAACACTATCTAAATTGCTTTAATACTCTTGCAATAAAATTTTGTTTTGAGATATTACAAAGTTCAATATTAGAAACTGAATTTGATTCTTTTTTATTTTAGAATTTCTACGTCTCCCAAAATATTTTATCCCTTTAACCATTTTGTTGATCTTTTCCCATAAATTCTTTAACTGTTTTTTCATAATTATGCTAGATTCTGGAGCTGCTAATTCTAGTATCTGAAGCACTTATGTTTACATTATTGACTTTTTTCACTTGATAATGAGACCTATTTTTCTGCTACATCACACATTTTATTGTATTATGAATAATGTGTATAAAAAGCAATATAAAGTTTTCAATTCAAATTTTGCTTCTTTGCCAGATAATGGAAGCCAGTGACCCTCTCTGCCGGGTAAGGTGTGGGTACTGGCATTAAAAATCTTTATAGAGTCAAACTGGAATTCTGTCACAGCTTTAGTTACTGAGTTCACCTGTGATTAGCCCTGTCCCAGTTCTCCTGTATCATCACTATCTTTTTTAGCTTGTCCATATTTCAACTACGAGAAAGGTGGGATTCAGTTTAAGACATTTTTGTTTGGATTCAACTTTGGCAGTGCTCTGGGACCCAGGGAACACAAGAATATGTGAGTTCTTTCTGCTAACTGGCCCCTCCTCCATGGCTGAATTCTTCTAATATTCAGATACGAAAACTTATATGGCTGAGCTAACTGTTCTTTGTTTGGACCCTTCCAGATTTGAACATCTCTTGCCAACTCAGTATCATGTAAAACTCAGCTATTTTCTCTTTGCCCCTGCAGAGGCTCTTCACCTACTGCAGATCCACATCTCCATCCATCCATATTCAGACCAACAACTATCCCTCAGGTAGAGAACCTGCTATGGTACAACTAGGCAGCACTTGCTTGTTCTGGAATTCAGTTCATTAAGCCTTTATTATATCTACTATTCTTCATTATCCTTTTAGGAAATGATGTTTACTTAATCTGTCTTGTGGATATTGCTCTTACCATGATTCAGAAAGATGCTTTGGTTATTCTTCATATAAATTAGAAGTAGAAGATAATATTCACCTTTGAACTTAAATGTATATTCATAGTTTTATATTATTTTTCACAAAATTTCCCCTAAATTAAATTAAGCTTTAGGGCTCAAATACCTACATCTCTCTTGAAGGAATTAAAACACTTCATTTAGGGACACCTGGGTGGCTCAGTCGGTTAGGAATCTGATGCTTGATTTCAAATCAGGTCATGGTCTCAACAGTTCATGAGTTTGAGCACTGCATCAGGCTCTGAGCTGATAGCGTGGAGCCTGCTTAGGATCCTCTCTCTGCCCCCTCCCTCTCTTTCTCTTAAAATAAATAAATAAACTTAAAAAGTTAAAAAAAACCCACTTCATTCACAGTGCAATAAAAAAAAATCTGTTTAAGTAATCTCTACCCCATTGTAGGGCTTGAACTCACAACTCCGAGATTAAGAGTAGCATGCTCTACTAATTAAGGCAGCCAGGCATCCCCAAGGTGCAATTTTTTAAGTCAAGGAGACATTAAGAGAGATACAAGATAAATCCTACATGGGATCTTCATCAAACACTTTCTTCTCCCACTCCATCATCTGTCACCTTCTCTTCTGTCACTTCTTTTTTACTTTCTTTGTTACATCCCTCTATTTTTACTCAAGAAACAGAAATAAAGACAATAAAACAGAATGATGTCAAAAAGCAAAGGAGAAGCCATGTTGGAGGCAAAGAACTTGAATAGATTTTAGAGAAAGAATTTTGAGGTATGTAAGTTAAGCCTCTAGCAAATTTAGATGTCGAAATTAAATTCATATATTCCATTTTACTGCATTTCATTTTTGACACATAAAGAGGGCAAGATGGCAGAGGGGTGGGGGCGGGTTCACAGTCCACAGGGAGTGTGGCAGCAAGAGGGGTGGAGAGGGAAAGGTAAGGTTGTCATGGTCAAGAGGCAAAATAGGAAGGAAACTTCATGCATGGAAAAGTCCTACACCAATCCACAACCCTCATCACTGTTTTGATCTTGTAAGTAATTCTTCCCTGCCTCTCCTTTCTCCCAACTTAGAAGATTTGCTTAAAGTTACAGCCAAGCGCTGCTCAACATATTCCCCTCTCCCACACCTTCCCTCCTCACTCTCAGCCCACACCACACACAGTAGAAAAGCAGTTTAGAGATCTCTCAGCTCTCCTTTACAGGCCCAAGCTGCACACTGATCACTTCCAGCTTACTACTTTTTAAAGATTTTTGAATTATATTAAAAATAGAGGTTCATAGTATATACTAAATTCAACTAAGTTTTGAGTTCATCAGCCCAAATCCCTATGTGTTTCTATTGTAATTCTTCCCTCCAGCATAAATAATTCCTCTGCTTTTACCAAATCTGTGCAGCCAGTCTGCAGCTCATAAGCTTTAGATATTCTCTGATATCATTTTTTTTAAATCTCCTGAGCCATGAATGGTCCCTGGCAGCTCTCTGCCAAGGAATTTTTTTAGTTTCTGACAATCTATGGATAGCTGAAACTACACAGATCAAAGTAAGAATATGGGACATCCTCAGCTATCCCAGCAAATCCTGAGGGGAAACATGTGTTCTATCCTGAGTCAGCACTGTAGATTAGTAGGTTTTATCAGGCTGAGAGTGATGGTAAAGAGGGCCATACACATTGGGGGAAAATTCCAAATACATTTTGACACTTAGATCTATTCATCTGCCTTATGGTAGTTTAAGTAGACTTTCTAATTCTATGCCCAGTACAAGACATTCATTACTTAAAATTTTCTCTGGAATTGAAATATCAAGACTGAATCTTTTCTATTTATACAAGGGGCTTGGACCTTTTCTGCTAGGAGTCAGGTTGACAGCGTATGATTTTATAACCATGAAAGGCAATCAGTAGAGACTGTGTCAAAAGCACAAAGTGAGTCACCTTATTTTTCTTCATATCAAAACGTCACAGATTTGAAGACATTAGAAGTAATCTGCTTGATTATGGTGAACAGATCCTGTAGTGGGCTGGAAATATTCATTTGCAGCTTGGGCCTGTGAGGGAGAGCTGAGAGATCTCTAAACTGCTTTTCTACTGTGTGTGGTGTGGGCTGAGAGTGAGGAGGGAAGGTGTGGGAGAGGGGAATATGTTGAGCAGCGCTTGGCTGTAACTTTAAGCAAATCTTCTAAGTTGGGAGAAAGGAGAGGCAGGGAAGAATTACTTACAAGATCAAAACAGTGATGAGGGTTGTGGATTGGTGTAGGACTTTTCCATGCATGAAGTTTCCTTCCTATTTTGCCTCTTGACCATGACAACCTTACCTTTCCCTCTCCACCCCTCTTGCTGCCACACTCCCTGTGGACTGTGAACCCGCCCCCACCCCTCTGCCATCTTGCCCTCTTTATGTGTCAAAAATGAAATGCAGTAAAATGGAATATATGAATTTAATTTCGACATCTAAATTTGCTAGAGGCCTAACTTACATACCTCAAAATTATTTTTCTTTCTCTAAAATCTACTCAAATTCTTTGCCTCCAACATGGCTTCTCCTTTGCTTTTTGACTCCATTCTGTTTTGTTATAAACTCTTACCCTTATCTTTATTTCAGTTTCTTGAGTAAAAAGAGAGGGATAGAAAGTGGCAGAAGAGAAGGTGGCAGATGATGGAGTGGGAGAAAAAAGTGTTTGATGAAGATCCCATGTAGGATTTATCTTGTGTCTGTCTTAATGTCTCCTTGATTTAAAAAACTGCACTATGAATGATGTGTTTAATTATTTCAGGAGAGATGTAGGTATCTGGTCCTTAAAGCTCAGTCAATTTGGAAAGAATTTTTCTGACAATAATATAAAACCATGAGTACAAATATAAGTTCAGAATGTGTCAAGAGAACAAATTGAGTCATCTTATTTTTCTTTCTGTGAAAACAAAGCAGAATTAAAAGACATTAGAAATCATCTGCTAGATTATAATGAACAGATCCTATGGTGGAATTAAGCTGTATTCTGGTAACTATTCCCTTTTTCTTCTGGCCACAGGCATCTGAATTTTCTTTAGCAAAATTACCTCTGCTTCACTGTCTGTAGCTTTGTTGAGATTGTCAGTCAAGGTATACTGCCCTCCTTCCCTTAGAGACATGTGTCATTCACTGCAGACCATCTGGACATCTGAACTTTGAGTCTTGAGTTAATGGATAGAAGAATAAAAACCAAAAAAACTTTTGGAGATGTTGCTTGTCATCAGTGTTAATAAAACTGTCATCCACTCCTGCCATCCAACTTCTCTGAGCTGTATCTGTTTCCATCTTGCTGGGTTGGGTTCTCTTCAGTCTTCTCACTGACTGTGGTGCCATCCCCTGCTCTTCTAATAAATTTCCTTTAATTAAATTCCCCAGGGTTATATTATTTGCACCAAAGAAAATCACTCCTACAAATGTGACAAGTCAGTGAGATGGTAGATGATCTTAAGACTGGTTAGCTACTCCATAATATGTCTCTGCTTTCTTCAGAGCACAAATATTTATTTTAGTATTTAGATAAAAGTTCTGAAAAAGCTGTTTAAGTAGAAGTTGATACTTTATGGGACTGTAACAAGATGTGAAAAATTTAGTCAGAGAGCAATCTCAAGTAGCAACAGTAATCTTCTATGTGGAGAAAATGATGGATCAGTATGGCAGTGCTTGTGTTCCTAAATCCAGAAGGGTTTATAACTGGAATTGCAAATTGAAGTATCTGTTGGGAATGAGCAAGGATGCAAATGGGTGAGTCATCTGTGATACTCTCACTTCCATGAAGAAATAATATAGCCCACTTTTATACTTCCTCTTCTTTACCTCTTTTCATTTTCTACCTCTGATGGAGACATGCCTAAAGACAGAGTGCTTGATTCTAAGGAAAACATCAATGCCAGTGCAATGACAAATGGCTACTGAAACTTGCCCTCATTTTCAGAGAAACAATAGGATCATAAGGATTCAGACACTGGAGAATATTGCCTTTCACAAGAGGCAACACTCCTTACTCTTTTCAATTGCTGCTTTTGAGGAAGGGTAGCTGAGTAGTGCTAGATATTCTGATTTAAAAAAAGTGGTCCAAAATATTGATGTCTACCTGAAATATGCAATAATCGGTTTATTATATATGGGTGACCAATTTGATTTTTAAAATATGTGTGCATTCTATTCTTGACCTATAAGAGAAGCTGGGCTATGATACTTTATATAGATTTGAGACATATAAAACACTTATTCAGAGATTTTTGGGGAATGTGGCACAATAGGAGAACGCTAAGCTCACCTCATCCCATAGATACAACCAGATAACACCCACATCCATGTAAATAACACAGAAAAAGACCCAAATACTGGAAAAACAGACTCTTCATAGCTATGTATAGAAGAGGCCACATCAAAGAGCGTTGGAGGAGCAGAGACATGGTGAGGAACCAAACAGACCCATAGGACTGTCCATGGGAGGAGGGGATGCCTTGGGCACAGAGAAATGAACCCTCACACCAAGCAGCCCCAGCATAGGGAACCCATGGGGAAGAGGAATCCCCATAACATTTGGCTTTGAAAACAAGAAGGACATAATTCTCCACGTTCTTGCAATCAGCAGGGCTTAATACCTGGACCTTTACAACGTAGTGGGTTTGGCTTTGGGAGAGCCAGAAGGTTGAGAGGAAACTGAGTCTCTGTTCTTAAAGAGACAGCATAACAAACAGCCTTGCTGAGATATAGCATAGAAGCAGCAGTTTGAAAAATGCCTGGAGAATAGGGGAGGGAGATTTGTTTGCTAATCTCAGAGTGTGTGCTGGAGTGGCAGGGATCTTTGGGAAACTTCTCCACGAACAAAGTTGCTGGCAGGCACCAATGCTCTGACTTGCCCCAGCCTAGTTATATAGACACTAGGGGGAACCAGTGCAGCAGCAACACTCTCCACCTAACTTGCTAACAGTGCATCATTGTGTTCTCCTGTGGACACACTCCTCCATCCAGGCCTTCTGCTCTAGTTCTTCTGCCATAGCACACTCGTACAAACTGCAAACACTGTGTGCCTCCCCACATGTCCTAATGCATATCCACAGCCTCCAACCTGGCAAGGCTCAACAGGAGTTTTGGAGGTTACAAGTCCTCTCTGGTAGGACCTTGCGGCACTGCATGCCCGCCCCCATGTTCTCCTCTGGACACCCCCCAACCCTGTGGCAGTTTTCTAAAGCAGTTCCAGATCTCCTCCCACAGCAGATCTGCTCAAATGTTGCTAACATCATGTGCCTTGGCCTCATATTTTACTGTGGACCTGCCCTCTCCAATATGTCCTTGGTCAGAGTCCATCCAAAGAGGTACCACAAGCCTGGCAGGGTGAAAGTAGCCCTTATAGGGTTGGTGATTTTGGGTGATAGCACCACCAAAAATTACTCCTACCCCAGGAAGAGGGAAAAATAACCACAACAAAGAGTACAACTGTAGTCCCACAGTGGCCTGGGGCATACATTGGGTCTGAATGCAGGCCCTGCCCAACAACAAAAGCTTCTTAGGGGACAACACAGGGAAAATATCCTACAGTTTGATGCTACCACATCTCTGGCAAATGCGTGGTCTGACTCAACTCAAACCCAAAGTAACCCCAGACTGGTCCACTAACAACACGGGGGGATCAAATCCTGCCCACAAAAGGCAAAAGAGAGGCATCACAGATGACTTGATCAAAGGCAAAAGCAGCTCAGCCACAACAGCAGGGTGTATACAACACACATAGGAGACATCCCTGAAGTGCCAGGTTCTGGGGAACATGGGACATTGCACTGCAGTGCAATGCAGGACTTCCTCTTCATAAGGCCACTACTTTCAAGAGAAGGAGATGTAAGTGGCATTCCTAACATAGAGAAACAGCCACACAGAGTTAAAAAAAAGTGAGGATACAGAGGAATATGCCTCAAATAAAAGAACAGGACAAAATTAATGGCAAGAGAGTCAAACACAAGAGAGATAAGTAACATGCCTGATAGAGAATTAAAAGTAATGGTCATAAAGATACTCACTGTACTTGAAAGACCATACGACCTCAGTGAGACCCTCAACAAAGGCATAAAAAATGTGAAAAAAACCCAGCTTAATTCAATAATTGAATTAAAAATACACTAGATGGAAGAAGTAGAAGGCTAGAGGAAGCAGAAGAACAAATCAGCAATCTGAATGACAGACTAATAGAAAGCAGTCAAGCTGTACAGGAGAGACAAAAAATATGCAAAATAAGAATAGACAGGGGGCACCTGGGTGACTCAGTCGGTTGAGTGTCCTACTTCAGCTCAGGTCATCATCTCACAGTCTGTGAGTTCGAGCCTTGCTTTGGGCTCTGCGCTGATAGCTCAGAGCCTGGAGCCTGCTTCAGATTCTGTGTCTCCCCCTCTCTCTGCCCCTCCCCTGCTCATGTTCTGTCTCTCTCTGTCTCAAAAATAAATAAAACATTAAAAAATTAAAAGAAAAAGAATAGACAGGAAACTCAGCAACTCCACCAAGAGTAATAATATTTGCATTATAGGGATCCCAGAAGGAGAGGAGAGAGAGAAGGGGGCAGAAAATGTATTTGAAGAAATAATAGCTGAAAATTCCTGAATCTGGGGAAGGACACATATTCAAATCCAGGAAGCACAGAAATTTCATGAAAAATCAACCCAAGGAGACCCACACCAAGACACACAGTAATTAACATGGCAAAGTGCAATGATAAACAGGGAATTTTAAAAGCAGCAAGAGGAAGAAAAAAACAACAACAGTTACATAGAAGGGAAACCCCACAAGCTTATCAGCTGATTTTTCAGAAGAAACTTTGCAGGCCAGAAGGTACTGGCATAATATGTTCAAAATGCTGAAAGGGAAAAATCTGCAGCCAAGAATACTCTATCCAGAAAGACTATGATTCAGAATAGAAGGAGACATAAAGAGTTTCCCAGACAAACAAAAATCGAAAGAATTCATCACCACTAAACCAAGCCCTACAAGAAATGTTAAAAGACTCTCTGAGTGTATGAGGGTAGTGGAAAGAAATGATCATAAATAACAGTAATAAAAGAAGGAAGCATAAAAGCAATAAAATTAAGATATCTTTAAAATAAGTCAAGGGACACACAAGATAAAAGAATTTAAATTATGACACCATGTACCTAAAACGGGGGTTGGGGGAATAAGAATGGGTTCAAACTTAAGTGACTATCCATTTAATATGGACTGCTACATAATGGTAACCACAAATGAAAAACCAGTGATAGATATGCAAAAAATAAAGAGAAAGAAATCCAAGTATACCACTAAAGAAAGCCAACTTAACATGAGAGAAGAGAGCAAGGGAAGAAAGGAACAGAGAAAAACTACAAAAATAACCACAAAACAAGTAACAAAATGGCAATCATACTTATAAACAATTACTTTGAATGTAAATGGACTAAATGTTCCAATCAAAAGACATATGGTGAAGGAATGGATACAAAAGCAAGACTCATCCGTATACTGCCAACAAGAGACTCACTTTAGACTGAAAGACATGCAGTTGCAAGTGAGGGGATGGAGAAACACTTTTCATTAAAATTAATGTGAAAAGAAAGCTAGGTAGCAATATTTATATTGGACAAAAAAGACTCTAAAACAAAGATGGGAGCAAGAGAAAAAGAAGAAAACTATATAATTACAAAGAGGACAATCAACAACACAAGAAACGACAGGTGTTGGCAAGGATGTGGAGAAAGGGGAACTCTCTTGCACTATTGGTAGGAATCCAAACTGATGCAGCCACTCTAGAAAACAGTATGGAGTTTCTTCAAAAAGTGAAAAATAGAACTACCCTGTGATCCAGCAATTGTACTACTAGGAATTTACCCAAAGAAAACAAAAAAACTAATTCAAAGGGATACATGCACACTGATGTTTATAGCAACATTATTTACAACAGCCAAGTTATGGAAACATTCAAGTATCTGTTGACTGATGAATGGATAAAGAAGAGATGACATATATATAATGTCATATATCTCTAAGTCATAAAAAAAGAGTCATATATCTCTAGTCATAAAAAATGAATGAAATCTTGCCATTTGCGGCAACATGGAGAGGGCTAGAGAGTATTACACTAAATGAAAAAAGTGGGTCAGAGAAAGACAAATACCTTGATTTCAGTCATATGTAGAATTAAAGATACAAAATAAGCAAAGGGAAAAAAAGAGGGGGCGGTAAACCAAGAAACAGACTTAATTATAGAGGACAAACTGAGGAGAGGTGGGTGGGGGATGAGTTAAATAGGTGAGGGGGATTAAGGAGTGTACTTGTTGTGATGAGCCCCAGGTATTGCATGGAAGTATTGAATTACTATATTGTACACCTGAAACTAGTATTACACTGTATGTTAACAATTGGAATTTAAATAAAAACTTAAAAAAATACATGGTGACAAATTAAAATGAAAACACACTGCTCCAAAATCTTTGGGATGCAGCAAAAGCAGTTCTAAGAAGTAAGCTTATAGCAATATAGGCCTACCTCAAGAAGCAAGAAAAATATCAAATAAACAACCTCACCTTATACCTATAGGACCAAGAGAAAGAAGAACAAACAAAACCCAAAAGCAGAAGAAGGAAGCAAATGATAAAGAGTAGAGCAGAAATAAGCAATATAGAAACTAAAAAATATTAATACAACAGATCAATGAAATCAGGAGCTGATTTGAAAAAATCAACAAAATGATAAACCTTTAGCCAGATTTACAACAAAGAAGAAAGAGATGGAGAAGGAGAAGAAGGGAGAGAGGACTCAAATAAACAAAGTCAGAAATGAAAGAGGATAAATAACAATTTACACCATAGAAATATAAAGGATTATAGGAGAATATTATGAAAAATTATATGCCAACAAACTGGACAACCTGAAAGAAATAGTTAAGTTCCTAGAAATGTATCACCTTGCAAAACTGAATGAGGAAAAATAGAAAATTTGAACAGACTGATTACCAGCAATGAAAATGAATCAATAATTTAAAAAACTCTGAACAAACAAAACTGAGATCAGATGGCTTCACAGGTGAATTCTGTAAACATTTAAAGAAGAGCTAATACCCATTCTTTTCAAACTGTCTCATAGCAATAGGGAAAAAAAAAGGAAAGCTTCTAAATTAATTCTATGAGGCTAGCATTATTCTGATACCAAAACCAAAGACATTATAATAAAACAGATGTACAGGCCAGTATCTCTGATAAACATAGATGCAAAAATCTTCAACAACAAAATATTAGCAAACCAAATCCACCAATACATTAAAAAAATCACTCACCATGATCACATGGGATTTATTTCTGGGATGCAAGGTGGTTCAATATTCACAAATCAATCAATATGACACATCATATCAACAAAACAAAGGATAAAACTATATAATTGTTTCAAGAGATGCAGAAAAAGCATTTGCCAAAGTACAACATCCATTTATGATTAAAACCCTCAACACAGAATACATAGTTCAACATAATAAAGGCTATATATGAAAAACCCATAGTTAACATCATACTCAAAGGTGAAAACTGAGGTCTTTTCCCCTAAACACAATGAGATATCACCTCACATCTGTCAGAATGGCTAAAAACAAAAACACAAGAAACAAGTGTTGGTGAGGATATAGAGAAAAAGGAACCCTAGTGTACTTTTGGTGGGAATGAAAACTGGTGTAGCCATGTGGAAACAGTATGGAGTTCCCTCAAAAAATTATAAATAGAATTATCATATGATCCAGTAATCCTACTGCTGGGTATTTACACAAAGAATGTGAAAACACCAATTTCAAAGGATATATGCACCCCTATGTTTAGTGCAGCATTATCTGTGGTGTGTGCATGCGTGTATACACACACACACACGCACGCGTGCCCACACACACACACACACACACACACACACACATATATATTCCAGTATAGTTGACTTACAGTGTTATCTTAATTTTAAGTGTAACAATACAGTAATTCAACAGTTCTATACATTACTCAATGCTCATCATGATGCTTGTACTTTTAGGAAAAAACATTGGAAGTGGGAGGTAAGATAAAAGAGTATATGTCTATATATTAATGATTACAGAGAGGAAAGAAACAATTCAACTTTACTTAGGGGCTAGATTAAAATCATTGAGGAAACAAAAGAATACAGCAGGACATCAACTAGGATGGTCAACAGTGATTTCAAAAGATACACACACACACACACACACATCATCATATAAAATGGAATATTACTCAGACACAAAAAAGAATGAAATCTTGCCATTTGCAACAACATGGATGAATCTAGAGAACATAATACTAAATGAGAGAAGGATAAGTCATCAGAGAAAAACAAATAGCATATGATTTCACTCATATATGGAATATAAGAAATAAAGGAAAAAAGAGACAAAGCAAAATGTAGATCCTAACTATAGAGAACTAATGGTTACCAGAGGGGGGTGGTGGGGAGATGGATAAAATACGTAAAGGGCATTAACAGTACAAGCATCATGATGAGCACTGAGTAATGTATAGAATTGTTTTTTTTTTTAATTTTCTTTTTTTGAACGTTTATTTATTTTTGTGACAGAGAGAGACAGAGCATGAACGGGGGAAGGGCAGAGAGAGAGGGAGACACAGAATCGGAAACAGGCTTCAGGCTCTGAGCCATCAGCCCAGAGCCCGACGCGGGGCTCGAACTCACGGACCGTGAGATCGTGACCTGGCTGAAGTCGGATGCTTAACCGACTGCGCCACCCAGGCGCCCCTAGAATTGTTGAATTACTATATTGTTACACCTAAAGTTAAGATAACACTGTATGTCAACTATACTGGAATTTAAAAAATAAAAAATGGTAAGATATAATTAAAAAACACTTATTAAGGACACATTTAAGCAAACAAAATAATTTTTCAAATCACACTCATAAGCTAGAACAAGCCACTATGGGCATGGAATAAATCCCGAAGGATTACCTGATGGGATTTTGCAGGGCCCAGCAAATGATGGAGGATAAACAGAGAGGGGGAAAAAGTCTGTTGCAAAGAGCTTGGGAGTACATATTGTTGCACTTTGCTAGGCCAGACAGTTAAATCATGGCTTGGTTAGTAAATGGTTTGGTCATCCTGTTATATATATAGAAATAAATTAAAGAAACCTAAGTATTAATAACTCCAAATTTACAAAGCCTATTCATCTTAGATCCTGAAAGTGCTCAAAGCTGAAAAAAGAATGTTGCATTCATATCAAGTTGCTTTTAGACTACCGCATTTTACTTCATGAGTTACCTAGAAAAATGAATCACTGTTTTGCCACTGAGCATCTTCAAACAAAGAAGAGAATAAGATTGACATCACTGTTCAGATCCATTAGTCAAACTACAGTGGCTTTGGACAGGTAGTTTCCAAAATACATCAGCCTCATTTATACCCAACAGCAACAACAGATAGTGAGCATTTTTCTACTGTGGCATGAGGCTCCCAAATACTAAGACATAAGGTGGTTTTTGACACACACTGCTTTTAGGAAAAAGATTGGAAGTGGGAGGTAAAACAAAAGAGTATATGTCTATATGTTAATGATTACAGAGAGGAAAGAAACAATTCAACCTTACTTAGGGGCTAGATTAAAATCATTGAGGAAACAAAAGAATACAGCAGGACATCAACTAGGATGATTAATAGTGATCCCAAAAGATATGCCACTTTGGTTTAAATATGTCCAAGGAAGTAGAAGATTCTGCTCATTCTTGGCAATTTTTGTTCTAATAAATGTCACCACACTATTGGTCTTAAGCAGTTCATTCCTTCTAGCCCAGTCATCCTGCATACCATAACATAATTAATTTGGATTCTGGAAATATACTATCTGAAAAGGGAATAATTGGTAATTTGACTTTTTTTGGTCACTGATGCATGCAGCAAGATGTGTTTTATCTGTTTTTGACCTGGATTAATCCAGGCTTCCATCATTGCAATGAAATATGCCAGCTCTCTGAGTGTAAATCTGATTTTTTATTAATATAGAAAAATAATATGTTATTTGTTTGAGCATATAATGGTAATGTGGCAGGTAATATGTTCATTATCCCATTTAGTTTTTAATTTTCACATCAAAATGTCAGCTAAATCATGACATATCATTTCTATTTTTACATTTGAGAAAACCAAGATGCAAAGAAGTTAAATAATTGGTTCAAAATCACACATTTTATAGGGGCAACATCCAGAATATGATCTTCAGCCTGCCTAAATTGTGCATTTTCCACTCATCTACATTGGCCTAAGGAAGAGTGAATGAGAGCTGACAGATAAGAGGAGAACTATTGTAAATGTGCTACTCAACATTCAACTATTTATGATAGCATAGGGCTAAGAAGGTGGGCCCCAGGCTGCATAAAAAGAATTCCCTTTGTAAAAGCATTCCAAGACTTAAGGGCAAGGATTATTTTGTGTGTGTTCCCACCTCCACCACCACAAAGTACACAACTTAGTGGTCTTTTATCAGTGTCAATAAATGTGGGGAGTCTGGGGAAAATAGACTAATCCTTGGATGGGAGTATGTGCAAAATTCAGTAGTGGCTTTAGAATACCTAGAAAGAAAGATCCTAGAGGCAGCCATGTGAAAAAAAAAAAAAGAGCAAACCGGGTAATTTGTCTTGAATCTGTGCTTGTATGAAAAGAACACTATGTTTTAATGTGTGTTGTTTTGGAGTCACATTAGGGGCTGATGGAAACCACAAAGAGCTAAAATGCTGCAGAGCCCACCTCCCACTCCAGGGATTTAAAAGGCAGAGCAGTGGGGAGAATCATAGGACACAAGGGGTGGGGAGGACAGCTGCAGGATAAGTTGGAGATGGCTTTCAGATTAGCAGGAATGCGCTCACACTGATTTTGCAAGAAGGATGAAGTGGGTATTGGTAGAATAATGAACAAGGCCTGAGAAGGCCCTGATATACAATTGCATTATTTCTAGGGATGGAGTAAAGGAGGAAGCAACAATGGAGCCATGGTTGGTTAGGCAGTGAGAAACAAATCTCCTGAGGGTGGTCCGAAATACTGAGACTGACCAGGCCTATTGGAGAAATATGGCCGTCTGTGCAGTGCAGAGAAATCTGAGTAGTGCTGGGCAAAGAGGCAACCAGAGGGAATTTTGGAAAAGTGTAAGTCAGTCATGAGGGGATAAAGCAATTCCTGTGGGAAATATGTTATTTTTAATGTTCTAAATGGGGTTGAGGCAGAAGGGACTGGAGTTCATTTTTTTTTTCTCTTTTTCATGCCTCATTTTCTTTATAAAATCTATCCTCTTCCACCATAAACATTAAAAAAAATTAATCAATAAAAATACCTTGAATTTTCTGTGGCCTCAGTGTCTCCCAGAGATTAAGCATATTCTCCAAAGTTTTAAAAGAAAAAACATTTAAAAAATGGGGGCGCCTGGGTGGCTCAGTAAATTAAGTGTCCAACTTCAGCTCCGGCCATGCTCTCACAGTTCGTGAGTTGGAGCCCCACTTGGAGCTCTGTGCTGACAACTCAGAGGTTGGAGCCTGCTTTGGATTCTGTGTCTCCCTCTCTCTCTGCCCCTCCCCAGCTTACGACCTGTCTCTTTCTCCTTCCAAACTAAATAAACATTAAATTTTTTTAAATAAATAAAAACCAAAATGCTTATTTTATTGAAGTTTTGAAGTAGAGTTAACAAATAGGAGGTCTGGGCTCTGAAGGCTCCTTCTCATCTGCATGCCACCACCACTCACTGTTACAAGAATGCAGCTTTTCACCTTTTTCAGGAAGAATCTTTATTCCTGCTGACAGCAGGATTAATGGCTGTGCTCAGAAGAAAGTCAACTGTCACAAAAAGTTTAGTTCTTACAGTTGTCTTCTCTTTCTTTATGCCTTGTAAGGTGTTTTTTTTTTCCCCACTTTTCTGGATTAAATGGTGTGCTCATGGCAGACCACAGAACCTGATAGATTAAGCAGAATGGGCTGAAGATTCTATAGTTCACAGAATATTTGGAAGATTAAGGAAAAGACTCTAGGCCTCTGCCTACACTGTGTAATGGACCACAGAAGTTCTGCTACTTCTGCTCACTAGAAACCACCACTATAGCTACCAACACTAGAACCATGTGGCTTTTGCTCCTATTTTTAAAATTACTTATTAATTTATTTTTGCTAAGACAGGTGGAAGCTTATTGTCTTTTCAAACAATAACCCCAGTGACTATAGTTACTGTTCATTGGAGAATTTCCATGAAATGGGAAGAAATCTCATATTTATAGGTCTGATGAGAGATTAAGGAATCGTTTTGAATTTTCTGGCTTAATGTAGCCACGTGGATACATAGGTCTGGTATTTTCAGCATGTGGACTTGTTTGGTGATATTACATCTTCTTACGTGCTTTACAAATTCATTTAGCACCAAACTAAATCAGAGTAACTGGTATGTGACATTAGGGGTAAGGGGTTATGAAGTGGCCTATACGATCTATCTGGAGCAAAAAGCAAGAGAGGCTGTGGGATTTTTGGCATCAGCCATGAACCCCGCCCATACCCTCAAACATGCAGCTGCCTTGGGCATCTCAGAACCTACATGCAACACCTTCACAGACCTTCTGGAGTTTGTGACTCAAGGTCAGAAACCATTGTCTTAGGGGCACCTGGGTGGCATAGTCCATTAAGTGTCTTATTCTTGATTTCAGCTCAGGTCATGATCTCATGGTTTGTGAGACTAAGCCCTGCATCAGGCTCTGTGCCAACAGCATGAAGCCTGCTTGGGATTCTCTCCCTCCTTTTCTCTCTCGCCCCCCACTGCACACACATGCTCACTCTATCTCAAAACAAGTAAATAAACTTTAAAAAGAAAAAGAAGCCATTGTCTTAGAAAGACATTAGAAATCAACATGTCAGTTCTAAGACATAAAAATATTGAAATAAGGATTAAGAAGTTCCTTAGAAAAGGATTAAGACCCCTTCCTTTTCAAGGGAGAGAATAAGACTTATTTTTAGAATTAATTATTGTTTAATATAGTAAAATCATTTTTGAGAGATAAAATTCAAAAGAATTAGTACAAATTCAGAAGAAAAAGCAACTGTGTGAAACAATCCTGAAGATGTCATTTGTTTCAAACACTTAACCTCAGTATCGTTAGACTGAAAGAACAATTAATGACCTATCTCAGACAAAAGCACTGATAAAACTGTGGTTTAAATAAAATACAGTCTATTTTTAACCAATCAAAAATTTATGGAGGGCTTCTTAAGGACATAGAACACCTGGTCTATCTAAGAAACTTTACCTCTGGAGGGAAATAAGATTAACATACATGAAACTACTAGCAAAAAAGACAAAAAGTGAATTGTAGTTCATACTATGAGAGCCAGATTGATAAGCAACAGGCAAAATTTGACATTACAAGACATACTGAAGTGGTAAATTAGAGTATAATTTATTGCATTCAATACTTAAAGACTAGCATTTTATGCTCTTCCCAAAGCAAGAGTCATTCAGAAATACCTTACTGAATATTTAGACATTGCCTTCATGGTAAAAATAACTTTCTAAGGTTGAAAAATAAGAAGTAGAAGGGAAGTGAGTTATATCACTCTCAATGTGACTGCCATCTTTATAACAACAGTATCAATTCCCAGAAACATCATCAAATATGTTCTTCAAACAGAGACTTTGATCCCAAGTATCTCTTATTACTCTTCCATAAGTCTACCTTATGGACTGACATGATAGGAATATTTGGTACCTCTGAACAAAGATACACATGGTCCTTGTTCAAAGGTATAAATGAGGAATGCCATAGGAATATGGTTATTTTATGGCTTCTAGAGGTTGCTCATATTCCTCAGCTCATAACCCTGCATACCTCCCACCTCCCCCTCTATTAACATATCTCCATTTTTCTAATTCTGACCTTCTGCTTTCTTCTCATAAGAATCCTTTGTGATTACATCAATAATCCAGGATAACATCCTCATCTCAAGAGCCTTAATTTAATTACATTTGCCAATTCCTTTTTGCTGCGTAAGGTAAGATATTCATAGGCTCCTGTAATTAAAATATGGACACTTTAAGGGGGGCATTATTTGGCCTACCACAATGGGCACCGCTAACCATTTATGACTGGTCTTTTTCTTATTTAAGTTTGTTTCACACATCAGCAACAATTTTGACTTCAATTTTTCTTTGTGAATACAGATTGGGATCCATTTTTTCCTTTTACACAGACTTGTGACTATATAGTGGCAGAATTTTCTAGGATATACACAGATGAGAGCCATCATATCCTTGCAGCAGTGGGAAGATAAAAACATCAGAGGTGACGATGTTAGCGAAAGCTTGGGAATAGGGTAACTTGAAAATGGTTTATTAATTAAATGGTGTTTAATTAATAAAATGCTTGGAGATAATTTGTGAATTTCATTTAGTAGACTGCACCTGTCCCTTTTTCTGTGAATAATTAAGACATGACAGTCTATGAAAATACAAAGCCTCTCTTATGGTGAACTGTACTCACCTGAGGTGACAAGTTATTGAGAGAAGAAAAGACTATCAATAATGGTTTTATATTTTAAAAACAATAATTTGCTCTTAGTCCAGACAGAAGCAACATGCTGTGCAAAATTATACATCATGTATCAATAGCTGAGAAGTAATATATATCACTATCAATGCTGCCTGTATAAAAGCCCCCCAAATTACCATATCTACCAGTAATTTTTACTTTAACAGAGAGAAAAGGGGACACAGGAAGAAACCAACTTCTTCTTATAAATGGTTGGTTTAACACATAGTGAAGAAATTGATGTGTAAATTGGCTTTGATGAATGCTTGTGTTAAATGTGGTTATTTATTATGAGTTCCATTACATAAATTGGTTGCAAAATTATAACAAATGTTCTTTATTAATCTTACCTTCTCTGTGGCTAGAGAATGACTCAAGGCAATTATCTTTCATGGACTTCAGCATCATTAGGGCTGATGTGCTGAGGAGGGCAGACAAGTTCTAATAATACAGAGAAAAGAGAAACATGTCTTTTCTTTGCTTCTTACATGGAGAGACGTTATTTCTCAATACAGTTTCCTTCATCTCCAATTAAATCCTTCAAGTTGTTAGTTTCTGGTATTTTTGCAGTAACAGCAGCTGTAGGTGTAAGAAATATCTTACATATTATGTTCTTTATGGTATGACATTTGAAATTTAAACAGATGGCATAGATTCTGGTCTTAAGGAATTTAGAGTTTGCCTAAGATGGCACAGGTGCTCTCAGGCCACATTTGGCTACTTGGTAGGAGCTTCAAGCATTTGCTCGATGGTCCAGTGACAGATTGCAGAACTGTCTTACTGTTTTCCTCTTCAGCATGGGATATAAATAACTTGAAGATAGTAGCTTTCTGGGAAAGGAAAAGAAGTATTTCTTCCAAGTACACTTTTACAGCCTAACACTCAATCAGAATCAAAGAGTTAAAGAGTTATCCCAGTACATGATTTGGAGCTACCTCTTAGTTATCAGGAGCCTTTTTTTTCAGTTATGAGTTTTTTAGTTCCCTGCTTCTCATTTCCTCTCCCCTATAAACTGTTCTTGCCCCACTTATATCCCTAAGAGGGGGAAAAACCAAAAGGGAAGAAAAAGAACTCATTCTGCTTATTATGGATCTGTAAAGATTGAGGGTGGGATTAAATGGTGCAGGTGGGATGGGGTTTACAAATCATGATTATATAAAATAACAAAAATATCAGTGCAAATTTGTCATCTGGAGAAGTCAAGTTAGATGGTATGCCTCCATTTTTCATTAATGAATATTTATTGAGCACCAATGATATGTGAACCTCTCAGCTGGGGGCTGGGTGCTAAAGGTTAAGGGGGCAGGGATGGAGAGAGAGAAAGTTTATTGCACCAGAAATGATAACCAGGACACTGGTATCCAAACACTGCCTCATCTCGATGCTAATTGCTAATCACTGATATGAATGCTTATAAAATAAGTTAGAATTAGGTTCAGCGATAAAAGAGAATATCCAGCAAATTAAACTAGATACAAGTTATTTATTTTTTTGTCTTACTGAGGTGAATATCTGCATAGGCAAAGTGCTATATGAAGCTCCTTTTATCTTCCTGTACTACCAGGTATGTCCTCTTTTACTAAACTAACTTCATGGTACAAGATGGTTGCATCAGTTTCAGATCTCATGTCAGCAGCATTTGAGTCAGCAGAACAAGGAAAAAGAGGGAAAAGACCATGCTTCCTCTCTCCCCCTTTAAGAATATTTGCTGGAAGGGGCGCCTGGGTGGCTCAGTTGGTTGAACGTCCGACTTCAGCTCAGATCATGATCTCACAGCTCATGGGTTCTAGTCCCGCACCAGGCTCTGTGCTGACAGATCAAAGTCTGTAGACTGCTTCAGATTCTCTGTCTCCCCCTCTCTCTGCACTTCCTCCACTCATGCTCTGCCTCTCTATCCTTCAAAAATAAACATCAAAAAAATTAAAAAAAAGAATATTTGCTGGAAGTTGCACATCTTCCATGTACATATAATTGGCCAGATCTAGCCATAAGAGAGGCCAGGAAACAGAGCCTTAGCTCCAACTGGTCACATGCCCAGCTAAATATTGTGTGTTCTGGGACTTTCAGTTTCTACTCAGGATGTAGAATGCTGTAAAGAGCATTTCTTTTGCACTTATAACAATAACAACAGCAGGAGCAGCAAAAACACCAAATAATCTGTAAATGAATAACTTTTCCTGAATGCAGCAGAGAAGTGATGATCACCTACTAACATGAAATCCAAGGAAAACACATCCAGCAAGAGTTAGGACATGAACACTTGCTTACCTAGGATAGATGTTATCTGTCACAGGTAAGAATTCAACTTAATTCTTAAATGAATTGCTAAAGGCCAACTGTGGTTTGGCAAGTATAAAGAACCCCTGGATAATATAAGCACAAAGAGAACTTCCATTCATCACAGGACTTTCTGTAAAGGATGAGGTTCTCACACAAGAGAACTAAACATGTAGACCTTATGATGTAGGTCTGGAGAAATAAGGGCTGTGGGGGGAAAACACAGGTCATTCTCCCCTGTATATTCTATGAAATAAAAGGCTTAGGCTGTTAGAGGCAGAGAAATAAAACCTGATGCCCTAAGGCACTGATGAAAACCCATTGATGCTGGGGGAAGGGAATAAAACAAAACCTTATACACTTGAAAAAGGAATGAAAATACTTGCTGGGACCAGACCTGCAGCTGAGAGTGAATAAGACCACTGAGAAATACCTACCCCCAAGACTCAGCAACATAGTATCTGCCGAGGACTGACACTTAAACAGAACAAAAGCGGTCTACTGCTTGAAGAGGAGCAGAAGCATGCAGAGAGACCCTTTTTGAGTCATAATGCAAAAGGAAGGCCCAAAATTGAGGATGGAGCAGATGTTGAAGAAAAACCCTCTGGTAAACCAGCCCACATGCTAAAAAGAAAGTTATCCTGGAGGCTTTGACGCTTGTTATACCAAGAGTAATCCTAGCAACAACTCTAAAATGCAGCTAAACTTATAGCAGTAATGACCCAGCCACTCCCACCATACACACAGAGACACAGACACACACCAAACAAAGCCTACCAAAAGGAGACAAGTGTCCATTTCCAGCCTTCAAAAGTTTTTACCTCAGACTCTTCTCTCCTACACAAGATGGCCAACTTCATCTTTTAACAAAAAGTTATGAGGCATGTAAAGCAAATGAAAACAAACTTCTGTCAAGAGACAAAGCAATCAATAGAACCAGACTCAGATATGCTACTGATGTTGTCCATAACTATTAGAGAATTTAAAATAAATATCATGAATATGGTAAAAGCTCTAGAGGAAAAGGAGAACAACATGATGACCAGGTAAGTAATTCAGCAGAGAGAGACAGTATAAGAAATAAACATAAATACTAATGAATCACTAAATTCTACTCCTGAAACCAATAATACATTATATATTAACTAGCATGAATTTGAATAAAAAAAATAAATTCTGGATATGAAAAGCAGAGTAACAAAGAATGCATTCAATGGGCTTATCAGAGACTTAATACCGCTGAGTAGAAGAAACAATGAATTTGAAGATGAGTCAATATAAATGACTTAATCTAAAACACAAAGAGAAGTGAAGGGGGGAGAAAACACAGACCATAGGAAATATTAAAGAAATACTTGTTGAAAAATTTGCAAAATTAATGACATAAACAAAATGTCAGCTCCAAGAAGGTGAGAGAACACCAAGCATGATAAAAACAAAAGCAAACTAACAAATAAGCTGGCAAACAAACTAAGACATTTAGGTAGATTATATTCAAACTGCTGAAAACCAAAGACAAAGAGAAAATATTGAAGGTAATAAGAAATGAAGGACATATTACATACTGAGGGGAATTATATATATATATAAGAATTATAGGCTTCTCATGAGAAACTACTCAAACTGAAAGGAAATGGAGTTACATTTTTTTTAATGAAAAGTAAAAAAAAAAATCCTGTCAACTAGGTTCAGTATCTAGTTAAAACAATTTTCAAGAGCAAAAAAGAAATAAAGGCCTTGTGAAGCAAAAAATTAGCAAATTAATAACATGAAGATCAATACTAGAAGAAATGTTAAAGGAAGGTCTTCAGGCAGCAGCAGTAGGCTACCCAACAGAACTGAAGTCTGTACAAAGAAATTAAGTGGATTGGAAATATATTAAATGTAGTTAAAAATCATTTTGTCTTATTTTTAATTGGTCATAAAAGAGACATGGCTGTCTAAAGCAAACAAAGTAACAAAGCATTGTGTATTTATATCATATATAAAAGTAAAACATATAACAAAAAATAGCACAGAAAATGAAAGGAAGGAGTTGGGAATATACTATTGTAAGGACCTTCCACTATTGTGAAGTCATAATAAATTATTTGATGTATATTATAAAATTTTTTTTAACATTTATTCCTCTTTTTTTGAGAGTGTGAGTGGGGGAAGGACAAAGAGAGAGGGAGACACAGAATCCAAATCAGGTTCCAGGCTCTGAGCTGTCAGCACAGAGCCCATCATGGGGCTCAAACTCACAAACTGTGAGATCATGACCTGAGCAGAAGTTAGACGCCCAGTTGACTGAACCACCCCAGATGCCCCTTGATGTATATTATAAATTCTAGGGGAACCACTAAAATATTAAAGAGGAGTATAAACAATAAGCAAATAGTTGTGATAAAATGGAATAACAAACATTTTTAAAAGGCAGAAGGAGAAAAAGAACAAAGAACAAAGTTTGAAAGATGGAACAAAGAGAAAACAGCTAGATAGATGATAGTCTTTAATCCACACATATCAATAATACTTTAAAGGTAAACTGTCTAAAAACATCAAGTAAAAGACAAAAAAATGTTACATTTGATAAAAAAAATCAAGTTCTAATTATATGCTATCTATGGTAAATCAATTTTAGTTATAAAAATATAGGTTAAAAGTTAAAAAAAGAAAAAAGATATTCCATGTAAATACTAATCAAAAGGAAGCTAAAGTAGCTATACTATCAGCAGATAAAGGATAAAGAGGTATATCACATGATGAAGAGTGGAAAGGAGTACGTTCTTCAAGAATCGGATAACAAAGCTACAAAATACCTGAAGCAAAATGTGATGAAACTGAAAGGCAAAAATGACAAATCCAGAATTACATTTGAATACTTCAACACTTCTCTTTCAATAGGTGATAGAACAAGGAAACAAAATCAGTGATGATGGAGAATATCTGAAGAACACTACCAACAAACATTACCTGACTGACATTTCTAGAACATTTTACCCCGTTATAGCAGAATACACATTCTTCTCAGTGCATGTGGAACATTCCTCAAAATAGACCGTATTTTGCACTATAAAACAAACCTCAACAAATTTAAAGTAGTAAAATTATTCAAGAGACATTGTCAGACCATCAGAGAACTAACTAGAAATCAGTAAGAAAAGGCTACCTAGAAAATCACAAGATATAGGGAAATTCAACAACTGACTTCTAATTATTAGATATTCCATTGTTATTGAAAGAGGGAAAATGAGATATTAAGGGACAATAAGCAGTCTGTTTTAGGTGCAGACATACAAATACATTGATTATGTTGACAGAGTGACTCCATGTTAAGTTAGCAGAGCAAAAGTTTTTAATGCGGTTATTACGAACTCAGTGTTATGCCCTCCAAATTTGTATATTGAAGCCACCTAATTTGGAGGTTGGCCCTTCAGGAGGTAATTAGGTTTAGATGAGGTCATGAGTGTGGGGCCCCCAGGGTAGGATTAAGTTCTTTATAAAAAGAAGAGATCTCAGAGCACATCCAGTCACTCTCTCTCTTTCTTTCTCTCATTATGTGAGGACACAGTGAGAAAGTAGCTGTCTGTAAGCCAGGAAATGGGTCCTCATCAGGAATCCCAGATGGTATCTTGATCTTGAATTTCCTAGCCTCCAGAAGTGTGGGAAATAAATATCTGTTATATAAGCCACCTAGTCCATGGTATTTCACCATAGCTGACTGAATTAAAGAGGGAGACACCACCCCAGTTTTATTCAGCCCACCAATATTTCCTTTTACCAAGATGCTAGACTTTCTAACCTCTCTTATTCCTTCTGCTCATTGACCATTTTATCAAGATTATGTTTCCTTTGTCTATATATCCATCCCTCTCCTGCCCCTTAGTGCTGACCCAGTCCTCTTTTGGGAGGTAAGGAGGTGGGAGAGCAGCTGAAACATGAGGCTGCCACAACAGGTAGAAACCTCAATGAATTTAGTAATACCACCTACAGAATTATCTCAGTATCAGGGATTCCTCACACAAAAGAGCCCAAAAGGCTAACTGGTAGGACAGACAAGGCAATGCGAGCTCTACCATTTCTCCAGCTGGGCTAATGATGCATATGTCATAGGATGCATACATAAGAGACACAGGGACATACAACATGCTCAGTATATCCTTAAGCATGAAAACTGCATGTTTCTCTCATCCATCCACCAAGCCCCTCTCCTCTTAATTTATTACCCTACCCCTGACAAAACTCCTGTAAACTCCACCTCAGTAATTCCTATTCTTTTGTGATTGTAAGTGCAGTGTCATCCGTACATTTTTATCTTAACTTAGTCTTTAAATATATAATAATACAATAAATAAATGTCTAATCTCTAAATTGACTTAACATCTTGATGATCAACACATGTTCTGACAAAAACAATTTCTTCTAATTCTACTGAATCAGTAGATTTTATTTTCATCAAGAAAATGTATTTTCAATATCCCTCAATATGCTTGAGCACAGAATTATAACCTTTCTAAAATCTCTAACCAAATTCATTTAATTATTATTATTTAACCTAAGATCTGAGCATTCTTCAGCATACTGTATTTCTTTTCCAACTAATACTACCCATCATGTTTTAAAATTATTTGGGTAATATCTTTCTTTCTTATCAGATGAAAGTTCTATAAAGCATGGATCATTGCTTTTTTGTGTGCTCATTTTATCCCCAGTACCTGGAATGGCACCTTGGCTCAATAAATATTTGTTGCAAGAATGAATGAATGAATGAATGCAGAGTATGTCCCACAGAAATTTCTCTCTCTCTCTCTCTCTCTCTCTCTCTCTCTCACACACACACACACACACACACACACACACACACAGAGGAGCCTCAGACCTTGCTAACAGACATAAAACAGCCTTTCTCCAGCAGCGTTTGACACAGTTATCTCATCATTTTCATCAGATATGCCCATGCTTGTTAGCCTCAGGGCATACTTACAAGCAGTGCAGCAAAAAAGGCAATCCCTGCCATGATAGTTTATTGCAAAACAGAGGGAATAAAATAAAGCAAGCATGTAGTGCTACACATACACAAGCTAATAAACAAACAAAAGGTCTAAACCACTGTGGCATCATTGTGACAGCAGTGTCTCGAAGAAACTCCACTGGCTCTAACTCCTGTCAGAGGCAATGAATGCCTGTGGCGTGTGTGCTATAATGGAGCTGGGGAGAGAATTGTGTCCAGTTCTTTGAAGCTATCAACATGCACATGGCAGATGAATCTTCCCAAAGGTGACCATTTCCAGCACACAAATTCTCTTCTTTAGTTTGGGATGTGGCCTTTGTGCTATTATATAATTATCACCAAAGAACAATGTTATTAAAATATCAAAACAGTATATTTTAAGATGCATTCAGAGTCCTGAGGCCAACAGGGTAAATGGAAGTTTGTTCATGTTATATATAACCAGGTTCTAATAGCCACACCAGGTCGTCTTTACTTTGGCTTTCCTCTGTCTCAGGAATAAGGCACTTGCAAGGGAATATTTCAATGCTGCCTGGGCCATTCCTCACTACTTACAATGGGATTCCATCTACTTCAAAATGTTCCTTAATGGCCAAAAAAAGACATGTTGGGGCATAAGGAGACTACAAAAGGGATTAATAGCATATGCTATGTCAAATTCAGTTCAGATTTCCCCATCCAAAAGATGTAATTTGGGACTGGACTACAACACTGAGCTAAGGTTGATCCATCCAAGGGGGCAGTAATAACGGGTCACTCTGCAAAGTGTGCAAGATGGCAGACTACGACTTGTCCTCCAAACTGTCTTTGACAGTTTGAAAATCTGTCAAAAGATAATCCTTTTGGCCAAATATCTGGTCATTCTCTTCTATGAGGTAGGAATCTTTTGCAGCAAGATAATGTTTAAGTCAAACAATTTTTACTCACCACTTCTGATGTTTAACAGAGATATGACAGTCACGGAATGTGCAAGAGGGAAGTAACAAGGAAAGTGAGGAAGAGAAAGTGGTTTCAACATAAAAACTCAATTGGTTATTGGACTGGCCAGGGAAGGCATAGTCATCTTTTATTTCTTAATGTTCCCGAAGACAGGAGATAAGAGTCTGCAGAAGTCACTCCTTCTCCCTCACAGGATGACTCCTTCTCTGACAGATATACATACCTAACAAGAGTGCCAGTGTTTTTTTTTTTTTTTTGGGGGGGGGTGTAGGATTATCATAGCAGACGCCTATTCTGTAGCTGCTACAGACAGGTCTGACTTGCTCTTTACTTTTGTTGGCATTTTATTATGAATTTCACTGTGGCAAGAGAAAGGATGAACCTGAGCTCCTGAGTGGTGACAGCCAATGGCCCATTTATTTCTAGTGTCAGTGTTTTCCTGAGCTCCAGTGGAAGCATAGCAATCTTGAAACCTGTCTGATATTGGCATTTAGAAAAGAGCTTGATTCTTGCTCAATTTATGGTACATCTAGTCCTTTGAAAGGCTTATTCTAATGCAAGGTCATGCAATATGTTTGTGTGCAATTGATGTTGAATTTTTATGCCAGCTGAGCTTCATTTCAGAATTCAATGCACTTGTTAAAACAGACTTTACTTTTATTTCAGCACAAACTTTGCTCCCAGAGCTATCAAGCATCTGAGGTTTGTTTCAAAAGAGAATGTTTTCAAACTCATCATCCTGTGGTCGTGGATGTATGAGTTCTTTGCTCAGACACACATTGATTTAGTCTTTGCTGATGTTGGGAAAAACACAAGCCCGATCTAATTATATCGCAACTACCTAGATGTCTTAAAAATCTTTTTTTGATGTCTCTGACATGGAATACTTTCCCCTGCTTTGAGACTTCTTCCATCATCTCCTTTACTCTTCTTTCTCCCATCGTGATTAAGTTCACATGACCATATGATTCATTCAGTGTGATACTAACCACCCTAAATCATTGCCATCCTTAAAACACCTTGCTCACTTTTACAATATCATCTCTCCTCTGCCTCTGCCTGCTTACTCATATACTGCACACACTGCCTCAACTACCACTACTTGGAAGTCTTAGCTTCTATTTATTTTTATTTTCCTTTATCAAAACTGTTATTTGCATGGTCTCCAACCGCTCTTCACAAGATCTTCCTTTTTTGGGGGTAAGGCCAAGTAGGGAAGTAAAGAAAGCAGCCTGCATTTGGAACCCATGACTGAAAGACACAGAAACTCTTGCCCATATTTGCAGCACAGGGCATGAGGCCAAAAAACAATTGTTAAAGTCCACCTCAGAGAAAGTTCCAAAAGTCCAGTTGGTGATAGATAGCCCAAAGTTAATCAGAGCAAGGGAGTTTGACCTGTAGGGACAAGAAGATGTTGAGTAGTCAGAGAGTATGAAAGGGACAAGATACAAATCTGATCCATTGAACAGGAGCCCAGGGAATCTCATCAGAAGAGATAAAAACCCATAGTAGGCTACTGGGTTTTTATAAATATATAAGAAGAGTATTATCTTGGGTTGATTTTTATGGATTTTCATTGATTAATGGAATCCATCTGTAAAATGAGTGGCAGTGAAATTTAATCTGTCCTTCTCACTTTAATGGAATGTTAGATGAATAAAACCACCTTGGACTGATGAGTTTAATCAGGATCTGTAAACATTTAAAAGAAGGAGGAGAAGGAAGAAAAAGACCATGGCTCCCCACCCTCTTGCCCCCTAGCAGCTAAAAGGGAACCCTATAGGCAAATGGAAATCAGAAAACATAACTAAATGAAATGTGCTCTTTGTTATGAGTCCCTCTTCCACAGTTCTTTTCTTTCTGCCCTTTCTTTCTTTAATTTTCTTTTTTTTTTCTTTAATTTTCTTTTGAATGTGACTGTGAATTGGTGTGCTGGTGACTGTTGCTGTGTTCTACTGGCCTGGGAATCTAGGAGAAAGGAAGAAAGTACCAGAAAACTGAGAGGAGAGAAAATTATATAATGAAACACAAAGTAAGAGGAAACTACACAAAAGTTTGGGAACAGCTGAAATTGTGCAGTCTAATACTTCTTGGCCAGACACTTCTCATGGGCATTTTTACTCTCCCTTAAAAGGCAGAACAGGGCAGGCTTCTTGTTTATGATGAATGTACATGGGATACATTCAGGTCTCTGTAGGCTGAATCTTTTCAACAGGGACCTTTTCAAGAAATTTTGAGGGTATGTCTAATGATTCATCAAATGCTTTGCAACATTCCAAACCACTCTTGTTTTGGGTCAGGGAGAAAAATAGCCCCTTTTCAGAAGTGCAGAACCAGATTGGTTGTCCTCCGCCAGCTGTTGAGACCTGTACAGGGACCCACCAGGAGACTCTGGAAGGGGCTTCCTCCCACCTGCTCCATCTGAGGGAGGTGTTGGGATCACAGAAGGCCTCCAGCGGAGTGTGTGCTTGATCTTCAGCCCTGAAGAGGGACTGCGCCAGATGCTGTTTCCTACTGTACAGGGACCTATTCATTTAAGCAGCAGCCGCCAAATCTAAAGGTTAAAAAACAAAACAAAACCAAAAAACAGCCATTTTCATATCCAATATTCAATATCTTCTTTAATTAAAATGGATACCTATTTGAATTATTTAAAGAAGATAGCTCTTTGATCATGAGTGCTCATTTCCAAAGACTGAAGACAGCAGAACTCAGCCTCCTCAAGTCCTAATTAAAGGTGATAGCCTGAATTAGCATGTAACTACTTGCTATGTTTGTCACATCACCAGTAAAAGTAGTTTTAGTGTTCTTATTTTTTCTTACTTAAATAGATTGCTCCTTCCCAAGCAGAGAGCCCAAGCTCTTCCTTCCCAGAAAGGGTGGTGGATCCTGTTGCAGTCTGAAGGATTCTAGAGGAATATGAATGGTGATAATTACTTGGAAGCAATGAAATAATCACTGCTGAGTTTCCCAAGCATTTTAAAGCTCTTTCTTATTCTAATATTTGCTCCAAGACTGATTATTTGATATTTGATGTCACTTATTTCTAACGCAGCTGAATGGTTCTTGGTAACTAGGCAGCAATGAAATTTGCAACTTCTTTCCTAATGAACCAGTATTTGAACCATTAAAGAGAAAAATCAATGAGATTGTTTCAGATTGTTCATTACCCCCTTTGCAAACATACTAGCAAGGAAATCAGCTGTCTTACCACATGACGCAACCTCAGTGGAGCTGGAACATCATAGGATACATTGTCCATGAGAAGGGAACTGAAAGCAGCAAGTGTTTTCTCTATAAGGCCTTGAAGTAGTATTCCATGGTGGGCTGCAGGTCCTGGGATATTAGAAGTGTGCAGAGGACTCAGAGGACAGGAAGATGTTTTTTATTTGTTTTCGTGTGACCTTTGATTTCCAGTCCCGTCCCCTGCCTAGAGAGCAATGGTTTTTAACTTCAACTGCCCAGCTTTATGGCTCTTCTGGTAACAGACCCTACTCTCAGGCCACAGGCACGTGGCTATGAACCAAGTCAGAGCAACATCTTTCTGGACAGAATGGTTAGTACCAGGATGTGTTATCAAAGTGAACCAAATTAGGGAATGTTTTAAATTGTAGTTGCCAGAGAAATGCCCATCTCTCTCCAACTGGAGAGCTAAAAGGGAGAGAGCTCAAAGTAGCAGAAAGTTATGTTTCTTCTGCTTAGAAGAGCTGAAAATTTATAAAAGCTACAATGCAGGGACAGAATCACAATGGTATCTGAGGCCCTAGTTCCAGAAGTCCCAAAGGCCAGCTGCCTCCTGCTCTTTCTATAGTTTGATTATATGAGCCAACACAGTTCTCCTTTGTTTAAGTAAATTTAGCTTTTGTCACTTGCAACCAAAGACTCCTGACTAAAACAACGTCTTCAAATATAAAAGTGTCTCACCCTCCTGCTGCTTTGCATTTGAATTAGGCTTTCTTTTCTCCAGCACATCAGCTCAGAATGGTATCTTGCTGTAAGTGTATCTTGATACTATTCTCTTGCTTTGTGTTCCTTTTAGCTATCTTTGGAATTGGTGCAAGGGGTGAAGGCTGCGCCTGTTTAGGTGAGGCCTGAGTTTTAAGCACCCACTGAGAAAAAGAACCTCTCCTTTGTTTGTGGAGCATACACAGCCAATGCTTTTCCCATATCTGTCTGCCCTTACTGTTTGGTATGCTCCAGTCCCTTCTAACTACAAATATCTGCATCTCTGTGCCTAAAATCTTCCCAAGCACTTCAGGGAGTCACTCTTCTCCTGTACACAAGGCTGGAAGTTCCAAAGAATTAAGATTTTCAGGAGCAAGCCTCAACCAATGATGATCAAGAGTTGTGTAAAACGCCTGAGGTCCTTCATGTCTTAAGTAACACAACCTGGAGGAACGTTCTGGTGATTTCTCATTGTTTCCCCACAAGGTTTCCTCAGTTGCCCACTCTGGGGGCTGACCTAATAATACACTCTTTATTGTCTTCCATCCCTTACATGTGTCTCTTCTCCACTCTCAACCAGTATTTTCTATACTTCCTAAGTAATCAACTTGCATAGATCCTGGTTTTAGCGTCTGCTTCTGGGAGAATCCAACCTAAAACAAAATTTAAGAACCAGAAGTAAAGAATTTCTTGTCCAGAGAATGTGGTTTGAGCTTCTCAGGATAGGGATGTGGAACTTACATCTCCCAAAATCAAGAAGTTTTCAGAAAATAAGGGAATAAGAGCTGGTTTTGTAACAGGAATAAGCTGTTGCTTAAATGACCAAATGATTTTTAATGAGGGTATCGAGATAACTCAGTGGAGAAAGAATAGTCCTTTCAAAAAATGATGCTGAGCCAACGATAGCCACATGCAAAATGAAAATTAAAAAAAAAATTGTACTCCTACTTCATACCATATACAATTAATTCAAAATGGAGGAGTTAAAACTATAGAACTCTTAGAAGAAAGCCTAAGTGTAAAGACTTGTGATTTTGGATTAAGCAATGGTATCTTAAATATGACACCAAAATCACCAACACCAAAATAGAAAATAGATAAATTGGACTTCATCAAAATTAAAACCACAAAACTGGGAGAAATTATTTGCAAATCATATACCTGACAAGAACTTCTATTCTGAGTTTAATTTTTACAATTCAAAATTAAAAAGTCTAATAACCCAATTTAAAAATGAGCAAAGGATTTAATAGATATTTCTCCAAAGAAGATAAACAAATGGCCAATAAGACAAGATGCTCAGAATCATTAGTCACTGGGGGAATACAAATCAAAGCCATAATGAGATTTTCATTGTGGTTTGCATACCTACTAGGATGGTTAGTATCAAGAAGATGAACAATAAACGTATTGGTAAAGGTGTAGAGAAAGTGAAAACGTCACACATTGTTTGTGGGAATATCAAATGGTGCAGTCACTTTAGAAAATGGTTTGGCATTTTCTTAAAAAGATGAGCAAAGAGTTCCCATATGCCCCAGCAATTCCATTTCTAGGTAAATACCTAAGAAAAATGTAAACGTATGTCCACACAGAAACATGTACACAAATGTTCACAGTACCATTACCTAAAATTATCCAAGTGATAAGTGCATAACAAGAATGTAGTACAGAGAATGCTATTTGGTCATATGACAGGGATGGAGAACTGATGCACGCTACAACATGGATAAACCCTGAAAAGACGCAACATTAAAGAATCCAGACACAAAAGGCTCCTGTTGTATGATTCCATTTATATTAAATGTCCAATATTGAGTCATAAAGTAGATTGGTGGTTGCCAGGGGCCGGGGATGGGGAGAAGCAAATGCTGAGAGACTGCACATGGGGACAGCATTTCTTTTTGGAGTAATGAAAATGGCAAGCAGTCATAGGAGGGGGGAAAAATGTTTAGACAGAGCTATGAGAAATCAGAATAAATTATCTAGATAAACGATTAGCTGCAGCTCAGACTTTTTGGCAGAGAATCTACATGAATGAATTAAATTTCTGGGGAAATTGCAAGGTAATTCTGAAGGGAAAATATGTTTGTAGCTCTGCAGTCAACTTATACAACTAGAACTAATATAAGCAAACCTGGGTTCAAATCCTGTATTGCCATTTAGTAGCTATAGGCAAGTCAGTTGCTTCTCTAAAACGCAATTCATTAATCTATTCTGTGATGATAATATTCCAGACTTATAGATGTGTTTTGCCATGAATGATGGATGAAGAGATACTAGGTGCAATCATGTCTGTGGTAATCATGCCGCAGTGATGTAGAAGACAGATAAACTCTCTCTCCTTATGGGACTTACGTGCTGGGGAAGAAGATGGTCAAGTGAGGTAAAGAAACAAGACAATTATACACTGTGAAAAGTGCCCTAAGGGAAAGTAACAGGATATGTAGTAATGAGCGATGATGAGATGAGGAATTGGTTTTAGACCAGGTGGTCCAGAAAGGCTTCTCTGAAAATATAACATTTGAGAGAAGAACAGAAAAATAAGAATCCGGCTATGCAAAGATGTCCAGAAAACTTGCCAGGCAAAGAGGACTTTGAAGATCAAGACTATGAGAGAAAAGACGAAAGTCATGGAAAAAGAGGGAAAGAAGCATATTTAAGAAAGATCAACCTGGCAGAGTACATTGTGTGGGAAAGTCATCAGGTAGGCCTAGACTATATAGGTCCGGGGCCCAGATTCACTATAAGGAGCAAATGCCATCATATATGGAAAATGCTCAGCCTCCCTGTTTAGCAAATGGTACTCATTATTAATAGGGCACAATAAAGCCTCTGTCCGTGAACCTGATTTCTCTTAAGCGATGCAACAGAGAGTGTGATATGGCTGTGACATTCTTCTTCATGAAGACAACCAGGGAGAGGACTTGATTGCTCTGGCCAGCAGGCCAGTGACCCTTTTCCTCCTTTTGCACTCTCAGTGTATTCCTTCCAGGATACAGACTCCATCAAAAGGGGACAGGATTCTTAGGAGAGGAGCATGTAGGAAATGCTCCGGCCTCCCTCCTAGCAACTCCATCAGTGGATGTACCTTGTGCCATACTGTGTAAAATGTGTGCTTTGCCTTTTTCAATTAAAATTGATCAGCATGACTAATACTAAAGGACCTGGTGCTTTAAATCCACTAAGGATTAGCATGTGGGCTGTGTGGGAGGCTGAAACACAGCCATAGAAGCTCTCACACAGCATTGCCCTAGTTACTACAGAAAAAAAAACCCTAGGAAAACAGGGTGTAGGGAACGCAGACAGGAAGCCAATCCACTCCTGTATCGTTGCATGTTTGTTATTTGTAATGATGGGCTTTGCTCACCTGGAGGACCAATTTTTCACCAATTTTTCTCTATGAATCTTAAGTTGACATGTTAGAAATCCAAAAAGGAAGTACAAACCATTACATATCATAACGGCTCAAACATTAGGGGAGGGCCAGTGACACATGTTCACAAATATAAAATGAAAATCTCCCTTTTATTTTCTTACATCTAACATATTGGAAGAAACTTTGGGGGCCCATTAGGCCCCAATTCTATCCAGCTTCTAGCCAAACCTCTCCAAGGGAAGGTCAGTTCACTCGTTTCTTGTTTTTGCTGCGGTTGTGAGGCAGGATTGAGAGCTACGATGTTGGCTTTGTCACCTTTTTTTCATTTAACTTTCCATGAACTGCAGGACAACAGAAACAAACCTACATATTACTGTGAGTCTGGAGAAACTGGGGATTAAGAATAGGGAAAGAGGCAATGAGGAAGAGGACATACTAGTTTAATCCATACCCACACAAATAAATATATGGTACCAGGCTTGGAAAATCCTTATTAAGAAAAAATGAGTCTGGCTGTATTCTGAATCTAGAACTGAGGCTAGCCAACTATGGATACCTTATGTGATTGCAACTGAATCATATTAGTGAACACCCAAATATGTATACATGACCATACTTTCTGAGAAATACACACTTCTTACAGTCTTTGGCTTTGTGTCCTAACTATGCTTCATCACAGCATATCAGAGTTAATTTAATAAACTGAATTTCTAATATGACTTCAAGATGCAATTGCGTTATATTTCATTATGTTATTGTGTATATATATATATACACAATATTGTATATATTGTATACAATATATATACATATATACATATACACAATATTGTATATATTGTATACAATATATATACATATATACATGTGTGTATATATGTATATATATGTATGTATGTATATATATACAATATTCATATATATATACATGAAAGTTGCCAGTGTAAAAGAATTTTCAAAAATATGTACATAGATGGAAGTATTTGATAAAAGGGCTATTTTCAAGTAATGGGTTTAGGTAAGTACATTAAAGTCAAGACAGTCTTCTGAAGTGTTTTTCCAAACTGGTTTCAGCCTCCTTTTCTAAAGAAGCAACCATAAGACACAAATACAAATTCTGCAATCACAAATGATGAATGGGTCCAGTTTTTCCTTAACTGAATGTGGGCCATGGCATGGCCCGTGAACACACAAAGGTAAGTCAGCTCCGGGCTCTATTCAAATTATTAGAAGTATCTTAGCTGATCTTCTGCCGTATCCTCCAAGTGACATTTCTTGTGACTCACATTTGAAACAACTTATGAAAACCATTCCATATGTCAAACTTCATTTCATTCAATTTTCTTCTGGTTGAAAATTGACACTAAAGATGTTTTGTCTTTCAGAGCATTTTCCTTTGGGAGCCAAAGGCCTGATGATGTATAATCCTTCCTGAAGGCTTTATGGCAGGACTTCACAAAGCAAACATTTTTTCCCCTTATTTTATATCACCCTGACAAACAGAAATGCTGAGCCATTTAATTACAGAGCCTGCCTGACACATCCAGAGAGTCAAATATTCTGGCGGTGTCTAGCTGAAGGGGAAAAATGCATTGAATTCCCAGAGTTACTTGTCAAGACAATGACACTAAGGAAACTGGTAAATAAGCTGGCAGGGCCAACAGTGGATGCTATGGTGTGCCTGAGTGGTCCCCATGGTCCTGAGTCAGCTCCATTAGCCCTAGAGCACTGCATCTTATGTTGCTGATCCTTTGTTTTAGCTTCAGGCTGAGTAGCCAGCAGATGATGGGCATAGGTCAAAAGAACAAAGGTCGAGCCACAGGCCCATATGTCATGAGCTGCTCTGTGCTTTATAGAAACTTCCAGATCTAGAGCTTGCATTCCTAATTCCCAAGCTAACTCACAGAAAGAATCTGTACAGATGCAACTGAATATTTCTTCCTCAGACTCCAAAATATGACAGACAATCCCCTTAACCATGCATGAGTGCACCAAGATATTATATCCTGTAGTGTTTCAAAGCTCTAACACATAACCAAAATGTATCAGGTTACCTTTATTTAATGCCTTTTCCTCCCTTTAGAACAGTTAATTCCTATGATAATTTCCAGTCCATTTTATAGTGATAACTAAAGTATGAAAGTTACTCTTATGAACAGTTTTTGTTTGCATGCTTTAAAGATTTCTCTCTTTTTCTTTAATCCCATCAATCTTGGAATAAAAAGAAAAAGAAAAAAATACACTTTCTGTGAGACAAGCAGTATTCTTGGAATCAAGCAGTGGAAATTATGGACAAGGTCACTGTCCTTCAGGAAAATACGTTCAAGTTGAGGATTGGGGGAGAGAAAATAAATATGTAAAAAGATAAATAAGATGTTGGAGGAATTGTAAGTGCTCTCAATAATTACAGAATGATACAGAATGGTTGTAGCATTAGACACTTTTGTAGCATGGCCAGGATTGTAGCGTGGCCAGGAAAGTTCTTTGATGTGATGATGTTTGATTTGAAACATGAATGATAGAAATAATGAAAGGAGGCAGCCTGAAATATTTTGGTGAAGAGTGTTTCAGGGAAAGGAGTAACTTGTGCAAGTGCCTTAAGAGAAATGATAGCAGATGAGCTTCAGGATAGAAAGGTCAGTGTGGCTGGAGAGTAATGAATAAAAATGGAGCGGACAGAGATGATGCTACAGGGTTTTCAAAGGGCAGATATGAAAGGAGTTCTAGGCATACGTTTTGAAAAGGAAAATATAAAACTGTTATCATTCATAAACAATGTGATATTGTATATAGAATATCCAATATAAATTTACACAAAATCTGCTAGAGTCCATAACCAAATTTAAGAAAATATCAAGATACAAGATCAATGCATATTAAATTTCTACATACTAGGAAAGAAAAATCCAAAAGTACAATCAAGAAAATTACATTTAAAATAACACCAAAATGTTAAAATGCTCAGGAAAAAAAATTTAACAAAAAAAAAGTATGAAACCTACACATTGAAAACTATAAAACATTGCTGAGAGAAATTTTTAAAGATTTATATAAATTGAGAAACATAACGTATCTGAGAAGAGGAAGACCAAATGTTTTTAAGATGACAGCTCTCCCCAAATAAATCTATATAATTGAATTCAATCCTTGTCAAAATGCCATCATGCTTTCTTGAAGAAATTGACAAACTATTTCTAAAATTTATGTGGAAATGCAAAAGACCTAGACTAGCCAAAAAAATTTTGAAAAATAACAAAATTGGAAGACATGCTATGCTACCTGATATCAGGTAATTGTGGCATCAGATCAGACATCTACATCAATGAAACTGAAGTAAATGTCCAGAAATGTATCCTCAGATTTATGAATAATTTATTTTTGCAAAGGTGGTGAGGAAATTCATGGGAAAACTCTTCAAAGAACTGCTGGAGCAACAGGATAGCCATATTTTTAAACAAAAAACTTAAGTCCTTGCTTCATATAACACACAAAAATAAGCTCAAAATGAATCTTAGACTTAAGTGAAAAACTAAAACTATATATCTTTTAGAATCAAGTATTGGAGAAAATCCTTGTGAATTTAGGTTAGATAAATATTTCTAATTATAACACTAAAAGTTTAATCATAAAAGAAAAATATTGATAAATTTGACATTATTTTAAAATAAGCTCTGCAAAAGACATCATTAATGAAATGAACAGACAAGCCACAGAATGAGAGGAGAATATTTTCAAGTGATATATATATAAAATTGCTGTGTATCTTGTATGAAAATATAAATAAGTCTTACAATGCAATAATATAGAAAAAATCAATTTTAAAGTGGGGGGAAATTTACATACAAATGGACAATAATTACATGAAAAGTTTCTCAACTTTTCAGAAATTACGAAAATGAAAATTAAGACCACAATGAGACAACATCTTACCCTGTCTAGAATGACCATAAACAAAAAGACAATCACAAGTGTTGGGCAACATGTGGAGAAACCAGAACATTCATCCATTGCTGGTGGAAATGCAATTTGGTAGGGTCACTTGGGAAAATGGGCAGGTTTTTAAATTGTTGAGCATATACTTACCATGTTATCCAATGATTTCACTTCTCAGTATTTACCCAAGAAAAATGAAAATTTATGTCTACCCAAAGATTTGTTCACCAATGTTTATAGCAGGATTTTTTATTATAACTCAAATAAGGAAACAATTCAAATATCTATGAAACAATTCAAATATCTATGAATGGATAAACAAAATGTAGTATATCCAAATAATGGATTGCTATTCAGCAAAAGATCAAGTTACTTATTCATGAAACAACATGAATATATGTCAAAACACTATGAAACAGCATGAATATATGTCAAAACACTATGCTAAATGAAAGAAGTCATTCACACAAGATTGTATATGATTCAATCGTTCACACATGATTGAATATGGTGTATATTCTATAAACATAGAAATCTAATTAATGATTGTAGTTGAAGGCAAGAGTGGAGACTGACTAAAAAACATGCATGCAGGAAAATTTTAGGGTGATAGAAGTGCTCTGAAATAGAATTATGGTTATAATTGTACAACCGTGTGAACCTACTAATAGGTAAATTTTGTGACATATCAGTTATACCTTGGTAAAACTGTTTTAAAAAATCATAATGGTATCATTGCCTGTAGTCATAATTATAACTTAAATGTTAGGTATTCGTTAAATCATTTTCACCAATTTTAGTTTCATTTTCTAAGATAAAATTCCAATTAAATACTTTATCTCTATTCACTATGATGTTGATGGTCCTGCTTTCTATGGTTTCACCTTAAGTGGTCTTTTCAGCACCAATTATCCTTAGATAATCACGAAGTTTTATATGTATATTACTTCACGGTGTGCTGTATCAGGACTACATTAAAATACAAGTAACGTAAAATCTAATTTACAGCAGTATAAAATCAGGTGAGGTTACTTGTCTGTTATATACAACTGGAAGTCTGGAAGGAGGTGGTTTTTGGTAGGTTCAGTGGCTCAACATGAAACAAGATGGTCTCCTCAGGAAACAGATGGAATCATCATATGGAATATTTGAAAGAGCGATAAGAGGGGAGAAGAAAACACAAGCAGGAAAGAGAAACTTCCCCAGGTAACTCCATTAAACTTTCGGTTACATTTCATTATTCAGAATTGAAGAACATGACTACCTCTGTGGAGGAAGCTGAGGAAGAAAATGTAGTTTCCTAGAATATCATAAAGATGAAAATGGAGAAGATTCAAAATATGTCCACCTAGCCAAAAAACAGTGACTGTCACCTGTATCTGTAATGTCTTTTGGGGAACATCATAATAGGAGCAAACTGGATGAGCGTACCTCCCAGGATATAGAAAGTTACTGGTAATTCATATAAGAAATGGAATGGGAACTAAAATGTAAAAGAACCTCACTTTGTATCATCTCTGCCTTCAGAAATATGATTACATGAAAAAACTAATCCCATAATGTTGGTTGAACAGTGTAATTTTATATGTGAGGAATGTCCAGAAAGATTACTTGATTTGCCTAAATCCACTCCAGAAAAAACTAGCAGAGCATGAAGGCCCACCCAGATGTCATGAATCATAGTCTGGTTCTTTCCTTGTCACACGGCAATAACTCTGTTCTCTGTTTATCTATTGATTGTTTTTATCTTGTCTTCACTAGTACTAGTCATTGTATGATTTTTTTCCTACCTTTTTTTCTACTTCCCTAGTTGTAAAAATAGTTTTGAGTATATATATCCTTAGCAAATATTTAGCGCTGTCACTGTGTCATAAAGAAAACAAGAACCCCCAATTATTCAATGAAATGAATTAGAGAAACATACCATTGCAATGTTGAACTTTTATATGGAAAATTTCCATGATCTACTAATGGTGTTCACTGAGAAAATTCACTCCTGGCGCATCTACTTTAAAGACCTTGCTTACCAATGTTCCTGGGATGGATATATTTAGAAGTACCACTTTTCCCATGAGTTCCCAAAGCGATTGCTGAGATTCCTAGAAGCTTCCTGATAATTGCAGTTATAGAGTTTTCCTTTAGGAAACCCATTTGCAGAATATTTTCTGTTTCTGATCTCTCTTTTCTGGTTCAGTGTAGCCTAAAGTTTAGAACAAAGAAGCCATCCTGATTTTATGCAATGAATATGAGAGAATCAATCAGGCAAGTTCAGAGTATATAAAATAAAATGGCTTCATCTTTCAGTACCTGTGGTCCTCATAGAACCATGCCACTTGGCACTTGGAATTAAAGACTATTTCAGTCATGTGATGGAACACTGGCCTTGGGATTTTGGAATGAAAGGATGGGCAATGAAAGCCAAGGCCCATATGCCTAGTTTTAAGGAGAGTTTACACCTGAGAGAGTGTGGTAGCAATGCTTACATTTGCAGGTAAGACTTCTTACCAGAAAGGGAATCTATCACAGCAATTTAATGAGATAGAGAGATGGGGCTCCTGGGTGGCTCAGTCAGTTAAGTGTTCGACTTCAGCTTGGGTCATGATCTCAAGGTCTGGGTTTGAGCCCTGTGTCAGGCTCTGTGCTGACAGCTCAGAGCCTGGAGTCTGCTAAGAATTCTGTATCTCCCTCTCTCTCTGTCCCTCCCCAATTTTCGCTCTCTCTCTGTCTCTCAAAAGTAAATAAATAAACATTAATAATTTTTTTAATTAGATAGAGAGAAACCAGGTAGGTAAGGTACAGCTGATGAATAAACATTTCACTGTCAAGCCAGACATTTGAAATGTTGCCAAATGATGTTCCTCACCTTTGCTTCAGAACTCAAACATCCACACTGCCTCTCAATCAAGTACTTATTTAAAATAGCTACAATTTCATATAAGTTTCATGAGATAATTACTCAAAGCCTTATAAGAGATGAAAACAATTTAACTGGTCTACGTTCTGAAACACTGGAGAGGCATCAGTATCCCATACCAATCTATACTCCATCATGCAATGGACTTTATTTCTGTAAGGCATCAGCAACCCGTAATTATATCATATCATTCTTACCACTATTAAAATGTCATGTCCATACTGAAGGTAAAAATACAAAGAAAAATTAGACTTTAAAGAGGCAGAAGATAAGTTGCTACCTCAAAATAACCATCTACATTTCTGTCTGAATATTAACCAAATCACTACCATCTTTGATTGTACTAAGGAAACTATATATCAAGTAGATCTCCACCAGTTCAGCACCTTCTTGAAGGAGCACCATGCCTAAACACAAATATTGAATATATAGAGATGACACAGAACATTTTTGAAAACTTAGACGAGGGGTGTTTTCATTTGGCAGTAATTGAATACCTCTTGAATTTAGTATTTTCCACGTTATATACATGATTCACCGATAGAATCTTTTAACCATAAGTAATAGTTATCAGTTAAGTGATAAAGTATGGACTTCCAATAGGCGCTTTTAAGCTTTAATGGTATACTAAAAAGCCACTGTATTGTTTTTTTTTTTTCCCCTTGACTTAGAGAATTATTCTAGGACTCATTTATTACCTCACACTGAGTACTTCTGGGTCAGCACAGAGGTTTCTTAGTGGTAGCACTATACACTCCAGGTCTTTTATCTTGAACCACTATTCCCCTTCCTGTCTTGATCCCTCTGGACACAGAAAGCCAGATTTACATTGTCTACCCTGTGTATCATTCATAAGATTTATTGGAAATGTTACTAGGTTTTCACTCATTTTCTGTGCTCCTTAAACTCAAGACATCTATTGTTTTCTTTGTTGAAACTTCAAATTACGATATCTCTCTTCTCTTGGGCAAAACATCATAGGATAATGCTTGGCACACTGACAGAATGATTTCTTAATACAGTAACCCCTCCCAATCCCCCTCCCCACCTTATCTGCAGAATGCAAAACCATTATTTCACTTTCCATGGTTGCAGTTACCTATAGTTAACCATGGTCCAGAAGCGAATGATCCTCCTTCATACCTCCTTCTGTATTGTCAGAAGGTCAACAGTAGCCTACAGTTATGACAAATTATGCCATTCAACCTCATTTCATTTTATCATCTCACATCATTACAAGAAGAAGACGGGTGAGTAGAGGTCAATATAATATTTTGAGAGGGAAAGACCACACTTACCTAACTCTTATTATAGAATATTATTATAATTGTTCTATTTTATTATAAGTTATTTTTGTTATTCTCTTACTGTGCTTAATTTATAAATTGAACTTTACCACAGGGATGTACGTTTAGGAAAAAGCATAGTATATGTAAGGTTCAGTATACGATCTACAGTTTTAGGTATCCACTGGGGGTCTTGGAACATATCCTCCACAGACAGGTGGGGGGGCGCTACTGTATTTTATATATGGCATTAGAAAGTACATGTTCTCCTTTACACTGGATCATGAACTGTAAATATGTGAGAGACTATGTCAATTTCTGACCATATCAAAAGTTGGGGATGATCTGGAGCAACTGGAACTGCTCCCAGCACTGCTGGTAGTAAAATGATACAAATGCTTTGGAAAATATTTTGCAGTTTCTTAAAAGGTTAAACATGTACCTAAAATAGGACCCAGACATTCCATTCCTAGGTATTTTTTAAGAGAAATAAAAGCACATGTGTACACAAAAACTTGTACACAAATATTGATAGATGTTATTTGTAATAGCCCAAAACTAGACATAACCAAACATCCATAAAATGGTGAGTGGACAAATTGTGACACACACACACACACACACACACACACACACACACACTGGAATACTACGCAGCAGTAGAAAGAACTGTTGGTACATACAACATGGATGAACCTGAAATAATTACACTGAGTGAAAGAAGTCAGATATAAAACAATAATACATACTGTGTGACTGCATTTTCACATGGTTTTAGAAAGTTCCAACTAACCTATAGTTGCTTTGGAGGACTCAGGGAAAGGCAGTAGAAGACTTTTGAAAGTGACGAATATATACACCCTCTTGACTGTCGTTATGATTTCACAGGTATATATGTATTTCAAAAAATATCAAACTTCATACTTCAAATGCATGCAGTTTATTATGTCAGTTAGATATCAAACTGTCGGAAAAAGAGAGAAATATAGACACTTAAGTTTGTCATACACTAAACAAATTACTCCCAACAGACTTTCACCAAAGGAATCTCTAAGATATAGATATATATATTTACAGCCCAGAATTAAAGACGAAAATGTAGAGTGCTGCCTCTGACCAGAGAAGCCAAAAGTACCAGTTTAACTCTCCTGATACCTGCCAGCTGAGCCTGGGCACATAGTCCCATGGCTTCCAATGGGCCACAGCTTCATAGGACTTTGAATCTGGAGGCAGTGACACAGAGGCCTAGGAATGGTCCAGAACTCAGTCTGGTTGTGACAGAGGCAGCAAGGGAGAGGAGCACTGGCATCTGGAAAACAGTGGCAGCTCTACCTATGGAAACGTGGGCATCGGCAGGATCACCCGGCGTCTAGGGGCACTGGAGCAGCGAGGCGGGTGGTGGTGTTGGACCAGCAATAGGAGCAGTGCAGGCAGCTCTCGCACACTATGATCTTGGCGGTAGTTCTCACCCCCCATCTGACCTCAGATATGCTCATTTTCTAAATCTCTTAGTCTTTCCTTATATTCTAAAAGCTACCTGCTATGTTTCCAATAAATGTCCTTTCTGCTTACAATAGAGAAGAAAGGTTAGGAATTTTAAAAATAAATGTAAAGATCCAAGTGATCCACATACTGATTAGCTGATGAATTATATTTTATATTCTACACTTCATAAATGGACAGCCAAACTTTTACCCACAGTGAAAGTCAAACTCTGCTGGAAAACATGTCTGCACATAAATGTGAAAGTGACCAGATAAGAAAGGTCAATAAAAACAGACTTGCATCACTCATTTGAATGGAAGCAAAGGCATTTGATGAGCTCCCAGTCTGTCCTCCGGGATGGGAGGAATCGAAGATAACCTGTCTTGAAAATAAGGTACACCTGAAACTAACATAACACTGTATGTCAACTATTCTGGAATTAAAATTAAAAACTTAATAGACAAAAATGCAGCAGGGACACAGGCACAGCAAGGGGGATACTAGGATTAAAGTCTCTGTGGGAGAAGTCAGTCATTGTAAATTGACTAGTTCAATCTCCTGTACTCTAAAGGAAGACAGGAAGCAAGGAGGCCCCACACACATAGCCACCCAAAAAGGTGCAATGCTGCACGCTTTAGGATTTCTTTGGTTTAAGAATTCAGGTTCATTCATATTCCCTCTCTAACAAGTGAGGGTTTAATGGGCATTTAATCACTTGCTGTGAACTTCCAGTAATTTATTTCATGTTAAATAAATAAATAAATAAATAAATAAATGTCATAGAGACATCTCTAAGAGCCCAAGCCATGACATTTATTTTGACAGGGCCTATTGATTCAGTTTGTGAGTGTGTGAGTTGCATGGGAGCAACAATTTTTTTTTTTCTCAAGATGAATACTCAGAAAAGTGGCATAAATGCATTCAGGCTTTGAGAACACCAAGCAGAATTCTTACAGACTAATGAAGATACCTAAGGAAATGGTGGGCATGCAGATTTTTAAGAAGTTTTCAGATGTGAGAAAAATGTCACCTAAGATATTAAAACACTTTTGGAAGCAAATCTTTCGGCCTCCACCTCTGAAACATATCCCAAATCTGTCTATTCTCTTCACCTTCCAAGCCCTTTCTGCTTTTACCTGGATTAGTGGCAACTGGTTAACCTGATTTCAGTTTCATTTGCAAAAATCCATTTGTCACAGAGAAACCAGAATGATGTTTTAAAAATGTGTGTCAGATTGTGTCGCTTCCCTGTTTATAACATTCAGATGGCTTCTGAATACATTTGGAACAAAATCTAAATTTCTAACCAGGACCTTTAATGCCCCAAACCATCTGGTCTGTATTTAACTCCCCAACTCAGCCATTACCCTTCTTCTCTGTACTAACTCTATTCCAACCACACTGGGCTTCTTTATGTTCCTTGATTACACAGAGCTCCTGCAAGAGGGCCTTCACACATGCTGTTCCCACTGAATAATCTTCCTCATGCCCTCAGGTAGCGGATTCCTACTAACAAATGAGAACTCAGCTCAAATATTTGTTCCCATGGTAGCTTTTCCTGACCATCCAGTGTAAAGTATTCCCTACCATACGATGGTTTTACTGCCATCATAGCACCTATCACTATCTGAGACTGACCTTTTTCTTTGTTTACTTATGTATTGTCTGTTGCCCCACTAGAATTAAGGTCTTCAAGACTCCTGTTCTTGAAGACTTTAATTCCTGTCTGTTTTAATTATCACTCTATCTCCAGTATCTACAACAGTGTTTGGCACATAGTATATATTCACTAATTGTATATTTTATGAATTGGTAAATAAATGAAAACCAAAAATAAGAACAAACCCCAGTTGCATGTATCATCACTGACAGTCCACTGGATGTAGGATTAGGATTAACCTAGCTGCAACCTCCTATGAAGATTGATTGCTCCTGACCCCTAGTGGTAAATCACTAATACATTTAACAGATTATCCAAAAATCACATCTTCTAATGCATACCTTAAGGCTGGCCCAGTATTTTTCATCAAGTGCAAGTACTGGCTTATAATTAAATATCCGAGCTAAAAGAGATCTTAAGTATATAACTGAAATGTAACATTAACAACAGCAATAATAATAGCCAACATTTACTGAGTGTATACCATGTCTTAGTCACTATTCCAAATGCTTTGTATGTTTCACCATATCTAAATCTCATCACAACTCCACAATTTAGGTACTAATGTTATGTTCCTTTAGAGATGAGAAAACCAATTTAGCAACTTGTCCTTGGCCACACAGCTAATAAGAGTCAGAACACAGCTAGTATATGTGTAACACTCAATCTACACAGTCACCATTCCACCTGGACAGCAGAAATCATATCCAACCCACATATTCCTTTTTTTTTGATCCATAATGTGGCAGTGCTCCAGGCAGGGCATTCCAGAAGAGTGGTATTGGTACCCAGAGAAAATCTCAGCCATTCTCATCTTAGAAACGATCTATCACAACCTTCTTGTTGTACAGATAAAGAATAAATGTCCAACAAAGTTGAGTGATTTTTCTGAGGTCACACAGAGTCAGGACTGGAACCTAATGAGTCACTCTACTCTTTACAAAGTACTTCCAGTAGTCATTAGGGAATGGTAAACATCAGAGCACGTGTATTGATTTGGGGGGCTAGAGTCACACCTAATGTGAAAAAATGGCTGTGACCTGGTATAGTGTGCTGTTCTACTAAAGGTGCCTGGAATCCTCCTAGCCACTGTTTCTAAATAGACCAGATATCTCAGACTCAAATGACTTTGTCTTGTTTTGATTAGTACAGAGGAAAATAGCACCACTGAGTAAAGCATACAAATATTTACTGAACACTACATGCCCAGCGCCCTACTAGGTGGTGGTATGAGCTCAGATGAAAGCAGGTGAGATGAAAATTGGTCCCTGATCTCCTGCAAGGCAAAGCAGAATTGTTTTCTCCTGCCAAGCAGAGAAGATAAATGCAGTGAACAGGAAGTGGGGATATTATCCTTCCAGGAACTGGTAATGGCCTTCAGAAGCGTAGGCAGCTGTGCATAAGCTTTCCAGATGAATTGTTTGAAAACTACTTAGGGTGTATATTCCTTTCCTCATTTGTTCCTTTATTTGCAATTCTCCTGTTACCTTTGGAAATCATTAAGAGAAAGGAGCAAATCAAAGTGGGCAGGCTCTGTTTGAGTCCAGCTACCAAATCAGTAAGATGAGCATAAATGCATTTGGGGTAGAGCGTGTATGGTACAGAGGGCAACAATTGCTTTTTTTCTCCTCACATCATCCAGTGTAACCCACTCCTACCTGCCAAGGCCCTAGGTTGTAACCACTGATGGATTCTGGGAGTCTGATTTGTAACATTGGCTGATTCCATTCTGCAAAAGAGAATTAAATATCTGCTAAAGCTCTAGAGACCAGGAAGCTTTTCTGCTTACCTGGTGCTTTATCTTCAAAAGTAACTGTAGAGGAAAATCTTGGCCTAATTTACTGGAACCATAACAAATATTTATTGGATGAATGCATAGGTCAGTTGTGCCTTCTTAAAAATCACTATTAAACCAAAAGGCCAGTGTATGGTATCTATGCAGAAACCTCTGAATGCTAAAAATAATTCTTGCAAACAATTCCCTCTGTAGCAAATGGCCACATAGCTGTAGAATACCAGATTAATATAAGTTCCCAACTAAGTTGATCTCTCTATGCGTTTATAACAGAAGAGAGTAAAATGAAACCAGAAAAAAAAAAAAGTTCTGCAACTATCGGACTCCAATAAAGAGAAGAAAAATGCCAGATGGACTCATTAAACAAAGAAACAAACACAAACACCAAACCTGAATAGGCCTGTTATCCAAATTTATAGCACTTTGCCAAGTTTGCCTGAGTAGCTTTTTGCCTTATCCCTGCCAGGGATTCTAACCCATAGCAGCATGAGTTATAAGGCAGGGAGGAGGAGGAGGACAAAGCTGATTATCATTCCTTAGTAATGTGGAAAACCCAAATTCAAAGTCCAGACTGTCTGTGGTTCTTAAACAGGAGACACTTGTGTTAGGTGCCATGACTACCCACTATCTTCTTAAGCCTGAGAACTTCTCATTCAACAAGCATTTTCTGAACACCTACTGAGTACCAGGCACTGCACTGGGCACCTGAGGATACAGAAGTGAATTAAGTCATGGCATTTGTCCTTGAAGAACTCAAAATCCAATAAAAGAGCAGGACCTAAAAACAAGTACTTACAATACAATACATTGGGATAAATGCATTGAAGAAATAGGTTCTGCTAATATAAGATGTTTTGGGGAATGTAGGCTAAAAAGCTGCTAATTCTGCAGGCTGAGCATATTTACTTTTGTATGTGGTAGAAAGATTTTGGAATCTTTCACAAGAAAAACATTTCTGTATCAAAATTCTTAATATAATTAATAGTAATAAGGACACTGGTAGTTATTATTTTATTATTATTGACTTGTATTGATGACCAAACACTATGTTAATGGCTAAACTCTTACATTTTTCCAATGGGGAAATTGAGGCTCAGAATTTAATATGTCCTTAACATAGAAAATGCCTTTAAAATGAGGTTCTCTAGAAGAACTCAAACGCTTAAAACTTGCAAAAGGAATTCATTTCTGCCATCATCACGAAAAAGGAGACCTGAGACAAAGAGGAGAGGAACAAAGTACTACAGGAGTTTACTGCTGCTGACCCAGGGAGCATAAAAAGAATCTGAGGAAGGGTCAGGGATTACCATCAGTCCTAACTCCAGCCAGTCTGCAGTTACTGGACAAACTTATTACATGTATCCCAACTGCTACTCCCAGAAACAGTCTAAAGAGAAGAAGACAGGCAGAAGTGGAAAAAAGAGGTGTAAAGGGTAGACAGATTCTATCACCTGGGATGATCTGATTCCTCAAAGCTGTGAGATTGCATGCCTGGCTCTTCCTCTCAGCTAAACCAGTCAGTGTCATAGGTTGGCCAATTACACCACCAGCTGGTTCATCAATGTAGGAGTGGGATGTGGTTGCTAAATAAGCAAAGATGCCCATGGTTGGCCATCTCGAGATCTAATATGTTAGATAAAGGGGAGGTGCATTCAAGAAACTTCTGAGAAAGCAAAACTGAGATTTCCTACATCTTGTCCATTCTCTCTCCAAACTTGGATTCCCTGGGAGGCATCTTCGACTGTAACCATAGTGCTCTGCCATTTTGACATTGTAATATTATTTTCTATGATTCAGGATAAGTTACATTTTTAGTTATATGTTAAAGAAATCATTTTTAAAACTCCATGCAGATAATAACATCAACGAATGCTCCAAGGAGCAGTATGAAAGTAGTGGATTCAGAATGGCCCCAGGAGGCAGAAACCTGTTTGCTATTATCTATCTCTGTGAGCTTGATAGTTGCTTTGATTCTTCTTTTCTCTTAATAGCCTCAATTGTGAAATGTGGGTTTTGGACTAGGGTAATGTTCCCCAGATACAAGGAAGCCATCCATACATGGGTCATTCAAGAGAACTTACCAAGCTATACACCTGGATATGTGGGAGTGAGTTCCAACATCCCATATATTTTAAAGTCCCACAAAAGGTGGGATGTTCGGAATACCATATTTCTTTCACCTCATGTTCCACGTTTGTCAAACAATGGTTCAATGAGGTTAATGAGCATGAAGAAGAACCTAGTTAAAAATGGCTCAATTCACATTTTGCAAAGCGTTAAGCCTGCCTTAAAGCACAGTTTTCTAAAAGAGCAACAAATAACTTAGGTAGATTTGATGATCTTACTACCAAAGAAAACTATCTTCCCTTAATTACAAATTCCCTAATAAATTGCATGCATGATACTTAGCTATTTTTTTCATTTTAAATGAGGTGTTAATAGGTAAAATATTATGTTTTTGGTCATGGCCAAAACAAAAGGCAAAGCCAGCAACTGAGAACAAGGCAATTGTGCTGCAGCTTATAATGAAGACAGAGTTTTATAAAGCCAACGGCAAGCCCAACCAATGAAGCAGGTGCCTTGATCAGCAAGCACAGTTAAGAAAGAAAATTGAATTCTTTGAAAACAATTTGGAAAGGAACTTGGAAACCATATCCAAACAATGCTCTGGGGCTGACATTTCAAAAATGTATTTGCTCTTTATTCTAATCACTTTGGTACTTTCATCAAAGCGAAGACATGACATATGGAACAGAAGATATGCAGTGAGATGAAGGAGTAGTCAGATGCAAATGGTTGGAAAAGGCCCAGAGATTACAATCTGGCTCACCTTACACATCCAATCTCAGCTCCCTAAAGACGCCTAAGAGCTGTCATTTATGGAGAGCCTGTGGTAGAACAAGCTCTGTGTAGCTTTCCACAATCCTCAAAAGAACTCTAAGCAGACTGATGCCCAGAAAGATTAACTATTTTACGCAAGGTATTGAACATACTAAGAGACAGAGCTGAGATTCGAACTCAGTTCAAACTTCCTACTGCTTCCGAATTCAATTCCCTTCTGACCATTATTTTAATACTATTTCTGCCCTGTCAAAACCCAAGCACAAAGACAAACATTAGTGTGTTGTCTTCTCGGCACGTTTCAGGGATTTACGGATGCAACTTTCCTGGAACAGTTAAACACCAATAAAGAATTGTTATTGAAGGATTGCTCTTTCCCTCCTGTTTTTATTACTCTTCTTACTGCTTATTTTTTTCTAATATCCAATACAGCTCCCGTGTTATCTCATTGTCTATTCCTCATGAGACATGCAGTCATGGTGGAAAATAAGCCAAGAACATAATCCTTTCTTAAAACCTATCTTGTCCACAGACTTTCAGTATTAAAACCTATTGTACTTACACACACAGTCAACCAATTAAAACTATCTGCAATAAGCTACTTATGTATGAAATGGTCTTTGTACACTGAAACCACAAAGAGCTGATAATGAGTTATTTTACATCTAGGGCAAACTCATCATGTATTGCTGAATGGCCCAGGCTGGAACCTACAGTGGCTGGAAGCAGAAAGCTAGTGAAAGGTGATGGACTGAACAGATTACTTTTGTTTTTATGTCAATGATTTCTTTTCCAGGGTGGAAGTAAACAAAACACATTGATCACATCATTGCCCTCACATGATATGAATGAAAACCGGGGAAAAAATGGAAAGTATCAATCAATTAAGAACTAGGGGTGCCTTGGTGACTGAGGTGGTTAAGCATCTAACTCTTGATTTTGATTCAGGTCATGATCTCACAGTTCATGAGATAGAGCCCTGCATGGGGATCTGCACTGACAGCACAGAGCCTTCTTGGGATTCTCTCTCTCCCTCTCCATCTGCCCCTCCCCCAATTGTGCTCTCTCTCTCTCTCTCAAAATTAATAAACATTAAAAAAAAAGAATATGGAATCAGTCACTGAAGCTTGGACCTCACTATCAGAGCATATGAGCCTACTGTATATACGTTTCCTGCTCCCAGCAGATGAATCCTGCTTTTCTGGACCACCCACCTCCATTGCACCTCATTTCCCTTCTCCCCTCCCCTTGCTGGCCTCCACCCTACCCTTCATCCTCCCCTGAGATTAGCCCCCAGGTAGAGAGGGAGGTGGTGGTAAAATTAGCACTGGAGGGTCCGACAGAGGAGGAGTTAGAGCTAGCTGTAGGCATCTCAAATGCTATTTTCTTAGGAGTATGCCTTGGCCTTGCTCTGCCCGGCACAGGGTTTCTGAGGGCTCTCCATCAATGATCCCCTCCCACTCACATCCGTGGGGCTTCTCCAGAGTCTGAGTGGAAGGGCCTTGGGGGCCTTTGCCTGCCTTGGAATCAAAGCCTTTTCCACAAGGTTTGGCTCTGATGCCACATGCATCCTGGAGGCCACCAAGAAGAGCAGCCAGGGTGCACTGCCTCCTCCCTGGCAAGGCTGCAGAACCTGCAGACCCTAGAAGCCTGCACCCCACCAGTCTCTGATGCCAGTTCTTTTTATTTCCATGAAACTACTTAATGAGATTCTTCATGCATAAAATTAATTTTTGCCCTCTTCTATCAGCTTTTACCACTAAAGGATTTACTTACACTTTTGTCAGATTTTATTTATATGTGCAATAAAGGGGACCCGAATCATAATGAAGGCTTTTATGGGTAATGATGGGAGATACAAAAGGAAGCTGAGAGCGGGCAGACATCCAGGCCCCCTTTAGATGCCAGGATGCATTATGCAGGAGATACCCCCCGCAGAAATGCACACGAGGCCCTGCCTTCCCAGAGCGATACCTCAAGTCAGATCCTAATTTGTTGCCGGGGGAGAGAAGGAGGAGCAGGGCTATTAATAAACAGTGTAAATAATAAGGCTTTATGGGAGTTTGGTTGTTTTCTTACACACTGGATTTGCTCTCAACCCTTTCACAGATCTGTCCTGCACGAATGCTTTGTAGCCAGTGGGTTGCTGCACTGACTGTCCCCTGGGAAGCTGTCTGGAGCTAGAATGGGGCAAAGAGGAACAAATGTTGCTTGATAATAAGGGCCCTTGCTTACTGAGTGTCCCCTAAGGCCAAGCTTTATGCCAGGCAGTGTACTGACATGATGTCATCTAATCTTCAAAACAGCTGGTAGGGTAGCTATTATCATTCACACTTTAACGACAAGGAAACTAAGGCCCAGAGAGGTTCCATAGCTGCCTAAGGTTACATACCATTCTTTGCACAGTTCACCACCACCACTACCACCACTTTTCCCCACTCCATTCTAAGCTATGAGCCCTCCCCTCCAGGCTAAAGTGTTCAGTCAGTCAACTGTGTTTAGAATAAACACGAGAATGGGCACAAGAAACCTGCCTTCCAATTTTGTTTCAATCTTTATTACCAAATGCTGTGTGAGCTTGCGCAAATAACTTCACTTCTCTGGCTACCTCAAGAGAGGTTACCAGTCCTCTCTTGAAAAATAAGATTATGATGTCAAGAAGCCTGTTCAGTTCTGGCATTTTTATCCTGTGACACTGTCTCCACATAGTAACAACAAAGTGTGTGCAAAGTGTTAACTCACAGACAGAAACTGAACTCATTTTTCAGAGCTAAACACTTGGAGTTATGTCACTGCACAGCCAATGTTGGGATTGTCTCTGGATTTCCAAAGCTGCATGGGACTGCCAAGCTGTTGTGAAGCATTAGAGACATTTTTCTTACTCATCCTGCTCTTGCCAGCACTGAAGATGAAGAATCACAAAGATCAAAATGAAAGTTGCAGGGCACCTGGGTGGCTCAGTCAGTTGAGTGCCTGACTTCAGCTCAGGTCATGATCTCTTGGTTTGTGAGTCTGAACACTGCATCAGGCTCACTGGGCTCTGTGCTGACAACTCAGAGCCTGGAGCCTGCTTCAGATTCTGTGTCTTCATCTCTCTCTGCCTCTCCCTGACTTGCGCCTGCACACACACACACACACACACACACACACACACACACACACACGCTCTCTCTCTCTCTCAAAAATAAATAAACATTTTAAAAAACGAAAGTTGCATAACATTGCCAAAGCCGACAGTTGGAAAAGAAGAGCACAGTGGTACAGTTCAGTCTCTTCCATGAAGAGAACCTTGCAATGGAGCCCCAGAGGCTAAATGGAGACTTATCTTCAGGAAAACCTGACCCTATCTGCAACTCACATTTCCAAACAAGCAAAAGATGTCACTAGCCACTTGAATCAACAGGGAGGAACTTCTGTAACATAGTATGGCCTTTGTCCTCTGCCATGGGTTCTACGTCTGTAAACCTGCAACAGAAGAACCAGACCCACAAACTTCTATCCATTCCACGCATATGGAAATGCTACTGTGCTCCAAGCTCATGCTGGGTATCAAGGATAAAAAGGAAAGGAAACCTCCCTTGAATGTTCTCACAGTCTAGCGGAAAAATAAATAATTTCAGTGTAAGATGATAAAGACTATGGTAAACTGAGTTTAAGGATAGTTCACCTAGCTAAACAGGAGTGGGCTATAGGTGAAGGTATTTATTGGAGTTAAGGGAGGAAGAAATAACTAATTCCAAGGATTACAATTGTTTGAGCTGAACCTTGAAAGATGAGTAGAAATTGGTCAGGCAGGTGTGTAAGGGGAAGGTGTTCCAACAGACAGAACAGTAGATGACTCTTCATTAATCACTCCATGCCTGATGGGAGAAAGTTTTTTTTTTAAATGTTTATTTTTAAGAGAGAGAGAGAGAGAGAGAGAGAGAGAGAGAGACCATGAGTAGGGGAGGGGCGGAGAGAGAGCGGGACAATGGATTTAAAGTGGGCTCTGTACTGACAGCAGCAAGCCCAGCACAGGGCTTGAACCCACGAACCATGAGATCATGACCTGAGCCGAAGTCAGATGCTCAATTGACTGAGCCACCCAGGCGCCCTGTTGGGGGAAAGTATTTAGAGTCAGGACATTTCCTCAGAATGTTTTCCAGGAATCACAGTATGGGTTGTTTAGGTCTCCAATATATGTAGCTTTCCTCTTCCCAAAGGTGGCTCTTCCTTTCTTTCCTATGATGTGACTGTGAAATTTCTTTCTAGCAGTCTCACTGTGAATACTCTTTAATAAGAAAGGACCTGGAAATGCTTAATAAAGAGGAACAAAGGATGGGAGATAGGGAAGAAACTGAGATCCAGCAATTGTCAGCCACACCCAGATGCTCCACGGAGTAAAGTACCTGGCCCAGTAAAGCTAAACACCATTCCTGAAAGAAAGACTTAAGGGTAGGAGAAACAGAGAAGTAGCCTACCAAGGCAGCAACATTCTCTAAGCAACTCAGCCCAGACAGTGAATTAGCAGTGAACATAGAAAGTGTAAGGAGTATAGAAAAGGCATCTTTGCTCTCTTTTGAATTGTTAAGAAATAAACAAGGGTAAACGACCAAAAATCAGTTTCCAAGAGCTAATGGCTAGGCATGAATGGAAACCAAGAAAGCGAAGTGTTTTCCATGTATCATGCTGAGGAGAGGAAGAAACTGAGCATGACTTAAGCATCACTCTGATTGATCCTGTGCCAAACTGGAGGCGGCTCCAGAGGTGGAGGAGATGGAAGGAGGTGTCTGGCTTTCTCCTTTTATGTTCATGCCCAGCTACAAAATGTGAAGTGATCAGATGGGGGGAGAGTAAGAGAGTAAGGAGGAGCAGTTGAGTGTATAGAGTAGCAATCAATACCATAAAGTTGGAGGAAGTGTCTAATAGCACCAATGACAAACAGCATCTTTATTTTTCCCTCCATGAACTATCTTATTACAAGAATAGAAGCAGAGGTGATGAAATGAGGGGGGGGGGGTCATGTAAAAGAGAGATTTAATGGAAATGAGAATAACAAAGCATTGAGCAATTTCTTGTAACTCACATGCAGAGAGAAAATGTTTTCATGGAAGAAAGCCAGAGGTGGGCCTCATGGGAAGTATTGTGTGCTTTTCTTTTGCAATTCCATTATGACTTTAATAGTTTTTTTCTGATTACTACTGTGATGGAAGTCCTTTGTATAATATTTCGAAAGTACACAAAAGCACACAAAAGAAAATAAAAATCACTCACTATCTTAAGGAAAAGCAGTATTAATATTTTAACTCCTACAGATCAAAGAATTTTTTAAAAGAAAAACAGAAGAGGAGGCAGATACTTATGGAACTTTGAACTCTAAATTATATGGAAAAAATTTAGTGACATAAAGCATTATCTCTGTTAATGAATATGTACAGAAACATATCAATTCTCATTGGAAAGTTGCTAAAAGTAAAAATAATTGAGGTGAAAGTATTTTGATATGACGTTCAAATCAAAATGTTGACACAGCTTTATGAAAAAGTGTTACACACAAGGGAGGTCCCTACCACATCCCATCCTTGTGTCTCACTCTTTCCTTTATTCCACCCATTAAATAAATAAAGAATATTTATTCTTTCCCTTTGGGATAGCCCATTAGTTATAGTTAATAACACTAACTTGATAAGGCTCAGGGACAGAGTGAATATCAAGGAAGAAGTGAGGACCAAGAAAGAGTTTTAGGCCAGATCAAGGTTAGATGAATATTCTTCTCTGCACTCACCCCCAATTCTTGTACATAGAGAAATAAGCAGAGCAAGGAAAGTTCCCTTTTTGAGTCTTCATAGGATAGATTCTTTGTTGTTGGCTTCCACCCTCCCCTCTTACACTCAAGCTGAGGTTGTGATAGCCTGTTGATAAGATAGGCTACTTCTTTCTCTTGCCACCAATGGTTCTCATCTGACAACACTGACTTTTTTTTTTTTTTTACCTAGCTGTGATCCAGGCAACTCCTCACCCTACCCATTATAATAGGCTGGCAACTGCGTCAAGCCTAGCCCAGATCTGGGCCCTGGATTGCTCATGGGAAACTCAGAGAAATGTTGCCATTGCTTTCTCCCTTTGGCTGCCACAAGTTCTAACCAGATAAACTTCTATCACACTGCATGTTCTCAGATTTCCTGGTAGCAGTATTAGCAATGAAGGAGTAGGAAGACACAGTGACACTAGAGTTTCCACAGAAAGGTAAGTATGGTTGTTCCTAGGACAGAGACCTGTTGTCGTTATTCCATCACCCAAAGATTATTGTTTGTAATATAGGTTCACTGGTATGAAGCTTGTAAGGGAAACCCAACAATGTGACATCAAAAGGCTACCAAGATGTTAAATTATCCTTTCTGAGAGCACCATTTTTACAAATTTCTAGGTAAATGCATCAGCCTATCACATAGTAAAATCAGACCAACATTTTTTCAATTCTTTGTCAAAGTGGGGGTAAATTTTATCTATTCAGGATTGACAAAGGGATCTCTGGTTAAATGATACATACATTGTTATAAGTTATTAATTATATAACAATTATATTATATAGTTATACATGTGTGTACATGCTGAAAGTCAGTTACCCTGATTTCTCAAGAATTTAATAGCTCACTGTGCTGATGTATGCATCTCACTCCATCTGTTAATTTGTTAATTAATCCATTTATTCATACATAACCACCTATTAATTTATTCAAAATGTATTTACTGATCATATAACATGGCTCATACTACCCTAATTACCAAAATTTATAAGGAAGATTCCTTTAGTTTTAAAAGATGATTTATTTATTTATTTGTTTGTTTGTTATTTATTTAGAGAGAGCATAAGCAAGGGAGGGGCAGAGAGAGACAGAGAGAGAAAATTCCAAGCAGGTTCCGTGCTGTCAGTACAGAGCCTAACATGGGGCTCAAACCCCACACTGTGAGATCTTGACCTAAGCTGAAATCAACCAAGCTGACACTCAACTGACTGAGAGACCCAGGCACCCCTAAAATTAATAAATTAATTTTAAATTTATGTATCTCAATTCAGGTTAACATATAGTGTAGTGCTGGTTTCAGGAGTAGAACCCAGTGATCATCACTTACATATAACACCCAGTGCTCATCCCAATAAGTGCCCTCCTTAATGCTTATCACCCATTTAGCCCATCCCCCTACCCACCTCCCCTCTGTATTTAAGAGTCTGTTATGGTTTGGTTCCCTCTCTGTTTTTATTTATTTTTCTTTCCCTTCCCCTATGTTCATCTGTTACATTTCTTTTTTTTTTTAAATATGAAATTTATTGTCAAATTGGTTTCCATACAACACCCAGTGCTCATCCCAACAGGTGCCCTCCTCAATACCCATCACCCACCTTGTCCTCCCTCCCATCCCCCACCAACCTTCAGTTGTTCTCAGTTTTTAAGTGTCTCAGTTTTTAAGTGTTCTCAGTTTTTAAGAGTTTCTTATGGTTTAGCTCATTTCTTGAATTCCACATATGAGTGAAATCATGTTAGTTGTCCTTCTCTGCCTGACTTATTTCGCTTAGCATAATACATTCTAGTTCCATCCATGTTGTTGTAAATGGCAAGATTTCATTCTTTTTGATCACTGAGTAGTGTTCCATTATATACATATATACATATTGATGTGTGTATATACATATATATGTGTGTATATGTATGCATATATACATATACATATGCATGCCATGTCTTCTTTATCCATTCATCAGTCAGTGGACATTTGGGCTCTTTCCATAATTTGGCTGCTGCTGATAGTGCTGCTATAAACATGGGGGTGCATGTGCCCCTTCAAATCAGCACTTTTGTATCTTTTAGATAAATAGCTAGTAGTACAGTTGCTAGGTTGTAGGGTAGTTCTATTTTTAATTTTTTGAGGAAACTCTGTATTGTTTTCCAGAGGGGCTGCACCAATTTGAATTTCCACCAAGAGTGCAAAAGGATTTCCCTTTCTCCACATCCTTGCCAGCATTTGTTGTTTCCTGAGCTGTTCTTTTTAGACATTCTTATAGGGGTGAGGTGGTATCTCATTGTGGTTTTGATTTGTATTTCACTGATAATGCGTGATGTGGAGCATCTTTGGATATAAAATCAACATACAGAAATTGGTTGCATTTCTATACACCAATAACAAAGCAGCAGAAAGAGAAATCAAGGAATTGATCCTATTTACAACTGCACCAAAAACCATAAGATACCTAGGAATAAACCTAATCAAAGAGGTAAAAGATCTGTACTCTGAAAACTATAGAAAGTTTATGAAAGAAATTTAAGAAGACACAAAGAAATGGAAAAACATTCCATGCTCATGGATTGGAAGAACAAACATTGTTAGAAAAAATCAATACTACCCAAAGCAATCTACACATGCAATGCAATCCCTATTAAAATAACACCACCATTCTTCGCAGAGCTGGAACAAAAAATCCTAAAATTTGTATGGAAACAGAAAAGACCCCAAATAGCCAAAGTAATGTTGAAAAAGAAAGGCAAAACTGGAGGCATCACAGTTCCAGACTTTAAGCTATATTACAATATAAAATTTATTTAAAATTTTTTTTATGTTTTTATTTATTTTTGAGACAGAGAGAGATAGAGCATGAGCAGGGGAGGGGCAGAGAGAAAGGGAGACACAGAATCCAAAGCAGGCTCCAGGCTCTGAGCTGTCAGCACAGAGCCCGTTGCGGCACTCGAACTCACGGACTGTGAGATCATGACCCGAGCTGAAGTCGGATGCTTAACCAACTGAGCTACCCAGGCGCCTCTACAATTTATTTTTTAATTACACTATAATTAACATAGTGTTACATTAGTTTCAGGTGTACAATATAGTAATTCACTAATTCTATACATTATTTAGTGGACGTCACAATAAGTATACTCTTCATCTCCTTTACCTATTTCACCCATCCTCCCACCCACTTCCCCTCTGGCAACTACCAGTTTGCTCTTAAAATTTTTTTAACGTTTATTTATTATTGAGAGACAGAGAGAGAAAGAGCATGAGCAGGGGAGGGACAGAGATAGGGGGGAGACACAGAATCCAAAGCAGGGTCCAGACTCTGAGCTGTCAGCACAGAGCCTGATGCAGGGCTCAAACTCACAAACTGCAAGATCATGACCTGAGCGGAAGTCAGACGCTTAACTGACTGAGCCACCCAGGTGCCCCCAGTTTGTTATTTATATTTAAGAGTCTGTTGGGGTGCCTGGGTGGCTCAGTCAGTAAAGCTCAGGTCATGATCTCACACTCTGTGTGACTCATGACTTCAGCTTAGGTCATGATCTCACACTCTGTGAGTTCGAGCCCAGCGTCAGGCTCTGTGCTGACAGCTCAGAGCCTGGAGGCTGCTTTGGATTCTGTGCCTCCCTCTTTCTCTGCCCCTCCCCCGCTCATGCTCTGTCTCTCTCTGTCTCAAAAATAAATAAAAAAATTTTAAAAAGAGTCTTTTATTTGTCTTTTTCTTTGTTTTGTTTCTTAAATTCCACGTATGAGTGAAATCATATGGTATTTGTCTTTCACTGACTTATTTCACTTAGCTTATACCCTCTAAATACCTCCACATTGTTGCAGATGACAACATTTCATTCTTTTTTTATGGCTGATTAATATTCCATTGAATATCTAGATCACATCTTTGTTCATTCACCTATGGATGTACACTTGGGCTGATTCCAGCTTTATTTATTGTATATAATGCTGCAATAAACATAGGGGTGCATATATCCTTTCAAATTAGTGTTTTCATATTCTTTAGATAAATATCCAGTAAAAGAATTACAGGACCATATGGTAACTCTTTCTTTATTTTTTTTAAATTTATTTATTGTTTATTTATTTTTGAGAGAGAGAGAGAGAGCCAGAGTGTGAGTGGGGGAGGGGCAGAGAAAGAGGGAGACACAGAATTGAAAGCAGGCTCCAGACTCTGAGCTGTCAGCACAGAGCCCAATGCGGGGCTCATACTCATGAACAGTGAGGTCATGACCTGAGCTGAAGTCAGGTGCTTAACCGACTGAGCCACCCAGTCACCCCCATATGATAGTTCTAATTTTTAAATCTTTGGAGAAATTCCATACTATTTCCTACAGTGGCTGTACCAGTTGCACTCATACCAGCAATGCAGTAGGGTTCCTTTTTCTTCACATTCTTGTCAACACTTACTTGTTTCTTGTGTTCTTGATTTTCACCATCCTGGCAGGTGTTAGGTGATATCTCATTATGGTTTTGATTTGCATTTCCCTGATGATGAGTAATGTTGCACATCTTTTCATGTGTCTGTTGGCCATCTGTATATGCTCTTTCGAGAAATGTCTGTTCATGTCTTCTGCCCATTTTTAATTGAATTATTTGTTTTTCTGGCACTAAGTTGTATATGGTCTTGTTTGAAAATTAACTCTTTATCAGATATGTCATTTACAAATGTCTTCTCCCATTCAGTAGGTTATAAAGCTTTTAGTTTTGTTGATAGCTTCCTTTACTGTTCAAAAAGGTTTTATTTTGATTAGGGACAAGACAAGGATGTCCACTCCCATCATTTTCACTCAACATAGTGCTAGAAGTCCTAGCCACAGCAATCAGACAGGAAAAAGAAAAAAAAAAGCATCAAACTTGGTAAGGAAGAAGTAAAACTTTCATTATTTGCAGATGACTTGATACTCTACATAGAAAACCCTAAAGAGACTCCACCAAAAAAGTACAAGAAATGATGTATTTTGTTCTAGTATCACAGGATACAAAATCAATATACATAAATCTGTTGTATTTCTATACACTAATAATGAAGCAGCAGAAAGAGAAGAAAACAGTCCCATTCACAGTTGTACCAAAAATAATAAAATACCTAGGAATTAACTTAACCAAGGAAAAGACCTTTGAAAACTATAAAACACCAATGAAGGAAACTCAAGATGACACTAACAAATGGAAAGATACTCCATGCTCATGGATTGGGAGGAGAAATATAGTTAAAATGTCCATACCACCCAAAGCAATCTACAGATTTAATGCAATGTCTATCAAAATACCAACAGCATTCTTCACAGAATTAGAACAAACAATCCTAATATTTGTATGGAACCACATGTGACCCTAAATAGCCAAAGCAATGTTCAGAAAGAAGAACAAAACTGGAGGTCTGACAATCCCAGATTTCAAGATATACTACAAATTTGTAGTAATCAAAACAGTATGGTACTGGCATAAAAACAGACATACAAACCAATGGAACAGACTAGAGAGCCCAGAAATAAATCCATAATTATAGGTCAATGAATCTATGACAAAGAAGGAAAGAATATGCAATGGGAAAAAGAGAGTTTCTTCAACAAATGGTGTTGGAAAAACTGGACAGCTACATATAAAAGAATGAAACTAGACCACTTCCCTACACCATACACAGAAATAAACTCAAAATGGGTTAAAGACTTTGAGACTTAAAACCATAAAAATCCTGTAAGAGAGCACAGACAGTAATGTCTCTGACATTGGCCACAGCAACATTTTTTTTAGGTCATGTCTCCTGAGGCAAAGGAAACAAAATGAAAATTCATTTGTTAACCTCAAAATTTAATAAATAAAACTAATATTAACCCATAACAACAATAACAACATCTAACACTCATTGAACACTTACTATGTACAAGGTATTATTGAAGTGTTTTGTGTATTTTAACTTTTTTAATCCTCTTAACAAGCCCGTGGTATATAACATTATTATCACCATTTTAAAGATGAGAAAACTGAGATACACGGAAGTTAACTTGCCCAACATCACCTATATAAAAGAGGGAAACCTCTAGAAGCTATCTTTGTTAGTATGCAGTATGAAATATATTCCTCAGAGGAATTGTTAATAAGGAAGAATCATTTATTTGTAAATTAACATCATGTTTTGTCTCAAGGATCAAGATAAGAATTCTGTGCAGTAGAATCTACTGCCTCTGGGCAGCAGACCCACATCCTCCGTCACTGTATATTCAACTCCCACAAGCCACGGTATGGCATATTCAGCCTGTGTGTGGGAGACAAGAAGGCATGATTCTATGCTTGATATTGGGAACAGATGTGTCCAAAAATGACTCTAATTCAGAATTCTGTTTGCCAAGGGAATGAGTCTGAATTGTTTGGCCAACCAGAAGATAATATGCTTAATAAAAAAGCAAGTTTATTCAAGAAGAAGCTTTCTTCTGAGTCATTGCTGGAGATTTGAAATCTTCGGCAGAGGGATTCCAAAGAATGAGCCAACCATAGAGCCACACTTTACTGAACACACAACCCAAATAGGACATTATCTTGTTTACTGCTCTGAAGTCAGAGTAAGCCTTAAGGAATTAAAGGAATTAAAAAAAGAAGTTCTTGTTGTACCAAGTTTTCTTTCCAGAAGCCAAGCTCAGAAATTTCAATGAAAATCCAGATAATTCACGGTTGGGCATTTGGGAAATTAAGTAAAGCTGATATTTTCTACAAGGAAGGCTAAGTTTTCTTGGTTTTCCAATGTATCTAGAGGTGTTCTCTGGTATTTTTTCCTATGTTACAGAAAACTTCCTACTGTAGCATACATCTTAATTTTTTCCCCTTATTTTTTATTTTAGAACCCTAAAAGACCACCAGTCTATTTGTTTTACTTTCAGTAAAATGTAAATAGTATATATATTTTTGGAATAACTGAGTAAATAATTTATAGCCTGAACAGTAAATTATTTATTTACTCTAGGAATACATATTTAGAGTATGAACATAAATATTTTATAGTATGTGCCACTGCTAACAAAAAAAAATTAAATCAGCTGGCCTGCAGCTCTGGTTTATATCATACATACATTCTCTCTACATCATCAATGACCTGCGAACAATTACTCATAATCATGCACTTCCTAAGTTATTTTTTCACTTGCAAGGTTTTCCAGAATGTTCACCCTTTGAAGTTTGTTTCCATCACTCCTTTCCCTTCTAGCTCTTACCTACTGATTCTTTGTTCTTCCTCAACCTTTATCTAATCCAGTGTCTGATTAGTCCTTTACCAATCAACATGTGTTTATTGAGCACTGACTATATTTGATGCTTGCTAAGAGCTTTAGTTGAATACTAGATGAATATTAACTTTGGACCTTTCTAGGAGTTTTGTATTCTGGCTAAGTTACATATATACTCTGCAAACAAACAAATATCAGAACTCTCTGAATACTATGAACAAACAATATATTTGGCTGGATATATTTGGCTACTGTAATCATTTGTTGAAAGTGAATTAGAATCTACATGGGGAAGAATTTGTGACCTCTGAATAAAATAGCTCCTTCAGAACACTGGAGCTATTCTAGAAATGTCTGTGCACTCACCATCCAGCAACAACTGGTGTTATTATGTTCACAAAGTAGAATGTAACTACAGAGATTACAGAGACTTCCTATAAAATAAGTTTCAAATGTAACTATTGTAAGCTACAGTGATTGAAAAACCAGGAGGAGAAGCTTTTGGTATTAAATATTTGGAACATTGAGACTATGAAGCATAGGGAAAATGCAAGAAAAATGGGAATGATATAAAACCATAAAAATTAGGGACAAATTGAATATCAGCTTACTTTCCAAATCCTTAAAACATTAGGACAGTTTTATAAGGATGCTCGTCTTTGACACTCAGATGAGGTACATATTAGGACAATGCACAGATACCATTTCCCGAGCTGCCCTGTACATTCCGGGTGTTTGACATACATTGCTTAATACAATCCTCACAATTGGCAACTGCTATTAGTTTCATTTTAAAGTAGAGGAAATTGAGACTCAGAGTTTAAAAAATTACCTCAAAGGGCAGAAAGACAATAAGTGACAGACCCCAGTATGTGGCCAATTTTTACAATTTTCACCTATTTTTGAAAATGGTGAGGTCTCTGCCATTTGAGTGGAAATGTTCTTATGTGTCTGTTACTTCAAGCTTCTTTGTTATGCTGTTAGAATTTTCTATATTTTTACATATTTAGTTTGTCTGCTTGATCTTTCAGTTTCTGTGAGGGATGTTAGAAACATCCTCAAAGTGTGGACATGTATATTTCTCTTGCAGTTCTAGCATTTTAGGATTTAAAAATATGAAAATGAATTAGTAAGTACATAAAAATTTTAAATTGTTATATATTCTTGGTGAATTAAACCTATTATCATTAGGAAGTGACACTCTTTATCTCTATTAATGATTTTTCATTGTAGGCTATTTTGTCTGAAATTAATATGACTACCTAAACTATTTTTATTAGTGTTTCAATATTAAACTTAGCTATTTTAGATGTTTTTAGTGGAAACGTATTCCAATTATTTAGCCTACCATGTTGCAAATTCAGAATACTGTGATTTTATTTATTTTCATTATAATGTAGTTTCTTGGACTACTTTTATTAGTGTTTTCTGATACTTCCTTTCCAATCTTCTTACTTCAATACTCTCCCATAAAGATGTAGAGTCTTTGGGGTGAGTATCATTTGTAACCTATTACCCTGAGGTTAGTGTGGCAAGAAATGTCTGTAGTGACTATACATGCACATATATCAACACAATATGTTTTCTTTTTTCCAACGACCGAAGAACACTTCTCGTCCATGTTTTATTTGTGGACATTTGTAGTGTTTTCTCACTACTAAACTTAGTAGAAACATCTTAAGCTACACTCTTAAATTTAGAATAATCTCCTGAAGATCCCTAAGAAGTCACTGGTGCCAAAATAAAAACAAACTTTTGAGCCAAGCAAAGAGATCCAGCCAAAGGCAAGAATCAAAGAAGTGAACTGAAGTCCCCAGAGAAGTGTGTCCGCGCTCTCCTCCCACACTTTGCCTTCCTGCACTGGCACCACGAACACAGGCCCTTGCCAAGTAGGTCCTCGTTCTACCCAGAATTAGAGCTCAGCCTGACTCTGCCAAGACTTGCCAGAATGAGATCGTGAGTCTTCGTTTCCCATCTCCCCCTCCTTTTTTAAAAACATAATTCCATCCTTACAGCATTCCATATTTAGTTTGTTTCCTATATGAGATGGAAAACAACAGCAGCCTCGCCAGGATGTTGAAGGAATTGTGAAAAAAAAAAAAAGTGACGAAGTTTTGGAAAATTTCAAGTAACAAATTACTAGCTCACAAAATGACCTGAAATCAAATTTGAACTCTCAGTATCACTCCTGATGTCCATTCTAAGAGTTAGGTTACTGAGGATCCAAATTCTCAAGACTCATTTTGAAAAGACCTAACATGCCTTCTAGTTCAGATTTCAATTTATATTAACATTTTCCAGGTATGCAAGCATGTACGGTTACACATATACCTTCATTCCAGTGCACGCACACACGCATATCCATGTACATTCTGTCAACTACAGCAATCACTGTGGTCAGCAATATAATTATGAGTACTACTGAATCATTAAGAATAAAAAGGGAAATTCTATTGAGTTCTGGATAAAAATATACTAGGCTTTGAATGGGATTAGTTTTCCTTGTGACTGATCTACTTTTACTAGGCAATAAGAACCTGTAAGTAGCTGTATTAATTAAATTAATGCAAATACAGTTGCCTATTTCATCTAGAGAGAATTAAAGTGATTTGGGAGGAAAGTAACTGCCTGTTGTCCCCTGTGGATTGAGACAAAAGAAAATAGATTTTAGGCTGACCACCCAAAAGGGAACAATTCTCCACTGCATCAAGTTATCGGGTGGTTTATTTCGAAACCAAAGAATTCAGCATGCTATCTTTTAATGAATGGGCTTTGTACACTCCAATTGCAGACAATTATTCAAGTGGGTAGGAATTGAAAATTCTGTTATCCATGCAGATAAAAAGTGAAAGATGTTGCAATCCTGGGAACTTCTGATTTTAAAAATTATCTAGATTAAAACAACCTCTGAACAAAATTTTTTTAGGCTCCTGCAATGACAAAGACAAAACTTTCTAAACAAGACTACTTAATAATGAACTGGAACCTGGTACTCTTTTAGTACAAATGTTCATCAAACTTAAAGCAAGTTATCTATTTAGAATAAAGTACTATACGTCAGCATTACATGGAGTTGAAAATTTATTTTCTCATTAAAATAAAGTGGTATAATAAGAGTTAATATTCCTGAACAAATTTTTGCCTCCCAGCTTCAGGGAAATTACCATGAACACTCTATTTTACCAACTCTATAGAGCACACCTAAAAAGTGAAGTTTTCTAATGTACATATAAATCAAAATCAAAGGGACACTCAGTAGCCAATTACATCAAATTCAATTTAATAGAATATAGTACCACGCAAAGTTCTTTTCTTCATTCTTCATAGTTTTTATTTTTACTACCGCCAATCAAAAGCCATCAGAGTTCTTAATCAGGATCAATGATGGAATCCATAGTGGGGGATTTTCATAGTCAACTTAAGATGTACAGATGCATTGAGTCACTTTAGAAACTGTTCCAGGGTTGCCTGTTCTGCTTTTATTCTGGCTTATCCTTCTCATTGTTCACTTACATATAGCAAATGTAGGCATTGGGGATAAAGTTATTGGCCATTTTGCTGCTTTAGAAAGAAAATCTTTATGCTTTCTTCAGTTGCCATTTCATCATCATTAACAGTGGTAGTTTATAGTTTTGTGAAAGATATATCTGCCTTTAAGTATATGATCACTATTTTGCCTTAATTGTTTTGTTTGAAGAAAAGCCACAGTCAAAGGATTCCACTCATGCAGATAAATCATGTCTGTTTGCTTGTTACAATTCTACTCTGGGGTCTTGCAAAAAACGGCTGCAAAATTTGCTAGAGCTCTATTGCATTTTTTAGTCATTTTAAGAGGATATTGTTATATAAAGAAATGACATTTTTTCATAAGAACACATGAACATTACACAGCCGAATTATATAGTATTATTATTTAAAATTGTAGTCCTTTAGGAAAGAAAACATCATGTATAAACAAAAACCATTGTCCTATATTGTGAGGCTTTAATGCAACCTCCATGATTGTATCATGTAAAATTCTGGCCCTGAAACTTAATTTTTCCTACCCCTAGTTTCCTCATCTTTGAAGTGAGGAAAAGACCTGTCTATGTTCCTCTCCAGTGCCTATGTCTATGGTCCTCTCCAGTGCCATAGTGTTACGATTCTAGTCCCATTTATTTAAATAATGCATAATTCCCTCTATGGGGCTGCATTTGGATAATCAGTTTTCCCTTTGCAAAATATGTTCTTCCTTCCCTTGGCATCACACTTTCTGTCCCTAGCTGCTAAAGCTGTGTTGTCTTCCCCATGGCTTGTACCAACAGTCTCTTGCTCTGTATTAGCCACAATGGGAGCCTGTGAGCAGGGTACGTCAACAGAAAGAGAGGGGTTGTACAGAGCCTGGGACTGGCCATCAGGCCAGACTGCAGCAGGGAGCTGGCTTATGCCTGTGCTTCCCCTACGTCTAGTCTAAATGCTGTGAGGCAGGGACTGTGTAGAGTGGAAAGAGCACTGAATCCATATCAAAAGACTGGAGGTTCAAATACTGGCTCTGTCACTTACCAGCTTGTGTGAGCTGGAGAAAGGTGCTTAACCCTTATGAGTCACAGTTTACTTCTTTGCAAAATAAGGGCTTTAGTGAGAATTAGTGACATAATTGGAAAACTTCTGGCACAGTGTCTGTTACACTGTGGGCACTCATCAAACATGAGTTGAATCTGGATCTGACACTGGCACCATTGACTAAGCGTCTGACCCATAAGCATTGCTCTTAGGCAAGGACTGTGTTCATTTATTAAATTCCTACACTGAAGCTGCAGCCCATGACTGATGTTGGAGTTCACAGCGATTTGCAACAAGAGTCCCATAAAACAATAATCTGTTTCCCAGTGAGACTCACACAGAGACTGATCTCCTCTTTGGGATTTGTTGACAGAGAGGGTGCAATAAACATTGGCTAAGCAATCACCTTGTTTAAGGTCACCTGCCATACCCAAGTCTGCTGCTGTAAGTATTTAAAAATGTGTAAGGATTTTTCAGTTTGGAGTCTGTCAGGAAGAAAGAGCATGCTTTGGAAATAGGTTAAGAAACTGTATTAACAGATTATTCTTGTCTTTTGAGAATATGTGATTAGCATCTATCAAAGGAGGTAGAGCTCTGGACAAGAGCCAAACAAGTAGGGCTGTGGCCAAGGTTTGATATTTGTCAGTATCAGTTGATATGCTGGACATCAATGGATATAAATTCCAAACTGGAGTTTTGAACTTAGACTGACAATCCTATTCCTCTGGATTTTTTTTTTTAATTTTGTGTCATGAGGGGCACAACCATAAGCAGAAGGTACAGTAGCATGGACATCTGGCTGAACACCTACTTCCAGAATGGGAAAGTGATATTTTCCAAGATAAAGAGGGCACAGGTGAGGCTAGGCAGAGCTGGGTCCTTGGAAGCTCAAGAGTGTTATATTAGCTTCCTGTGTTTGATATAATAAATTACCACCAATTTGGTGGCTTAAAACAACACAAATTTATCTTACAGTTCTAGAAGTTAGGATTCAGTGAGAAAAAAATTAAGGTGTTAACAGAACTGGTTCCTTTTAGAGACGCTAAGCCAATATCTCTTTCCTTGCCTTTCCCAGCTCCTGGAGGCTGCCTGCATTCTTTGGCTCTTGGCTCCTCTCAATCTTCAAAGTCATTAATGGCCATCTGTGTCTTTCTCAGATCACATCACTCTGATGCTAACTCTTTTGCCTTTCTCTTCTGCGTTTAAAGGACCTTTGTAATTACATCAGGCCCCCTAAATTATCCAGGATAATCTCTTTATTTTAAAGTCAGCTGATTAGTACCCTTCATTCCATCTATAACAGTAATTCCTCCTTGCCATGCAACACAACATTATCATAGGTTCCAGAGATTAGAAAATGGGCATTAAATATCTCAGGGATAAGGAGGAGTTATTCTGCCTTCAAAGTTATGTCATGGTAGTGGATGTAAAAGTGGGGAGGGTCAGAACATAGTACCTTTTAAAATATGCAGTAGTTTTTGGGGAGTCACAAGTTTAAAATGATCCCTGAAAGAGGAGACTGAATAACAAAAGATAGAGGAATATAAAATTCCAGATAGTATTTTAAGGCAATTATTCCTTAGAGAGAAGGCAATACTTTATGTCTAATAGTTCATATCCTTCAATACAATGAATTCACTTTAGAAATCCAGTCTAGCTGTGATGAGGGTAAAGATTTGTGAATGAAGATATTCAGTAGAGTGCTACTGGAGGTAAACATGATATCCAACAACAAGAGATTGTTTCAGCATCCATATCATTACACCATTCATATGATTGCATAGTATAAACCATAAAGTCACATTTTTCGAAAAAGAAACTTTATTCCCAGCTCTGGTTCAATCCATTTTAACTCTCCCCATATTTCTGTCTGATTTCTTCTGCCTTGATCAAGTATTCATTAATTTTAAAAGAAGCATATTGAGTAACTAATAAATGCTAGTCTCTGTGTTAGGTGATGGAATATAGTACTAAACGTTCCAGATGAAATTTTTATGTAGCTTACAGTTAAACACTAAAAATAAACATTGCACAGGTGACCATAAGTATGATGAATTTTTTGAAAGTGTTAGAAGATGCTTGAGAAGCAAACAGGATGAGATTTGGTCTATGAGCCATGAAGGCCTCAACTTATGGCTAAGCCCTACTAGCCTACCCTTATCGGGGCTTGAATCACCACTGCCTGTAAGTGGGACACTGGTAGTGTTTGGTGCTTTTGAATCCACAACTGTCCAAGAGCTTCACTTTTCTCTGCTTAGTTCTCTGTTTACTTTATGACCCCTGACACTTTTCTTTTCAATTTTTCACCTTCTTCCAATAAATGGTATCTCTTTTGTAGTTTATAGTCTTTAAATACAGCCTATAGTCTATTTTAAAACATTTCTGGACCAAGATGGGATAAACCAATTAAAATTTGGAAATAATAAAAACACATCAAGTCAATGTGCTGGATGTATGTTAGTGGATGTAAAAGTGGGGATGTAAAAATGGGCTACAAGATCATCAGTATCTAACTCTCAGTAACGTGTGCTTGTTCTCACCCTTTGTTTCTTGTTCCATCGGTTTCTAAAAAAGAAGGGCACATTGCCTGTCTGGAGCATGGAACTTTGCCCTAACAATCTTCCCTAGCCCCATGACTTCTCCATGGATTTTCCTGTTCAGAGGAATGGCTAAATATGGACTTTCCGTCCTCTCTTGCAGAATGACTGTGATTAGAATTGCCTTTCTTGTATACTTCAGGTAAGTGCTTGGCATAGTATAAGTTCTTAATACATGGTAGTTTATTTTCCTTCACTTTGTTTAGGCAGGAAGAGGAGACACTTCCATGGGACCAGGGGGTGAAGTAGTTACCATGGACCCCACCATCGGCAGCAACTGCAGATCCTAGGGTTTGTTCTGACAAGATCTACAAATTCCTCATTATTTGCTCTCTTATACGGTGGATCCCTTGGACCACACCACTTCAAAAGTCACTTCTTCTCTGTTCTACTTCATCTGAGAAACTTCTAATAACATGGAAAAATGTTTACCACATAATTTTTAGTTAAAAAGGAAAAATACAGACATACAAAAGTCTAGGACTGGACTGAACATGGTTTCAAAGGTGAACTCTACCAAACATTTCAACAAGAGTTAATATCTATTCTTTTCAAACTATTCCAAAAAACAGAAGATGAAGAAAATCTTCCAAATTCATTTTATGAGACCAGCGCTATCCTCATAACCAAATGAGATAAAGATACTACAAAAAAAAAAAAAAAAAAGGGAACTACAGGCCCAAACCCTGAGGAACACATAGATGCAACAATTCTCAACAAAATATTAGCAACATAACCCAACAATATATTAAAAAAAATCATTCACCACAATCAAGTGGGACTTATTCCTGTGATGTAAGGGTGAGTCAATATTGCAAATCAATCAATGTGATACATTGCATCAAGAGAAAGGATAAAAACCATATGATCCTTTCATTAGATGCAAAAAAAGCATTTGACAAAGTACAACATCCATTCATGATAAAAATCCTCAGCAAAGTAGGTTTAATAGGAACATACCTCAACATAATAAAGGCCTTACATGAAAAAAACCACAGCAAACATCATACTCAAAGGTGAAAAACTGAGAGCTTTTCCCCTCAGGTCAGGAACAAGATAAGGATGTCCATTCTTACCACTTTTATTCAACATAGTACTGCAAGTCCCAGCCACAGCAATCAGAAAAAAGAAGAAACAAAAGGTATCCAAATTGGTAAAGAAGACATAAAACTTTCACTGTTTGCAGATGACATGATACGATATACAGAAAACCCTAAAGACTCCACCAAAAAACTACTAGAACTGGTGATGAATTCAGCAAGGTCACAGGATACAAAATCAATGTACAGAAATTCATTGCATTTCTATACACTAATAATAATGAAGCAGAAGAAAGAGAAATGAACAAAACAGTTCCCATTACAATTGCACTAAAAATATTAAAATACCTAGGAATAAACTTAACCAAGGAGGTGAAAGACCTGTACTCTGAAAACTATAAAACACTGATGAAGGAAACTGAGGATGACACAAGCAAATGGAAAGACATTTCACGCCCATAGATTGGGAGGAAAAATATTGTTAAAACGTCCACACTACTCAAAGAAATCTACTATCAAATTACCAACAACATTCTTTACAGAACTAGAACCAGCAATCCTAAAATTTGTATGTAACCCCAAAGACCCTAAAGAGCCAAAGCAATCTCAAGAAAGAACAAAACTGGAGGTCTTGTCTCATACTTCCACATTTCAAGATATACTACAAAGCTGTAGTAATCAAAGTGATATAGTACTGGCACAAAAATAGACACATAGATCAATAGAACAGTATAAAGAGCCCAGAAATAAACTCACAATTATACGGTTAATAATCTTTGATTAAGGAGGCAAGATTTGCAATGGGGAAAAGACAGTCTCTTCGACAAATGGTGTTGGGAAACTGGACGGCTACTTTCAAAGGAATGAGACTGCACCACTTTCTGACACCAAACACAGAAATAAACTCAAAATGGATTAAATACCTAAATGTGAGACCTGAAGCCATAAAAATCCTAGAAGAGAGCACAGGGAGTAATGTCTCTGACATCAGCTGAAGCAACATTTTTCTAGGTATGTCTCCTGAGTCAAGGGAAACAAAAGCAAAAAATTAACTATTGGGACTACATTAAAATGAAAAGCTTCTGTATAGCTAGGGAAATGATCAATAAAACTAAAAGACAATCTACTTAATGGGAGAAGATATTTGCAGATGACAAATTCAAGAGTAGTATCCACAATATATAAAGAACTTTAACAACTCAGGACCAAAACAAACAAACAAACAAACAAACAAACAAACAAACAAAACATATAATCCATATAATCCAATTTAAAAATGGGCAGAAGACAGGGAAAGACATTTCTCCAAAGAAGACATCCAGATGGCCAACAAGCCATAAAAAGATGCTCAATATCATTCATCAATAGGGAAATGTAAATCAAAACCACAATGAGATATCATTTCCCACCTGTCAGAATGACCAAGATTAAAAAACACAAGAAACAAGAAGTGTAACAAGGATGTGGAGAAAAAGAAACTCTCATGCACTGCTGGGAGGAATGCAAACTGGTATAGCCACTGTGGAAAACATGGAGATTCCTCAAAAATGTGTAACTAGAACTACACTATGATCCAGTAATGGCACTACTGGGCATTTACCCAAAGAATACCAAAACACTAGCTCAAAAAGATATATGAACCCCTATGTTTATTGTAGCATTATTTACAATAGCCAAGATATGGAAGCAATGCAAGTGTCCACCAATAGATGAACACATAAGATGTGGCATATATATACACCGGAATGTTACTGAGTCATAAAAAAAAAAAGAATAAAATCTTGCCATTCGCAACAACATGGATGGACGTAGAGGGTATGATACTAAGTGAATTTAAGTCTGAGAAACACCAATACCATATTATTTCACTCATATGTGGAATTTAAGAAACAAAACAGAAAGAAAGAGACAAACAAACATCCTTAACGAAGTGGGTGGGAAGATAAGTGAAATAGGTGATGGGGATTAAAGAGAACACTTATGATGAGCACTGAGTAATGTACAGAATTGTTGAATCACTGCATTATACACGTGAAACTAATGTAACACTGTATGTTAACAATACTGGAATTAATTTTTTAAGAGAAATATAAATAGTATGAAACTCAATTTTCAGCAGGGGCATCTCTGGTGAAAATGTTCTTAAAATTAATCCATGGGGGTCTTTTTCTTGCATTGTTTCCTCTCTATACACAGTGATCCAGACACAAATCTCAAAACTTCTTTAAATATCCCCAAAGCAATCAGCCACATAAGAAAATATTGGAGAAGCTGGGAGAAGGCACACAATGCAGATCATTTTTGGTCAAATTCAGGATATTTTGGTCTGATCCTAAGGGCAATGGAAAATCATTGAAATATTTACTTAGGATGATATTTGATACATATTTTGGAAACATCATTCTGGATTCATGTGAAGATCTGCTTTTGAGAGCCAGAATGACCTAGGAGCTAATGATATAGTCCAAGTAGACTATGATGGTGGCTTGGACATGGGTGGTAGTAATAGAGAAGGAAAGAAAAACAGATTTAACATCTTAAACCTATAACACTGGCAGAGATTGAAGATGGACTGGGGGGAGGAATGAGGAAGAAGTAGATGTCTAAGATGACTGCCAAATTTCTAGCTTGGTGACTATGAAAACTGTATACAATTATATTCACAAATCTATTAAGGGGCTCAGTAAAACAGACTTTACACTTGATTAGATGTATCAATCTTGGAGCAGAGTAAGGATTCTAAATAGTTTTTTTTCTTTATATATAATAAAATTCAAATATTCTGTTTACACATATTTATATGTGTGTATATGTATTTACTTAAGAGTTTAAATAGGATTATAACAATATGCTGATAGTAGTTGACAAAGAATGCTGAAATCCCTTTTTTAAAAAATGTTTATTTATTTATTTTTGAGAGAGTGAGTGAGCGAGCACAAGAGAGGGAGGGACAGACAGAGGGAGATACAGAATCCAAAGCAGGCTCCAAGCTCTGAGCTGTCAGCACAGAGCCTGACACGGGGCTTGAACTCATAAACCATGAGATCATCACCTGAACCAAAGTCAGACCCTTAACCAACTGAGACACCCAGGTAACCTGAAATTTCTAAGGCCCTATATATTCTCTTGTAATTTATATTTTTATTCATTTTTCAGTATTTCTATTTTGGATAGGAATTATTTCTAAAATCACAAATACAGCAAAATATAAAAATTTGTTTTAAAAAAGAAAATGGCTTCTCCATGGCCATCTGCCCACACTTTTGTACTTCATCTCTTGAGGATTAGAGGATATTTACACATGCAAAGATTTTCAGAGTTATAGTAAAATGTATCAAAGATATAATCCTGCATTCTTTTCTTAAAAATTGCCACTCTAACAAATTGCCACAAGTTCCGCAGCTTAAACAAGACACATTTATTACCTTACAGTTCTGGAAGTTAGCAATCCAACATGGGTCTCACTGAGTGTCTGCAAGCCTCTAGTCCCTTCTGTAAGCTCTAGGGGAAAATACATTTCCCTGCCTTTTCTAGATTCTAGAGGCTCCCTGCATTCCTTGACTAGTGCCCCTCCCCCACTTCTTTCATCTTCAAAGTTAGCAACAGTACATCTCGCTGACCTTTCAATCTATTGTGACAACTCTCTCTGACCCAGGCAGAAAGGTTTCCACTTTAAAGACCCACGTGATTACATTGGACTCATCCAGATAATCTAGGGTAATATCCCCATCTCAAAGTTCTCAACCCTAATCATATCTGTAATATTCCTTTTGCCATGTAAAGTAGCATATTCTCAGATTCTCAAGATTGGGATGGGGACATGTTTGGGCAACCATTATCCTCTCTGCCATACCATCAAAGGTAGAAACCATTTCTAATAACATATTTCTTGACCTAACTTCTTTACAATTGGTCTGTAATTATTTAATACAAGACTTGTAAAACAAATATAAATAGAGCACAATGAGGAAAGATTTTTCTAATCCTAATTGCCCTATTCCCAGTGTTTGGCTGCCACCTATTTTTCTTGTTCCTGGTGTATGAATTGGTTGAGGCCTTTATCATCTGAGAATGGCACATTTTTTACCATCTCAGGTAACTTAAAGGTGTGAGTTTGACTGCTTTGGAGAATATCTTTTCTAATTTAAATTTTTCTAAATTAGAAAGTACCTTCCTACGATGTAAGAAACCATCTAATGTAGGAGAATTCAAAACATCAAAGATATCTGAGACCCAAATCTCTAGTGAATGAGAAAAGAGAGCTTTAACTTAAAAAAAACTCAGTGTATCCCAAATAGAAGTTGAAAGCTGCCTCAACATTTATCTGAGGGAAGGCTGAGGGACACTAGAAGGGCTTCCAGTGAAAGGTCTTTCCTATATAATCCTTTATAAATGGGCTAAAATGAACCTTTCAGAGGTGGAAAGCTGGACCATTAAAAACCACTTCTGCCTGTAGGATCTTATTTTCAATCCGATTGCCATCATTTTATCAGCATGCCAATGAACACAGGTGCTGCCAGAGTCAATCTCTTTGCTCTATTTTTCTGTGTCGCAGGGCAGATTTCCATGTAATTGGTCACACGATCAGCCAGTACCCCTCTTTTACACTTTGGGCATTTTCAACATGAATTTAGAAAAATCAAAAACTTCCCCTCAATCCCTCATTTTCCCATTTGTATAGTGGTGTGACCATTTACTGCTCTCTGACATAATTTGCTCTAAAAGCCAAGCTCTTAATGAGGCAGCTGGCTCAGTCTCCCCCATAATCACGGTGTGAGGAAAGCTTGCTGACAAACTAGCATTCGAATCTCATGGTTAATTCTTTCAGGGAAGCTGTAGCAATGCCGTAGGAAGAACCATCCACCCCATTAATGAGTAAAGCAGAGAAGGTCAGGTTTTCTAGCCTTGGAATAATATTAGATCCATTTCCAGTTGAGTATGCTCTTCAGGGCTGTGTCTTAATTAATTCCCTGGAATATCCGTGATTTATAATGGCAATGGTGGCACCTTCTTCCATCTCCTTCTCAAAATGACTTTCCATGCAGATGTCAAATCCTGAAAGGCAGCTGCTTCCAGAAACCCAAGAAACAGAGCCATATGGTATATGGGAAAGAAATGGGAAGAACTGGAGGTGTGCCACGTATCCTGACTTCTTCCTTTACCTCATGTTTTCCCAACCCAGATGTTAGTTTGATTCTGACTCAGGCCTCAGTAAGTAACTTCTAATTAAGGGCAGATAATTGTTTTCCTCATGTACCAGGGTAACCAAGCAAACCAAAAATAAGCTGCTGAAATATAGCAGGGTCATATGCAAAGTTTTATCTTCAAGTCAAGAAATAAATCCCACACATACAAGTTTCTAAGCTCATCCAATTTCCCTTTCCAGCAGGCCCGCTACTCTTGTAGTTTTTTCCCAGGCAGAAGTAAATGGTTACATCATAACTCCTTGCTTGAGCCTAAAATTAGGAGTCACCCACTATTCCTCTCTTTTTCTCATTCCCCATATTTAATTTTTAAGCAAGTCCTTTATATATATAACCATCCTGTTTACTAAAACAATAAGGAATGGAAATCATGAGAAATTCAGTTTGCCCTTCTTTTGTAGGTCAGGGCTAATGATACAAAAAGCTATTGCTTTCTCATAGCAATGGGGATGAAAGGAATCTCAGAATACTAGAAATCAAGCAATGACACTTAACCATCAGAAGCAAGGGAGATAAAATTGTCTAAATGAGTGGCATGCCCAGAGTGGTACACAGGGATATATAGAATGTGGAAGTGCCAGAAGAAAAACAGATGTTAGCCAACAAGTCTACTACTTAATTTATGCATTCAAAAGAAAAGAAAAATGAAAGATTAGGAAGTTGAAGGCAGTCACCTCAATGAAAAGTAATGATTCCTTGCTCAAATTCTGGATGTGAGGCCATTTTTATTTTAAAAAATTTTTTAAATGTTTCCTTTTTTATGTTCATTTATTTTGAGAAAGAGAGAGAATGCTAGCATGAATGGGGGAGGGGCAGAGAGAGAGAGACTCCCAAGCAGGGTCCATGCTCAGTGCAGAGCCCAATGCGAGGCTTTATCTCACAGGTTGTGAGATCATGACCTGGGCCGAAATCAAGAGTCAGATGATTAACAACTGACTTAGCCACTCAGGTGCCCTTCTGACCATTTTTTAGTGACACAGATGGCTCCCAACTTAAGGGGACAAGCTGGGAAAGGCTTCTAATGTATTTCCTGGCTGCAGTGCAAACAGTCCTGCTGTCTGGCCTATGCAACCTGCTAGATCCAGGCAGTATCCAGACATTAGCAGTATCTATTATGAAAGGAGATGCCCTTTGTAATTTATGAAAGCCTCGGTAGCAGACTCACAACTTAGAGAAAGGATATGCCAAGGTTTTAGCATTTGGAAAATAGTTCCTGTTATGTTATCCAGTCCTGGAGGGGCAGAGCAATATCAGGAAACACAGGTGACCGTGTAGCCAGACTAACCATCATGAACTGATTTCTCTTATATCCATCATGTCATAAGTTTGGGTGGGCACAACAGCAACTCTTCATAAGATGGAAGAGGTACATTTAGGAACTGGCATGAACAAGGCCAGAGGGCATAAATTAACCACATATACAGGTATTACAAACCCCTATGACACCTACCACTGGTGCACTGTCTCTGTCCCTCTCCTCACATCCATGGCGGCATGGGGTCCTTATGACCAGTTTATAGAGGAGAGAGAAAAAAAAAACATGTAAGAATGATTCATGGATAGCTTGCCTGAGTATGTTGGTATAGGCCAAAAAATGAGCCACTTCACTATTGGCCTAGTGTGGTCCGTTGCTAAAAGAGAGTAGTGAGAGAAAAGCCGCCTGATGGGCAAGGCTTCAAATAGTGAGCCTGGTAATTATCAGCTTTATGTAGATACAGAAGTAGCCTGATATAATAATATACACTAACTCATTGACAGTGATGAATGGCTTGGTTTATTAATATGGGGACTGGATGGACAAATATTGGAAGACTGAGACAAAGAAGTTTGAAAAAAGGCATGTACAGATACCCAAGGAAATAGGCACAAATGGCGAAGATATTCATATTGCATGAGAATTGCCACCAGATTTTCTCACTATGTAAGAGACTGTCTGATGAACTAGACAGAACAACTTAGCCAGCTGATTTTAACCTGCCTCATTACCAGCCACTTCACTGCCTGTAAAATATATACATTAATGAGGTCACTTTGGTAACAGGGGTGTTGGCTATGTATGGAACTCCCACTCACAAAGGTCTATTTAATTTCTGCCACTGCCAAATGTCCAATGTGCCAGAAGCAAAAACAATGCTGAGTCCCTGGTAGGGTACAATCCCTCAAAGAGCAAGTTTATTGCATTGAACCTCTTTCACTTTGGTAGGATTGTCAAAAGAGGCAGGATGTCCTCTTGACTAAAATTGACACTTATTCTGGTATAGATTTGGGTTTTTTTTTGCCCACAAGGTCTCAGCTAGCTAGCTTATTTGAGGATTCACAGTTATGATTCACTGAAACAGGATCTTGTATAACATGGCATCTGCCTATGTTGTTTTACAACAAAAGAAGTATGGTATGGGGCCCATACTTTTTTACAACAAAAGAAGTATGGTATGGGGCCCATGACTATGGAAGCCACTAATCCTATCACATATTTCAGCCCAACATGATAAATCATAGCCTTTTGAATACACAGCTGTGGTATCTTCGTTATGATACCTTGTGATACCCACCCACCAGAACAGAGTGTTTGCCCTAAATCAACCACCATTACAAAGTGCTATGTTCCCAATATGTGAGATTCATAGGTCCAAGAATCAAGAGACAGAAACAATAGTTATGCTTAACATTATTCCCAGTGACCCACTCAGAGAATTCTGTTATTTTCTCACCACAATTCTAAGCTCTGTCTCAGGTCCTAGTTCCCAAGAAAAAAAATACTTTTACCAGAAGACACAGAAAGGATCATGTTAAACTTCGAGCTATGTCTGCCACCTGATTGCTTCAGGTCCCCTGTGTTAAGAGAAAAATAAGCCAGGAAGAGTTAGTACCATGTCAGGGTGAATTGACCCTTGTCATAAGGAAGAGGTAAGTGAGCTGTTTCACAGTGGAGGAAGAGCAGAACACCTGGACATCCAGGTGACTCCCTGGAGCACCTTTTTTTTGTTTGTTTGTTTGATTGATTTGTTTTCTTTTTTTGCTCTCCTGCCTGATTTGATCAGTCAATGAATAAATGCAGCCAAACATGGCCTGAGGAAGGCATGGTGACCAGGGGCTCCAACTTTTCACTGATTAGAGTTTGAGTCATCTGGCCAAATAATCCTCCAAGACTAGAAAGAGATGCTAGCTGAGGAGAATCTAAACTGAGTAATATGGGAGAAAAAAATGAGTATTAAGTGCATCCTGCAATAAACTTCAGTAGCAAGAAGCTGTAGTTTATGCTACTCCATTTCCTCATTTTAGTTCCCCAGGAGTATAACAAACCAGAATCCTGGAAATGCTTTTCCCTGATGGAGTGAAATTTTTGTATGAAACATGTGGATCTGAGTAGCACAAAAAGTGGACTGTAGTGACTGCTGTTGGCTGCCACCCACATCTCCTGAGACACTCCTTCCCCAGCTGCCAGGGGTGTTGCCAGCCAAGGGCTCATAGATTAGTCCTTCCCTGGAAATTAGCCTCAGCTAACGGTGGTGGCCTTTACTTTCTCCCCAGGAAGAGGTTACATCCATTGATTGGTTGATCTGAGACTATAAAGGCTCAGGTCTCTTGTCTCAATTTAGGCCACTTCTGCAAGGCCTTTGGGGTTCCAGAGCTCTCTGGGGAGTAGGTGGAAGTCTCTACTGCACTTGCATCGCACTTCCACATCTCCTCTGCCGAATTCTGCTTTCCTCAGTACCTCCTTAATGTTGCTCCTGAGAGCGCCCCTCAGTGAACACAACGCAAGTGGAACTCTGTGTTAGGGTCTATTTTCCAGGGCCCCTAACTTAAAATAAATGTTGAGAATTTCCAGGGAAAATGGCAGGGAAAATAGGAGGACTCTAAGCTCACCTTGTCCCATGGATACAATAGGTAACACCCACATCAGTGTAAATAACCCAGAAAATGAACCAAAAAAACTGAAAGAACAGTGGGCTGGAACACACATCAGGTCTGACTGCAGGCCCAGCCACCAATGAAAGTTTCTCAGGGGACAACACAAGGAAAGTACTCTGCAGTTCATTGTTCCGGCAACTCTGGCAAACCCCTGGCCTGACTCCACTCAAGCCCAAGGCAACCCCAGACTGGCCAGCTAACAACACACAGACCAAATCCTGGCCACAACAGGCAAAAAGAGTCATTGCAGATGACTGGAATGAAGACAAAAGCGGCTCAGCCACAACATCAGGGCAAACACAACCCACATTGGAGACACTCCTGAAGCACCCGGTTCTGGTGCAATACAGGACCTCTTCTTCATAAGGCTACTATTTACAAGAGTAGAAGATGTAGCTGACTTTCCTAACACAGAGAAGCAGACACAGAGACTTAGACAAAATGAGGTTCCAAATGAAAGACCAGGACAAAAATCACAGCCAGAGACCTAAATGAAATGAAGATAAGTAACATGCCTAACAGAGAATTTAATGTAGTGGTCATAAAGATACTCACTGGACTTGAGAAAAGAATGGACAGCCTCAGTGACACCCAGCAAAGAGATAGGAAACACAAAAAAGAACCAATCATAAACGAAGAACTCAGTAACTGAAAGTAAAAATACAGTAGATGGAATACATAGTAGGCTACGGAGGCAGAAGAATGGAGGACAAAATAACAGAAAGCAATCAAGTTGAACAAGATAGAGAAAAAATAATAATAAATGAAAATTCTCTTAGGGAACTGAGCAACATCACCAAACATAACATTTGCATTGTAGGGATTCCAGAAGGAACAGAAAACAAAGGCAAAAAATGTATTTGAAGAAATAACAGGGGCGCCTGGGTGGCTCAGTCGGTTAAGTGTCCGACTTCAGCTCAGGTCACGATCTCACGGTCTGTGAGTTTGAGCCCCGCATTGGGCTCTGGGCTGATGGCTCAGAACCTGGAGCCTGCTTCCGATTCTGTGTCTCCCTCTCTCTCTGACCCTCCCCCGTTCATGCTCTGTCTCTCTCTGTCCCAAAAATAAATAAACGTTGAAAAAAAAAATTAAAAAAAAAAAAAATAACAGCTGAAAATGTCCTGAATCTGGGGAAGGAAACAGAAATCTAGATCAGGAGGCACAAAGCGTCTCCAACAAAATCAACCCAAGGAGGTCCACATCAAGACACAAAGTTATTAAAATGGCAAAAAGTAGTGATACAGAAAGATTTTTAAAAACAGCAAGAGGAAAGAAAACAGTTACATACAAATGAAACCTCCTAACACCAGCAGCTGATTTTTCAGCGGAAGCTTTGCAGGCCAGAAGAGAGTGGCCTGATATATTCAAAATTCTAAAAGAAAAAACACCTACAGTCAAGAATACTCTATCCAGCAAGACTATTACTCAGAATAGGAGAGATAAAGGGTTTCCCAAACAAAAGGAAAGGAATTTATTACCACTAAACCAGCCCTACAAGAAATGTTAAAGGGTACTCTCCGAGAACAAAGAAAAAATCATAAACAAAAGTAAGAAAATTAGGGAGTAAAAAAGCAGTAAAATTAAGTATGTCTTTAAAAATCAGTCAAGAGATTCACAAAATAAAAGGATGTAAAGTATGATGTCATATACTTAAAACTGGGGAGAGAAGTAAGAATGGGTTCAAATTTAAGCCACCATCAACTTAATAGAGACTTCTATATAAAGAAGATGTTACATACAAACCTAATGGTAACCACAATAGATACCACAAAAACCAGAAATATATACATAACAATTAAATAGAGAAAGGGATCCAAGTATATCACTAAAGAAAGCCAGCAAACTATGAGAGAAGAGAACAAGAGAAGTATAAAAATAACCACAAAACAAATAACAAAATGATAATAAGTAATACCTATCAATATTTACTTTGAATGTAAATGGAACTAAATGCTCCAATCAAAGACAGAGTGACAGAATGGATAAGAAAGCAAGACCTATCTTTGTGCTATCTACAATGGACCCATTTCAGAAATAAAGACACATGCAGATTAAAAGAGAAGGGATGGAAAAACAGTCATCATGCAATGGAAGTGAAAAGAAAGTCAGGGTAGCAATTCTTATATCAGACAAAGTAGACTTTAAAATAAAGACTATAACAAGAGACAAATAAGGACACTATATAAATCATGAAGGGAACAATCCAACATAAGATATAATGTTTGTAAACACTTACACACCCAACACGAAAGCACTGAAATACATAAAGCAGCTAATAACAAACATAAAGGAAATAATTGCTAGTAATACAATAATAGTATGAGACTTTAAGACCCCACTTATATCAATGGACAGATCATTCAAACAGAAAATCAACAAAGAAATAGTGGCTTTGAATGTCACATTGGACTAGATGGATTTAAAAGATATATTCAGAACGTTCCTAAAACAGCAGAATGCACATCCTTCTTAAATGCACATGGAATATTCTCCAGAATAGATCACATATTAGGCCACAGAACAAGTCTCCACAAATTCAAAAAGATGAAAGTCATATTATGCATATTTTTCAACTACAACATTATGAAACCAGAAATCAACCACAAGAAAAAGTCTGGAAAGAACACAAATACATGGATTTTAAATAACATACTATTAAATAATGAATGGGTCAAACAAGAAATCAAAGAGGAAGTCAAAAAAATACATGGAGACAAATGAAAACGAAAACACAATGGTTCCAAATCTTTGGGATGTAGCAAGTGGTTCTAGGAGGGATGTTTACAAGCAATATAGGCCTCCATAAGAAGCAAGAAAAATCTCAAATAAACAAACTCTACACCAAAAGGAGCTAGAAAAAGAAGAACAAACAAAACCAAAGTCAGTAAAAGGAAGGACTTTAATAAAGACTGGAGCAAAAATAAACAAAATAGAAACTAATAAAACAATAGAACAGTGGCGCCTGGGTGGCTCAGTCAGTTAAGCATCTAACTTCAGCTCAGGTCATTATCCCATGGTTCGTGGTTCAAGCCCTGCATCAAGGGGCTGATGGCTCAGAACCTAGAGCCTGCTTCGAATTCTGTTTCTTCCTCTCTCTCTGCCCCTCCCCCGTTTGCACACGCACATGCGCGTGCGCACTCTCTCTCTCTCAACTAAACATTTTTAAAAAATTAAAAAAAAAAATAGAACAAATAAGTGAAACCAGGGGCTGGCTCTTTGAAAATATTAACAAAATTGATAAGCTTTTAGCCAGACTCATTCAAAAAAGAGAGAGGACTCAAATAAACAAAATCAGAAGCTAAAGATAAGAAATAACAACCAATGCTACAAAAATAGAAAGGATTATAAGAGGATATAAAAAAAACTATATGCCAACAAACTGGACAACCTAGAAGAAAGGGCTACATACCTAGAAATATATCACCACTCAAAAGTGAATCAGGAAGAAACAGAAAAATTTAACTGACTGATTACCAGCAATGAAATTGAATCAGTAATGAAAAACTCCCAACAAACAAAATTCCAGGACCAGATGGCTTCACAGGTGAATTCTACCTAACATTTAAAGAAGAGTTCATATCTATTCTTCTTAAACTATTCCAAAAATAGAAAAGGAAAGAAAATTTCCAAATTCATTCTATGAGACCAGCATTTCCCTGATACAAAAATCAGATAAAGATACAGAAAAAGAGAAATACAGGCCACTATCTTTGATGAACATAAATGCAAAAATCCTCAACAAAATATTAGCAGAGTCCAACAATACATTTAAAAAATCATTCACCACGATCAAGTGTGATTTATTCCTGGATGCAAGGGTGGTTCAATATTCACAAATGAATGGTGATTCATCACATCAATGAGACAAAAGGTAAAAACCATGTGATCCTTTCAATAGAGGCAGAAAAAGCATTTGACATCAATTGACCAGTGACATCAATTTACATTTGACATCAAGTACATCATCAATTTATCATAAACATCTTCCACAAAATAGGTCAAGAGGGAACATACATCAACATAATAAAGGCCATGTCTGAAAACCCACAGGTAACATCATCCTCAGTGGTGAAAAACTGAGAGCTTCTCTCATGAGGTCAGGAACAATGATGTCCACTCTCACCACTTTTATTCAACATAGTACTGGAAGTCCTAGCCACAGCACTCAGACAAGGAAAGGAAGGCATCCCAATTGGTAAGGAAGAAGTAAAACTTTCACTATTTGCAGATGACATGATCCTCTACATAGAAAACCCTAAAAACTCCATCAAAAAACCACTAGAACTGATAAATGAAAATAGTAAGGTCACAGGATACAAAATGTACACATATCTGTTGCATTTCTAATAACAAAGTAGCAGAAAGAGAAATTAAGAGAACAATTCCATTTACAATTGCATCAAAAAGAACAAAACACCTAGGTCTAAACTTGACCAAGGAGGTGAAAGACCTGTGCTCTAAAAACTATAAAACAGTGATGAAGGGGAGCCTGGGTGGCTCAGTCAGTTAAGCATCCAACTTCGGCTCAGGTCATGATCCCACAGTTAGTGGGTTTGAGCCCCGTGTCACGCTGTATGCTGACAGCTCGAAGTCTGTAGACTGCTTTGGTTTTTGTGTCTCCCTCTCTCTCTGTCCCTCCCTGCTTGTGCTCTCTCTCTCTCAAAAATAAATAAACATCCAAAAATAATAAAAAAACGGTAATGAAAGAAACTGAAGGTGACACAAACAAAATGATATTCCATGCTCGTGGATTGGGAGGACAAGTATTGTTAAAATGTTTATATTACCCAAAGAAATCTACAAACTTAATGTAATCCCTATCAAAATACCAACAGCACTCGTCACAGAACTAGAACAAAAAAATCCTAAAATTTGTATGGAACCACAAAAGACCATGAATAGCCAAAGCAACCTTGAGAAAGAAGAACGAAACTGGAGGTATTGCAATTTCTGATTTCAAGATATACAATAAAGCTGTAGTAATCAAAACAGTATACTGGCACAAAAATAGAAACATAGATCAACAGTATAGTACAGAAATCCTAGAAACTAACCCACAATTATATGGTCAATAATTTTTTACAAAAGATGTGAGAATATGCAATGGGAAAAGCCTCTTGTTTGGAAAACCGGACAGCTATGTGCAAAAGGAAAAACCAGGCCACTTTCTTACACCATACACAAAAATAAATTCAAAATGTATTAAAGATCTAAATGTGAGATCTAAATTAAAGACCTAAAGATCTAAATGTGAAACCATAAAAATCTAAGAGAGCACAGGCAATAATTTCTTTGACACAGGCCATTATCAACATTTGTCTAGATATGTTTCCTGAAACAAGAGAAACAAAAGCAGAAATAAACTATTGAGACTACATAAAAATAAAAAGCTTCTGTTCGGCCACAGAAACTAAACTAAAAGGCAATCTACTCAATGAGAGAAGATATTTGCCGATTACATATCCTATAGAGTTAGGATCCAAAACATATAAAGAACCTATACAACGCAGCACAAAAAATCCCACAAATAATCCAATTACAAATGGGCAGAAGACACGAACAGACATTTCTCTAAAGAAGACATACTGATGGTCAATAGACTCATAAAAAGATGCTCAACATCACTCATCATCAGGGAAGTACAAATCGAAACCACAATGAGATATCACCTCATACCTATCAGAATGGCTAAAATAAAAAACTCAAGAAACAACTACTATTGCTGAAGATGCTGAGAAAAAGGAACCCTTGTACACTGCTGGTAGGAGTGCAAACTGGTGCAGCTGCTGTGGAAAACAGTATGGAGTTTCCTCAAAAAATTAAAAATGGAATTACCATATGATTCAGTAATTCTATTACCAGATATTTACCCAAAGAATATGAGAACAACAACCTGAAAAGACACATGTGCCCCTATGTTTATTGCAGCATTATTATAATAGCCAAATTATGGAAGCAATCCAAGTGCCCATCGATATATGAATGGATAAAGATGCGGTATACGTATATGTGAACGCATATGTATATTTGTATGTATACGTATATATACATGTACACTTACATATCATTGTGTACATATGTATATACATGTTTATATGTATATACATGCACACACAATGGAATATCACTCAGCTCTACAAAAGAATGAAATCTTGCCGTTGGCAACAACATGGATAGATCAAGATGGTATAATGCTACGTGAACTAAGTCTGAGAAAGACAAATACCATATTATTTCAGTCATATGTGAATTTTAAGAAACAAAATAAAGAAAAAAAAAAGAAGCAAACCAAAACCAGACTCTTAACTACAGAGAACACACAGGTGGTTACCAGAGAGGAGGTGGGTGGGAAGATGGGTCAAAGAGGCGAAGGAGATTAAGAATACACTTTTCATGATGATCACTGTGTAATGTACAGAATTGTTGAAGCGCTCTATTGTACACCTAAAACTAATATGACATTGTATATTAATGATACTTGAATAAAAATAAAAATAAATAAATTTTGAGTACATTACTACTAGTTCCTCCATACACAAATAAGAGAGGTGATGAAAGCACAAGACCACAGTTTGGATAATGTTTTAGGTGTCCTGTTTTAAGAATGTTGGATAAATTTGAATGTATAGGTTGACAGATATCTAGAAAAATATCAAATTAGGGCTATTTAGGAGTTTGGATTTTTACACAGAGTATACTAGGCCTTATTAGACCATGATCGCTGTCTTCAGATAATTGACAGACTAGCATATGATAGAAAGATTGGGGATTTTTTTAATTTAAAAAATTTTTAACATTTTATTTTTGAGAGAGACAGAGAGAGCACGGGGGCAGGGGAGAGAGAGGGAGACACAGAATCGGAAGCCGGCTCCAGCCTCTGAGCTGTCAGCACAGAGCCTGATGTGGGGCTCAAACCCATGAACCGTGAGATCATGACCTGAGTCAAAGTCAGACACTCAATTGACTTAGCCACCCAGGTGCCCCAAAAGATTGGGGATTTTTAATGTCATTCCAGAATATAGACCTAAGATCAATGAGTAAAAATTACATACCAGGTGTCAACTCAATATGAAAAAGGCCATAGTCCCTGATAACCAAAAGTTTTCATACAATTGAATGAGCTGCTTTGAGAGAGAATATGTTCCATGAACTGAAGGTAATTAAAGAGAAGCTGCATGATCGTTTTTTATTGACACTATCAGTATGGTTTTTATACCAAAAACTAAATGAACTTTGAGGTATTTATTAGTTTTCTATTGCTCTGTAACAAGTTACCACAAAATTAGCAACTTAAAATAATAGACATTTATTATCTCACATTTTTTATAGGTCAGAAGTCTGGGTATGAATTAGCTAGGTTTAACCAGGTTGAAATAAAGGAGTCAACTAGTTATGGGTCTCATCTGATGCTTGGGGGCCTCTTCCAGCTCATTTAGGCTATTAGCAGAATTTAGTTCCTTGCAAGCCTTGGACTGAAATCCTCTTTTTCTTGATGGTTGTTGGCCAGGAATCATTCTATTCAACACTACTCTTGAGTCTTTACCCCAAGGTTCCCTTTAAACCCTCTCACATTCTTATGCTTCAAATCTCTCTCTCCAGACAGGTCTAGAACATTTTAAGGCTAATTTGATTAGGTCAATACCATCCAGATGATTTCCCTTTTGAGTGACTTAAAGTCAACCGATTCATAATCTCATCATAGGAATGATTTGTCATTATATTCACAGCTTCTGTGCACACACAAGGGGAGAAAATTATACAATACACATACATCAGGGGCAGAGACCTTGGGGGCCATCTCAGAATTCTGACTACCACAGTATACTTGCCAACTATAAAGCCCTGAATTCAAATCACCATGACCACCTACAGATTCTCATGAAATTAAAGGTCTTCTGGGTTAGCAAAGTGTGCCTCCTGCGATTGATTTTATAGTCTGACATTGGCTTTGGTGCTGACTGAGACAACAAGACCATCTCCAGATCAGTGATGCTTCAGAGGTCTCTGGGGAGACAGAACTGGGTTCTGAATGTATAGAGCAATGCCCATAGCTCTCCAGACTCCCCCAGGTAGCTCAGAAACATCACCATCCTTGAGATGACCTGGAATCACCAGGATTTCTGAACACCAAAGTGGACAACTGATGAACACCCAGAATAGTCTCTGGCGCTAGTAGGTGTATATTTCTGGGAAAGGACCAGTTTCAGGGGTGAGACATGAAAAAGTCCAATTTTCCTCATTCTATTCTTTCTCTCAGTGCTCAGCTTTCCATCTGGATGCTAAGAGGGGTAGGATTTTATACAGAATTGTATCAGTAACTCAACTGAGACCCCTATGAAGAGAGGAAGGACAAAATTACCAGGCAGGAGTTTGGAGATAGAAAGCCATCCATGCTAAGAATCTGGCTACAAATGCCTCCAGGCCCGGAAGGAGGTGTTGCAGGGACAATTATCTGTCACCCACAATGGGCCAGCCTAATCTGCTTTCATTGTGTGTGGCTACAACCTCCTGTGACTGTGCCCCTCCAAATCGGACTGAAAAGAACTCATTTGGCTTCACCAAGGTGAGAAACTGGGAGAAATGCTGGCTCTCCTGACATTTTGGCTTCCAGTTCCTGTATCATTGGCCCTGAGAAAACCGAGCCAAGCAAATAGATCTTTATCTTTGCTCAGTGAACTGCTCTTTTCATCCTTAAGCAGAAACCAACCAACCTTTTTAAATAAGGGTATGCTATTGGGCAGACCCTAAACAATGTGCTTTGCTTTGTACAGAATTGTAGTGCTACGGACCCTGCATAAAATTATGACCAGATGAACACTGATCTAAACTAATATTCAAGCAGAATCACAGCGTTATTTTCTTGGAGAAGCCGTTGGCATATATGGTCTATGCTTTTTGACCTGCCCCCAGAATTTGAAATAAATTCCACCCTCACTTCTTTTTTACTCCTAAAGGCATGTATGTTTGTGCATAAAAGTCTGCATACATGTAATAGTTCTGATAAAAAAAAACTTATAGAAAACAGAAAAACTTCAAGAAAAATAATAGAAGCTACCGATGGTTTCTCTGTTTGGAAACCGTCACTATAGATGTTTTGAATTATATCTGTCACATCTTCGATATATTTCATATGTATCATGTATACTGTTTGGTAGACTGAATTCTTCTATGTAAAAATATATCATGCGTGAGATTGAGAGAGAGCAAGGACCATAAACTTCCAAAACCTCAGAGCAGCTACTCTTAGTATTACTAATAGGCTTTAGTTTTAAACCTCTTTGTGGAAACCCATTCCCAGGGAATATGACCATATCTGATAAAGGACTATGTCAGTTCCTCTGGTTTGGGATTAGACTAACAGGCCTTGTTTTTCCCTTTCTCCAAGACCCCTACACTTTCCATGGCCTTTTAAGAGAGAGAATCTAGAAAGACAAGAGTTCTGAGATCTGAGTGAGAAAATTCAAGGAAGGGTTCTATGTAAATGCCAGAATTACTGGAGTTGTTTGTTTGTTGTTTGGGGTCACACTCTAAACTCTATCCTCTATCAGAATGGCCAGTAGCCTAGTAGTGTGCTTGTCCTATATAAAAGCTACTTTCTGCAAGTCCAGAGAAAAATCTTTGTACACACACACAAACCCAGAGATCAATACATGTCACTTTTAATGAGCATTTTCTCAATTAATGAAATCTTTGAAGGCTGGCTTGTTTTTTCATAGCCGCACTGTTTGAATGTACCTTAATTTAACCTACTGTTCTGGAGTACTAATTGTTCTCATTTTTCCCTTTATATATAAGGCTATTAAAATGTTCATGTACATTAGTCTTTAAAAATGTTTTCCCATCATTTCAAAAAGATTAACAAGTTTGTTGCATTCTGACAACTAACAAAATTTTCTTATGTAAACTGTTAAAAATAGAGCATATTGTTCTAAATGATCTAAACAGAATTACTCTGGTCTCAACACATAGAGAACTAACTTTTGGAAACTTATTGGAACCAATTATATATAAGCCTTTACAGAGAGGATGTTAAATATTGATTTTTTAAAACTGCTAGAAAAAGAAGTTTCTATGCTCTGGGTTTACACATATATATTCAGTCAGTAAATTGATTATCAGTTAAATTGAACATAAATTATGGATACAAAGAGAGAATAAGATCAAGACAGTTGCACCGCAGTAATACAGACTTTATTATACAAACTTTTGGTAATCATTAAGAAATTTTAAGTACCTAGTTGCTTTAACTCCCTAAAGATTACCAATGGTTGAAATAGAAAAGGCTGTACATTCCCCCTTTTTTATAATCTTTCTTTGCTCCTTTTTCAGAAGACAGCATGATTCTTTGGGTATGAGCTGGAAAGGGTTCAGAAACTGTCTATCCGTTTCCAGAGGGTAATAGGTGCTGAATGCATTTGTCGGGGGAGGGAGCGTATGTACCAATGACGAGACAGAATTGAAAAACTGATCATATGACTTCAATCCAGCCAACTGAAAGTTGACTTCTAAACTTAATAATATAGTAAGAAGCCTAAGTTTTCTGTCTGTGGCTCACCTATCTACCCAACCATCTACTCATCCATGCATATATTACCAGCCTACCTCCAAGAGAAGTTGAAGTTGTTCACTTGCCAGATGTTTCAGAAACTGCCTTGTTGAGAATTCACAACCATTGCTCTACTAGAATACTGACCCTGACCAACACTTTTTAATCAAGTTCTAGAATAACAATGATAGTTTCATTTAATCCTTCTATTTTTTTTAGTAAATTATTTTTTCAAATACTATCAGGAGAGAGGAAGATGAAAAATAATGGAGAATACTTACTCCTTCCTCCCACACTATTAACATTTACTTTTGACTCCACATCTCAGATTTTCTCTTTTTCAGTAGAAAAAAATAATGAATACTTTACTCCTTTTTAGTTTGTCTTAAAGATGGTACATCAATTAGTCTTGGAAGGGTAGGGTCTAGGGGAAAACACTGAGTCATTAGTGTCACTACTTAAATGGTGTGTCTTCAGACACATCCCTGATTTCTTGTGGCTGCATTTCCCAATCTGCAGAATAAGATGAATATGCCTTACCTTCCTTTAGCACATGCCCATCCTTGCTAGGGTCACTTGCTAGGGTCAGTAAATTGTCTCACAACAAATGGATGTTTAAAAACGTCATCCTAAATTTTAAAGGTTAAATGTAAAATGTAAAATGGATTGGCTGAATTAAAAGAATCAGGGATCAGGGATATTGTCAGGGCAGCACAGGCACAGACAAGTTTGGGAGGAGCCTAGAAAGTAGAGACAATAGAACCTTATTGAACAAAGTACTGGCCCTGAGACTTCTCTGAGGCAGCCTTTTCTCCAGATGCTTCTTCCATACCACTGCAAGGTGGGCTGCTGCTAGCACCCCCTTTTATCTTGCTCCTTGGCCTAGTTTCTCTGGGAAAACAGTCAAAATAGATTCGAGCTACAATGTGAATGTCACCCTAGGGAATGACTTTGGAACTAGATTCACCTGTTTTTAAATAGGAAGGCAAATCACCCAAGGGCATGGTGTCAATGCCAAATAATCTCTCCAAGCTACTGGGAGTGGGAGAGCAGAAGAAATAGTTTCAGAAGTAGATCTAGTCATAGCCAAACACTGGAAACAGAAAATACATATAAAAGTGCTTACTGATACAGTTAAAAATCTCATCATAATAGACTCCACACACATAAAATTTCCTTGAAATAAGCATTCCTTAATACCCCCTCCATTCCTGTAGCTTTTCAATCTTACACCCACGGTGCTATTGGGTTCTGTCTAAAAATACTGTAGCATATGTTTATATAAAAATACTGCACCATGAAAATAATATGGGAAGGCTCCCTTGAAAAGCACCAAGGGACAGTAAAGAGAGCTGAGCTGAAAATGGGGAGATTTGGGTTTCTACTTTAGATTTTGCCTATAATTAAGTCTGAAGATGTGACTAAGTCAAATGATCTTTCTAAGCCTCAATTTCTTCATTTGTAAATAAGCAGTTTGGTAAAATGTGTCTAAAGCCCTTCTAGCTCTACTGTCATGTGAATCTGTATTAGGTGATTGCGGAGGCTCTTTCAAGCACTATGATCCATAAGTCTTGCTTATAGTTTCTATTTTATAAATTTCTTTAACATTATTTTTTAATACATTCTATTCATTTTTTAAATATAATTTATTGTCAAACGGGTAACGTACAGTGTGTAAAGCGTGCTCTTGGCTTTTGGGGTAGATTCCCATGGTTCATCGCTTACACCCAGTGCTCATCCCAACAAATGCCCTCCTCAATGCCCATCATCTTTGTTAACATTCTTAAATTAAAAAGTCACTTATTGGGGGTATCCACAAATAGCACCAGGGTAAAATGCATTAAGAATGAGCAAACACACTCATTATATTTCTTGAAATATCAATTCAAGTTTTAAGTTGAAGGAGCATTTTTTTATTATTTAAATGGAAGATAACACTAGCTCATCAAGATACCACTGGCTATGAAACAGAGGAATGTTACTGAGACAAAGTCACCTCAGCGGAAAAAAAGTGTTTTCTTTACTAATAAATTTATTAAAACCCAGTGGTTTTCAAATGGGAAAATTTTACCTCAGAGAATGTTTGGCAACATCTGGAGATACTTTTGATTGTCACAACTGGTCGGGACTATTGGCATCTAGTGGCTAGAGGCCAAGGATGCTACTAATCATCCTACAATGCACAAAACAGACCCCTTTAACACAGAATTATCCAGTCTAAAATGTCAATAGTGCCAAGATTGATAAACCCTGATTTAACCTTCTCAATTCTACTGACCATATTACATTAGGCTTAAAATGCCCAAGTTGATATTAAAACCGGTGACCTCACCCAAAAATGTTTATTTTAGTTTTTCCTGGAGAGAAACCATCTTTCAGATGAAATTCTCTATAAAGGAGTTAGGTAAAAACATTACTTTTGTGGATGCAGGCATTTATTCCTCTATTCTGAGTCAAAAATCCAGCAAATTCAGCTATTTTGTGTTTCATATATTGCTATTTCTTATCTTGATCTTTAAATATTCTTTTTTCATCTCTAGCCCAGAAAGTACCTAATATTAGTTATGATCATACTGAGAAATATGACAATCCAGAAAACTAGTCAGATTTCCAGGTTGTTCTGAACACTATCAAATCAGAAGGTTATTGAAGGAGAGCCAGACTGTGGTTTCAAGTGTCCCATCTCCAAACTGGTTTTGTTCTCTGTGTCAAAAGACTTTTGGGCTGGACACCAGTCTTCCTTACCTTTTAAATAAACACTGGTAATGGACATTTACCAAGGGAAAATTAATTATTCAACAACTGAAAAGGAGTTACTAAAACCTCCTGTGACGACTATAGGGGATCATATTGACCCAAGATCAAATGTCTAAGGTTGTTCATTTCCACTTTCAAACCCAATGCTATTAATTACAGTGTGGGGGCTGGTATGCAAAGATGGTCACTATCCATTCATTCCTTTCCTGTATTATGCATGTCACTCTTCTATCAAGTGAATGGATTCCTTAACCCTCTTGAATCTAGGCTGGCCTGGGACTGCTTTGACTGATGCTCTGTCAAGTTAGGGCCTAGCCTTTAAGAGGACTAATGGTTTCTGCTTTCTCCCTCTTGGAACTCAGCTTCTGTGCTATGAGGAAGCCCAAGCAGTTGCATAGCCGGGTCTATGTGAAGAAGAATCAAGACTTCTTGCGAACAGCCCAGGGGAGCTTCCAGCCTATAGCCATCAACAATTTGTTCAGCATGTGAGTGAGCCAGCTTACAAGTGGATCTATCAGCCACACTCAGAATAGAGGTAAACTGACCACACCAAATCCTGCCCAATTACGATTTATGAGAAAGTAATTGTTTTGTTTTTAATTTTTTCCAGCTCTACTGTGGTATAATTGACAAAATTGCATACAGTTAAGGTGTACAATGTGACCATTTAATATATGTACCCATTTTGAAATGATTACCACAATCAAGATAATTAACATACCCATCACCTCACATAGTTATCTGGTTTTTTGTTTCCTTTTTGTGAAATAATTAAGATCCACTTTCCTAGAAAATTTTAATTATGTAATACAGTATTCTTAACTACAGGCACCATACTGTACATTAGATCTCCACAACTTATTCATCCTGCATATCGAAAATTTTGTACCTTTGACCAACATTTCCCCACTTCCCTCAACTCCCAACCCCTTGGTAACCACTATTCTAATCTCTGTTCCTACGAATTCAACTTTTTTTAGATTCCATATGTAAGTGAGCTAATACAGTATGTTATTTTGTATGTCTGGCTTATTTCGCTTAACATAATGTATATATAAATTACATTTTCTTATCCATTAATTTATCAGTGGACACTTAAGTTGCTTCCATATTGTGGCTACTGTGAATAATGCAGCAATAAACATGGGGGTAAACGTATCATTTCCAGATACTGATTTCATTTCCTTTGCATAAATTCCCAGAAGTGGGACTGCTGGGTCATATGGTAGTTCTATTTTTAAATTTTTGAGGGACCTTTATAGTTTTCGGTAATATTCCCACCCATAGTGTACAAGGGTCCTCTTTCCTCCACATTCTTAGCAACATTTGTTGCTATCTTTTTTCTTTTTTGTAACAGCCACTTTAACAGGTGTTAAGTGACATCTAACTATGGTTTTGTTTGCATTTCCCTTGTGATTATTAATGTTGGGCACCTTTTCATACACCTCTCATAATGTTGGCCATGTGTACATTTAGTTCTGTGTATATTTTGAGAAATGTCTATTCAGGTTCTTTGCCCATTTTAAAATCAGGTTATTGCTTTCTTGCTGAGTTATTTGAGTTCCTTATACATTTTGGATATTAACCCCTTATCAGATACACGGTTTACAAATATTTTTTCATATTACATTTGGTTTCATTTTAAATTACTAAATTTTGGAGTAAGTTTTATGCAATAGTTGAGCACCAAAGCATACATCAAAGTCTCAATTTAAAAAAAGATTCTTATTCTTGTTAATATCGTATAAAGAATCATTTTATTTCTATGAATAACAAATGTCCTATGATTCATTATCTTCCTTATAAAATAGACTCTTTGGGAGCTTTGAAATGGCCAAATATATAAACAATACCAATCTCATAATCTGTAATAAATACATGGCTTTTGCTGTAAAGTACATGTAGTTTTTACCAGGATTCTAGGACCAAAATGTTCCACACTCAGCTTTGGGTTGTCTCTATGGTAGCATAGGCAAACCAAGAACATGGCACTATGTAAATTTGGAATTCTTTACCTTTTTAGAGGCCATTGCTACCATCAGCCTGACTCACTCCTCCCAACAAAAGAATGAAACTGAATCCATATCCTGTGGAAAGGCACAATTAGGAAAAATTTGGTATGGGGCTGTCATATGAAACTAGTTGAATTTCTCTTTGTAGAAAGGAGTCACTATTGCAACTTACTGCTGAATTTTCATTTCATGCTGACCAGCCCTAAGCAGTAAGCATGTAATTACATGTCTTCAAATATAAGCTAATGCCTTATATTTGAAGTACAACTTAAGGAGCCTATGCTAGAGTGAAAACAAAAAGAAATTTGGGAAGTATTTCTTCTTGCTTTGTAAGAATGCTCAGAACATTAATACTTTTTATAAATTCTAGCTGGTTGTCCTGATGTCCTTTAAAGCAGGATTCAAACTTAAAAAGGTTTACTTTATCAGGAACTACAATCAAATCCAACTGCTAACCATCTGGCTCTCTAATTTTTATCAAATGCAATAGCAAGTCTCGAGGCCAGAGGTCATAGACTACAGTCCTACTTATCTATCTCTGGAACTCATGCACATTAAATGACAATATTTGGAGTCAACTTTTAACATAAATATGCAAATTGCATTTATTTTTTGATTCACAGCTTCTTGAATTTGAAGGCATAGGCAAAACCAAAAAGAAGGTAGCTTATGTCAGGAAAATGCACCCTATTCACTTTCTTACAATGGCTAGAACCACTGATGTGTCGAGCAGCAAGGTTTTCTGTTGATTTCTTTGAGGCCTCTATGTGACCTGATAGTTATTTAAAGAGACAGAAACGTAAAAGTTTCCATTCCACCCAGCTGAAGGAAAGCATTCACAATGAAAGTAACTAGACTTTTATTTCAGGGACAAAAACTTGATGCTTCATAAAGCTTTGTGAAGTGTGGTTATTATAAGAGTTGGAGTAGTCTGAAGGGAAACTTACAACTTCTAAAGGCAACTGAGAGAGAGATCAGCAGAATGGATCACTGGAGTAGTTTGGACAAATGAAAATTTCTGCTGAACCAATCAACTGAGAAAGGGGGACTGAAATGAAACGGGTCATTTGAATGTATCTCATCCCACATGAACTAATCTCATTTTACATGGATTGGCTTACCTATGCCTTCAATAGATTAGTTCTGTGTACATCACTGGGACATATTTAATCCATGAATGTGTGACCACTCAATGTCTAGTTTAGAAATAAAAATACTATACATTATAAATAAGTATAATAAACACTGTGTGGATTCAGTAACTGCACAGCCTTTTTACCATAATAACATGCATGTGTGCATTTGCATATCTGTGCATATTTTGTGAGAGAGCCAATTTCTCATTTTTCATTGTTATTGTAGTAAGAACATTTAACATGGAATCTACTATTTTACCGATTTTTAAACGTACAATATAGTATTGTTAACTACAGGCCAATTGCTCTTTTAATCAGTTTTCTCACATCATTATAACCAGCAGAAAATAACAGTTTCATAAAATCAAGAAAAACAACTCTTTTGTGGTTAACTTTTTAAAATATATTTATTTAGTTAGTTTCTAATTTATGTCAAAGTTAGTTAGCATATAGTGCAGTAATGATTTAAGGTTAAATTTGATAGACAACCATCTGGAATGAGGCCATGAAAGCAAATGGTACTAACCAGATATGGGAGCATTATGATGAGCATAAAGAGTTCAGTGGCTCATCTGGTGGGCAAATGAGTACTGGCGGAGCAATGTAGATGGGAACCCTAAGAGCATGGCCTCTGACTGAGTTTAAGCCCTAACTCTCCCACCTTAGTAGCTGTGGGCTCTTGTTGGCTCAGAGAAGTGAGCCATCATATCCTTGCCTATAAGACAGACATAATAGTAATGCTTACCTATGGGGTTTGTTTGGATGATTAAATGAGAAGGTGCATGTGTGAAGAATATTAACATATAAATATTTGGAGCCTCTCCTTCTTCTTTATCTAGCAAAAATAATGCATAAGTCAGGATGGGGTAGGTTTTCTATGATAGCAAACCACCTCCAACTTTCACACAATCCCACCGCACTAAGTTCTCGGCAGACAAGGTCTCTGTAGGTAAGTTTCTGAGGAGCTGTCCCTCAGATGTTAGCTCAGCATTTCAGTTCCTTTGATTTTATGGCACCTTGAGGTCAATACGTGCTTCTGCAATATGTAGCAGAACAGAAGGCTACAGAGTCAAGCCTGAGTGGAGATGTGAAAATGGAGGCAGAGATTGGAGGGAAGTATCTATAAACCAAGGAATGCCAAAGATTGTTTAGAGCCACCAGAAGCTGGAAGAGGCAAGGAAGGATACTCCTTAAAGCCATCAGCAGGAACATGGCTTGCTGACACACTAGTTTCAGACTCACACCTTTCAGAACCTTGAGACACTTCCTGATGGTGCATGCCACCCCAACTGTGGTAATTTGTTGCAGCAGCCCTAAGAGACTAATAGAGATTTGAAGGCCAGTGTCTCTGGCAATCTCTCAGTCTTTCTCTCTTTCTATCAAGATGGCTGTCACATCTCCAGGCATCATGTCCATATCCAAGAAAAAAATGATAGAGAAAGGATGTCACAAACACTATTTGTACCTTGAATTAGGAAAGTTGAAGATTTCCACTGAATGACCCCCTCTAGCAGTATTCCCTTATTTCTTCCTTAGCTAGATTGATAGCATGAGATACTCCTAATTCAAACAAACCCTGAGAAAGGGAAAGAAACATTCCCTAAGACTGACTTAGATCTATCAGGATTCATTGCTTGGTAACGGCACATTCCTGCCTCAAACAAAATCTGTGTTCTACTAAGCAGAAGAGAAGAGGATAATGAATATTGGGTCGGAATGAAGTGACTTTCAAATGAATGTTAACTGTTCTTACTATCTGAAAGTGGTGGGACTCAAGCAAAGTATTAGAGGAAGAATCTGGGAGTTAAATCCTTTAAGTCAGAACTTCTCAAATAGCCTACTAGAGTAAATTAGTGTGCCATTCAGAGCCCATAGGCTGTCACTGCTGCCCCAGAAACTGGGGCTGGTTACTTCCAGCAGCAAGTGTTCGATCTAATTAGTCCATTAAAATATTAGAGTGTGTGTGTGTGTGTGTGTGTGTGTGTGTGTGTAGCATTATGTGAACAGGCTGAGGAACATTTTTAATTTCTCAAGGATGGCAGGGCCTTCATCTAAACTCTTGTGAAAGCCATAAAGCAGTCTAGAGCATTAAGGGAAGAGAAAAGGAAGAAAACAGTCTGAAGATAAGAAGGAATAAAATTTCCTGGCCCCTTCATGCCTTCTGTGGTATATTTTCACACTCAGAGCCCCAGTGAATTATCCTTCCACCTTGACCCTGTGCTTGAACACGTGGTTTGCTTTGGTCTTTGAGAAATCAGTAAATGTGATATATGGAGACACTTGTTAAGTGCTTGGGAATTAAGGCTTACATTCTTGGAATACTGCCACTACCATGTGGTGGGGACATATAGCTCAGCCAAGGGTCAACACCAACCACCAGACATGTGAATGAGACCATCTCAGACCATCGGCTGCAGGCGAATCAGCAGATGACTGTAGCCTAGACATGGTTAGCAGGAGAGCCACTCAGTGAAGCCCAGCTCAAATAGCAGAATTGTGACCCAGCAAACGGTTAATGCTTTGGGATTCTGAGTGTGTGTAATAGATAATAATATGTAACTGATATATCCTTCCAACCTCATCTCCTACCATTTTAACTTCCCTCACTCCACCTTTGCCTAAGGTCTTGCTCTTCCTTGAACATGACAGGCTTATTGTTGCCTCAGGTCCTGGAACTGGGTGTCACTTCTACCTGTAAGCTCAGGTCCTTTTGTGGTTCACATCCTCACTGCATTCAAGACTAATCAAATGCCACCCCTCAAGGATACTTTACTTACTACCACATCTAATATGTAACATATGGGCCCCCATATTTTCCTTTCCTATTTGCTTTTTCTACTTTATTTTTCTTGAGATCTTCTTTTGAAAACATTCAATATATACCTCAGATTACTAGGCTATTTTCTGTCTCCTCCACTAAAACAGAAGCTCCAGGAGGACAGAGGCTGTATCTGTCCTGTTCACTGCTCTATTACCTATGGTTAGAATAGTTTGGGCATATGGTGGACGCCTCAGTAATGTGTTTTGAATAAATTAATAAAAGAATCAATAAAATGAAATTTATTAAATGTGGATTTGGGTAGGACCAGAGGGAATGAGAAGGTGATATTCAGAGCAAGGACTCAAAGGTTCCTTAATTGGAAATGCATTCCTAATAATTTTCATATAAGTGCAGTTTTTACCCTTTGACTTTTTAAGATGACACTGAATTTTAACCTCTTGCTCAGTGCAGAGCTCTTACAGTACATTCATAGTATTTTTATTTCATTCTAATTAAATATTTAGCTACTTTTTTGCCATAATTTATTTAAAAAATTCTTTAAGGAAGGCTACTATTCTAAATATACTTTTTTCTTCATGTGGTTATAAATATTCTTCCTAATAAAATGCCTAATTATTATTAGTTTACAGCCTCTTGAATTTAAAATTTCCAGGTAATTGTGAAATTATACTTGTATTGGAAAAGATGTATAGTTCTCCATAGTCTTAATTCAGGCTTGTTCAACAAACATGTTTAATAATAAAATATAATAATTAATTCATTCCATACATGGTAATTGCATTCCTTAAAATCCTAACTCTCCTTCAAAAACATAAAACAAAGACCTCTGAGAACCCATTGCCCATATCAAACCACCTGTGGGTTGAATCCCATGAACATTCTACACATACGATTTCATTCAAAATTGCTTTATCTTTAATGTGAACAACAGTCTAACAATTTTGTTATCTGAATCTTTAATCCCTGGCAGACTATAAGCAGAAAACTATAAGAAAAGATAAATTGAGGGTCTTTCAGAAAAAGGCAGACTGGCAATTGCACTGTGGTTTGTCCTATATCCTTTAAATTGTTCCTGACCATGAAAACTTATCCTTTGTACATAAATGACCAGTCATTGAGAGTCACTTATATTGAAGGACACTACCTTCTGTTCACCATTTCTAATCTACTGGCTTTGTATCTTTTTTTTTGTTTGAGTATAGCTGACACACACTGTTAGGTGAGTTTAAGGTGTACAGCATAGCGATTTAGCATCTTCTGCTGTGCTCACCACGAGACTACCTATTGTCTCTTACCATACCATGCAATCACTCTGCCATTAAAAAGGATGAGATCTTGCCATTTGCAACAACATGGATGGAACAAGGGGGTACAGTGCTAAGTGAAATAAGTCAGACTGAGAAAGACAAACACCATATGGTTTCACTCATATGTGGAACCTAAAAAACAAGACAAGTGACTAAATGAACAGCAGAATCTGCTTTGGCATCTTACCAGCTCTGCATCCTGATAACCATGTCTATTTGCCCTGGTGCTTCTAACTGTCTTCTAGCTTAACCATTAAATCTTTCTCTTTCCCTCTCTCCTTTCCTATATCTCTCACACACATGCATATACTCATGTGCACATGTGTGCATACGTATGTGTACGCACATATACACACCAACACAGACAGCAGGACTACAGATAAGAGGAAGCCCATCTCTGATGTTGTTACTTTCACAGGACCTACAGCAGTCACAATATTTTTTCCTTCCATTTCCAGGAGGGGATGACAGATTATAACAGAGAGAAATGTATGATTCACACACACACATATTTGTGTACTTACCATATATATGTTTACCTGTACACATAGATGTATATATGCTACAATAATAAATAGGAATTGGGTTTTATTCTATAGGTTTTTTGATGTCTTCTCTTACCATTGACCTTGTCTTCATTAATCACAGTCACCCAGAATGACTCAGTTATCGGGAAAAACAAATCTGAACAACATTCATGGTGAGCAGCATTAGTGGTGTGCATATATGTGCTGTGGCAAGCATGGCGGCTTTTTTCTTTTTTCTTTTTTAAACCAGAGCAATTGTTACAGATCAGCTCAACTTATTGTCTTCCTTACTGACTTATTTGTCAAAGACAACATGCATTGAGTAGTTTGGTCCATGAGACCTCCTCTGAAGACATGAAATACTATTTTGAAAGTCACCACCATGCTTTGCGTGGGCATTGACTAATTTATAGCTGGCATCCAGCATAACGTACAAATACTAGAAAATGGACCAGGAGTAAGAGCACATGCCATGAGCTCAGCTCAATTATTGGTTTGTGAACCTGTACACAAATTGCAGCCTGTCATTCCACGCATTTGAGACGGAAATCTCAGCTTGAGCAAATGAGAACTTTATGCTTTTACAGTACAATTTAAGGATGTGACAGAATTGTTATAAGACACATGCTTAATGGCATAGACTCTTAAGTTCAACAGAAAAAGAAGAGAGAAGTTTCAGGAAGAGATAAGAGGAAACATTTGACATGTTATCAAGGTAGGAAGTCACATTTCTCTACTAAAGTATAAGTCAGTAGGAAGAATAAAAGAAGGCAATGAAATATGTAATCTTCCCTTAGGTAGGTTTCTAACATAAGCAGTTAAATATGAAGAAATTTTTGATTTTCAGTAATTTAGTTGCCTTAAACTGCATAAATTAAACATCTTTGTGACTTGTCATGATTTTTTAAGAGGACAAAGGACAAAATGAAATACACGATGGAGCCTTCATTTTAAGGTTGCATGTTTCACCTAAAATCAGTTCAGTCACCTTCACCCATGTACTCCCTATATTACCATCCATTCTTCCCTATGACTTCATCACACACTCTGCTTTCTTTTGTTTTCCTAATCTTTTTCCTTTCCTCCCTCTTTCAACCTTCCTTCAAGGCTAAGTTGCTTTGCAAACTCACTTCGCTTCTCCTTCTGAATTTCCTCTCTTTTGTACAAATAATAATAGCTACTATTTATTGAACACTTATTAGGTGCTCAGTTTTGCTTACAATGACCTACTGATGTTCACAACACTATGAGGTAGACACTTTATTTATGTCTATTTTATAGATGAAGAAATGAAGGCCTAGAAGGATTAAATAATTTGCTTAAAATAAAACAGTCGCAGAACTGGTATTTGAACCCATCTCTGTCAAATTCCAAAGCTCTTGGTTTTTACCACTAGGCTTTAAAGACAATCCTCTTGCATTATTATGGCAACAAATTAAATCAAACCAAAGTACATTTACTGAGCATGTATTGAGTGTAAGATGCAATCCTAATCATCAGAGACAAAAGTGCTGCACACAGGAGAAATTCCTGTTGTGTCTGCCAGGGCCCTGTCAGGAGACAGAAACCATACTAGTTACTTTAATAGGGAGAAGAGCATATACAGAATGTATGCATAGTTAACCAGCTACTGAAGAACTGAAAAGACATAACAAGAGATACGGTCAAGTATTAAATGGAGTAGGTTAAGGATTCACCCCTCAGAATGAAGAGTCAGATGGAAAAGTTTAGAATTCTTAACACTTAGAACTTTGGAGACCCACAGATTTGTCACTCAGACCTCTGAGGAGAGATCAGCCAGCAGATGCTAGTGACTCAGCTCACAGAAAGTCTGTGTGGTACTGGTGACCAGATCTCTGAGGAGGGAAGTCTACGGGTGCCCATGACAATAAGGCTCTGTGAGAGGACACAATGTCATTGGTTTTGTGACGTGGCAAACTGCAAATTTAAATCAAGTGCTCCTAGAGAATGATCTGCCACAGCTGAGATGCAGGAGTTTTCCAGGGGGCCCTGACAAGAACAGAGGGCAAACAGGAAGGGACGTGTTCCTCTTCCCTTTCGAGCCTTCCACCTCCTGCCAGTTACCCTACTGGCAAAGCCTAACAGAGAGGTGGTAGACCTCATGTGACTGTAGAGTCTCAGGGCCAGAATCACAAACTAGGGTGTAAAAGGGTGCATTTGAAGCTGAGGGACAGTGGCTTACTAATTAGTATACCCTTGCAGCTTACAATCTTGTAGAATGACTTATGCAAACGATATACAAGATAGCACATTGTAACTGCCAAGACCTACAAAAATTGAGAAGGTATGAAACGCATCCCATAAACTCTAGTACATAGGAAATATCATATATAGTCTTCTTAAATATATTTAAATCCAATCCTGAGTACCACCACAGTCATTACGGCGGCTCCTCCTTTCCCTAGGGTTTTGCAAACATCATTTGCTGTGCTGCAGCATCCAGGACATTTGCACTGGTTTCTCCTGAGAGGCTGGGTTTCCCCCTCCTCCCTCTGAGACAGGGGCATCATTCCTTCAAAAAACTTAGGCCATTACAGAAGAAACCACCACAGGCTTTAGGCAGCTTCTGCTTTTTAGCTCTACGAAAACTCTTTGAAGAATGAAAATACTAAGGGGCTGTCTACTTGCTTGGAAAAAACTTAGGAAAAGCAAATAAAAATTAATATTTTAACACACTCCCATCACACAAATACAATGCCTAAGGTTTCAGAACAATTGACTACTATCCAAAAACAGAGAAGTGGGAAATGGCAAGTGTGCCTGTTTTGTAGCATGTCCCACTTTGTACCTATTGTGAGCTGTCCTTTATATATCAGCTCCTGAGGCATAGGCCCTGAATCTGGAATATTCCTCCTGCTGTGCCATGAAAAAAGGGCCTATGAGAAACTTCCTTCATGGTCTTAGCTCTTTGATGTGATTTTCCTACTTACTTGGGAATATTACTGAGAAGGGAGAAACTCTTCTCTTTGGTTTTAATCATCATTACTATTTTCAAGGATGTATAAATCACTAGTTTCACTGGGGGCTACATTCTCATACCACAGTATTACAGGTGCCCATGACAATATTTCTGATTCCCTGCCGTTTTTCGCAAAGCAGTACAGAAGCAGCCTGAAACTCAACTTAATTTCCGGGGCTAGTTTCAAGGTCCTTGGAGATAATGAATGTGCTATTTGATTTATATAGTAAATGTTATTTGCCAGCATGATTTGTGCTCTTGAGATCCTGGGAACATTCTAGAGTTTGTGCTGGTGTTAGAGTATTGCCTTGAGAGCCTCTCTTTAGGAAGTGTCTTGGGAAAGGAGGCTTATGTCTGCAAAACAGTGCCAGAAACACCTATGAATAGCAGGTGTGAGGACTTCTAGTGGTGCCCTGAATACTGAGAAATCTCTTTCCAAGGAGCTCCCCATGGCTTTGCATCTCTGACATAGCCATCTCAAGTGTTAAATGAGATGATGAAGTGTTCATGCTTTGGGTTTAGTCTCTACTAGAGACGATATGCTGTTGCACTCCAAGGATACCTGGGAATAATGATGATAATGATAATGATAATAATAATAATAATGCTGCTTCACCGCAGTTCTGGGAAATGGAACCATATAGCATTATCAGAAGCAAAACCACAGTCCAAATGCTTCAGGCCTCTTTAAGTACATTGCAAACAAGGTCAAGATCATAATTCAAAGAGGTTGTTCTTTCTACCTGGTTTTCCTATTTTGAAAATATTTCATATTTTGAAATCACAAGTAATCCCAGTAAGAAAAAAAGAAGAAACATGATCCATCTCTGCCCATTTTCTCAATCACTAGATCCTTGAACCCATTTCATCTATCACATACGTTACCTCAAGAGATACTCCAAAAAAAATGGGTTCCCATAAAGAGATATACATGAAAACGATTTTCTTCAATTTATCCTGACACAACAGAAAATGTAACCATTCAAAGTACTGATCTAGTGCCTCAGTATATGTGTGTAGTTCAAAAGAAAATTAATGATGCTGCAAGACTTTTCAAACAATTATGCACAAAGAAATTTTATTTGATCTGCGTGATAATAAGCAAATGGATAGTGATCAGAAACCCCTGACTCCTCTCTTCATATTTTGTCTTTCCTAATAGAACAGTGCACCTTATAGAAAGGTTTTTTCCCTCCTACCATCCCTCAGCGGCACCCAAGAAAAACAGTAAATTAAAGTTTGTGCCCATGAATTACTAAGATCTTTCCAACCTCTCTGAGGCAAAGAGATTTATGTGACGAAACCAATAGCTTTTTGCAACCTGTCTTACAGTGTGCATTGTCTGCACAATAAGATATGTTATCCTTTCTTCCTCTGTGTTAGCTAGCCTCCAAAGGTCACAATAGCTAAATCCAAATATAATGACATCCAGTAACATCTCTATCGCCAAGAGACTACTAGTCGACTCTAATGCAATGCATTTGTTAATGCAGAGTAGCATTTCTCTTAGCATTTATTGTGCTCTTGTGCATAGAGTCAAATCAGTTTATGTTTGCTCTAAAGAATAAGCTATTCTGAACTAAAAGAAAATGAAGGTGTTAATGATGATGATGATGATCAACATCATCATAAAAAGCTGGGTTTGACTTTGCTGCTGTTTTAGCTTGGGTAAGAAATTTCAGAAAAAATTACCCAATAGATGACTTTGTTTTAATCCTAAGAGCCAAACCCTATGTGCAGATAAAAAATATTTATTCCCATGGGAGTGGATATTACCTTACATAAAACTCTAAATTGAATCCCCAATAGGGCTATTGGTCTAGGTGCTCATTACCCAGTAGGAGCCCCCAAATCCCTAGAACCGAAAGTCTGTTGTAGCCATCCCACTGGCACTGGGAATAACTTAAGAACATTGTTGGAGTTCTCTCCCAAAGCACTAAGAAAAAAAGAGGGAGTGTCTTTCTTGATATTGTTATTTTCTCGCCATTCTGAAACCAGTAATTCCTTTTGTTCTCTGTGCAACCCAAGCTCTCAAGAGAGACCGAGACTTCTTGGCTGAGTTCTCACAAAGTCTAAAATGAACTGTAATCACCTTTGTACAGTATATTATTTGAAATCCCAAAATGGCATAATGGAAATGGAAAACCTTCTTTCTTTTCTTCATAAGACTATAGCCCAAATACAAATTAAAAACAACCCCTTTCCCTTTTCAATGGGGACTCTTCCATGGTAAATGCAAAGATTTTGGACTTCTTTTGCTGCAGCAACCCCCACGCCTACCTAAGTGAATGACACTGTAAAGTTCTAGTAGTCGCACTCCCAGATAACACATTAAAGCGTAGCTCTGGGTGAGAAATAACGTGACATGAAAGCCTCTCAAGAAAAACACATTCATTAGGCATGAAAACAGCAAGAGAGGAAAGCTCAAGTTTGCCCTCGAAAGAAACGCAGAGCGTCAAGATTCTGAGGTCGCACTAAATCCTAAAAAGCCGCTAAAGAGCTTCTATATTTGATAATGCTGCTTTGCTGTGAAAAGTCTGAGTACTTATAAAATTATGTCACATTTAACCCGAATCACAGGGTATGGTCTTCACTGAACACCTGTGCTTAAGTTCCAACCTATCAGGTCCCCTGAGGAGCAATGAAAATGGTGATATCTGCTAATGATGTGACTTTCGATCTTACCAGGAAAGAAAGAGCTAATGTAACAAACCTTCCTCTATGGAGAAAAAAGAAGACATTTAAGTAATTCCAAGCTTCCAAAGGATTTATGAAATAAGGCACAGAGTAACATGAATGAATTCACTATTTCCTTAACTTAGTATAGAGGAGGCAGGTGGACTCAGAGCCAAGGATCCTAGTTTTCATTCGCATTTATGTTTCTGGCTCATAAAATATCCAAAAGCAACCAACTCATTGTGCTTGTCTTGGTTGTACATTTATTAAATTCTAAAATGCATGATGTGGTGGTGGTTCCTAACTCGCTCAGTCCTTCCAACAGGCCTGTGGAGCTCTATTCTGACCGTCACAAGCCTCTACACAGTATGTAGCAAACCCAAATATAAGACTGGTGTTTTAGCTAAGCAAGAACTATATTTCATAGGTCTCTCTGCCTTGTATGGTTCTGTTACCACAGGGGAATTTGCATGAGATTTGGAGGTGGGGTGTAGTAGTGGGCATTAAGCTCAGAAGAAGCCTCTAAAACTCATGCACTCTGCTGATGATTTGATGGCCCCCTTGTTGCATTAGGCAGCAGCAACTTGGATCTGTAGCCTCCCACCAAATTTCTTGTTGTCTCTAGGCACATGTGCAGCTCTGCACCAAAGGGCCCCAGACCCTTCTGCAGATCTCCTCCATCATCAAGATTAGATGTAGGGAGAGACTGATGTAAGTTCCAGCTTGTCCTTGTCAATTCCATTTGTCCCAGCTGATTCCACTATGTTCCTTATTTATATCCAGCTTGTTCTTTCCCACTGCCTGTCCTGGAAACCTACAGTGATTACAGCCTATGCCTGTTGCAGAAGCAAGAGCTTGACTTAGTGCTCTGGTCTAAATATTTGTGCCTCCTACTAAATTCACATGTTGAAATCCTAATCCTCAGGGCACTGGGGTGGCTTAGTCAGTTAAGTGTCCGACTATTGTTTTCTGCTCAGGTCATGGTCTCACAGTCGTGAGATATAGCCATGCATCAGGCTCGCTGCTGAGGATGGAGTCTGCTTGGGATTCTCTCTCTCTCTCTCTCTCTCTCTCTTTCTCTCTCTCTCTCTCTCTCTCTGCCTCAAAATAAATAAATAAAAATTAAAAAAAAAAAAAAAAAAAGAAATCCTAATCGACAAAGTTGATGTAATGAGGAGGTGAGGTCTTTGGAAGGTGATTAGGTCACAAGAGCTCTCATCAGGTCATTTAGTGCCATTATAGAAGAGGTCCACAGAGACTCCTCACCATGAAAGGCACAGAGAAGGCAACATCTATGAACCAAGAAGGCCCTCACCAGAACACAACCATGTAGTGGCCTTGATCTTGGACTTCCCAGCCTCCAGAAGTATGAGAAATAAATTTATGTTTTTGTAAGCTACCCAGTCTGTGGTATTTCATTATAGAAGTCCAAACAGACTAAGACACTTAGACTTTTCTCCCTTCATATTCCCTAGTTAGTGACTTCTCTGATTCTCCAACCATCTCTTCTAGCCTTATTTTTTGGCTTCTCTCACAGTGTTATAATGCCTAATCTCTGTAATAAATCCCTTATTTCAGGTCTTTCATTCCCTAACCAAACCCATCTCATAATTTTGTGAGTCAAGAACTAGGGCAGAGCTCAAGTGGGTGATTCTTCTGTCCACAAGTGTTGACTGGGTCACCAGATGGTATTCAGCTAGTAGCTGGACTAGACTTGAGGCTCTAAAACAGTTTTAGCCATAGGAATGACACTTTGGTAGGGGCATCTGGAAAGCTGAACTATACTCACCCCCTCTATATCTCCATGTAGTCTCTTCCACAGGATATCTGAACTTATTACAAGAAGACTCAGGGCTCCGAGGGAGTAGGAAGTTGCGAGACCTCATACGGGCTAACCGGAAGCTAGCATGTTACTTCTACCGCATTTCACCGGTTAAAGCTACCTCAGTGAAGGGACAAAAAAGAGACCCAACTCTTGATGGGAGGGATGCCAAAGAATTTTCAGCCACCTTAAGCCCACCACAAAACCAAACTAGACTTGTTTTGTGTTAAAGCCAGTTCATTTAAAATTATGCCCTTTCCTCATATTTCCTCCTCAACAATTTTGCTTTTTCCACATTTACTTATATATTCATTTAGCTATTTCATGTGATCCATCTACTTCCCAAATAAAATTATAAGCTCTTTCGGAACAGGATTGGATTCTCTTCCATAACTATATGCTATCTTCCAGTGTCCCCAAGTCTGTGGCCTCTGGAAAGCTCACAGATGCAGGAAAACTAGCCTACAGGAAGCATGCGGATCAAACATGGTAGAGTCCTAGTGGCTGAGAACTGGAGGCCAAGTGTAATGTTCGACATACCCAATGTTCTATCATGGTCAGTAACTGACACAGAGACAATTAATGGCACCCTCTCACCCGTAAGTTTAAAGCTCCTTTTAGAGCAACTGTGAGTGTGGAAACAGACAGTTCTCTCACCCTCCTTAAAAGGTGTATGTATGTAATTAAAAAAAAAAAAAAGCTTTATATAATTTTAAATCAATATTCACCATGAGCCAGAGTTTAAAAGCAATGGGTAAGAAACTTCTTTAAAAATACTTTTGAGAGGCGCCTGGGTGGCTCAGTCAGTTAAGCGTCCAACTTTGGCTCAGGTCATGATCTCGCAGTCTGTGAGTTTGAGCCCCGCGTCGGGCTCTGTGCTGACAGCTCAGAGCCTGGAGCCCGTTTCAGATTCTGTGTCTCCCTCTGTCTCTGACCCTCCCCTGTTCATGCTCTGTCTCTGTCTCAAAAATAAATAAACATTGAAAAAAATTTTTTTAAATAAATAAAAAATAAATAAATAAAAATACTTTTGATTCTGAAATCCTTTGGACTTACATAGAAGTTGGGAAAATAGTACAAAGAGTTCATGTCTACCCTTCACCCAGCTTCCTCAAATAATAGACATCTTACATAGCTATAGTAAAATGATCAAAATTATAAAGTTGTTTCTGACATAATTCTATTCACTAGATACTTTATTCAGATTTCACAAGTTTTTTTTACATATTCCTTATTTATTTTTATATTAGAGCTAGTCAAATACCATCAAATGTATCAATTCATGCAACTACAGTCATAATCAGGATGCAAGACTGTTTCCCAAAATTTCCACATGCCACCCTTTTATTATCCCATACTCTACCACCCCTATCAGAGGCAATACATTATACAGTGGTGCAGCAGGAAAAGGATAATAGCCACGCACAGGTTCCATTCAGAACAGGGAAGAATAAAAAAACACCACAGACATTAATCCATAACAATGGGGTAGCTCTATAGGGTGAAACTTCTGAGGTCCCCCCACCCTGGCAGGCGAACAAATTCTTTAATTAGAGCCTAAGTCTGCTTTTTGGAAATGTCACAGGTTGACTTCTACAGGAAGCAGACCCTGACAGACATTAGCACCAGGAGGTTACTAGAAAACATTCTTGGGAACAACACCTGAGGAGAGAAGCCAAGGAGAATTGAGAAAAGAGGTAGATCTCCATTCTACAGTCTCACTGGAAGCTTCAGCCACCCCATGGGGGTTCCTACAGGTGGGTTGTCCCTTTAGCACTGTTCTGAGATGGGCTGAGAGAACTGGTCTTTTACTCTCAAGTTGGATGGTCAATAGATCTGGAAAGGTACTGTGACTTTGGGCAAAGCAGCAGAGGGCTGTCGGCCATCAGCACTCCCAGAATTAGGGGTAATAAGTTCTATAATCTGGAATGGAGGTCCAAATGGATCCTAGAATCCCTCCCCCCACAATCTTACCTGAGGAGAAGAACTGTCTTTAGATCCTGGGTTGCTGGACCCTTAAAGCTATGAAAGAAAACCTTACAGAGTGTCAGTGCACTATCCAGAGATTCTGAACTTTGAGCCAGATGGGGTAACCCTTCTGAGGAGGAAAGCGGTCTCTATGTGGGAATAAGAGTATGAAGGTGTAGTTGGAGACCGGTGAGATAGACTTTGGCAGAGACAGGTAGCTCTCCAGTAGAATTGCATGTCTCCAGTTGAGGAATGCAGAATTTCTACAAACTGGCTTTCCAGGCACAGACTTCACTTCTTATATCTCCTGCTACCAGCAGTTACGGGGGCACCGTGTCTATTTCTGTCCATTGGAATAAAAGCAAAAGTGATGTACACTATATACAACCCCAGGCTTTCAAAACCCTCCAGCAGTGCTTCTCCACACTTCTTCCTCTTCTGTCTGGGTGCAATGAATTTAATTCTCCAAGCAACTTTGGAAACCATCTGTTGAAGATGACAGAACCTCAGTCAGCCTGAGTCCCAGGTAACGGCATGAAGGAGAGCCTTCCTCCATCCTCTTGGCCTTCCAAGTACTGTTTTATGAACAGCCCTTACACTGCTTTGGTGTTTTTGTCATGGTAGCTAGCTCTACATGGTCTAATACAACACATCTGTGCATACACACACAAATAGTTGAAAATGTAATTTTTAAAAGACACTATTTACAGCACTCACAGTGACAAAACGTTTTTAGGCAGAAATCTAACAAAATTTGCAGGATCTTCATGGGAAAAATTATTAAAGTTTACTGAAAGACAAAGAAAAGTGAGAGGAATACAGGAACATAGAACAGAGAATGGTTATGTCCACATAGAGGAAGATATAAAAATGTTAAGATGTCACTTCTCTTAAAATTATACTAAGTCCTATCAGTTGTCAACAAGGTATTTCATGGAAGTTGACAAGCTTAGTTTAAAAGGACATAGAATAAAAATAGCCTAAAATACCGAAGATACTTCTGAATAGGAACAAGATCAAACAACTCTCCTTTCTAGGTAAAATTATCTGTTTAATTATAGGATTATGATAGCATGGCATTAATGCATAGACAGATAAACAGCAATGCCCCAGAATACAGAGCCCTGAAACTTGACCTATGATGGATAAGGGTGAAAGAATAGGCCATTGGATAAATGAAGCCAGGGAAAGAAGTAGTCATCTAAAATTAGATTACACTTGAAGGGGAAAAGCAAAGTTTTAAAAATTTTTAGAAGAAGTAACTTTACAAGCTAAGGATGGAAAATATTATTAAACAAGGCACATGAGCCATAAAATAAGTGAATGAATACATGAAAATTATGGACTCATGGTTATCAAACTATACGAACGAGAAAGTGAAAGGAAAAGCTTCAAAACTGTAAAAATAAGAGAAAGTCTGATAAGTGGTCAAAGCATAGGAATGAATTGAGATCAATAGGAATGTATATACACTGCTGGTCATACAGAAAGTAGTAATTAATAAAAATAATACAGGGGCACCTGGGTGGCTCAGTTGGTTAAGCGTCCAACTCTTGATCTTGGCTCAGGTCATGATCTCATGGTTTGTGGGTTCAAGCCTCATGTCAGGCTCTGTGCTGACAGTGCGGAGCCTGCTTGGGGTTCTCTCTCTCTTCTTTTCTCTGCCCCTACCTCGCTGAGGCTCTCTAAATAAATAAATAAACTCTAAAATAATAATAATAATAATAATAATAGTAATAATAAGGAAGATAATTTGGTATTGTCTTAAATGGTAATTTTGTCTTTATGCACATGAAAATTAGGAAAGTCATGCGTCGTGTCTCTAGTGGTAAAGTGTTTCTAATAGTGGAAAAGTGGAAAAAGTGACACGTGAGCGAAGGATGGATACAATGCAGTAGACTGATATAATGGTAATGCTACTTGGGGGCAACAAGTGTGCTACAGGCCTCAAAATGAATATATCTCAGACACAAAAGGTGGAGTTGAAAAAAAAGGAAGATTTGGAAGAGTCCATATATATCATATAACTTATAAAAAGTTTAAAGCACCATATTCTTTACATATACATTTCAATGTATTATAACCATAACCCAAAGTGAGACAACACTAACCATGAAAGCCAGAAGAGCAGTTAGCCCCTAAGGCATTTGTGGGAACATAGAGAAGGGACATCTCGGTTCCCTCTGGGAGGTTCAGGGTGAAAACCGAAGACCGTTAACACTTGAGGTGGGTTTTGAAGAAGACAGACATACAAGTGAAAGGTGGAAGGAGAAGGAAGGTAGTAGAAGAAACAGCAAGGAGGTGAGAGAGATCAGGGAGAGGTAGAGACAGTGCGGAGAATGACACCAGGCTGTGGTAAGCGGTGTGCTGGTAAATATTTAACAGCAGGTCCTAGGGGAGAACACTCGCATGCACACACACACGCATATGCACACACAGCTACATACATATGTAAGTTTACTGTAGTCTCTAGGGGGAAATGTGCACACACACACCCCATACATATACGCTTATAATATATACATACATATGCAAGTTTATTGTGGTATCTAGGAGGAAAACATGCAAACACATACACACACTCCATATGTATGTACAGACATATCATATATACATATATACATGTGTAAGTTTATTATGGTCTTGGGAAATGCGCATACATACACACACCATATGCATATATAGACATAAGTACATACATAAACATGTAAGTTTATTGTGGTCTCTGGGGGGGAAATGTGCACACACACATACCGTATGTATATATAGTCATATAGATATACATACATAAGTTTATTGTAAATTTTACTGATAAGAACAATGTTAGTCCACAATTTGCTAATGATAACAAAATATAAAATACTCTTTATTGTAGATTTCCTATAGCCAATTGATTCTCAAAAACTGTTTCACCGATTTTTGCCAAATCCCTCTATCCTTGGCCAGCCTACAATTACCAGTTAACCATGATTTGATTATTGGAGTCACATCCCAGTCTGGTAACTTTACCTAATAAATTTATTGAGATTAAATTTGATGTGTGACCTACTTTTCAAACTATCTCTCACCCTTATACAAATTAGACTCTTTAAATCAAACCCCTTCTGGTTTTAGTACTACCATATGTCAGAATTGCAGTCTTTCATCAGCAATGCAGACAAGTTCTCTGCTGAATTGGGGAACAGTGTTCAATACTGAAAGAATATTTCCTCAACTTGGACGCTATCCACTATGTAAAGGCTGTGGGCTCAACATACTTTTAAATTTAATCTGAATTACTAACATTTTCTCAGGCATTCTCTTAAGTCCAGACAATCAACAAAACAGTAAGTCAATCCCTGATTTGCAGCATTTGCCTGTTGCTAAAGTGACCTATTCCCACGTTGGCTGACGGGAGGCTGGCAGCCTCAAGTCAACGAATGTGAATTTGGGGAGAGATGGGCAGTGTTTCTACCACACAGACACATTAGACATAACCTCAAGAGTAAAGAAAAAAAAGTAGTGAAATAAGAAGTTATGAGTTTTCAGTACTTATCTTTAGTTCTAAACTACTTAGTTTTTAATTAGTAGGTTTTAAATATTTTTATATGGGTTTATATCATTTGTTGTTAAATAATGGCTGTGTTTAACAACCGGCTGGCAAAATTCCTGCAAATTTGGCAATTGTCTCTTGTGAACTGGAATTAGCCCTCTCCCACCCATGACGCGGGGGATGAGTTGGGCGAGTCAATGCGCTGGGGCAGGAGAAGCCACGAGCACATTTGCTGGTATCTACATGGGAAACAGTTGTACTGCAGTGTCACTGCACTGGGATATGGCCACGGGCACTGAGTCCAGCCAATGGAATATGAGTAAAAGTGACTGTATCTCTTCCAGGCCTAGTTGATGACACCCCCCCCCCCAAAACACCTCTCCCCCAGATGAGACTTTAGCTCTCTTCCCTCATCTGCCAGCTGAATGGAGAAGACTCAGCAACCTCAGAAGACAGAGGCACAAGCTCCTTAAAGTTGTGGAGAGCAGAATCCTCTCCCACTTGACCCCTCGACCCGCCCACCCATTCACGTGCTGACCAGAACAGGCCTGTGACAAGCAAGAGAACATTTCACTTTGTGAAATTACTGAGATTTCAGGACGTCTTTGTCCTAACAATGAGTGTTTTGTGGTTGTTGTTTACCTCAGCAAATAAAAAATCAATGCAGGGTTTTCCTTTGCTTGTTCTCTTTTGCAGTGAGAGTCTTTGCTATGTTCTGTGTCTACCTTCATTGCTTCCCTAACTTATCTTCAGGCCCAGGCTCCAATTTGGAGACTACTGAAGATCTGAGCCAGAGAAATGGATCTCTCTGGATTAGCTGCACCCAATCTCCCCATGGGAATTATATTGAAAAACAAAACCCATCTGCACTTTGACAACTTTTTCTTAGGAGAAAGAGCTTCCAAGCCTGGGGATATGAAATTCCTTAAGGCCTTCAGAGAGAAGTAGGTGGAAAATCTTAGATGCCCCAACCAGGAAAGTATGTCCTCCAACAATAGCAAATCAAGCTTTTATCCTTGAACAGTGATAGGAAATGAAGTAGCAAATAAGGACAGGATAAAGACATTAATTTTTAGAAAATCGGGCCTCCACAATAAAACATCGACCAGGCTCCCAGGGGAGAGCCATCCCTGCAGGACAGCCGGTGGGCACAGGACCAAGTTCAAATACTTCTCCCCCTTCCTCTCTCAGCACTGCAAGTGGATGTGCTCAGCCATCTGACCTTTGAGTCATGTGTGCAACATTATTCCTCTCTGCTTGGGGTGTCCTTATTTCTTCTTTCACTTTTTTCGTTTCTTTGGGAATGTTTCCACATAACTTTAACAATATTATCTTTCACAGTCTGTGGTTTCTCCATTTTTTAAAAATCTTTTAGTGGGAACCTTTCAAATGCTTCCTGGCTTGAGTTCTTTCTCTGTTTGCTGACCCTCTGCTGCAGAGAATGATAGGCACATCTCTCCCGAGCCTCACCTTGTTAGCGATCCCCAAACACAAACACACAGATGTGTCACTCTTTAATCTTCACCTGTGGTGTCAGACCCTCCAGTCTCAAAATTTTTCCTGTGTTCCTTTTTTTTTTAGAGAGAGAGAATAAGAGGTAGGGTTTTTAAAAGTAATCTGAAATTGAAATTAGCTCAAAGATGATTTTATGATATACTCGGATCCAAATTAACCGGGAGATATAAAATATTTAAAGTGCTTCTTTCAACAGATAAGGCTCTTTTTATAGATGCATCAAATGCTAAATAAATGCCCTGCCTTAAATAAATTGCTCAGCAAAAATTACAATAATGTTATCTAATCAAGTCCAGTAGAGTGTCTTCTCAAAACCTGCTATTGAGTTTCCTATTTTCAACATTTTTCCATCATCAGTGCTGTGCATCTGTGTTTTTTCATCTGTATTATTTAGGTGTAATAAAAATTAAAAGCCCATCATCCAATATCATAGAAGAATAAAATAAAGAAATTCTAATATATAACACCCACCTGCTATTGTTTTTGGACCGTATCTTCCGTGGAATCTAAGGAAGAGTAACTATGAAAATCATCTATTGTTTATGCCATCTGTTATCCATTCATCACTTTTCTGGTAATTGTACCTCAGTTCCCCTCTGAGCAGTCATCCCTCTCCCACTGTGAGCTCCCATACTTGGGAAAAGCTTGACTGCAGACTCAGGAGTGAAATAAGTGACACCTAGGTCATATTCAATCTGCGTATTTCCCTGAGTGTCTGGTACAGAGAAGGGCAAGTAACTTATCAGAGGTGGTGAGAAATAAGGTGACTATTTCTGGAAATTGTACTACCTTCTAGATAGCTATTTCTTTTCCTTTGGTCTCTCACTCAGGCTCCCTAGGATCATCATCTGTCATATACCCTTATGCGAATGCACTATATTCCTGTCTTAGCCTCTACTTCCCACAGCATGGGGGAGTGAGAGGACTAGGTTAACACACTCAACCATGGTCCATCTTCCTCAAAACATCCAAAATTAGCTTTTGAAAGCCAATTCAAACCAATTCATCCCTGGCTGAAAACATTCCAGTGGCTTTTTGTGATGGCCTATAGGAATCCAGAAAGTGTGACCCTGCCAACTTCTGACTTTTTCTTCTTCCAAATTCCACTTACAGTTCTAGCCATACCAGCATTTTGTTTACCCTTAGAATATGTCATGCTCATTTGTGTCTCAGGACATTTGCACCTGACGTTTATTATGCTTTGAGCAATCTTTGAGCAACATTTTCATGGTTGTTTCCTCATTTAGGCCTAAAAACCACCTTCAAAAATGTTCTTACCCTACCACCTGTCTAAAGGATTCACCCTATCACCAAATCTCTATCAGAATTCTTAATGATGTTTGTAAACACCTAACTTTGTTTTACTTAGGTCCTCTGTTTCCCTCTGAACTACCAGCTGAGAATAAAGTGGAGAACTTTTGTAGCTAGTATCTTGTGGAGTGAAGAGATAACCTGGAGGAGAATCAAACCAATGGGAAAGCAGAGAACTGACTCTAACCAAATCCTGATGATTTTATGATATATATGATGTTGTTTCAGTCTTGGCTTAAACAGCATCTAAAGCTGCCTTAGCCCTGCTGTTCTCAATTAAATTATATATTAAATCTTTCTTAAGTCCGTTTGAAATGGGTTTTCTGTCACCCGAGTTTAACAGATACTGTGAACTCCATCTTAATAAAGAAAAATTAGTGGAGACATCATTTAAAGGCTAAAAAAACAAAAAAAAAAACCAACCCACAATATGCTTCTTAAACAAATTGTTTTAAGTGTCTTTAAAGAAACATACTGGAGCAAAGAATAGCAAGGCTAATAAGGCTTGACAATATTTAAGACAAACAAAAATTCTATTTAGGGTTTTGACATAAATTACAAAGAATGCCACGCCCTTCTCTGGAGGTACTTTCAAAGACTGTCTCATCTACTTGAGGTGACTGAATTGGCATCTGATCTGACGGCAGAGGGAGGATCTAAATGACCTCAGGCTTCTTCTGACTGTGTGAGATAGACAGATTGATAGATAAATTTAAGACATAGAAAATAGTTGTTCTAGTTGTGAAAGTTGTCTATGAAAAAAGTGGGCATTTAAAAAAATAACACAATGTAATTAACACAAGAGACATTACACTAAGCAAGAACACATGGTTAGAGCATGAAGTTAAAAAAAAAAGTAAGAAGCAGTGTTCTCTTATTAGGGAGAGCAAAATAATGCCATGTGACTGTGACTAGTTAGGATGCCTTCAGGTTAGGGATGGAGGGCCTTTGTACCACTTCATTATGTTTTAAGAGTCCTAGTCTATCCTAAATGATCTCAACATTCCTGACATCTGATATCTGGAACCAAATATCATGTAAAGAATGTGCACCCATGCCCATTTCAACAACTTACCTAATGATAATAATAATAATAATAATAATAATAATAATAATAACAACAACAACAACAACAACAACTGGACATTTTAGAGCAGTCTTTATATGTCAGGTACTGTTCTAAATACTGATCATGTAGTATCTCTTTTAATCCACTAATCCAATGAAGCAGGTACCATTTATTACTCCATTTTATAAATAAAGTCACTTAAGCAGAGAGGGCATTTATTCTTTTGATGGACAAAATGTCAAAGCCTCAAGAGACAATAACCAAGATAATGTACATAAGCTACAAAGTACAAAGCCAACTGAAGAATTTAAGAGCCAGCAAATTTGGTCCTTACCCAAACCTAGATCTGATCAGATCATCTGATCAGCTATTGTGAATATTTTCTTGGAGTTTAATACTATGAGAAAATCAGATAAAATCTGAAACGCTAATTTTTCATACAACTAGAATGGGGTAATTTATATTCAGCATAAGGCAAAAACTCTCAATGTCAGAGAAGAGGCTGACGGAGCTGAGCTACTTAAGGAGATCAAATGGCAAAGAATTCAATAAGGCCAGATTGTGTATGACAGAGGAAATGATAATGTGCCAGTTTGGAAATAAAAATAGGGAAGTCCAAAGAACTTAATGCATGCAAAGATTTTTTTCCATGTGAAAGAAGTCAATTTGAAAAGCTTCAGGGAAAATAAAAGTTCTGTGTTGAGATGAGGTTTTAGACGCATGAAGAACTTAAAACACTTTCGACTTGACATGACTTGGCTTCAAGGTCTAGTGGTTTCATTATGAACTGTAGGTGATGTAACTAAAAGCATGACTCTTACCATGAACCAACAGAGACCTAAAATGGTAAGGAAAAAGTTTTGATTGCCAATATGAGTGCTACGCTTGCTACCTTCCTCTATTTTAAACAGAAAACCCTTCTCCTACCAAATTTTTTACATGTCCTCATATACCTGACATCTATTTTAACAATGGAATAATTCTTCAGTGACAAATCTATACTCAGGGATCAAACCATAGGTGGGCATACTGGAGAAGCAGATCCCTGAGGATCCACCCATAATGAAAAGGGACCCCCAGGGTTGTACTCCAATGAGGCTCTGGCCGGACCCAGGACTCAGGGAGTCTCACCCCATCCACTTCTCTCAGTTTGTTGCCTATGGGGTCTTATATACTCCCCAGAGCACAACGAGGGGTAGTGGAAGTCAGGTTTGACTACGAAAAATTTAATTTCCAAAGGACATTTTCAAAATAAAACAGTCAATAGCTGTCTTTCTAGTGGTTGGTTGCAACACTGCTCAGAAAAAAAGGTGTGAGCCCTCTTTGAGATATTACCTTACTTCTGCTATGGTGATTCCAAAGAGTTTGAATTTCCAGAGCATCTCTTCACTGAGTCATCCCCTCACAGTCCTAAGGATCTGGGAACATAGGTGGGATTCTTTCCTTCTCTTAGACAGATATGGGCATAGAGGCCTGCTGAAACTAGGGGATCTTAAAATGCCTTGGCTGAAAAAACAGATAACCTGAAGCAGAGACTGTTAGAATCTTGAACTCCCCGGATCCCAGCTTGGGGTCCCAGGAACATAGAACCAATCATTTTCACAACTGCTTTTTAATTCCTCTTTTCCTATACTTTCAGTTTATTGTGATGAACAGTAATAACCATCTATGAAATACCATCTAACAAGTGCAGTAAATCCATTTGAAATAGTGTGATAGGACTGCAATCTGCCTCTTTTTCTTGCTGGCTTCTGCTAACACACCTGGTAAAACCCAGAAGGTGCAGCTGGAGTCCCTCTTTGAGTCTTTTTTAAACATCAATTGGAAGCTGAACCTCAAAGCAATGTGACCCCTGCACAACCTGAAACCTAAAATTTTCCCAAGGCTCTCCTGTGAATTAAATGGCCAAGTTTCAAAAACACGCACATGGCATTTGAATGAGGTTCAGGGTAGCCGGTCAGAAAAAGGAATTGAACAAAAGAAGGGCAAACTTAAACTCAGTAAAAGAGCAGGCATTCTGACAACACAAGCAGGCAGACAATGGCACAGAGGCCATGCGGAGTGTCTCAGGCCTGGGACAGAGCCGGGGCTCCTGAGAGTTTGGCAATAGTGTAACTAATTAGAGAGGCCAGGATAGCAAGGTCAAAGCACGATTTGGTCCCCTGGACATGACGGGGACATTTTCACAGGTGTCACCTTTTCTAGGGACACCTTGAAACTTTCTGGGTCAATGTAAAAGCCAATCTCTTTCAGCAGTTCAGTGGTGCTTCTGGGGATGACTCATGTGACTCTTTCTCTTGGAATGTGCCCTGGGAGTAGAATAGAAATTCTGCCCCACCATCCATTCCTTTCACTTAGCGAAAGAGCAGCCTAGACCAACTTCTATCAGGCTCTGTAACATTCAAACCATCATTTTTTTTCTCCTTAAGAGTCTGTTATGTATTCAGGACTGCACAAGTTGCTGTCACTAAAAATATGGAAGTATATCACACTATCCCGTAATTTACAATCTCTTTTTGGACACAAGATTTGCAAACCTGAAACAACGCTGTAACAATTACAATGTTGTCCTGACAGCCGGTTTAGCCTTAAGTATATTCTATATTAAGCAGAGTTAGTCCCAGACCTGCCCTCAGAATATAAAATCCTAGAGTGCAAGCCCCTGTGGTCTCTATCCCCTACAGCATCTAGCACTGAAGCTGAGCACAGCAGGTTCACAATGAATAATGGATGGTTTATAGGATTAATCAGTTGGGAAACAAATCCATGTGTTTCTCCATGGTTTAGGCCCCCTGGTAGCACCAGAGATGGAGATAGGTGGGAAATGCCACCAGCTTATACAAAGAACTTCATCCTGGGTTGCAAAAAGAACTTTAACTTCTGTTTTAAGGTTGTGAAATCTGCAGGATGGCCTCCCCTTATGACTGGGTGGTATCTGGTAAGCAAGGGTTCCAGTAGGGACTTGTCTGACAACGTTCCCAGCTCACCTCGACTAGCATTTGGCCCACAGCACATTCTCCTACTGGGTTCATCTGGCAGTAGGACAGATACTGAAGTCCCTTCTAACATAGTGTGTTCGATAGCACCATGCATGTGGGCGCGTGCACATGCACACGATACAAAAGTAGTACAAGAAAATTGCAGGAAACAGAATCAGCTTAGAAACACTGTCATTTTTTCTCTGGCAGAATGGGGGTAATGACAGAGAGAATGCATGGTCCCTCTGTCGGAATTATCGAAAGGAAGTTGGTTGGCCCCCTATTTAGCACACATATTGGTCAGGTGGAGGAAAGAAACGTCCCACTTTCTGGACTTTATTGTAAAGGGAAATGCAAACTAAAACTTTTTCTCCAGATTTTGTCAACTCTAGCTATATTTTACAGACTGTTTTTGCTAGTTGTATCCTAAGAAAATAATGGGACTCGATCATTTGTTCATCTAACCATGATTTTAAATAACTACCCTCTGTATCCCAGGTACTAATTCTAGAAGCTAATATAGTGTTGAACAAGAAAAAAGGCCCCTGTCCTCAAGGAGACTATAGTTTTAGTTATAACTATATAACTAGTGTTATATATAGTTATAACTATATAACTAGTGATAAGTAGTAATAACTAGTATATCATTATAAATTATGATATATTGGGAGCCTGGGTGGCTCAGTTGGTTGAGCATCTGTCTCTTGATTTCAGCTCAGGTCATGAACCCAGAGTCATGGGATCTAGCCCTGCACTGGGCTCCATGCTCAGCTTGGGATTCTCTCTCTCTCTCCCCCTCCCCGACCCGCACATGCTCGCTCTCTCTCTCTCTCTCTCTCAAAATATACAAACGTTTATAAAAATAATAAAATGTTTAAAAAATAAAATAACCTATGATATATCATTATAATTAGTGATCATAACTAATAATTTCAGAGAGTAAAGATGCATCCTCTGAAGGAAATAGAACAAGAGGGGATGATATTGGAGGGATGTTTCTGACAGGTTGCCCAAAGAAAGCCTGGATGAGGAGGTAACATCTATGCTGAGAGCTGAATTACAGGAAGGGGAGAACATTCCTGGCAAAGGAAGAGTGAACCCAAAGACTATTACTTTTCTTTATTTACTTAGGAGTATAATCAGCCTGATCTCTGACCCAGACAGTCTTCCATGGCAATAAAAGTTATGTGTCCGTGTGGCCTCCACTCTGACAGGTTATCTTTCAGCTGGCCCAGCCTCACAAGAGCTGAGGACAGAGGCCAAGCAGCAAGACTATTTCCCAGCTTCCAAAGAAAGAAGAACACGGGAGAAGAATCACAAGTAGCCAGGCCACATCTCCCACCTCTCCTTGTGGCAATGGTCCCTGTGGTCTGGGGGTAATGAACATTGTCTGCGAGTGTGTGTGGGAGGCAAAGCCTGCCTAGCAACATAGTGTTATGTGCCTTTACTGTTCATAAAGCACAGCCCACCATCAGCCCACAACTTGGCCTGGGTCAAGGCTGACTCAGAGACGGGTGTCGTGTTCCAGGCTGAAATTACCTACTCTCCCAATGGTTCCCCCCCCACCCCGCCAACCCCCACGACATCATAAACTCCCAAACTGTATGACAGAAGGAAGAAGGCAAGGAGGCAGCTTGCTCCTAGGGTTTTAGCTCTGAGTCCTGACAAGTTTCTGATCCTTTCTTAGATCTGTGAGCTTTCACTTCACAATCTGCAGCATCATGTTTAAAAACAAAGAGTTCTGGAGTCAGGATGCCGGGATCCAAATCCAGGCTCCACCTGTGCTGGCTGCCTGGTGACTTGGAACAGGTTACTTCACGTCTTTAAGTTTTGGTTTCCTCTTCTGTAGGACGGTGGCTATGTGACCTCATGCAATGGCTGTGAGGATTAAAAGACGGTCCAAGGAGAGCCAGAACGCACCATACCTGCAAGCAGCATGCACTAGATCAAAGCCGCGCCATGGTAATCCCCACAAGCTTGCCGCTCGGCGTCCATTTGTAAACATCAAGAACACCTGGCTTTTCAGGATGCTCTGGCACCTATCACAACCTCCAAAACCCTAGATTAGAGGAAGCGGGGGGGGAATAGGGTAATTTTCCCCTTCCATGCTTTTTAGCCATGTTCCCAGAATGCGCTAACAGGGCTCAAGGACTGAAAGGACATTTATTTCAAATAAACATTACAACAATCACAAGAATTAAAAGAAAAGCTGTTTTGCAGATGCCTGGCCATTCATAGTCGCCCTGCTTTTGGACTGTTCCCAACCAGTGAAGGGAGGAGGGAATCAATTTGAAAGTTTTGGGCTCCGTGTGAGGGCACTGCTGATGGAGAAGAAGCACTAATCCAGTTCTCTCCCTGAATGCTTGTAAACATTCATTATTTTATGCCCTTCTGTTCTCCTTTTCTGTTAGGCTACATTTTTTTTTCAAGGCCAGAGACCAGAGCAGTTCTTTTTATATGCCAAAAGCAAAGCTGATTTGTGTGGTAGCGATATTCATCTGCTGTCATTCACCTGTACTTCTTTAGAATGGGAGTCTGGTCAATGTCTCACAGCCATGGGGTATTATATTACTAATCCTTGTTTTCCAATAGCCTGGCATAGTTCCTGGAATACTGGTTTCCACTGAAGTTTGTTTAAGGGAAAAGTTAAAATGGTAGAAGATATATAAGGTTGCTAGGAACTACCATAGAAATATAACAGAGAATAGAAACAGGAGAAAAGTGTGTTAGCACATGATGATGATGTAGTTAAGATAAGATTAAAAAAAAAGTATTCTAAATGAAGGTGGAAGGACTAATAAGAGTGTATTTCTCACACACATCAGGAAAGAAAAGGATAGAAGTAGTCAGACCTGGGCTGAAATGATAGCTCAATGGTCATCAAAGGCTCCGGCTCTTTCTGTGATTACCAAGGTGTGGCCCTCAGTACTGCAGCCCAAAAAGGCTGCTGAAGTCCCAACCATCACAGTCACATTCTAAGCATCAGTATAAGCAAAGAGGAATGGAAAAAATAGACTTCCCAGGATTTCTCTACCACATGTTTGCTTACTTTTCCTTACCTTTGACCTCAGCTAAATACAAAGAAGGCTACTTCCCAGCTGTCAGCTTGGTAATAGTGGGGGACGAGATGTTTGCCAAGAGGACCACAAGGATAAGAACTCTAACACAAAAATGTTTAGGAGCTTGCAGAGGATTTTGTGTGTGCTTATGTTTTGTGGGGGAGGAATGTGGGCAGAGGAGAGAGTTGGCTCGTAGGAACATACAGCCCAAAGAGGCTAGGGTAACACCCGGCTCATCTGGGGTCTATTCTGACAAAAATGATATACTTATGCACACAGTAAGCTAGAATGCTTTAAAGGCAAATAGATGATCTTAAAATCATCACGGCTGGCATTGTTCAGTCCAGTTTATCACAGTAGAGGAGCAGAAAGAGATCCAGGGAAACATCTCAGGGCCAAATGAAGATTCAACTGTCAGCCTGGGGTCCCTGTGGGCACAGCCTGACTGTGACACAGGGGTGAAGAGCGAAGGACCCTTACCGCCAGCGCAACACTGTGAAGACTGCAGGGAAAACCCAGTGCCGCCTCTCTCTCCTGCCTACATCTGGGGTCTCTCATGAGTGCTTTGGGCCCCTGTCCTTGGATAAGTCCTCTCCCAGACCTTTGTAGCCCTAAATGTGGTGATGCTGTTATTTTTGCAGTGATACTTTTCAAAATACTTTCTCTTGAATGACTGGAGGACCAGTCATCACTACCAGACAGCTGCCTCCCTCCACCCACACCAGCCCCTTATCTTACAACAGGCAGACTCCGGGAAAGTAATTGGTCAGATACTCTGAAGGAAGACAACAACCTAGTAACAAGGCTTCTGTTTCCCCGGTGAATGTTCATTCCTTGGCAGCTATGGCTGAGAAAAAGGTGGAACCAAGGTCCTCCTATATTCCTGGAAGGGAGAGAGGAGAGTCCAAGAGGGTGGGGAAGACAGCCCTGGACTGAGGTGGTTCTGGAAACCCCTGTGCTCTAGGAAAACCGCCTGAGGCAGAGAGCAGCAGGGCTCCTGTGAGGAAATTCATTTACCAGACCCCTGCCGGTACCAGCTCCAGGCCCCAAATTAAGAATAGATGAAAACGGAAATGGCTGAACTTGGGGTTTTGTTGTTGTTGTTTGGTTTGGGTTCTTCTTCTTTGGTATAATGCAAGGGAGACAGGAAAGTAGTCATTAACTATGACCATAAATTTTACTTCTCATCTCTCCCTCCCTAAGCTAAAAGCCAGGAAATGTCCAAGGCACAAACGGGTGTGGACCATAAGCCTTAAAGGAATTCTGTAACATTGATCTACCCTCAGCAATTAAGAAAACCCAGCTGCTTTCACCCGCCCTTGGCCCTTTGGCAGGTTTTGGAGGCCTCTGCCGCCCAGCAGGTGCTTCAGGCCTGGAGCTAACCTGAGTACTTTCAGTTTGCTGCCTGCCTCATGGCTTGTAATACCTTGCAAAGGCTCTGGATAACTCAGAATGCTAGAAGGACCCTATCCTCTCCTTCATCCCCAACTTTTCCTACTGCTGGGATGAGCATCAGGAATTCTCTATACATTTTCTATCCTGTCTATATATCGCTGAAGGGATTATAGCAGTCACACGAGGGACTTGCGTGGCATGTTGGTATTTTCAAAACGTTTTCGGGACTCAATCTGGACTCATCTCTATTGAATCCAAGGGCAGGAGAGCTTTTGAGCGAGGGGTAGGGCAATCATAGGTCATCTGGATTCCATAAAGGTCTAGGGGAGAGGGAAGTCAGGGACCTAGAAGCAGGAAGAAGCCTATCTAAACTCTATTCAAGCCGAGGGAAAACATTACATCCATCTTGCCCAATCCTTACCATAACACCACAGACTCGTGCATTAATATGTCCATTTTACAGATTAGAAAACTGAGGCGCAGAGACTTGCCCTAATTCACAAGCCTTCACAAGACCCAAGCCAGCCCCAAGTTCACATCCCTCCCACAACTCCTGATTGCCCACAATGCAAATTATTTCTTAGTGTGGCTGGGAACCAGTTCAGCTGCATTATGCCCAAGGGCCGCCTTGATGACAGTGCCTTTGAAGGCTCAGCCCAAAGATAGTTTTGGGAAAGTGGGGAGGGGGAAAGAACGGGCAGAGCATAGGGAGGGATTACAGGGGCCAGCCATCATCCCCCCCACCTCAGCTCTGATATACACCATCTCCAGCCACATGCTCAGAATGGGGTTGGCAGTAATTGAGGCAAACAGAAATGCAGCCCTGGATGAGGTCGGTGGGAAGGGGGATAGAGTGGATGGGGTGGATTTCAGAGACACATGAAAAGAGTGGCAGGAGTAGGAAAGAGAGACTAGAAGGCACAAATGGTAGGGACCTACAATAGGAAGTTAGTCCTAGAAAGATGGGAATTGCAATAGTTTGGAGAGGAAGCAAAATTTAAGGGGAAAAATGTTAACTTAAAGGTGATTTATGTTGACTTTAAGGTAAACTGACACGTTTATAATTTTAGAAATATGAGATGCATATTGTAAATATAAAATTGGTGCTATTGATTTCCACTTTGGAAATGCTCATCTCCACAGTGACATTGGAGATACGAAAATAAATGATCCCAGTTAAAGATGAACTACGAGGGCTAGAAGCAGAGGTCAAGATAGGAATCTTCAAGAACCACCATCATTGAGGATCAGGGAACGAGGGACAAGAAAACAAGGGAGAATAAAGTATAGAAAAAGAGCAACAAGAGAAATAAATGAGTTCAGAAAACATCAGGTCACAGAAATCAAGGCAAACAGGAAGTGTAAAAGAGAAACCAATTCCCAAAAGTCAAATGGTGCTGTTAAGGAAAACTGTCTATCATAAGGCAGAGGAGGATACTGGTAACTTTCAAGAGAGAAATTTCAATACAGTTGTGAGAACAGAAATCAGACAGCACAGGGTTAAAGGAAATGGTAGATGGATACAAAGGAGAGGTATGGGTCACCATTAACTAATAAAAAGAAGAACGTTTGGATACTAGTTGGAAAAACAAAAACCTTTTTGTTTTCCAATAAGAAGGGAAATTATGTTGAGAACCTGAAGCAATTACTCTGGATCCAATATATTTATAGAGGCTTCTACACAGATTGCTAATGTAAACACAACAAGTGTGTGGGTTTAGAGAGTCCCATCTCTAATACGTACATTCAGAATGGCGGTGGCGATTAGCCTTTACATTCATGCAGAAGGGCACTCTTCTCAGCCTACTTGCCACACCAAGGCCCTTTAGCTTGCTACTATTAGGGGAGCTTCTAACAATGGGCCTAGAGACAACAGAGTGCTTGGTTAGCTTTGGGCCTTAACGAGTTCAGGCTTAATTAGTACAGATTACCACAGACCGGGTAGCTTCAATGACAGAAATTCATTTCTCACAGTTCTAGAGGCCCAAAGGTCCAAGATCAAGGTGTAGTTTGCAGATGGCTGTCCTCTCGTTGTATTCTAAAAAGGCAAGGAGAGCAGAAAGGAAGCAAGCTGTCTTGAGTCTCTTCTCCTAAATCATTAATCCCATTCCTGAGGACTCTATCCTCCTGGCCTAATACCTCTACTACTATCATCACTTTGGGGGTTAGGATTTCGACACGTGAATTGGGGGGATGGCACCATCATTCAGTCCATATCACTTGGCAACATGAGCCAGAGTTTGTGGGGCTTCAAGGAAGGATGCTGATGTTCTCAAAGAGTTTGTGGATGTGGGGGTAGCTGTCACAGTTGAAGGTGACGGGTGTTTGCAGAGCATCAAATAAGAAAGCTGTGGCTTTGTGTGATATTTCCCTGTGATAGATACCTGTTTTCAAACAGTGATCATTTGCCAGCTCTTGACAATCCCCAGCTATTTGCTCTGAGGCCATCAGGCACAGATGTGATCAAACAAAGGGTGTCTTTGTCTTATCAACTTTCTGTGTGCGTACATCTTTTTCCAGCCACAGCCAGCAAATGCACTTAGAAGAAGGTAACATGTTTCTAGCCTTGCCTTTCGGCACCCCTTAAAGCTATCCGCTTCTTTAAACCAGGTCCACGGCTGATCAATAGTTTGGTGGATCTATTCCTCTGCTCATTTCCTGTTCTTAACTTTGGGCCATTTCTCCTCTGTGGTTCTCCTGAGAGCCGGCCTTCTCTCGCCTCCATAGCTATCACCTGGCAAATGAACTCCTGTTGTTCTATTTTATGTTTTCAATTCATCTTTCCCAGTCACCATCCTAAATCTGCTCTTCTTGCAATCACTCTCAATGATAGCTCTGTCCTCCAGGGCCCAAAAGAGGTTGAGGGGCGAAGAACGATTAAAAGTAGAGATCAGGTGTTTTCAATCATATCTGTGCTTTTGGCTGGAATGGAAACAACTAGCATATGAGTTCTGCATGTGCATATGTGCACACGGAGAATGTTTTAACTAAAAGAGTAACAGCAATCACACCCAACAGGCTTTAAATTAGTATCAGAAATAAGTGAAAATAACGAAGTATAAAAAGCCTGTCTGGTCCAATCTTGAATAAAACTTCATCTGAATCATGTTATCTCTTACAAATGTCATCCTGTAGAGGAAAGGAGAAATTTCATGTCAAGGAACAGATCAAAGAACCTATGATACCAGTAGCAATGACGTTACTAAACATTCTTAGGATATTTTAAAAGTTAAAAGTTGGGGCTCCTGGGTGGCTCAGTCGGTTAAGCGGCCATGGTCATGATCTCACGGTCCTTGAGTTCGAGCCCCACGTCGGGCTCTGTGCTGACAGCTCAGAGCCTGGAGCCTGTTTCAGATTCTGTGTCTCCCTCTCTCTGACCCTCGTTCGTTCATGCTCTGTCTCAAAAATAAATAAACGTTAAAAAAAAAAAGTTAAAAGTTTTTCATATTCCTTTTTAATGTCACTGGTTAGAACTGACTAAGCTATGTTATCGACAATATTCAAGCATTGTTTAGGATGTTAATTATCTCCCCAAACTCTCAATGTCACTAAGTGATGAGAGGCCCCAGGCTGTCCTGGGACAGCAAGGGGAGGCGGTGGGCAGGGGGGGGGGGGGGGCGGCTCTGCCCAGGACGCTGCTGCCCTGACCACATGGCATCAGGCAAAGGCTGATATCCTTAGTCTGGTCAAAGAGAAACGCAATTTTTAGAGTTCTTTGTGTCTTTCACAAATGCACATACTCAAAAGATCTGTTACTGTGCATGTGCCTTTTACTCTCCTTTTGAAATGCTACACAATGAAGAAAGATTTATCCATTTTAAAATGCCGTCTGTGCACAAAGTGAAACCTGCTTGCATCCTTCTGGCTTATAACATTGCTCTTGTAAAGCCTGCATGAGCCTGGCCACTTACCGTTTGCCCTTAAACTAGCAGCCCTTGGGGCAGGGAGGGGCAGGTGGTGTGTGCAATCTGTTAGCTATTGTACAGCCTAATGAGGCAGGAGAATAAAGGTTCCCCATGTGGAATGTTCTTCTCTGCATCCGAGGCACTGAGGAGGCTCTTTGCAGATTCCAGCAAATCTGAGGAGACTATCAAGTGAGTCTGCCAAGCTCCTCTGGCTGTAGGAGGAAGTGACCTGTCTGTCAGTCGGTGACATGAAGTGACCATGCCGGAGGCTTAGCACATATTCGGACCAGTATGTGAGGTCTGTGCTTATTCCCAAGGCCAGACTCACCTCAGCTAAAGTGACCTCTCCCACAGCCTGTTTCAGTCTGCAATGGAGTATCCCCTGCAAGCTGATAACCACTGAGACACAAAGAGAGGGTTGGCCTGAGAAAGGGGGGAACATAAAGGAAAGGAGCTGGGGAGCAAGGCGGGGATGCCACTAAGGATCGCTCTCCCAGGGCCTTCAAAGAAAGCTTTAGAACTAAGACAGAGGATTCAGAGAGCTGTGCTGTGGGCAATTGAAGGCTGAAGGTGTGCGGACCAGCTGGTACAAAAGCAAAGAGTCGAGCTGGACCTGGGAGCAGCACCCCGTGGCTGTTACTGAAAAATTCACAGGCAAATGTCAGCCACACCTGAAAGTATAATGGAAAGGGTGGAGATGATGGTGGTATCTTACTCTTACTAACGTATATGAACACCAGCCTCTCTGATAGGGTGGGAGCAGCAGGGATGAATCATCTCCTCTCTCCAGTATGAGCTGTGGTGTTGGGCTGTGTGTCTGTGTTTCTTCCTGGGCACAGCAGACAACAATTGCCGCACATTCTTCAGGGCGGTATTAATAAATTAAATAGTTTGGAACAGAAAAATATGATCAGTGGGCAGAGAAACTGGGATAAATATTAAAATGATGAAGGAGCTGGTGGCTGCAATGAGCCACGCTGGGAGCTATAAATACGGAGAGCAGAGGCAACGAGTCAGGAGTGATTGCTCGAGTACATCCCCCTAAATGGCATCCTTCCCAAGCAAGCAGGCAGAGCATGAAGTCACACCCACCCAGAGAGTCCTGCATGGCACCTCCTTTCCCCATGGGTGTGCACGACAGTGTGCATACTCTCACAGAGATGATTACCCAGAAACAGACTCTCAAATGTGAGTGTGCAAAGGATCATGTGGGGACTTATACACTATTACACAAACACATCTTCTGAGTCCTGCCCACCCCAGCCCCACCCCCCACCCCCAGAGATCTGATTTGGTACTTGTGGGATGGGACTCCGAAAAGTGCATTTTTCCAGCTCCTCAAAACCTTGAGAAATACTGTTCTAGCTAAAGCAGAGGCTAACACTGGATGAAATTAAATGATAAAGGTTTCCCTCAGACTATACTGTTGTCTTCCCTTGAGAATTCTTACCGCCAGCTCCTATGAACCATCTAGAGATAACAAGTGGTCCGAGAAAGTCGCTGATGATAGACATTTACATCTTAGACTAAATTTAAGTCAATGTGTTACCCATCTTAGGAGTATTTGACAGTCAACATGTTATCTACTTTAGGAGTATTTGACATTTTAAGCATATTGCTTATTCAGAATGGGAGGTTGTGCTGTCAGGTGAAGGAAATTCTTACAGCACCTGAGAGAGGAAGACTTTGTCTTATTCTCAGAAATCACGCAGAGTCTAGAACTAAGCCAGGCACTTACTGGGACCATACAACCAAAGGTGGCATTCACTCTTCTGTCTTAGTCTGTTCAGGCTGCTGTCATGAGAATACCATAGATTAAACTGGTGAGAAGCAGCTTCCTGGTTCATAGATGGTCATATTCTCATGTGGCAGAGGAGCAAGAAAGATCTCTGGGGTCTATTTTATAAGATCACTAATTGCATTCAAGAGGGAAAAGCCTTCATCTCCGAAGGTCCCGCCTCCAAATACCATCACCTTAGGGATAAGGTTTCAAGATATTAATGCTGAGGGGACACAAACATTCAGGGTATGACACCTCCAAAGTCAAATTCTATTAGTCAAAGCAAGTGGCCAGGAGAGCAGAAAGAGCTTTTTTCAGACAGTCCAACCTGGTCTTTGATATTATGCACCACCATATTCTTGAGCTGTGTTAGAGCTTAACTAGAGTCTGGTAAAAAGTTTCTCCACTGCCTCTAGAAATGGGAAGGCTCATCCATGGGTCACCACAAAGATGCCATCTGTCATATGTATTCAAACAAACCTATTCACCCTAATCATTGTTAGGCACATAAATCACAGTAAATGTTCATGCATAAAGTGAAACTGATTCGAGAGGATAAACCTACACCAAGAGATCCAGTAAAGAAGATCAGATTCTTCTATATGAATCACTTGTACATATGCCTCTTTATTGGGCTGGGATTGTCCTGGCACATGGAGAAAGTGGCCTCCATAAAACCTACCTGCAATGATATGCCATCCACCCAGCTCTGGGCCACATGTGAAGCTTGCCTTTTTCCAAATAAAAGCACCCTTTATTCCCTGCAGCCACCAAAGAAAAGCAATACAAATTAATTAACACCTTTTCCATTTCGTCTTCATTCTTAGAAATGTAATTAGATCCAAGAGGAAGGGGGGCTTGCTATTATGGTCAATCTCACTGTGCTTAAGTATGGCTTGGTGGTTGGACTAGGTATGGAGGCCAGCAAGATGAAATGACCTTTAATTTATGACCTTATCTAAGCGTAAAAAAGAAAGTATTGTTGAGAAAGTCAATAGTGGTCATGAGAGTCAACTAAAAAGGTCCTTAATACTTCTAATATAGGGGCACCTAGGTGGCTCACTCTGTTAAGCATCTGACTTTGGCTCAGGTCATGATCTCACATTCCATGAGCTTGAGCCCCGCATCAGGCTCTGTGCTGACAGCTCAGAGCCTGGAGCTTGCTTCAGATTCTGTGTCTCCCTCTCTCTCTCTCTCTCTCTCTGCACTCCCCCACTCATGCTCTGTCTGTCTGCCTCCCTCTCTCAAAAATAAATAAATATTAAAAAATTAAAAGGAAAATACTTCCAATAATATGTCAAAAATTATGCTTCTTTTGTTGTTTACAAGAAAGGAAATGAGAATAATGATCAATATATACGTTACTATTTTTTGAGCACACAATATGTATGTGCCAGGCACTGTGTTAAAAGTTTACATAAATCATCTCTTTTCATTTTCATAAATGTTCAATGAGTATGTTATTTTTAGTATTCTCATTTTACTAATGAGAAAATAATTGGGGATTTTTTTTTTCCTTGGAGGAGGAGGTCATTCAATTGATCTGTAAGAAGTTACAGGTAATAGAGTTCACCAGAGCCCAGGTCTCCCTTATAAAATAACTAAGGCAAAAAATTTTGAGAAGCCAGTAGCTTAGGTAACAACTAACACAAAGCAGAATAAAGACTCAAACATGGGTAAGTTGATGCCAAAGCTCATATGCTTAAGGACTGTATTAAATTGTCCTTTCTGTTGTTTCATTGTTAGGATAAATCAAAAGTGAGGGACTTTATAGCCCACATGTTAAGAGCATATATGGATTATTTTATTTTTTTTTAATGTTTATTTATTCTTGAGAGAGAGACAGACAGAATGTGAGCAGGGGAGGAGCAGAGAGAGAAGGAGGCACAGAAGCTGTAGCAGGCTCCAGGCTCTGAGCTGTCAGCAAAAGAGCCCGATATGGGACTGGAACTCCTGAACTGCAAGATCATGACCTGAGCCAAAGTCGGATGCTTAAGCCACTGAGCCACCCAGGCACCCCTGGATTACTTTTAAAAATATCTCCTACTGCATACAGTTGAGGCAACCACCATCAAATAAATTGATAACTGCTATATATTTCTCTGAATTGAAAATATCCTTAATTTGGGGACATAGAAAGAAGTTGATAAACTACAATTTGATTTGTTGTTGATGAAAAATGTGAATCATGGGCTCAGGGAGTTAGACGCCATGTTAGTCATTTTCTGTAGGACCCCAGATCCAATGCAGGAATTCTATCTGCAATATCTCTGGTGGAAAATCCTAGTAGCTCAGACAACAGGCACTTCTCTTATGAATGCGTGAAGATGTAAATTAAGAAGTAGTTTCTTAATTACTGAGCCTGGGTGGCTCAGTCGGTTGGGGGTCCGACTCCTAATTTCGGCTCAGGTCATGATCTCACGGTTGTGGGAATGAGCCCACGTCAGGCTCTGCACTGACAGCATGGAGCCTGTTTGGGGTTCTCTCTCTCCCTCTCTCTCTGCCCCTCCCCCATGCTTGCTAGCGTACTTGCTCTCTCTCTCTCTCAAAATAAATAAATAAACTTAAAGGAAGAAATAATTTCTATAGGCTCTCCCTAATGGATAAGTCATGATTTTTTTTTAAATATTTTTAACTCATTAGGGTACAGTTTACATAAAGATGATCATGGAATTTCTCTCTCTCTCTAGTTTTCTTTCCAGCTTTTTTGAGATATATTTTAAAAGTATAATGTTACCGGAGTTTAGGTGTACAGTGTGATAAATGTAAATTTGATAAATGTATCTTCTGTGGTGAGAGTTTTCAATATCCAATATCAACAACTTTCTACTATACAATGTTGGTAACTATAGTCCCTGTGCTATGCCGTAGATCCCCAGCTGGCTAGGCCCCACACTCGGGGGGGGGACACTGGGTGGGCTCCCTGGTGAGGCAGGACTGCTATGTTCTGTGGCCAGGTGAGGCCAGCAGCCGGGCTCGATAATGCCCTCTAGTCAGGCCGGGTTGCAGGGTATGTGCCCTAGCAGAGCACTACCACTGGCAGGATTCTGCAGTCGGGCATGGCTGCCTGCCGTGGCCTACAGTTGCTCCTGGTCTGGGAGCACCTCAGACTGTGCTGCCTAATCAGGAGGTGCTGCCAGCTAAGCTCTGCATTCAGGCAGGGCCAAAGGCTGTGCCCTGGAGTTGGGCTGCCCCAAGGACAGCTTGGGCTTCACTGGCAGGTAGGCTGTTGGCAGCCCTCTACTGCTGGGCAAAGTCACCGGCTGGGCTCTCTGTGTGGGTGGGGCTGCCAGCTGTACTCCGCGTGTGGGTGGGGCTGAAGATTGTGCTGTGCAGACATGCAAAGTCTCTGCCTGGGCTCTCTGTTCTGATGGGTCTGCAATTGCGTGGGGTCCCTGACTTGCTTCTCTGCCTGAACAAGACTGTAGGCTTTGTTCAGCAACTGGGCAGGGCCATATTCTGGGCTTTGCTGCCGGCTGGGCTCCGTGGGTGTGCGATACCATAAGCAATGCCCTAGGGCTGCTCTGGATCACTCTTCAGTGCCCCTGGTTTTGTGACTTCAGGAGCTACGTTCAACCATTGGGCAGGACTGCTGTCTTGGCTCCCTGCAAATTCTCCCCCCTGACCAGGTAGAACCATACAATGGGCTCCATGCTTAGTATGGCCTGTTGGTTGATGATCCAAATCAAGCAGAACTGCCAGTGGAGCTCCCTGGCTGGATGGGGCCAGCTGCTCAGCTTTACAGTTAGGCAGAGCTACTGGCTGGGATCTCTGCTTAGGCACTTCTGCAAACAGGAACACAGTCCACCAAGATCTGAGCTCTGGTTACTATTAGTCCTATCCTGCCTTTCCCATCTCTTGATTCCTCAGTGGTAGAGTTCCACAGATTCCCCTAATGATCCCTGAGAGGTGAGACTCGATTAAGCCTTCTGGGAAGAGTCCCACAATGCTGGAGAACCTAGACGTCCACCTGAGGTGCCTTTTTCCCCCACTAGAAATAAGCCATAGGCACAGGGAAGCTCTCTGAGTGCAGCTCTTTGCTAGCTTAGGGGCAAGTCCATGCAGTCAAAGTTAAGCTGCTCCTCTTATTCTTCCAATATGGTCCTTGTAGGTTTCTGTTGTCCAAAGGGGATGCTTCAGTTTCGTCCTTGGGTTCTGGAATTTTCACAACAGTGTCTTGTCTATAGATAGTTGCTACCTGGTCTCCTTATCAGGGAAACCTGAAGTCCGGAATGACCTATGTCACCATCTTGATGATGTCACTACACTGTCTTCTTATTGATGTGGTGAATTACATTGATTCATCTTTCAAATAATAAATCAACCTTATATGTCTACAACATTTGATTGTAAGGTATTATCCTTTTTTTCTACACTATTGGATTCAACTACCTAATTTTTGTTGAAGATTTTTGCATCCATATTCATAAGAGAAACTGGTCTGTAATTTTTCTTTAATACCCTTGTTAAGTGGTGTAATTAAGATAACGTGGTCCCATAGAAATAATTAGAAAAAGATTCCTCATTGAATTTTCTCCAGAACGGTTTGTCCAAGTTCAGTGTTCTTCTTTCTTGAGAGAAAAGAATTTACTGGTGAAGCCATATGCATCTTTGAAAAATAATTTTTTAATATCAGATTTCCAATTCATGAACAGATAAAAGATTATTCAGATGTCTATTTCTACTTGTGTTAGCATTGGTATGTGACATTTTTCATCGATATTGTCCACTTTATTTAAATTTTTGAATTTATTTGCCTAAAGTTCAAACATGCTTTTTATCTAGAAGATAAAATCTAGTGTGCACTCTCACTCTTTCTCTCTTTCCTTTATCATGCTTGATCATTAAGAATTTTCACTTTCAGGGGGTGCCTGGGTGGCTCAGTTGGTTAAGTGTCCGACTTTGGCTCAGGTCATGATCTCGTGGTTCATGAGTTTGAGCCCCAAGTCGGGCTCTGTGCTGACAGCTCAGAGCCTGGAGCCTGGTCTCCCTCTCTCTCTGCCCCTCTCTGGCTCACAGTCTGTCTGTCTGTCTGTTTCTCTCTCTCTCTCTAATAAATAAATAAATAAATAAATAAATAAATAAATAAATGTTAAAAAATTAAAAAAAGAATTTTCAATTTCAGTTATCTTAAAAAAAATATTTGTCTTTGTTATCTATCTTCCATGTATGATTTTTTTCTTTACCACTTATTTCTGCCCTTATTATATATTTTTTTTCTATTTTCCATAGCTTTGATTTGCTTTTCATTCTCTAGGTTCTTGAAAAGCAAAAGCTTAAAATATTTATATTCATCTTATTTTCTTTAAATGCATTTAAGCTAAAAATTTTCCTGTAAACACTGATTTAGATTCATTCCAAAAGTTTTGATTTGATAAGTTCTTTATATTTCATATAAAATGTTTTCTGATTTCCATTTTGATTGCTTCTTTTACCCAGGGATTATTTAAAAGATTATTGTTTGATTTCAGTGAACTTGGGAATTTCCTCATCATGCTTTTGTTATTGGCTTCTGGCTAAATGTCAATGCAGTCATAGAACAGACTGAATCATTTTAATCATTTAAAATTTTTGAGGCTTTCTTTTTGGACCAACATATAGTCAGTTTTGGCATATGCACATGAAAATGACTTGAATTCTATTAAAGCTAATTCTAGTGCTCTATGTATGTCAACTGAGTCATGTTTATTAATTTTGTGGTTCAGATCTATACCATTACTGAGTTTCTGTATATTTGTTAAATCAACTTCAATTGTAGGAATTTTCTAATGTCCTTTAGTTCTGCTTTGTATTTGTTTTCTGCTTTATCTATTTTGTAGCTATGATGTCGAATGCATATTAATTTCAGCCTGGAATGTCTTTCTGTTGGGTTAACATCCTCATCAGAAAATACTCTTGCTTCTTGCTGTTCATGTCTACTTTGACTCTCAGCTTGGCTATTTTCTCTTGGTTGGTGTTTAAAATATTTTTCCACCCTTTGACTTCAAAACCTTCTATGTCCTTAAGTAGGTCTGGGACTTTCACTGTTACGCAGCCTGTCTTAGCTTTTTATTGGACTATTTAGTTCATTTATAGTTATAGTAATTTCTAATAATAGGGTCATACATACCTACTGTGTTAAAATTCCTTTTCTTTTTTTCCCAACTGTTCACTTTTTCTTCATTCTCAATTTCTTCTGGGTTAATCATGTATTTTATTATTCTATATTTTCTTTTTATTGAGTGTATTCACATATTCTTATATTCTTCTATTAGCAGTACCCGTAGATATCACAAAACACACCCTTGAATTACACAGTGAACTCAGTTTATTGCACTTACCACTTGATATGCGTCAGGACTTTGACACTCCTGACTTTTATTATTGTCACAGATTTTAGTTCTACATCCAAATGAATCTCCACAGATATTTAATATTCACCTATATTTGAATATACATATATTCCTATATTTATTAAAATATTTATCATGCATTTATCTTTTATCCTCTCTGGCATTTTTCTTTCTCTCCTGCATTTCTTTGTTTCTATGATCGTCTTTCTGCCTGATGAATTTTATTTAGGTTCTCTCTTACTGCAGGCTTACTGAAGAAAAGTTCTCTCAATCTTTGAAAACATTCATGCTATTCTGAAGGATATTCTTGCAGAATGCATACTTCTATTTGGCAGTATTGTCATTCAGCACTTTAAAGATACTATTCCACCACAATCTGGCTTCCACCGCATTTTTAAACAAGTCAGCTAACAATCTAATTTTGTTTTCTTTGAAAGTAATATGGCTTTTCACTGGATGCTTGTAAGATCCTTTTCTTTTTGTATTTTTCCAGAATTATTGTGACGTGCCTATAGCAGTTTTTCCTACTTTCTACTTGCTAAATTCTTGAATCTTTGGGTTGATGAATTTTAATTTTGAAAACTTTTAATCATTATCAAATTAATTACTGCTCTCTCATTCTGGGTTCTCCTTTTAGGGCCCCTTTTAGAAATATGTTACATACTATATATTTTTAAGTTCATTTCATGTGTTTTGCTCTCTGCTCTGTCCATCTCTTTTCCTCTGTGGGTCAGTTTGGATGTTTTCTAATGACCTGCCTTGAACTGCCTGTGCTGAAGTTGTATCTGTGTTCTATTGTATCCAGACTGTTCCCAGTATTCTTTTGGAGCCCTGTTTTGTCATTGCTGCTGTTGTTGCTACTGTTGCTGTTGTTTTAGTTCTAGAATGACTATCCTTTCATGTGTATAGATATCCTTTATCTATTTGGTCCTCTCCTCTAATTTCTTTAATATATTATTTATAATACTTTGCTAATTCTGTTACCTAGATCATTCGTGGACTGACATCTATATAATTATTGGTCACATTATCTTGCCTTTTCACAGGTCTATTAATTTTTAATTGTATGCCAGGTATAAATGAACAAAAGAATCATAGAAGGTCCAGATCATTTTATCTTTCACCAGAGAGTGCTTTCTCCACATTTAAGTAAATACAGTGAGGGCATGATCATCTCAATCTAATTAGAAACTCATTAGGGATAAAACTAGATTGCAATATTTATAATATTCAGTACATTTCTGATTGTCACTACTCTAAGGACAAGCATCTCTTAGATTTTTTATTAGAACTCTGACAGCCTGATAGGATTCTTCCTACCAAGCCTCAGAACAGTAAATGCCTATTTCTACTCTTTATAAGTTTCACCTGATCTTAGCCAAAAGGCTGAGAAGCGATTACTCTTTGTAAGTTTCAGACAATATATGCGGCCCCCAAGCTAACTTCTTGAGTTCCTGGCAGGTAATGTTATTGATGCAAACTCCCTCACTGGTAGATCTCACTTCCCAAGCAAGCACCAAGAAAATCTGGATACTTTACTCTGCATACTTTTAGCATAGCTCCCTCCCCTGCTACTCCAGAACAAGTTACCAAATTGCCACACTAGGCCCATTCAACTGCAAAAAGCTTAGGTGGTTACTCCTCCCCTCAGCAGAGTCTTGCCCCTTCAGCAAGTCTAGTCCTCCGATCATGCTCCAAACTGGCAGATGAATGAGGCTGAAAAACAGCTGGAGGTGAGTGGTTTACTTCTCCTCTCTCGAGTTACGGTTTATCTCATCTCTGCTACTTCTACAGCTCTCTCATAAAGTCAGAAATATGAATTTTGTAATCTATCTATCCATTTTAAGCTCTTGCAGTGGGAACATCACCCTGTCAGCACTCCTGTATCCTACCCAGAAGTAGAAATCTATTATGCCCTATCTAGAGGCAGAAAAACCCAACTTAGGAATCCTTTCATTGGAAGTAGCAAGCAACCCAATGCAAACTGTCTTATAAAAAAATGAACTGGCTTCAACCACAGGCAACCTAGGAATTTTTTAAAAATCTCATTGGCTGCCATCAGTCATGTGCCCATTCTTGTCTTAGTTATCACCCAAACTAAGTAGACTGAGAGTGAGTGATGCATGATTCACCAGAAAAATTCTGCATTATTTTAATGGAGAAAGATGAGTAGATCGTGGGCAGTAAGAGCAAATAAATACTCATTATGCCCGCTGAGTCCAGCTGTCATTCATCCATTTATCTTCTTAATTGCCACAGCTTCTATCAGCCATTTAAGCACTGAAACGCCTTATTTTGACTTGTGTATTGCTAGGGTTAAACTGAAACTTTGCTCTAGATACTCTTTTGGTATCCAAACCATGCAAATCCCTGCTGCATTGCTAATAGATACTTAATAAATGCTTGTGGCTTGGTTGGTCCTGGGGTAGGTTACCTGACTGCATTTCACGCAGCAGGCCAGCAGCTAAAGAAAGTCTAGTTTCTCAGTTTTCAACTCTAATCATACGCTAATGCGTGCTGCCAGAAGACAGCACTTTAGAATAAGCTGTGGGTTACTGTGGTATATTTTATGCAGTATTCTTTTGAAGAAAAACTAAATGAGAAAATGGGTGAGGGTGCCTAGCTAATCCTGAGCTGTTTCACTGACGTGCTCTACTGGGTTCCACATGCCCTCATTTGCTGTGACATCGCATATCCCATTTTCCACCTTCCAGGCAGGCAATTATGAGAAAGACTTCAGTGAGGCTCTCCAAGAGACTAGATTGTGGGCTGAATGGAGCTATGTCAGAAAGGCAGTCCGAATTCCTCCCAACTACTTGACGTGTCTCTCCCAACAAAAGAAATGGTTTTGAATTCTTTCTTTCACCTGCTTGCTGCCAGAAATCTCATAAAAGAGTCTACACTTTGAGCCTGAGCTTGAAACTAGGAACTGACTTACACAGTGAGTAAACGGTTGGAATTAGCAGACCATGTTACTTCTAGTATGTGTGCAGATCCCATAGTGGCTGTGTTGACTAAAGGCATTTTAAATAGAAAGACCTAAACGAATTAATAAATTAGAGCAAATGCATAGTGTGATGATAAAGAGCATAGTCACTGGAGTCACAATCTTGGCTCGGTTGCTGGGTGGCCTTGGGCCTCAGAGTCCTAATTTGTATCACAGAGCTATTGTGATTAATTGGAATAATGCATGGGGACTGCTTAGCATGATGCCAGGCATAACCAATAATGAATAGTTATTGATATTTTCATTGAATTGTACAGAAAACTTTAGGGATAACACCACCAACTATTTATCATCATGGTAATGAGCTGGTGTGGCAGTGGCCACAGATAAGTGCACAAAGGCTTAAGGATTCAGCTGTTTTAAATGTGTCCATCTATTTTTTTTTTCCTGTGCATTAAAATGCCCAACCAAATTGTTTTGAATTTCTGCAGACCCAAGGGCAGAGGCCATCATTAAAAGTTAATGCCATTAATTATGACAGGGGGGAAATTAGGTGTGCATTCCTACGAGTACCTGTGTTGTTCAGAACTCATACAAATGCCAAAATCTCTTTAGACTGCAGTATGCAAATTCTTACAATAAATGTCATTTTTTTTTTCAAAAAAAAATTGGGAAGAAAGTATGTGGAATGACTTGTAATTTATTTACTCACCCCGCATCTGTTTTTAATCTATAACTCACCCTAGATTGAAAGCAACTAGGCAATTATGCAAGCTCTATCCATTTTCTCTGTCCCAGGTTTTGACTTCTTTCCTCTTTCCCCATTCTGAACCTTGTCCCTGAGAACATTCTGTTCACCTACTTATCACAGACATTTAATCATTTGTGACTGATTTTAAAAGCATGCATAGTATGTACCAGGCCCTGTGGTACGGACATAAGAATACAGGTCCTGATCACACTCTAGTGAAGGAGAAGTTGAGGAAGGCCAATATTTAAGCACAACAGGACAAATGTGCATAGATCATAAGAAGGTAATGGAATCTGAGCCTTAAATGATGAATGAAGTTAGGCAGTCTGATCAAGGAGTAAGAATTCTGAGGTGACCAAAGGTACAGAGGCAAGAAATAGCTCCGCGTGGCAAGAAACTAAACACCATTTGATGTTGCCCAAATATGAAGTTCAAAGTCCTGAGTGTCAAAGGAATGTTGGAGAAGTAGACAGTGCAAAATAGCAAAGTGCTTTTCTTCCATTTTAAGGACTTTGGGCTTTTATTGGTACATAGTGGGGAGTCACTACAGGGTCTTGCACCAAGAAATGACAGGATCACATTTCATATATTATACAGATAATAGAGTGGAGGAGGACACTCAAGACTATAACTAGAGGCAACGAGGCCATCTCTGAATCTGTTTCAATAATCCAGGCTAGAAACCCAAGGGACTGAATGCAGTAGGAATTGACAGAGACTAAGCAAAGATATGTCTATGGAAGATAAAACTTGCAATTTTTCTCAAATGATCCTTTTTTAAAACCTGAGGAAAACATTTAAAAAATGAGAAAGAGACAAAGTATAAAAAAAGAAACCAATGAGTCTATATAAAATGTACCCTAAGGTAGCTAAATTATGCCAGCCTCACGTTGTACCAGATACCCAAGCCCCAGAAATTGTTCTGGTCTCTATCCCATTTTGCTTTTATCCTGGGACAGACATGGGGTGGCATTGTGGGTAGCACCAGATGCTCCTTTGGTAGCCTCCATTTGTCTCCTTATAAACACCACAGGGTTGGGACTGCAGGCCTTAGACTGTAAGGCCAATGCTATGAATCTTCTTTGTCTCCTACAACTGATGGTCAGGGTCCCAGCCCTGTACCCTCAAGTGAGAAAATTGTTTCCTTAACTGTTGCCCTACATCTTTTCTTGGACTTTTGGCCATTCTTCTCCAACTTTATATTTACTTCCAATGTCCGTCAAAGTACCTTTCTTCGTAGAACTTCTTGGACTTCAAACCAGAGAAATTCTTCTTTAAACCCTGACCAATACCTTTTTATTCTGCAACATTTAACAGAAGCGACAGAACTCATGGACAGTTATACTCTTCTGTAACAAGTGTTTTGTTCACCTACGGTTCTAAGCCAGGATCCTACAAACTATGGCCCCATGGGTTCTATCTGGTCCACCATTTGTTTTAACAGAGTTTTAGTGGAATAAAGCCACACTCATTTATTCAAGCATTCCCTCTAGCTTTATGTGTGCTACAGTGGCAGAGTTGAGTACTTGTCCCAGAGAGTTGAGACCATGTGTCCCAGAACCCTAAAATATTTACCATATGGCCTTTTATAGAGAAAGTTTATTGACCCCTTTCCTAAACCATTATCAAGCCTGATTTTTCTCTGGTAGTCGCATTTATTTTACAGTCAACACCCATGTGCTTAGAGTGTTTGGAACTCTATCCAGCTCCCTACCACAGCTGATATGCCCCAACCTTAGTGTGTATGTCCAATGTGCGGACAGTTATCAGCTTTATCAACTACCCCTCTCCACAGTCACTCTAATAACCATCCAGGATTCTGTTAATAAATTCTATAAAATTTCTACAGAAATTTGCTTTTCATATATGGTATCAATTTTGAAAATTAGTTCAACAACAGGACAAGGAGGAGCACTAAATGGTTAGGCTTCTATGAAATGGTGCAATTAGATTTTCTCCTTTGTTCTCTTTCATACACAGCATATCAGCAGAACCAAAGACACAGGAGAGAAGGCAAGGATTAAGTGCTTCAATAATCCATATACCAGAAAATCAATTCATAATAACTAAAATTTAGCTGAACCAGCTTTCAAGATATATAAAATGTCCTTGATTTTCCTGGAGTGTAGTAAGATAATTTACATCTGTTTTTACTTAAAGAAGTATTTTGCTAAGAGACAATATTATTTAATATTTCAGAACAAGGACTCTGGAGGTCTACTGCCTGAGTCCAAATCCTTCATTTGTCACTCACTTGCTTATGTCACTTCTTTGTATCTCAGTCTTCTCACCTGTGGAATGGGGATAATACTACTATCTACTCGATAGGATTTTATGAAGATAATATGAGTTCACATATATAAAATACTTAGAAGAGTGTTGTAAGATAAATGCCACTTATTATTGTTATTAATTTCTTGTGTTTTGTTTGTCTCTATTCTCAAAGTTTAAGAGTATTTCCATTTAGAAGACAGTATGGCTACGTTCTGTTGAATTTCTCCACATCTTCTCCTTGCCAGGCAGGCCTTTCATGCTGCTTTCTTACTATTTCACTGCTACACCAGCGATACCAACCTCCCATCTTAACCCTTTCACTCATACCGATTACAACCAAAGTTTCTGGTCTTGGCAACTGGTCTTACCAATTGTAGAATCGGGAGAGTAAAGGTGGAGAAGCCAAGACCTTGAAACAGTGGCTCTTTATCTACATTTCCAATGCCCACTCCCCCCACCCCATGAGGAAAGGAACTGTATCTTTTTTTTTAAAAATTTTTTTTTTAACATTTATTTATTTTTGAGACAGAGACAGAGACAGAGCATGAATGGGGGACGGGCAGAGAGAGAGGGAGACACAGAATCGGAAGCAGGCTCCAGGCTCTGAGCCATCAGCCCAGAGCCCGACGCGGGGCTCGAACTCACGGACCGCGAGATCGTGACCTGAGCCGAAGTCGGACGCTTAACTGACTGAGCCACCCAGGCGCCCCGGAACTGTATCTTTATTGTGCACATCTCTGTGCCAATGTCTCATAACCAGAAGGTCTCCCTCAATATCATGGAAGGATGAAATAAACTACCCAGGGAAGCAGAGGCTAGTGAGATAGAGAAGCATGAGGAATGAGTACTGAGCTTCCACCAGCAGCTGTTCCTCTGACCTCATGGTCAATGATCAATATGGAAAATGACTATACCAGACAGTCATGGATTGTTGAAGGCATGAGCTCTAGTTGAAGGTAGCAGTGAAGCAAAAATCACGGGATGTCTTTCTAGGAAGAATGGCTTCAAGGTCAATCGAGTATATCAGTAGTTTCCAACCCCAGACATATACATATAAATAAAGGTACTAGCTAATCAGATCAGAATTACATATATTACCTTAATTTCAGATAAATAAACACCATTTATTCCCAATTTGTCTGGCAAATTGGATAATGTTCCCACTCCTCACATGTTTGGTCATCATTTCTGTTGCTAACTATTTATTCGCATAAGCCTATTTGAGAGGCTTATTAACTTAAAATAAGCCTATTAAGTATATATTGGATACCACACATTCCACTACAGATGGGGGAATCTTAAAAAAAAAAAAAAAAAAAAAAAAAAAAAGGTAACACATTGTTCCTGCTCCTGTTCTGAAGGAAAGCCACTGTAAAGATAGAGATATTCAGAAAGACAAATAATACAACATGGTAAGTGCTATCAGGGCAAGGAAGAAAGATTATTAGAGAACAGAGAAGGGAATAATTATATTCTCCTGCAAAGGAGACATCCCTGATGACTTTAGGAATAGGAGCTATTTATTGAAATTTGAAGCTGAAATGTGCCAACCTATGAAGGTGTGAAGTGCACATCAAACAGATGTGGATAGGGTGAGACAAAGCACATTTTGAAAACGGCAAATAATCTGAGTGCCTAGAATACAGAGAGCATATTGTGCAATAACAGAAGATGGGACAGAGAACATGGTTGGGGCCAGATAAGTCAAGATTTATTTGGCACAATTACTGAAAATCATCACAGAAACTTGAAGGAAAAAGTAGTGTGTGAATCCCAGATAGTTAAGCACTATGGCTTGGGAAAGTTTCTTGATTTCTGTTTCTATGCATGTTCTCAGTTTCCTCACCTATATGGAACCATAATAGTGCCTCTCTCTTATGGTTATTGTGAGGACTAAATGAGTCAATACATGCAGAGTACTTAAAACAATGCAGATGCATATTAAGCAGTTTAGAAAATATACCTTTTATTGTTGTCTCCAAGAGTGACCTCATTTGTGGCCCACTGTTAAGGTCCACTGTTAAGATCTACGATTTCCTTACTCCTAGGTCACCCAGTGGAGTGCACTAACAAAATATATGCTCCGTCTTGAGTACTGTTCCTGTCAAGATCCAGTGCCAAAGTACGAGCTGTGTTGGCTGAAAATACACCAGAGTGCCGAGAGGCCGGTGTGTGAGATGACAAATTATGGGCAGAACCAGCTATTAATCACTCATGCCAAACAAAAGAGAAGGCTGTCTACCGGTTTCTGCAAGGTGAACCCCCACTCCATTACCTAGACCAACATTATTTTATGCTGTGTTTTCCTTCCTTCGGGATTTCTTTCTGCAACAGTTTTTGAAGGCAATCTTGCTCATCAGATTTGTTATAATTTTTAAAAAGCTTCCTCACCTGATGTTTTTCATCATGCAGCTATCTCTGAACATCCCGAGTGCTGAAGTTCTAGGGATTGTCAGCAAAGAAAATTGATTTCCTTTATTATATGAAATTTGACCTTTATTTTCCCGTTATATTATATTGGTATTTGATGTGATTTTCCATTTTTGAAAGCACCAGTATGGTAAAAAGAAACTATCAGTGTCTGATATGCTAAATGCCAATTTCGGGAATTGAGTGCCCAGAGGCTAACTTGGAAATAGCTAGCTTTGTTTGCCCACTGCAACAACCTCAAATGAGAAATTATCTCATCATATTGCTCATCTAGGTTATAGTCCATGAGAGCTGTCCCCTAAAATGATTAAGCCTTAAAATAATTCTATTCTGGCCCAGAACATTATATTGGCCCACATCAATACTCACTCGATGGTGCTCCCCTTCCTACTCTTCTTCTCTGCCCTGCACAGGCTGACCGTAACACTAAGGTGCCACCAAGTTGTCTTTTGAAGGGCCCTCAGTATCCCCCTTAGTCTGGATTTCACAGAGCTTAAGTGATTTCTTAAATTAAAATGAGAGATGAAATAATGTCCTTTACTATTCTTTACCTGAATGTTAGTGCAGGTTAACAAACATGTTAATATGGACCAGACTTTGATCAACTTTTTATGTAAGAGAAGCTTCAAAAGCACTAACAGACACAGGGTAGCATAAAACTAGTTGTGTATGACATGACACATATGGATACAAAGTGTATTTCGAAACACAGCTTCCACCTATTTTACTTATGAGCCACTGGTGAAATGGATTAGCAACAGGACTATTTTGCTCATTCATTCAATCACTTAGTCATTTATTGATTTACTAAATTAATATCTGAGGAGAGCAATTCTATCCCTGAATTCTTTACTTTCTTCTCTGAATTCTCCTAGTTCTTTGCAAGTCACATATAATACTACTTATTTTTAATAAGTAACTCATAAATAATCTCTATTCTTCAGGAAATGGTGTGCTGAGAATTTTTTGTGATGCTAAGATTGATGTACAATTATTCTTACTGCAGCATTTTTTATACTAAAAATGTAGAATAATCTAAATATTTAGCAATGGAAAAAAAATTAAAAAAAAAAAAAGGGGGCGCCTGGGTGGCTCAGTCGGTTGCGCGTCCGACTTCGGCTCAGGTCACGATCTCACGGTCCGTGGGTTCGAGGCCCACGTCGGGCTCTGGGCTGAATGGTCAGAGCCTGGAGCCTGCTTCCGATTCTGTGTCTCCCTCTCTCTCTGCCCCTCACCCGTTCATGCTCTGTCTCTGTCTCAAAAATAAATAAACGTTAAAAAAAAATTAAATATTTAGCAATGGAGAAATAATTAGATGATGGTGCATGTGCATAATCGAGTGCTGTAATGCCATGTCAGTGCTCATGTGAAATTTTTAATGATGGAAAAATATTTGTTTTATAGTGTTAGTAGAAAAAGATATGAAAAAATTTGTTCACATTCCTAATAGAATTCAAATTATAATTAAATATTTATAAATAAAATGTACTGAAAACTAATAGTGATCATTTCTGAATAAGAAAATTAAGAATACTGTCACTTTCTTTACATGTAACACATAACATATAAAATAAGCATGTATATAACAAGCATATATAACTTTTACAATCACAAAACAAAACCACAAGATCTGTTTTGTGTGTGTGTGTGTTGTGTGTGTGTGTAAGACAGTATGTGTTTTAGTAAGCCCATTATGTATATCATACTATGTTACCTCTATACGGAATTCAAAAGAAAATAAAATAATAGACTGAGTCTCATGGAGCTTATAATGTAATGGGGGATACTAAAGAGACAAAAATGATTTTTAAAAAGAGCAATGCAAAAGAAGATTAACACTGAACCGGAGAAACTTATACCACAGGGTAATAACACTAAATGAGTTAAGAAATGTGGATTTAGTAGGGGCTTGGGAGTGGGAAATAGTGCATGGAGGCAGACCTAGATAGATTTGAATAGGGAGAAGGAAGGGAGAGACAAGGGAATCCATCAAAGCATGGCATCAGTCCATGTTTTCCCTTTTTTAGGCATCTTTATTAGAGGAGAGTTTATATTACATAGTCAGGATTCATTCATAAAAAAGAGGAGCCATTCCATGTATTTTAAACAGAAAAGGATATTATACAGGAAATTGGGAGCTTACAAACCATAGAAACGGCTGGACAAAGTCAGAAACTCAAGTCCACAGGTTAAAAACCTACAGAAAACCAGTAACACTTCAAAGTTCCTCTGCACGTCTATGGCAGGTAAATAGCAAATGAACACAGAGATCATCACCAAACTCATCTCTGTAAAGCCCTAGTCTACAATGAAAGAAAGAATAATGTAGCTTCTGCCTCCTTTCTTTTCAAATCTTGTATAAGTGTGTCTACTAGGCAGAAGGTCAATCTATCCAAAACACTAGAGACAAACTTGTCTAGAAAATGTACTTGTCAGGCTTGTAGCCTTTGCCACACAGGGTGAGGCAGAAAAGCGCCTAAGAATGAACGCTGAGTACCTGACTCCCCACATATTTACCACGTAGAGTTACAACAAAGCCTTGAAAACCAGGGTAAGGAATTTATCCTCAAAAAAAAAAGGGGGGTTCCTTAAACAGATGAAAAAAATACTGTGTCACAAAAGTGAGTTTGTTAAGAAAAACTATTTTTCTATGGCAAGTGTATTCTGAGTTGCTTCACTATCACAGAGTACCATGACAAAACACCAACAACCTCAAAGAACCAAAAGGAATTCAGAAGTAGAGTCAGTTATATGGGGTCAAGTTAAAGGCCATGTGCCTGAATCTCACTATACTTCTGGAGATGGTTTATACAAACCATGTAGCCACCCTGACCCTTTTAACAGGTCAGTTTGCTCCAACAATAAATTTAGTATGAAAAGCATGGTATTCAACTGTTTTTTGAAGTGTTGCTCTGATTGCAATGCACAGACCCACATTGGGTCTACAGTCAACTCTGATCAAATGACAACTGTCACAGTTCTGTGACCTAGTTCTTCATGGTGATGTTTGCACTCAAATACTATGTTCATATCATTGCATATCTGATTGTCAACATTTCTCCTTACATGGTTTAGGAAAATTATATTTTATATCTCTAATGCATTATGAATAGAATGATGTTAATATAAATTCCTACTTGCTGAAAGATAATTTGTTTATAATTATATTTCAAATGGCAAAAAAAATAATAAACTCAAAAAAGTTGGAAACCCTTAAACTCTTCTCACTTGTGGCTGTAGGCGGGTTGAGGTTAATTCCTTATAAAGGAGAAAGTCATGAAGAGTTTTGAACAATTTACCTATCCTGTCTACAACCCACTGGTCTGTAAATTCTTTGGATGCAGATGGTGTGCTTTATGTTTCCCAATGCTACTGACCTCAGACACTTGCCTACAGCTCTTGTTTGATGAATAAATCTATTCTAATAGCCTCCATATCACTGCTGCTATATCAGAAGTCCGCATGGGGAGTTAAAATGATGGAAGTTTTTTGGCCTAGAATTTTATTGTGCTAGAAGCAATTCAACAGCAGCACTAAAGGAGAAGGAGGTGGATGAGGAGGAGGAAGAGAAGGGAGAGAACAAGGAAGAAAGGAAGGATGATGGAAGGAGTTATGACATAAAATTTCTACCAAGGGCTTGAACAATAGCTTACCCAAAGGAGTTATAGTAAGAGCTGGATGAAACATGCAGCAGGACAAAATGGAATCATGAATGGTCTTCACAAGACCCCATTAAAGTAGATCTGTGTTTAATATACCCAAGCTTAGAAAGCAAGGCTGAGACTATGGAAAACTTGTAGGTAGGCTCCTAAGGTACGTTTGGGAAGATGTTCTGAACCATGACAAATCTCTTGAGTGGAGGCAACTAGAAAATTCTATAGAAAAAGTCATGATATGTGGATAGTGTTCTCTGTGATCTATAATTTCCTAAATTGATTGATTTTTTTGTAAAAGTGTTCATATTATTGACATTAATGTATGTCTCATGATCTTATCTACTCAGCTCAGCTACCAGGAACCATGATCAAAGAGAACACTTCTGCTACTTTTGGAGAATTCCTTTCAAGTCAATTTTCCTTGGATCAGCTTTCAACATAAATTTTGTCCCTTGTGGAGAAATTCAGTACAATGTATGCAGGCCCATAAAATAGGAAAGCCTATTTTCATCAAGGAAGTGGGACGCTGCATATTTATGCACAATGTCCCATGTAAATCAGGAAACTACAAAACTAAAGGCATTAAAAACTCCAGGTCTTTCTACAGAATACTGCGGTTGGTGCATTTTTATGTGCAAAAAAAGTTAAAGCTGAGACTCAAATTCTTCTGTGTGGCTCCAGTGCTTCTGCCTGAATAAAGATGTGCAGCCAGAAAGAACTGCCATCAATTGACAACATATTTTTCTTTCCAAAATTACATTTCTCTTATAAATATCCCTGGAAAACAACCTGAAGAATCCAATAAACCCTGCATCACATACTGGTGTGACCTTATTTCTGGTTAAATGTTCTCGTCAGCATCCTGGAGGAAAAACTGAAATCTGTGATCTTTTGATGAGCCATGCAGATGAAAGCTGTGATTTAGAGCTGAAGGTTTTGAGAGAGAGAGAGAGGTTCCATGTCCCGGACCCTACAAAATGCCTACCTGTGCACTTTGTCACTTTGTTCCTTTTCGGTTACCTCCACAGGCTCAAAAGAATTTTTGTGCTAATCGTATAATTAAACAGCAGGTTTTAGGTTTAAATGCACCAGGAGGGGTTTTTATCCCCCCTTTCTCTGACCCTCTCCTCCCAAACTTTTCCACCCCACAGGCAGCAGCTTTGCAAAGCTCACCTTTACTGTCCACTCGGTCTGTATTTTTATCTTATTGGCAATGATATACCTGCAGAGGTTTTGCTTTTTATCCTCTCCTATATTTCAAAGCTTGTTTCTCCCTCAGTCCTGACACTGGCGATCCTTTGTGGTTTTTCTTGGACCTCAAAGGCTTAATGGTCCGGCACAGAACTTGAATCTGTGGAAATATATCCCAACCACCTCTAACACCAGCTTCAGAGAAGTTCAGGGAGCAGCCCCTCAGAAGAGCAAAAGTAGTGCCTGTGGTTAAATGTTCCAGGGAGGTTTTTGTCTTTAAAATCAAGTGAATATATTAAAGGATTGCTTTAAAACCCACAGCACTCAGCCAGATAGCTTAGGGAGATTTCTGGATTCGCTGCGGGTATGAAGATAAAACAGTCTAAAAGTCAGTTAGCTCTCTTCCGGAATGTTTGGCAGCCCCTTTCCTGGGGAAGGCGGTGGAGAAGAGCATGGCTGGGGGAGGAGAATTCTTGCAGGAGACTAGTTATGCAGAAGTTGGTTAAGAGTAAATGCCGAGTTGCAGCAGACGCCGCACAGGAGCACGGACAGAGTTACGACAAGGGCAGTTAAGCAGATATGATTAAAGGAGGCATTCAAGTATTCTCATCAAGACTCCTGTGTGATACTTTCTTGAAACTTCAGAAGAACTAAACCACTATTTCATATCCTTGGAGATTAAAATTTAGCTCATTTCTTTGTCATGGATTATCTCTTAGGGAAGGCCTGTTGTGAAAAAGGAGACAGAGTGAGAGAGTGAGAGAGAGAGAGAGAGAGAAGACAAAACTAACATTTGTATGTTACCCATGTGCCCAAAACTGTTCTTACAAATATTAACTTGTTTAATCTTCAAAAATCTGTGCACAGGATTATTATTACTCCCATTTACATAGGAGGAAACTGAAATACAGAAAGGTAAATCACTTGTTTAAGATTGCATAGCTAGGGGCGCCTGGGTGGCTCAGTCGGTTGAGCATACGACTTTGGCCCAGGTCATGATCTCACAGTCCGTGAGTTTGAGCCCCGCGTCGGGCTCTGTGCTGACCGCTCAGAGCCTGGAGCCTGTTTCAGATTCTGTGTCTCCCTCTCTCTCTGACCCTCCCCCATTCATGCTCTGTCTCTGTCTCAAAAATAAATAAATGTTAAAAAAAAAATTAAAAAAAAAAAAAAGATTGCATAGCTAGTTGGTGGCAGAGTGGGGTTTCCAACCCAGGAAATATGACCTCACAGTCTAAGCACTCCAGCAACTGGACTTTTGCAGCACCATTAGGGCTCTATTTTTAAGGCCTGCTGAGCCTAAACACATAGCCATACACACACACACACACGCGCACACACACACACACACACACACACACACACACACACACAGGCCTCCCAAACCTCAATTGCTCAACGCGAGAGAAACTGACTTCTCATGCTGTGTCCAATGCAGATATTCTGAAGAAGCCCTGCTCCTGTGTTCCCTGATGATGGAGACATCGTCTCTACGTGTGCTTCCATAAAAACCACCCCAGTGGGAAGGGAAGATAGTGAGTCACACTACAGCTCTTAAAGCTACACTACCACTCTCATGCACACTGCATTTGAAAATGTAAGTCATACGGCTACACCCAGTCTGAAGAGAGATGAGAAATGCAGGGTAGGGGGTTAACCAGATACAGTGGATGAACAGCACTAATGATGGTCAGCACACCTCTCTGGGACCCACCCAGGTCTCTTATCTCAACAATTCGCCATTATAACTTTATCTCCTTCAACTGGGAAATGATTTTTAAATCTCCAAGGAAGACCTACCTTCCTTAAACTCCGGGTTCTCTGGTGCATGATATTCATTGAGAATATTTTTATCCATGTTACCTTAAAGCCCAAGGATTTCTGAGCATATAATCCAGAAAGAGACTTAAAATCAATGGGCTTTCTGCTCTGCATTTCTTCCCTGTGGCAACGTGTATAGTCTTATCTGCTTAACAGGGAAGACAAACAGAAGTTAACATTTCAAAAATATTACTCTGTCCCACTACTACTAAATGATGATAAAATCTGAGAGGTCAGAGATTAGTGCAAAGATTCCTTTACTTTTTCAGTCAAATCACCTTTCGGTCACTAAATTCGATCTCATTTGGGAATCGATGCATCTCTTCTTCCTAGTCTTTTTCTCTCTCCAGTTTCCATGTACACTTTCTGTTCCCCACCTTCCACTAGTGTCACAGGCAGGATCCAAGCCCTTAACATTCAAAGGCAGACCTTTCCTATGTATCACTGATGGAGTATTTAGAAATTCAGAGTGAAATTCTCTATGGCAGAAACAAGCATTTGTCATGTTAATAGTGATGGTCTTTTGCAGAAGGTTCTTCTACTGTTTATATTAGGAGGATTTCTATCCCTTTCCTCCATATAACCAGGAGATCTCACCCACGAGCGATGAGCGATCACTAAGCCTACATCCTACCATTGTTGTATTTAAGTACTTGGCATGTCCTGCGTACATGACGCTGTCTCCCACACCCATTGTTGGTCTCATCTCTCTACCACTAACACCCTTCTGACTCATTAATTATGAAATTGAAACGCGGGCACCGTCCAACTCTAATATCTCAGTAGTATTGCCTAAGTCAGTACTTTTAAATATGCCTCTGTCAGCAGTTTTTAAAGATGAGGATTCCCTTTAAAATAAAAATATAGTTGAAAAAAGATGTACAGATGGGAAATAAGCATATGCAAAGAGGTTCCACATCATATGTCTTTAGAGAAATGCAAATTAAAACAACAACGAGCTACAACTATATACCTATTAAAATGGCCAAAACCCAAAACAGTGACAACACCAAATGCTGGTGAGGATCTAAGACAACTAGAACTCTCATTCACTGTTGATGGGGATGGTACAGCCACTCTGGAAGACCTTTTGGTGGTTTCTAACAAAACTAAATATACTCCTACTGTAAGATCCAGCAATTGCACTCCTTGGTATTCATCCAAAGGAATCGAAAATTTGTGTGCACACAAAAACCTGCACACACATGTTTATAGCAGCTTTCTTCGTAATTGCCTAAACTTGAAAGCAGCCAAGATGTCCTTCAGTAGATGGACGGATAAATAAACTGTCTTGCATCCAGACAACGGACTAGTATTCAGTGCTAGAAAGTAATGAGCTATCAAGCCATGAAAAGACATGGAAGAGGCTTACATGCATATTACTAAGTGAAAGAAGCCCATATGGATCTCCTGATTTACATCGTGTTCACATGCAGATCTTTGTATGCAGCAGCTCTTGATCTAGAGATCCAGGAACTAAAAAATGCAGGATATCTGACCCCTAAACACAAAGTACAAAGTGAATACAATTTTTACATGGAACTGACAATGTTCCAACTCCCACAGTGAGATTCATTCAAAATCCAGAATGTTTTTCTTGTCATCATTTGTGCGATAGTATCAAAACAAAATAAACACGCAGAACTCCATAAGACTCTACTGGTTACTCTTATATTATTTTTTTTTTTTTACACCTAAATTCCTCTGGCTATATCATTCACTGCTATGTGACTTGATAGCACTGAGTGTATTTAATAATGCCTGGCCATTTCTATTAGAAGGGCAGTGGGCTGTAAACTTGAGAGGTAACATTACCAGCCAGCACTGGCTCTGAGGCCCCCGGTACACACTGTTCCTTGGAAGGCCACTAACGATCATGAGAGCAGATATAGAGGAGGCTCTTGGTACTAAGTTAGGGCGGAAAAATAAAAACTTCAAAAATTGACGTGGATCTTAAATTTCTGGAGAGTAGTTGTGTTTATAAAGACTTTGTTAGACTTCTAAAACTCTGTTTTAACACAATTTTTTTAAGAGGAAAGAAAGGATTTAGCACAGTAGCTCCACAGTATAGCTGTTATGTTTAACAGAGGTGCTGTTGTTTGATGTTACTTGTGGGTTTATTGATCCTTTTCAGTTACTGTGGTAGCTCTCTGTAAGAATTTTAGAGTTATTTCCCAGTTACCCACTGAAGCCTTATTCATCCTTTGCTCTTTTCTTTTTATTGCTTCCAAACACAATATATTTTCTAGCAATGAAAATGGGATTCTGTTGGAAAATAGAACAAAAGCAAGAACAAATTTATTCTCAATAATTATTGGCAAGCAATTGGGCAACAGAGTCAATAACTTCTGTTAAATTTTCTGGGTCTCAACCTAGAATTTATTCTCTTGCAAAGCTGAAATCCAGGAGAATGTTCCTGAAACCAGCACCACAATCCTGCAGAGGAGAGAAAACAAGTCCCTCTTCAGTGGCCATCATTCATTCTGTTACACACATTTTAGGCTGGAATAGAGTGTGTCTCTTTTGTTCCAGAATTATAAGAGCTCTGCTAATGAGAATGGAACATTCTAGAGTTATACAAAGAGGTGATGATCTTAGAGCAGGGATAATTAAAATACTAATGAAAAAAGCCAACGCAAAATGAAATAAAACCAACTTCTGGACTTTAAAAAAAATTAAGCCTCATCAACAAAAATAAATCTCAAAAATATGTTGAAGAAAAAATAAGTTACAGAGAAAACTACATACCATGTGATACAATTTATTTAATTTTAAAATATGTAGCTATGTTATTTATTAATACAGTGCACATGGAAATATACACACCAGCTCCAGTGTGATGGTTATCTCTGAAGGGGGAGAAGAGTGGTTCTGAGAAGCACTAAGATATGGCTTCAGCTGCATCTATAACATTTTATTTGGTGGATATAATCGATGCCTGCAATATTATTCCCTATATTTTTCTGTATCCTTTGTATATTTTATAAGTTAAAAAATTTACAAAGATTCAGAGTGCTTTCCAAATAATATGCCAACCCTGAAATAAGCAGCTGGAAATGAATGCAGACTATCATAACACCTAAAAGAAAAGTTCACAAAAAGTAACAAAGGAAGACTGGGGATAGGGGAAGGATAAGAATGAAGAACAAATAAAGTCCATTAGCCTGATCCTCTATAGGCTTTATCAATTTCTAAGAGTCCTTGCCTACGCTCAGTCAAAAATGAGAGCACAAGAATCTATGCATAATTATTTCATTTATTTCATTTGTCATTCTGGATTGCCTCACCCTTAATCAATACTTAAATTGGTCCAATTTACTTGCCTGGCATGGTGACCCAGACCATCCAAATATGAGGTGGGTCCTCAAGTGCTTTCCCCTTGTTGGGCTGTTGTTGCTACAATTTTCAAAATATAATTATCACTGAGTTTAAAGAAACCAAAAGATGACTTGATGAGTTCCCTGAATTTGAGATATACTCCTTTCTATCCTCATCTGTACAGCAATACCCCTAGATCTGCACTGGGATACAAGGATAAAGTTCATTGAACTTAAGATGAATTTCTTCAACCAGTATGGTAATTCTTTTCTTTGCTGGCTAAATAGCATGAGGAGCTCAAGAAGTCCAAGTGGAAGTAACAGCTTAAGGCTCACTGGATCTGTTACTAGATCCATTGGTAAAAGCATTACTTCACCAGTCCTGAAAATGAGAACTTTTAATCTAGCAGACCCAAAGACTGCACAGATGGGAAACACCATTTCACAAGTGGATCCCTGGAAGAGATAGTGAAAGGGCCAGTCCTACTTCCACATAGTCCCCCAAACCATTTAGTTTAGCTATTGAGTACATAGCATGAAATATTGGTCATTAGTTCAATGTGTAAACTGAAACCTTGTGAATAGATCCTGTACCTTGTGGAGAATGAAACTCTAGCTGGTACCTTAACTGAGCATTTAATAAGTCATTATACCATCCTATTAGGCAAGTTTTTCCACATGATGTGGTAAGGCAGTAGCAGTGTATCACATGGGTGGTCATGCACCCATCACCTTATTTTCTTTATGAGCGTCTCCTGTGGTATAGGCAATGGTACGCAGATATGATGTTGGTTAGTCAGGCATTCAAAGCCCTCAAAGAATAGTGTTGGCAGAGGCACTACAGGTTATGAAAGTGAATCTATATCTGAGTTATGGGATATGGGTTGGCAATTCCAGGGTCGAAATGGGTCTGATATAATCAACCTGCCCCTAAATGCCTACCTGGTCTCTCTGAGGAATAATCAAATCAAGGACGTGGTGTCAGTCAATCTGTGCTGGCAGGAGGGCAGCAGAAATCCTCAGCTTTAGTGACAGGCAGCCTCTACACCTGCCGTGACCACTACTCTGCTCACAGTCCCATTGTGTAAGTAGGGGGATAACCAAGGAGAAAGACTGACTAACATCCACAAAATGAGTCATCCTATACAGCTGATATTTAGTGACTCCTCTGAAGTAGATGCTGGTGGGATGTGAGACACAAAAATTCTCAGTCTCTGTGCCCACTCTCTTAAGTCTATCCACCTATCTCTTCCCAAAACTTCTTCATTTCTAGTCTTCTAATCTTGATCTTTCAACATCCCTAAATAACCAAACCATGTATATCTATACATTAGATCAATTCTTCATTCTCACAGCATCAACACTGAAGTGTCTGCTTGTGGTTCTGCCCACTGGGGAAATATCCCTTCATAACTGCCTTCCGTGACCATGTCTGAGAAGGATGTAATGCAGTGGTGACTCACTCTTGCCTAGAAGTAACATACTGAGCTCTGTTGGTTGTTGAAAGAAACTCACAGAACCCATAATTTTTTTTGAGAGAGGTGACAGGAATTTGAACCACCTGTTCATGCAATTTACTGTGCCTCCTGAATTTGCTTGAACATTTCTATCATAAAAGGATTCCTGCTGCACCTGCCTGGCATTATGACCTTAGAAGATCTGTTAACACCTTAAACATGACAGGCACCTCTGGTGGCATATTCACATAAGTTTCCCTCGTCATACTTTTACTCTCTCCTAGGGCACAGTAGCACACCACAAGCTGCTTTTCAAACAGTAAGTCATATTCTTCCCCAGAACATAGCACTCTTCCTGAATCTTAGAGGTCTGCACTGTGGCTCTCGTATGGGGGCTTTCCAGAGACTACACACAGTATCTGTAGGCCCAAGTGTTACCTGTAGCACCACTGAACCTGTTGGGCCACATAATTAATCCAAGAGACAGGTTCCTAGAAGAGGCTGAACAGGGATTCATTTTTGTGTGGTGTATTGAGGATGGCTGTCAGGAAAAGGGGAGTGATAGTACAAACTGTGTTTAAGTCTTAACTTTCCAGTGCCTCTGGAAATTTAGTCAAGATGAAACCATGAGGAGAGGCTCTAATCCAGTATTACCCATGTCCTTATAAAACAGGGAAAATAGGACCTAGCAACAGACAGGCACACAGGGAAAATGCCCCATGAAGAAGGCAGAGATTAGGTGACATATCTACAAGCCAAGGAACATCAATGATTGCTAGCAATCCAAAAGAAACTAGGAGAGGGACATGGATCAGATTCCTCCTGAGAGCCTGAGAAGGAACCAACTCTTCCAACACCTCATCTTAGACTTCTAGCCTCCAAAAATGTGAGACAACAAATTTCTGTTATTTAAGCCACCAGTTTGAAGTGCTTTTTACCACAGCCCTGGAAAACTAATACAGAGCATGAGGGAAATTTGGGGTGCGGTAAAAATGCTCTTTTGATTAGCATGGTGATCCAATGAGTTCAAGACTCATAGAATGTGGGGAATAAGCTCAGGAGGATTCCATGAGCTTGCACCCATGGTTTAAAAAGGCATAAAGAATTAGGAAGCCACAGGATGAACACACCCAAGATTGGGTAAACAAGATTAGGTAAACAAGATTAGGTAAACAGTGCAAAGACCCCCAGTATGGGACAAAGGTATAGGGCTAGGAAATCTTAGAATGGAAGCATCCAAAATGAGATAAACAAGATTAGGTATTCAAGGTGGAGATGCCCCCCAACCTAGTACAATAGCAGAAAGCTGCTTTCACAGTAAAGAAGGAAAAAAACAGGAAAACAGGACTTTAGATCCTAGCAGGGCTAAGTTGCCCAGAGCAGAGCTAATTAGCATAAGAAAGGTGCCTTGTTGACCCTAAGGTAGCATGCACTGTCTTTCTGGTCCCTTAGGCCAGTTTAGGTAAACAGAGGTGATGCCTCATGTTTGCTGTAAACAACCTTCCACCCACCAGGACTTTGTTTTGTATTGACCCAAACCCCTAACACCACTTATCTTCAAAACCCCCTTTCCCTCATGCCCATGAGTTAATGTTCACAGTTTCATTGACTCTTTGTGCACGTCCATCACACTTGTAAGCCTTCTGATCCTAATAAAAATGGATCAAGGACCTGTTCTCAGGGCTCCTGTCTCCTTTCGGACATTAGCCTCTCTCGCATTTCAATCCTGTGTCCACTCTCTTGCTGGACAAGAGAGAACTCTAGACCTAGAGTCTATGACAATAGAACTCTATACTTAAAGTGGCTCATTTTGTTGGATATAAATTATTCTTCAATAAAGTTGACTTTAACAAGTAAAATTAATTAGTCATTATTTCAAAGCTATGGCTGCTGTTAGTCATTTTTTGCTCTTCATGCTTATAGACTACTTCATGCCAGTTACTAATTACTCTGATTACTAATTGAAAATCAATTATGGTTACCATAAGAATGTAGGAAAGTACTGCATAGTGGGTACAAGGAAGAGTTTGTCTGGAACTCAGTGATTCACTGGGTGCCTACTGGTGCTTCCATGTAAATTGGCAATTGCAGACAAAGAAGGTATAAGAATAACTCCCTATATACTCCCTTCCACTCCACATACTTCAAATACATAAAATTCTGGGTAACTATATTTTAATTAAAAAAAAAAAATCTCCAGGAACCAGAATTTTGTTCATGAAGTTTGAGTTAAGACTTGGGAAAGGAGACAAGAAAAGCCTAGGACAGAGAAGAGATTGGATAAGATATTCCTTAATTAAAGGCTGGGGTTTTATGGGGCACCTGGGTGGCTTAGTCAGTTAAGTGTCTGACTCTTGATTTCAGCTCAGGTCATGATCTCAGGGTTGTGAGATTGCACCCTGCATCAGGCTCTGCACTGGGCATAGAGTCTGCTAAAGATTTTCTTTTCTCTTTCAACTCTTGCTTCAGAGATCAAAGACCTACAAACTAGTCAGGATGAATTTAAAAATGCTATAAATGAGATGCAAAATAAACTGGATCCAGTGACAACAAGTATGGAAGAAGCAGAGGAGAGAATAGGTGAGAAAGAAGATAAAATTATGAAAATAATGAAGCTGAAAAAAAGAGGGAAAGGAAATTACTAGATCACAAGAGGAGAATTAGAGAACTAAGTGATTCCATGAAACAAAACAATATCTGTATCATAGGAATCCCAGAAGAAGAAGAGCTAGAAAAGGAGGCAGAAGTATTATTTGAACAAATTATAGCTGAGAACTTCCCTAATCTGGGGAAGGAAACAGGCATCGACATCCAAGGCACAAAGAACTCTCTTCAAAATCAATAAACGCAGGTCAACACCATGACATATCATAGTGAAACTTACAAAATACAAAGATAAAGAGAGAATTCTGAAAGCAGCTAGGAAAAGGTCCTTAACCTACAAGGGTAGACACATAAGGTTAGGAACAGACCTTTCCACTAAAACTTGGCAGGCCAGAAGGGAGCAGCAGGAAATATTCAATATGCTGAATAGGAGAAATATGTATCCAAGAATGCTTTATTCTTCAAAGTTTTCATTCAAAATAGAAAAAGAGATAAAGACTTTCCCAGAAAAACAAAAACTAAAGGAGTTTGTGACCTTTAAACCAGCCCCACAAGAAATTTTAAGGGGGACTGACCGGAGAGAAAAAAAAAAAAGAGGACCAAAACAGACTGTAAGGGACCAGAGAACATCACCAGAAACACCAACTCTACAGTTAACACAATGGTTCTAAATTCATATCCTTCCATAATCACTCAATGTAAATGGACTAAATATTCCAATCAAAAGACATAGGGTATCAGAATGGATAAAAAAAACAAGACCTATCTATATGCTGCCTACAAGAAACTCATTTTAGACCTAAAGACACCTGCAGATTGAAAGTGAGAGGATAGGGAACCATCTCTGATGCTAATGGAGGTCAAAAGAATGCCAGAGTAGCCATACTTGTATCAGACAAACTATATTTTAAAACAAAGACTGTAACAAGAGATGAAGAAGGGCATTATATCATAATTAAGAGATCTATCCATCAAGAAGATCTAACAATTATAAACATTTATGCCCCCAACTTGAAGGAACCCAAATATATAAAACAATCACAAACATAAGCAAACTCACTGATAATAATACTGTAATAGTAGGAGACTTTAATGCCCCTCTTACAACAATGGACAGATCACATAAGTGGAAAATCAATAAGGAAAAATGGCTTTGAATGACACACTGGACCAGATGGATTTAACAGATACATTCAGAATATTTCATCCTAAAGCAGCAGAATACACATTCTTCTCATGTGCACATGTTACATTCTCCAGAATAAATCACAGACTGGGTCACAAATCAGCCCTAATACGTACAAAAAGATAAAAATTATATCATGTATATTTTTAGATAAAAACTCTATGAAACCTGAAATCAACAAGAAGAAATTTGGGAAGCCTTCAAGACATGGAGGTTAAACAACATCTGACTAAAGAATGAATGGTTTAACCAGGAAATTAAGAAGCCAATGAAAATGAAACCATGACAGTCCAAACCCATTGGGATACAGCTAAGACAGTGCTAAGAGGAAAGTACATTCCAATTCAGGCCTATCTCAAGAAGCAAGGAAGATCCCAAATACATAACATAACTTTGTACCTAAAGGAGCTAGCAACAGAGCAACAAAGAAAGCCTGAAGCCAGCAGAAGGAGGGAAATAATAAAGATTAGAGCAGAAATAATTGATATAGAAACAAATAAAAAAAAAAAACAGTAGAACAGATCAATGAAACTAAAAGCTGGTTTGTGAAAGAATAAACAAAACTGATAAACCCCTGGTCAGAATTACCAAAGAAAGAAAAGACCCAAATAGATAAATCACAAATGAAAGACAAGAGATCACAACTGATACCAGATACAAACAATTCCTGGAGAATAAATGAAAAATTATATGTCAACAAACTGGACAATATGGAAGAAATGGACAAATTCCTAGACAACCACAAACTATCAAAACTCAAACAAGAAGAAATAGAAACTTTGAACAGTCCCATAACCAGCAAAGAAATTGAGTTATCAAAAATCTCCCAACAAATAAGAGTCCTGGGCCAGATGGATTACCAGGGAAATTCAATGAGACATTTAAAGAAGAATTAATGCCTATTCTCTTCAAACTGTTCCAAAAAACAGAAATGGAAGGAAAGCTTCCAAACTCATTTTATGAAGCCAGCATTACCTTGCTTCCCAAACCAGACAAAGACACCACTAAAAAGGAGAATTATAGGCCCATATCCCTGATGAAACTGGATGTAAAACTTCTCAAGAAGATACTAGCAAATTGAATTCAAGAGTATATTAAAGAATTATTCACCATGATCAAGTGGGATTCATTCCTGGGTTGCAGGGTTGGTTCAGTATTTGCAAATCAATCAATGTGATACACCACATTAATAAAAGAAAGGATAAGAACCATATGATCCTTTCAAAAGATGCAGAAAAAAAGCATTTGACAAAATACAGCATACTTTCTTGATAAAAACCATCAAGGAAGGAGGGATAGAAGGAACACAACTCAACATCATAAAACCCATATAATAAAGGCCCACAGTTAATATCATCCTCAGTGGGGAAAACTGACAGCTTTCCCCCTAAGATCAGAAACACGACAGGGATGTCCATTCTTACCACTATTGTTCACCATAGAACTGGGAGCCCTAGCCTCAGCAATCAGACAGCAAAAAGAAATAAAAGGCATATGAATTGGCAAAGAAGTCAAAATCACTCTTTGAGATGACATGGTACTCTACATGGAAAACCTAAAAGACTCCACAAAAAAACTGCTAGAACTGATCCATGAATTCAGCAATGTCGCAGGATATAAAATCAATACAGGAATGTGTGGCATTTCTATACACCAATAATGAAGCAGCAGAAAGATAAATCAAGGAATCAATTCCATTAACAACTGCAGCCAAAACCATAAGATATCTAGGAAAAAACCTAACCAAAGCGGTAAAAGAACTTTATGCTGAAAACTATAGAAAGCTTATTAAAGAAACTGAAGAAGACACAAAGAAATGGAAAAATATTCTATGCTCATGGATTAGAAGAACAAATATTGTTAAAATGCTGATACCATCCAAAGCAATCTACACATTCAATGCAATTCCTATCAAAATAACACCAGCATTCTTCACAAAGCTTGAACAAACAATCCTAAAATTTGTTTGGAACCTGAAAAGACCCCAAATAACCAAAGGAATGCTGAAAAAGAAAACCAAACTTTGAGGCAACACCATTCCAGACTTTAAGCTGTACGACAAAGCTGTAATCATCAAGACGGTAGAGGAATGGCACAAAAAACAGGCACATAAATCAATGGAACAGAACAGAGAACCCAGGAATGGACCCACAAATGTATGGCCAACTAAGCTTTGACGAAGGAGCAAAGAGTATCCAATGGAAAAAAGACATCCTCTTCAGCAAATGGTGCTGGAAAAACTGGACAGCAACATGCCAAAGAATGGAATTGGACCACTTCCTTACCACATACACAAATATAAATTCAAAATGGATGAAAGACCTAAATGTGAAACAACAAATCATCAAAATCCTAAGGGAGAACACAGGCAGAAACCTCTTTGACCTCAGCCGCAGCAACTTTGTACTTGATATGTCTCCAGAGGCAAAGGAAATAAAAACAAAATTGAACTATTGGGACTTCATCAAGATAAAAAGCTTCTGCACAGCAAAGTAAATAATCAAAAAACTAAAAGGCAACTGACAGAATGGGAGAAGATATTTCCAACTGACATACCAGATAAAGTGTTAGTATCCAAAATCTATAAAGAACCTATCAAACTCAAAACACAAAAAACAATAATCCTGTGAAGAAATAGAAGACATGAATAGACACTTTTCCAAAGAAGACATCCAGATGGCTAACAGACACATGAAAAGGTGCTCAGCATCACTCATCACTAGGAAAATACAAATCAAAACCACAATGAGATACCACCGCACACCTGTCAGAATGACTAAAATGAACAACTCAGGGAACAACAGATACTGGTGAGGATGCAGAGAAAGAGGAACACTTTTGTACTGTTGGTGGGAATGCAAACTAATGCAGCCACTCTGGAAAACAGTATAGAGTTGCCGCAAAAAGTTAAAAAGAAAACTACCCTATTACCCAGCAATTGTACTACTAGGTATTTATCCAAAGGATATGACAATGCTGATTTAAAGGGGTACATACACCCTGGTATTTACATATCAACAATAGAAAAATTATGGAAAGAGCTCAAATGTCCATCGAATGATGAGTGGATAAAGAAGATGTGGTATATATATATACAATGGAATATTACTTGGTGATCAAAAAGAATGAAATACTGCCATTTGCAACAATGTGGATGGAACTAAAGTGTATTATGCTAAGCAAAGTAAGTCAAAGAAAGACAAATATATGATGTCACTCATATGTGGAATTAAAAAAACCACAACAGATGAACATAGGGAAAGGCAAGCAAAAATAAGATAAAAACAGAAAGGGAGGCAAACCATAAGAGACTCTTAAATACAGAGAACAAGCTGGGGGTTGCTAGAGGGGAGGTAGGTGGGGGATGGGCCAAATGGGTGATGGGCATTAAGGAGGGCAGTTGTTGGGATGAGCACGGCGTATTATATGTACTGGTTCTACTCCTGGAAACAATACTACACTGCACGTTAACTAACTGTAATTTAAATAAATTACTTTTTAAAAAATCAAGGGGAAAAAAAGATTCTCTTTCTTTCTGTATCTTCTTCTGACCCCCTCCCCCCTTCCCTCTCCTTCTGCCTTCTCTCTCTCTCTCTCTCTCTCTCTCTCTCTCTCTCTCTCTCTTTCAGAGCAGCGGTGGGGAGGGGGGGAGATTGTAGGGTTTTAGTATCTATCCAGAGCCTAGGGTGTTAGTATCTACTATACCTACCTTGGTATAGTAGAAAACCAGATCTGGCCCTCTTACATAAAGCTGAAAGCAGAGTAACACTGTCCTGTCCCTGAACCAGGTCCCATACTGTATCTTTCTGTCACTCAGGTACAGTAGCAATTATGAAATTATTCTTTATAAATTCTGGTACTTTTGAATTTCTGAAAAAAATATTGGGGGTGGAGAGTGAGTCTAAATTTTAGTGGTGGGGGGAACTGATAAATTTAATTTGAAATGTAATGATTTGACGAGTGTTTGGAACATCTGAATGTCCCAAATGTCCAACAAGCTTACCTGGAGAAAACTGAAGAAAGACATAACCTCACATACAAACTAGAAGGCAATAAGGGAAGAGCTGGAGTTCAAGGGAACCACTAGAAGAGAGTATGTGAAAGAAAAAGGACAGTGGGCAAAATTCAGAACCTGGGGTTCACCAACACTTCAACAATGAGGAAGAGCATAAATGGTCACAGACAGGGAGGCCAACTGGGAGATGGTGTCACCAACACCAAGCACAGAGAAGCCAAGTATCCACAAGAGAAGCCTGTAAGCTGCAAATTGGAACATGTTCACCGCCACTGACAATTAGATAATAAAAGTCTCTAAGACCAGTTTCCAAAATGTGGGAGATTGAAAGCAAATCACAGTAAATTGATGAATGAACAGCAAATGAAGGAATGGAATACAGTTAATATTATAGAAAAAGAAGAGTAAGGATAGAGTAAAAGACATTCACATGAGACAAGAGTTGAGAGTCTACGTCAGATAGAAGACACAGTGTCAATCAGGGCAGTTTGAAAATGGAAGACACTTGAATTTCTTAAAAAGTGAGGAAAAAGAGCCAGCATAGAAGATAAATTACTGATGTAGGAGAGAGAAATGTTGGTAAATGGAACCATACCTGTCTGGATGAGGAAGGAGATTGGAATTAAGGGAACAGATGAAGAAGTAAGCTGGGATACAAGGAGAGGACCCCTGTTTCTAAGAATTGGGGGAGGCAAATCTGACAGATGGATACAAAGTACAGATAAGCCTCCTGTTAGAGAAACAAAGAGTTATCTGAAAGAGAGCATATACAGAGTCCTTGAAGTAATCAACATGATTTAAAAAATATCAATACCAACAGATTGCTTTGCATGATGAAAATCTATTTTTTTGAGATGAAGGTCATATTATCTCAGCCATGCTAAATCCAGCACATTTTGAGACTGTATGTATATAAAAACATACTCACCAAATAAGTCACATGGGTAAAATTAACTGTCACTAAGAATACTGCATAGAAATGTAAAACACAATTTTCTTAGTATATTTTTCCCAAAGATACCTACTTTGATAGAAAATAGAGTGGGATCATGGGCACTCATGTAGCCCATAGCTTACAAAATTGCTCTTACAAAATAATATCATTTCTCTGGTTAAATATTATGTTAGATAAGGAGGTGTATCATCTCTACCATTGTAGAAACACCAGAGTTGCACGTCAGGGGATGTATACATGTGTGGCAGGAGGACAGGGGTCAGAAGGAAGCCTTATCCTTCTTCACATCTGTTTTTTCTTATTGTACAGATCCCAGCAAAGAGATGCCAGCTACAACCAGCCATTGCCTCAGAAATGATTTCTCCTTTAACTTGAAACTGAACTAACTAACTGAACTCTTTCCTTCCTGAGCTTCCTTTTCCTTTAGGTCATACACCTAGTCAACATCCCATGCTTTAGACTTTACCTCTAATCCCTACTATAAACTGCCCACATACAGTCAGGTATCTTTGTCTATTAATGCAAAAGACATACACATTAAACTATATGCAATAAAGGGCAATGAAAAACAGGTTACAGCGGTTGCTTCTTCGTACCAGCAAATAGCATGTGTAGTTAGTAAAAACACAAGTTTCCCCTCCCTCCATCTACCTAGCATGTGGCTGTTTGACATACAGTACCTGTAAATCTGGTAGTTTATTGACCTGATTACAATTCTGAGCCCATCAATTACAGTGTTATTTCCTTCACTCAGATGGATTGTGTAAGATGGGGGAAAAAATGTTAGTAGCTAATGTAAAACAAATGTGTTGGCAGGTTAAATATCTGGTTCTTCTGGGAAACTCCCTCCCCTGTTATTATGGTGGTCTATATAACAACAAACCAATTAAGCTGGGGACTTGGGGAGGTTCTCCTAACTTAATAAGAAGGATACATTGCTCTTCAGGTCACATACTTAGCCCCAGCCTGTATGCCTGGGGTTTTCTGGAGCACAATTTCATACCACTTTCCATACCTCCACATACCCAAAGCGAGAGTTAATTCATACTGGACACAGCAACATCTCCCTATAAGTCACTATTTTGAAGAAATCAAGTATGAAGCAATTCTCCTGTCCAAGAGTGAACGCCTTATTGCCCTGCCTCCCTTGGAGTTCTGAGAGTCTGAGATATGTACCTTGACCAAACAGGATTACGTGAACAGACATTTTCCAGAAATAATGACTTACGAGGGCCTGCCTCATTTCCCTTTGCCTGGTGATACCCTCACAAAGGCCATTTAGAAAGGACCCAGCAGCTTGCAAGATACAGAATTTGAGTTCTACTAAAGTGTCCAAAGATGAGTGAATGTCATTTTTTCCCTCCTCTGGAGCATTTCTAATCACAATTCTGTTACTGCAGCCTAGATGTTGGCTGAGATAAGCTTATTTGGAACTCTAAAAATAGCATCTTCTGAGCAACTTCTCTGTCTTCTGAGGTTCCCAAAGGAAAGCTCTCCAATGATTTGCAGCTCATTACAACCAGAATCTTTACAAATAGGGATATGCTTTTTTGTCTTTGTTTTCTTTTTTTAAATCCGGGAAGATGTCAGATTGACAGTGCTTATGCTGGGGTCTTTGATTTGGGGTTACACTCCTGGTAACAGGGAGTCCACAGTGGCAGTGAGTCAGCGAGCCTCTGCCTTCCACAAGGTATTGAAAAGCAGGTTTCCCAATCTGAGCAAGAAGAGGAATGTCCACATTCATTATCTGGCCACTCTCTATGGGCCAGACTTGCCAACTGGGATAATTGGGGCAGAACCAACTTCTCCACCTCCTGGGCAGAGATGACTCCACAGGCTTTGCCAAAAACTAGAAAAAAGTCACCAGCTCTATACTGCTTCCTACACATCACCACGTATAAAACTGAGCCATTTTATTATACTATTTCTAGGCCAATTATTTACAGGTTATTTATTTTAGAAATAAAATATGGGGGCATCCAAACAGAGAGGACCTCGTTTCCCTCCCTGTCCTATCAAATTAAAACTGAGCTTCACCATTCCTGAAATAGACGAGTGTCATATTTACATCCATTGTTCACTGATCAATCTTTCCACTACTCACAGGAACTAGAAAGCCATTAATTGTGTAGTATGTTCCAAACAGGAATGGCCCAAAATAGAATTTTCAAGAGAAAGAAGGAATGTTCTATGAGAGTTTCTGTTCAGGTGGCTCATTATTTTTCAGGAATGGTTTTAAAAATAGCCCTGTTACTAATAGCATTAAGACTAGAGCAGATATCAGCTTTTACCAGAAGAAAACAGTACTCTTGAGACATTCATTTTACTCTTGAGAAAATTAAGAAATCTCCTCACTTCAAGCAAGTCCAAAAAAGTGATGTTCTTCTACTGATAGAAATGCACCCTCTCAGAGCATGAGAAGGTTTCCAAACAAAATTCTTGTCTCAGATTATTAAGACTAACATTTATACATTGCTAGATATGCTGAGGTCTGTCTTCAGGCATCTGAGATAGGGTCAGTCTCCTCATTCCACTAGTAAAAACAAAAACAAAGCAAACAAAAACAAAGCTTCCCTCACCCACTGGACTGGTGATTAAAATTTCCTACACAGGATATCAACATTTCACTTCCCAATTAAAAGGATAGCTTAATCCAATGCCTTTGCAAGGTAGACATCAAGACTTTCCCTGACAATTGGTTTTAATAAGCCAGAGGGCCAGCTGGGACAAAGGTAATTGTTTTGGAAGTACAGATGCCGTAATGTGGGAAAAATGAGAAATAAACAGGAAGTTAAAGAACATTTAAGACATCACAAAGTAATCCAGGACCAGCTTTACCTCTGAGATTGGCTTGTTTGTGGAGTGCTTACAGCCTAGGTATTTCAGTCAGATGCAGTTTGGTCCAAATCCCATCTTTGTTGTACTGATCTATGAAACTTAGGGCAAGTCATTTAACATGTCTAGGTCTCCTTTCTTCTATAGAAGGCCTAACTGCTACCTGGCCTTTAATGGAGATTTCAGTAAATGATACCACTATAGATGCATGACTGTGTCAGAGCCCCATAGCAGGGACCCAGAGGGACACTCAGGTGAGAGACACTGACAGAGAAAGAACAATGATGTCAACTACTCATTAGAAAATAACATAGAAGACAAAAGAATTATACGTACAAACTAGATTTTTCCTAAAATTCCTTAAAAACTTTCTGAACATTTATTAAACTGTGAAATTGGTTAAAAAGTTTTATTCTCAGGCTCCTGGGTAGCTTAGTCAATTAAACATATGACTCTTAACCTTTGCTCAGGTCATGATCTCATGATTTGTGATTGAGCCCTGCATTGTGCTCCATGGGATTCTCTCTCTCCCTCTCTCTCTGCCCGCCCCCACTTGTTCACATGTGGACACATGCTCTCCATCTCAAAATAAATAAACATTAAAAAGATTTTTTTAATGTTCTATTTTCTCAGACAGTTATTGACAAGGATGATATTCAGTGCTAGGCAGCCCCTATTGCAAAGTTAAGCAATAGGTTGTTTTGCTCCTGGAGAGTATGATCAAGATGGTCTTCATGATCCCCCTAGCTTGACTATACTTTAAATAGGCTTATTTCTGAGTCTAGGCCCCTGACCTCCATTTTCTTAGAGAGCATATTTTAGAAAACTTGCCATTGTAAATTCTTTCTCTGTCCCTTTGAAATATATCTAAATCTCCCAGCCTTTGCCAGTGTTACAGTTTAGGAAATGTTTTTCTCAAGGACTTAGGAATCATTTTTGAAATGTAAACATTGGAGAAGATAGCACCCATATCTCCCAGTCTCTGTAGAGAATAGGAGTCTAACTTCCATGGTGCCAGTTAACAAACACCAGTGGCATAATCCCAGAAAACAAGCATTTGCAAATTCGGGAATAGCTAAATGTGCTCAACACATCCATTGACCAACCTCCTCTCCTAACATCCTCCAGTACTTTTCCACTAGCTCACTCTCAGAGTTAAAAACCCTCCGCCTTTTGTTTCCATGAAGCTAAGTATCCAGACTTGTTCTGGGCTCTCTGCCCTATTGCTGGCAATAGTATGGAAATAAAATCAACTTCTGTCTGCTCATCTTGTCCAGTGCCTTTTTTTCTTCTTTAACAAGCTCCACTCCCATTTTAGAGCCTCCCTCTTGGCGATGAGTGCCTCTGTCAACATGTAGTTTAGTGTGGTTTCCAAAACCTCGAAGACGGAATGACTTGCAGGAGGATGGAGCTTGCAACAAGCGCCAGAGGCAGGGAAGCCCATGTACAGGTGGAGCTCCTTAAGGTCTGCTATAGGTTGTTTATGCCCAAATGACTTCCTCTTGGGATTTCACCTACTCCTAACCTCTCAGGGATAAACTGGTGTAGCAACGTGTAGCAATTAGAGTCTCACACTACACACTGCCTCTTGCCATGTGACTTTGCCACCTTTTCTATCAAGAAATGCAGTCTTTTCCTTCAACTCTACAATCTGAGCTTGGTCTCAAGACTTACTTTAGTTTATGGGACATGAGTCAACTTGCCAGAAGCAGAAATTTCAAGAGTATACACTGGGGCCTATCCTTCCTTGCTTGCTTCTGGGACTCTTCTGGAGATATCCAAATAATGAGAAGCTACATGGAGAGATCCTAGCCTGCACAGCTTTCTCCGCTGGGTTTCCAAACATGAGAATGCACCATGCTAGCCCCAGCTGATCCATCATAACCCAGAACATTTAGATAGCCTCCAGAATCATGATAAATAATTTTTTTTATTTTAAGCATCTGAGTTACCTTTTTATTTTAAACACAGCAGAAGCTGATACCATCAGGATGTTACATTTACTGAGAAAGCATGAATGAATTCCCAACCCAGAGAAATGAGAAACTAGCTAGAGAAGGAGGAGTATCCGAGTAAACATTCTTTTCATCATCATGAATCTCAAACCAGAAATGTCAGTAAGAATTTAAAAGAAGTTTTTAAGGTAATTCAGAATCTCATAGAAAATCAATCTCTCTGTAGGACTAAAAATATCTCAGCTTTGAACACTTTTTTTTTTTTCATTCTTATTAGACTTGAAAGCATGCCCATTGATCTAGCTAGAGCAATTTGCTAATAATTAGGCTGGCAAGGCAGGCTTAGGTTTGTTACCAAACGGGTGGGTGAGAGGCCCCTTCAGTTCATAGAAGCCTCTGCCCTAACAAGACAGAAAAGATGCAGAAGTAGCAACTGAAAATGCCTGTGTTCCCCCAAATTCAGGGGAGATTAAACTCCATCACAGAAAAATAGCTTCCAAGTAAAAAGCTGCCTCATTCTGCACTAATTCTTCCTGCAAAGAAGAAACAGTCTTTAAGTCAGTTTCCCCTCCCAAGAGACCCCACGATAAATACTCACATTCCTGTCATATGGCACTTACTTCTTTCTCTTCTTCTTCTTCTTCCTTTTTTTCCTGGCCTTCCATGAGTATAAACAATAGGCATTTGTCCACCTCTCCTATTAGACTTGAAGTCCCTTGAGGGCAGGGTCTGTTTATGTTTCTAGCTCCTACAGAACAAGACACAGAGAAGATACTCAATGAATATTTTTTACATAAATGAACGGAAGAGGGTAGGTTCTATGTAGTACAGGGACTGTATAATACAGGGACTATCCTGATGACTACAGGGAGCTTGGCAAAAAAAAAATGCCCCCCTTCTTTGCATAAAATAAAGTTTATGATACAAAAAGCTACATAAGTCATGAAAATGTGTCATTTTTTTTCACCAGGGTGCCTGAAATTCCACCAGAAATCATGACACTTGATACATCTATAATAGGTTTTTATTTCAGTGAATTCCAGAAATTATTTGTTATTCGCATCTCTTCTTTTCCTCTGGAAAAGGAAGTCTGAAAAGGACTTCCTTTTCAGAAGTCCTGAGCAGGGGACAGACCTTGTGAAGTGCCAAGACAAAATTGTCTTCCTGAGGATAACACAGGCCAAACAAGGTCAATATGTCCATCTTGACATATATGTTTTTTGGAAGCTCAAACTAATTAAAAAACAGTATTGCTTTGCTTTCAAGGGGTTATTATGGTGACATTATTTTTACTGTTTCAGTTGCTCATACCCCCCAAAAAGAAAAAAAAAACCTATCCCTTCCCTTATAAAATATTTATTCTTTTATATTTTAAAAGAAAGAACCAAATCAATTCTGTTTTGAAAGGCACATTAAAAATGTAAGCACAAAGTACAGGGCACATTTCACAGAAGATTGGAACTGCTAAGAGTTTTTTTTTTCCATCTACCAGAAGAAATCAAATGAAGCCGGTTTGCCTCTGGGGTTTTAAACATCATTACAATTCATCTTAATAATGAAGTTAAAATTAACTGAAAGAAGACAAAATGGAAAAAAAAAACCCTCACGTCACTAACAGGAGTTTATTCATGTGAAAATGGATAGAAGTAATATCCTTTGGGCACAGTTAAGGAAAAACATCAAAATAACTAGTACACAGGTAACCCATGATGGAAAGCAGCACCCCACAAGAGACCATTTGTGTTTAAAGAAGCATGAACTAACGCATAACACACACTTCATATGTTTGGACCCATGTTTGGACCCATGTAGAAACACAATAAAAAATGAATGTAGGCACCCAGAGATCTTTAAAATTATATTCAAAAATGTTATAAAAAAAGACAATCTATTTGCCATAGAATTCTGTTTCTGAATCATACACAATCAGTGCAGGAACTCAGCTCTGGTTCACATAAACTCCCCACATTATCTCTGTGGAACCTTTCTGTTGAGAAATGAAAAGACTAACGGAAAGGTCAAAAGGGGCAGCTCTACTCCACAGGGCCCTCAAAATGTCTCCATGAGCACGCTTGCTTTGACTCATCCTTCCCCCCTGAGAGACAGAACAAAACAGGCATCATGCCACTGGGAAATGGACAGGAGGATTTTTTTTAACCAATTAAATCTTTTTTCAGAAAACTAAAGCTGTCATATTGGAAATATAATGATGGCAACAATAATGAGTTCCAGAGCCAACTAACATGCTAGAAGACTCATTGTGTGTGCTTGGCTGTCAAGGGGGAACACTGCTTACTCATTCACAGTCTTCCGTGGCAAAGTTTAGAATTCCCTCATTTTTCTTCAAACCAGTAAATTACTTTGGTTTGGACTGGGGGGAAAAAAACCTGTAGGCTTCCAGAGGAGGTATGCAAATCTCCACATTATAGGACTGAAACCGTTGACTTTTTGTGGAGTTTTTTTGTCGTTGTTGTTTTGTTTTGTTTTGTGTGCTGTGTGCTTGTTTTGTTGTTGTTGTTTCATTTGTTTGTTTGTTTGTATGTTTCTGAGAGTGTGAGAGATTATCAATTTATTAGCTTAAATTTTCTTCAGTGTTTTGGAGAAACCAAACATAAAGAGCAATGTGAATTAGGACACAGAGAAAGCTCAAATTCTCACAGAGGTTTTATCTTTTCAAGTAAACAATTTCAGAAAGTTTAAGGATGAAGTCAAGATTATCCATTCGTAAATGGTGGGTTCATCTCCCCCCTGCCAATAACTATCACCTCTAATTAATCACTTTCCATCCTTTCATTCCGATTCCTTTAAATATTTAACTTATTTAACTTTTTTTTTTTTAGCATTATACTAGGCACAAAATTATATTAAGGTATCAGAAAGTCACAATTAACATGTTATCTATGTTCCAAGAACTTACCATGGTGACCTGGTCCATATGGTTAATTCTCAGTACGGTTCAAGGAAACACTCAGGAAGTTACATGCAACCTGTAACTGGGTAATTATGTGCACAGAAATCTTCCCCACAAAACACATATTTACATAATAAAACCAAAGATGACTTAGGTGGAGAAATTAACATGATGGGAGGGACTGATATCTAAGTAAAGATTTTTAAATGATTTAATAATACCTTTCCATTGAAAACACAGAGAATCAGAGAAATCATAGTGAGTGAGCAGCATGAAATATGACATAGGGTGGAAAGCTATAGAATCACAGAGTTCTAGTATTCATACATAGTGGCTTATGTCACCACCAACTGAAGAATAAAAAAGGTGCTTTGTATCACACAATTGGTAACTATGAAACACAATATATCTGTTATGCTTACATGTAAAACGCAGTTTATCACAGTGGTTAGGTGCATGGACCCTGAATCCATTACTGGTTGGATTCAGATTTCGGGTCCTTGCTTGCTAGCTGTGTGAATTTGCACAAGGAGCTGAAAGTCAATGAACTGACGGCAGGCTCATTAATAATAATGGAGCATGACAGTACCTATAAAGCACTTAGCACAGATCCTGTGACATAGTATGTATATCTTTCATTCACTCAACAAATATTTAAGGAGCACATACAATGCTCCAGGTACTGTACTAAGTACTAGGGATTCAATGCTGAACAAAATCAACAGAGTTCCTGTTTCAAAGAACTGTAGTTCCTCTACACGAGCTGTAGAACTGTACCTTTTTAAATGGTTTAGATAAACAGCAGGTCCACAATGTTTACTAAGTGTGTGTGTGTGTGTGCATATTGGTCTAATACAATACCATAATTTTTCTTCTCCTGAGCTTTTCTCTTTTCTGTACCTTCTCGAGTCTCCAGTGCTTGGAGGTATACATGAAAGATGTAAGGAATACATCAGTATACACTGACTAGATACTCATCACAGCTTAAAGTTCTATTGCTGCTAAACTCTATTTGTTTGGAAAAGGGAAAAAAGAAAAATATGGCCCAGTAGTTAAGGGTGAGAAGACCAGCAGACCTGCCCTAAAATAAGATCATGAAAACTACTTACAACTTTAGAAATGCGGACTCTTCATCATTGTTCATTCTTTTTTGCTCGTGTCTCTTGAGGACTAGAGCCAGAGATTTAAAGGAGTAACTGTAAACACTGTCAGGGTTCTATGTCTAAAGTCACCAAGAGAATTCAATACTCAGCTCTAGGCCCTAACAATGCCTTTTTTGTTAGTGTGAGATGGCATAGAATAAGACAACTGTATCCAAAAGTCACAGCTGAAAGATTAGCTACATTTTAAATGGCATTGTTATGGGCATTTAGCCAACAAACCTTTGAGATTCTGCTAGGAAGCAGACATTGTGTTCAATACTGGAGATTATAGAGTGAGCAGATACGTAAATGCCCTACAGTCTGGGGGATGAGAAACACAATTAATGAAATGATCATGCTAATGATTTTAGGAATATCATCCCAAGGGAATATGCAAGAAACAAACATAAACCAGAGGAAGTGATCAGGAAGGCTTCCTGAAAAAGTGATACTTTAAGAAGAGTATGTAGCCATTAATGACACAAAGATAGGAAGTGGGAGTAGAAAGTGGATGATGCCAGTGTGGACTTTGTGGTAATGACTAATGCACCCTCGTACAGCAATTGAGCTGGCTCACGCAAAAAGAAAATATATTGTTTTTCTGAGCAAAACCAAACAATATAACAACACAGTAAAGGAGCGTGCTTTCTTGGATGCCCGATGCCCTGAAACATGATCTGATACCTGTGTACAGTGTTTTCCATTTTTCCTTTCAGATTTTATAGGAAACAGACAAGAATAAATTCTTAGGTTCTTATCATTCTCAAAGCCATCTGGGATGTAGAGTATGGTACTGAACAGACCTATATTTTCCCCTCACCCAGACAGCAGTAACATCTAGGAACACAAACATGAAGGCTCTCCCCATAAGAAACTGTCATTTATTGGATGACTGGCTCTACCTTTTCCACTTTCTTAAAAATTGTATAAGGAAAAAATAGAAAGTCAAAGTTATTCTGTTCTTGTTGCATATATCCTGGCTAAATTAGTAAAGAAACTTTAGGGGGAGACATAGCATGGGAATCTGAGCATTTGTTTCAAATATACTGATAAGGCTTGGTCTGGTTGTACACTTACAAAGCATTTTGTTCCATTAAATTACAGTGGAGAGCTACAGTAAAAACTCTTGATTCAAAATGTTTTATTCCTTCTATGTTAGAATATTCCAAAGTTGAAAATAAATCTCTGCTCTAGAAACAGAGAATGATATCAAAAATTGAATTAAATGGGAAAGCAGTGACAAATTTTCACTCTGAAATAAATGTGCGAGACTGGCTGACAACAGGGAAGCCAATTCAGATTCTCACTCCCTTAGTGGTGTGGCTTAACACCAAATCTAATAGGCATTTAGCTGGCTGCCTAGGGCAGGAAAAGAGGGTCTGCAGCCTCTAATGCCTGCATCTGTGAGAATGCATTGAAGCCACTAAAATTATCACTGAAGACTCGAAGTAAGTGTAAAATTTGGCATTTTTTTCCCTCTCATGGGATCAGGCTAGAGAAATAGGCAACTTTTGGCTCAAAGGGTCCAATGGAAAGTAAAAATAATCTCTGAAAACATGAATAGGGATTACCAAAATTGTCATGTGTTTACAAAATTTGTAAGTTCTCGTATCTTACAATCAAGTGTCTACTGGAGACTGCAAATCATTTTCATTTTGCTCCTGTCAAGAAGACTCAAGTCAAACACCTGTGTCTTCAAGTGAGCCATCAGACAGCTACTTAGGTTTAGAAAACAACGTTACATCAGCACAGGGCAGGAGTAATACCAGTACTCTGATGCCTACAGGAAAAAGAATACTATGTTAAAAACAATAGTGTGAATTACTTTTGATTTTTCATTTGGTATTGGGATTTTTACTCTTTATGCAAATGATTGCACATGAAACCAAAGGGAAGGGGGAAGTGCCAGCTAAATGCATGGTTTAGCTGTGCTATAGAATTCCTGTAGATGCAACAGACTTGCCAATAAATTAAACAGCAAAAGTTATACTTTCTCCTCAAGAGAAGAAAAACCATGAATGAACACCAGCCCCTATTGAATCCCAACCCAGACCCATGGAAAGTTCGGAATGATGGTATACTTGAATCCAGTATATCTGCAGGGTAAACTGCAAGGATAGAAAGAATATGTCATCTAATAAAAGAATAATGTGAGAGCTCTTCTGAGTGACAACCACATTGCATCCTCCTGGAGCTAATTATGCCTTTGAATCACATTCAGAAAGGAAGACACAAAGTTACCTTCAGCAAATACTTCTTTTAATTGTTTAATAGTGAACACTTTTTTTCTGAGCTAATTGGGTTTTTTTTCTAGGAGTTACACAAATCCCTCTGTCCTCAGAATACTAAAAATGAACAATGCTATTCCATTGGAAGAAAGATTTGGAAAATTGTAATTTTTGAAAAATTGTAATCTGACAGAAAACCAGATTATATGTGCCAAAAGATAATTTGAAATTTAATTGATTTTGACTACTGAATAATTCTATAGAGTTTTTGAATGAATCAAATCTCAGGAATTAATCCACAGCTGTCATCTGTGTCTTCATGAATAAAGAGGTCTTGTGTAACCTTATTTGTACACACCCTCACAGATAGGTGAGAACCTAGGACTGACATTGACTTATCATCCGATCTCATTTGGCCTCCAAGTAAATATATGCACACGTCAATATCTCTTATAAGAGAGATTGATATCTTCTACTCACTGGTAATACCAACATAGAAATGATGAGAGTGGGTTATCTGGCAGGGTGGAATACTTTATTACTGAAATTGTTAAGAATTGATGGCACATGGTGTTAATAAATTATAACCCAAATTTTAGTAGGTATTATTACTATTTTTTAATTCTCCTCAGGCAATGCATCCTCTACAAGCACATCTGGAGCAGACTACTCCACCACCAACATCTGGGTATTTCACTCAGTGTCAACTACTTGATGCATATTAACCTACTGAATTCTCTCTGTCAAGGAAAAGAAACTCAAACGGTGAGTAAATATATCTGACACAGTTACTCACTAGTTATTCAACTAGTTAAATAAGTTGTTAGAATTACTCAACCAGTTAAACAAATTACTCAACGTATTCAACTAATAGCTGGTAGAGCCAGGATTAACACCAGTTAAAACCAAGAGCTTCCTAACACCAAAGCCCATATATTAACCACTAGTTATGCTGCCCACATGAGAAGTCTAAAGCCTCCCAACTATCACCTCCTTTATTCCTTAAATATCATATTCCCAGAAATACTTAGGCCAATGGAAGGCTAACAGAAATGACATCTGCACTCCAACTTTTCTTGTAGGTATTCCTGATAATATATGAATCCTGATGTAGAAAAGAGCCATATATTTGGAAAGGGGAGTATATTGGCCTCTCCTCCTCTGCCAAGGACAGAGAAGAGAAAGGAAAATGAGTTTGTACAGATATGTACATATCATCATTGCCACTCTCATGAAGAGTGCATCATTCCTTACTTTGAAGATTGAGAAGGCCCCTCATCACCTAAATATTTCAGATTCAGTTTACTCTCCCTCAAGTCAACAAAACTTAGTAGGGAGTAAAATATAACATGCAAGTGTTCAGAGGATTTTCCACTTCTCTTAGTGTCTATACATTTCAAAATTAAACTCACTTTTGAGAGGGATTACATTAAACGTGTAGATTGCATTGGATACCATAGATATTTTAACATTTGTTCTTCCAATCTATGAGCATGGAATGTTTTTTCATTTCTTTGTGAAACCTTCAATTTCTTTTACCAGTGTTTTATAGTTTCCAGAGTACAGGTCTTTTACTTTTTTGGTTAGGTTTATTCCCATGTATCTTATGGTCTTTGGTGCAATTGCAAAATGAGATTGATACCAACAGCAGTTGAGAAAAAATCTGTATGGGATGACAAAAGATCTCAAATAGCCAAAGAAACCTCGAAAGAGAAAAGCAAAGTTGGAGGCATCACAATTTCAGACTTCAAGTTCCATTACAAAGCTTTAGTGATCAAGACTGTATGTTACTGGCACAAAAACAGACACATACATTACTAGAACAGAATAGAAAACCCAGAAATGAACCTATAACTATATGGTCAAAATCTTTGACAAAGCAGGAAAGAAGATCCAAAAAGACAGTCTCATTGACAAATGGTGTTGGGAAACTGGACAGCAACATGCAGAAGAATGAAACTGGACCACTTTCTTACGCCATCCACAAAAATAAACGCAAAATGGATGAAAGACCTAAATGTGAGACAGAAAACCATTAAAATCCTGGGGAACATAGGCAGTAACCTCTTTGACATCTGCTGTAGCAACTTCTTACTAGATATGTCTCCTGAGGCAAGGGTAACAAAAGCAAAAATAAACTATTGGGACTTCATCAAAATAAAAAGCTTCTGCACAGCAAAGGAAACAACAAAACTAAAAGGTAACCTATGGAATGGGAGAAGATATTTGCAAATGACATATCTAATAAAAGGCTAGTATCTAAAATATATAAAGAACTTATAAAACTCAACACCTGGGGCGCCTGGGTGGCTCAGTCAGTTAAGCGTCCGACTTCAGCTCAGGTCACGATCTCGCGGTCTGCGTGTTAGAGCCCCGCGTCGGGCTCTGGGCTGATGGCTCAGAGCCTGGAGCCTGCTTCCGATTCTGTGTCTCCCTCTCTCTCTGCCCCTCCCCCATTCATGCTGTGTCTCTCTCTGTCTCAAAAATAAATAAACGTTAAAAAAAATTAAAAAAAAAATAAAACTCAACACCTAAAAAATAAATAATCCAATTAAAAAATGGGCAGAAGACATGAATAGACATTTTTCCTAAGAGCACATACAGATGGCCAACAGACACACAAAAAGATGCTCAACATCACTCATCATGAGGGAAATACAAATCAAAACTACAATGAGATATCACTTCATACCTGTCAGAATAGCTAAAATTAACAACACAGGAAACAACAGATGGTGAGGATACAGAGAAAGGGGAATACCTTTGCACTGTTGGTGGGAATGCAAACTGGTGCAGCCACTCTGGAAAACAGTATGGAGTTTCCTCAAAAAGTTGAAAGAGAACTACCCTACCATCCAACAATTTCTATTTACCCAAAGAATACAAAATACTAATTCCAAGGTATACATGCACACTGATGTTTGTAGCAGTATTATCTAATAGCCAAATTATGGAAAGAGCCCAAATATCCACTAATGACTAAAGAAGATGTGGTATATAATCACAGTGGAATATTATAAAAATAATCAAATCTTGTCATTTGCGATGACATGGATGGAGCTAGAGTATTATGCCAAGCTAATTAAAACAGTTAAAGAAATACAAGTACCATACAATTTTACTCATATATGGAATTTAAGAAACAAATGATCACAGGAGAAAAAAAAGAAAGAGGCAAACCAAGAAATACTCTTCACTAAAAGAGAAGAAACTGATGGTTATCATAGGTGGGTGGGTGAATGGGTTGACTACGTGATAGAGATTAAGAAGCTAACTTGATACAAGTACTGGGTGTTGTATGTAAATGTTGAATCGCTAAACTGTACACCTGAAACTAATGTTACACTGTATGTTAACTGGAATTTAAATACAAATTTAAAAAACAAAAAAACAAAATTAAACTCACCAAAACATTTTCACATTACAAACAGGGATGAGATTGATAACCCAGATTCGGGAAAAGTACTTCTGAAGGTTTATATAATTGTTTTGCCAGGCTATAAACTAACCAGACCACTCCCCAGTGGGTAGTTTACTGATAAAGGAATGGATGTTCTCACAGCAAATATTGTGGAATGGATACGAGGAACAAACCCTTAGAGAGAAAACTGCTTCTTAGGGAATAGGGTTAATTCAGTTTGGACTCCAGGGTGTGGAAACACGTGGTGCACTTTATAGTGATAGTGAGTTGCTGCAGTCACATGGAGCTATGCAGGGATGGGTTAGAAAATTAGCTCTCTAAGGACAGGCTTGGGCATTAGCTTGAGTCTGGGCAGTAGCTGAACTCAGTTAGTAGACCACACAGCTGATTAGACCAAGATTCTGATCACTGGAATTCCCTTGGGTAGCTTTTGTCATTATGACTGCCATGAAATTTAGGATGTAGTTTCCTCATGCCTCCTACTAGATTTCTAGTGTTTCTCAAGTTGAGCCCTATCTTCCCACAGTACTTCCCAATTCAATAAATGATTCTGATGCAGGAGTTTCTGATCCTGAGTCCCACAAAGACATTCAGCAAGTCTTAGAGTGTAGCCTCTATTTGGGTCTCCATTTGTCTGTGCTATAGCTAAAGAAGATTCCTTTGTGAAAACTAGGGACCTGTACAACCCCTTTGGAAGGATGATTTCCAGTATCTATTAAAAGGATCATAAACACAACCTATGATCCAATAATCACATTCTTAGCTGCATACTCCAAACAAATGTATGTGTATGTTCACCAACAGACCTGTATAATAATGTTCATAGCAATGCCATTTATAATAGCCAAAAGCTGGAAACAATCCCAATAGGATGGAAATACAAAAGGTGTTATATACACATAATGGATTATTTTACAGCAATAAGAGCCAACCAACTACAGCATGTAATAACATGAATGAATTCTACAAACATAATAAGCAAAAAAAAAAAAAAAAGGCAGACACAAAAAGAATTGCATATTTGATGATTTCATTTTTATGAATGAATATAAGTATAAGCAAAACAACTGTATGTTTTAGAAATCATGATAGTGGTTACCCTGATGGGGAGGGATAGATAATGACTAGGAGGGGGTATAAAAATGATTTCCTGTAGTGCAGGTAACATTCTGTTTATTGAGATAGGGCTTTTCATATGTGCTTTTTCATCTTGTAAGCATTCATGGAACCATAAGCTTATGATATGGACACTTTTATTATTCCTATATAATGTTATAATACCTGAATTTTAAAAGTTTACTTTAAAATGATAAAATAATGGAGACTTTAAAGCCTAGAACTCTGCCTTGCTCTTGCCAACACCCTCTCCCATCCCAGATCTTACCACCTTTTGCTTTTGGAGTCATAAGACCCATGAACAAATCCTTTGGAGTGAGGCTTGCTACCCTCCCTGGACTTATAAATACTACCCTTTACTAAACTCAAATCAGCAGCTAGGATCAGGCTGCCTTCCGCCTGTCTATATTATTTCTACAAAATATCAAACTCCATGGAAACCATGTTTGCTTTCTCATCTGAATGTCTAATGTCAGCACAACCTACCTCTATCTTTCTTCTTTTCATTCATTCATGCATTTTCTTATTAAATTATATTTTAACCATTCACCTATGTTGGGCATTATGCTCAACTATGGAGATATCATGAGCAAATAAATTCATGGTCCATACAAGCTCCCTCTGTCTCACTTCATTTCTGTAGCTTCTTAGTAGAGGATCATGATCTCTTTCTCAACTAATACATCTGATATCAAATAAACTCTGTTCACCACAGTTCATGATTGGTAGACACAGAGATGTAGATACGTCATGGCTGTTAAAGTGACTGAATCATTCAAACTTATTTTGAAAGATGTAGGAAGCCAACCATATGAGATAAATGAGTCCATTACAGGATTCTAATGTAGGTAAATAAAACTTTCTTAAAAATGAATTAGAACTAGCAATTTGATTCTATTTGTTTGCTTGTGATTTTCTTTGTGGGAACCATCGTATCCTAAATATCTAGCAATTTTTAAATACTTTCTTTAATTCCCATGAATTAGGGAGCCCATTTAAGGGGATTGTGGACTCTAGGAGCTATGTTTTTAAGACCTAAAAGAAAAGTAGTGCATGGCATTTCTCTATGGATTTATCAGCTTCATTAATTAACAACTTACTCAGTGAGTTTAATAATGTCAAGTAATAATACAGCCCATTAACAATGATTTCAGTTTTTCAGAATAATAGGCATTGCTTTATTTGTACCAACCTTTTGAGTAAAACTCACGAAAATGGTATAACATTACTATGTTGCCAGATTTAGTCTCATTCCTAACAAGCCTGACAACTGAAAACTATGAAGATACTTTGAAATCAGATTTGTTGGGATATAGATTTGGACAATATTTGCTATATCAAAAGGCAACAGGAATTGTAAATACTCTTGAACCGACACTTTTCCAGTTACTCCCCCTTATATTATAAATGATGTTATCACAAAAGAGTAACTAGACTCTTAAGGCTATAAATGGTCTACATTTGTTCTGAAAGAACCCTCGACACTTCCAGTTACACACATGTTCACTAATGTGCTTCTACCCTTTGCTCAAAAAAGATACATTTCCAAACATTTACCCCACAGATGACAGATACAGATTTCACTTCACCTGCAATCTGATGCAATTTATTTCAAATTCCCTTTCTTTAATTAGCTTGAGAAATTCTTACACAATCTTACAAACAGTACGCTTCCTTTGCTTTCTTTTCTTTCCCTCTCTCCTTTCCACAAACATTTGTTCAATGCTTCCTATATTTCAGACACAGGTAATACAAAGAGAAATAAAATACTCTCTGGCCTGTACCACTATAAAATTTCCACCAATCTACCAATTTCAAACTACTTGAGTTCCCTTCGCATCCTGGAACCTGAATGATGTGGGTTTCTGACGAGTAATCTAAGCCTCTTTTAAAACCAAGTGCTACAAAGGGCCATATTTCATTCTTTCTCATTGTCACGTAGTACTCCATTGTGTATATAAACCACAATTTCTCTGGAGAGTGTTATGCTAAGTGAAATAAGCCATACAGAGAAAGACAGATACCATATGGTTTCACTCTTACGTGGATCCTGAGAAACTTAACAGAAACCAATGGGGGAGGGGAAGGGAAAAAAAAAAGAGGTTAGAGTGGAAGAGAGCCAAAGCATAAGAGACTCTTAAAAACTAAGAACAAAGTGAGGGTTGATGGGGGGTGGGAGGGAGGGGAGGGTGGGTGATGGGTATTGAGGAGGGCACCTTTTGGGATGAGCACTGGGTGTTGTATGGAAACCAATTTGACAATAAACTTCATATACTGAAAAAAATAAAATAAAACCAAGTGTTGCCACAGATTTTTTTCCTATTCTTATAAGCTGCAGGAGAAACAAAGGGCAAGCATTCTTCCATCATCTGCTTTTCTTGCTCACAACATCTCCTTCTTCACCCCCTTCTCATCCACACCATGGACTTCCATGCCCAGGTTGGTAAGGTGATTTCATTAAGGAACCCAATCTATTGGAAAAAGCTGTATTTTCTCCCAGAATCCCCAGAGCAATTTTTGTGCTGAGATTTTTCTGACAATTATATTCCATAGACAAGAACTGGGGACAAGATGCAAGGCACAGAAAACTGACACTGACACAGGGTCAACCTCATACTACCTGAGTCCTACCTTTGGTGCCTGCCTACTTCGTCTTAGAACATTTATGGATATTTGTCATTTTAGAGATAACACTGATAAGAGAAACAGCCTCTAATTTCTTAGTAACTATAAAATCATGAATAACTATGTTACAACTATCCTAAATGATTTTTCCCCAATCAATTCTCAACTTGATTTCATTTCAGGGTCAACACTGTGGGTCATTTTATATGCAGAAAATGTCCCTGAACTGAATTTATTGCCTCTCAGTCTCTCCACAGGCTTACTACTCCTGGATCAGAATTTCAATTGTGCTAACATTAAGGGCTACATTTTTTTCTGGTTAGGTGGCTGGCTGGCAATTAAGACTAATAATATGTGAGTTGTGGCATAGCTTTAAATTCTTCCAGTAGATTGATACCTACCTTATGGAAAAATCAGTGGTGCTATTTTTTTTTTTTTTTTGGCCTAAACAACAAACATTTACTTTCTCATAGTTCTGCAGGATAGAAGTCCGAGATCACTGTGTCAACAGGTATGGTTCCTTCTAAAACCTCTCTTGATATTTGTACATATTGCAAAATGATCATAAATCTAGTTAATATGCATCACCATACTTAGCTAACAAAATTTTTTATCTTGTGATGAGAACTTTTAAAATCTGTTCTCTTAGCAACTTTCAAATACACAATATAATACTATTAACTATAGTCACCACATTGTATATTACATCCCCAGAACTAATTTATTTTATAACTGGAAGTTTGCACCTTCTGACCACCTTCCTCCATTTTGCCCACCACCCCACCCTTCAACCTCCAGGGCCCACCTCTGGCAACTGCCAGTATTTTATCTGTATCTCGAGCTCTGGTTTTGTTTTTGCTTTGTTTTAGACTCCACATATAAGAGAAATCATGTCGTATTTGCCTTTCTCTGACATTTCACATACCATAATGATCTCAAGGTTCATCCATGTTATCTCAGATGGCAATATGTCATTATTTTTCATAGCTGAGTAATATTCCCTTGCACATACATACTATATTTTCTTTATCCATTCATCCATTGATGGACACTTAGGTTGCTTCCATATCTGGTTATTATAAATAACACTGTAGTGAACATGGGGGGTGCAGATATCTTTTCATGTTAGCGTTTTTGTTTCCTTTGGATAAATACCTAGAATTGAAGTTACTGGATCATATGGTAGTTCTATTTTTAATTTTTTTGAGGAAATGCCATACTGTTTTCCACAACTACTGCACAAATTTACATCCCACTATTCTCTGCATCTTCACCAACATTTATTTTTTCTTTTCTTTTTGATAACAGTCATTTAGCAGATGTGAGGTGATATGTCATTATGGTTTTGATTTATGCATTTCCCTGATGACTGGTGATATTAAATACTTTTTCATTTACCTATTAACTATGTGTGTCTTCTTTGGAAAAAAAAATGTACATTCAAGTACTTTGTCCATTGTTTAATCATACTATTTGGTTTTTTGCTACTGAGTTGTACACATTCCTTAAAAATTTTTTTGTCTTATGATGAGAACTTTTAAAATCTGTTCGCATCCCTTTCTTGCTGCTCCTCCCCCACTCATGCTCAGTCTCACTCTATCTCAAAAGTAAATAAATATTAAAAAAAATGAAAAAGGAGGAAGTATTTTTAGGAATACAGAGAAATTTTCAAAATGATAAATTCAGTTTGCAAGGAAAATATTTTTATCTATCTAAAATTATGCCATCAAAATATGCAAAGCAAGAATTCAAAGAACTAATAATAAAAAATGATCTAAATAAATGAGGAAATAAAACATTTCATAGATTGGAACACTTAATAGTGTAAATCTGTTTTTTTAAATTTTTTTTTCAAACTGATTTAAAGAATTAATGTGATCATAATCAAAATCCCAACAAGCACTTCTGGAACTTCGCGAGTTTTTTTTTTTTTTTTTAACGTTTATTTATTACTGAGAGACAGAGAGAGACAGAGCATGAGCATGGGAGGGGCAGAGAGAGGAGGAGACACAGAATCCAAGCAGGCTCCAGGCTCTGAGCTGTTAGCACAGAGCCCGACCTGGGGCTAGAACTCACAAACTGTGAGATCATGACCTGAGCCAAAGTTGGATGCTTAACCAACTGAGCCACCCAGGCGCCCCTTGAGTTTTAAATTTTATGTGGAAATGCAACCATTATCAGTAAATAGCAATTTTATTTTTATGTTTTCTAATTGCATCATTTATGCATACATTCATGTTATAATTTATTGGCATTTACCTTCAGAATGATACTGAATGAAAGGAGCTCTACTGGATCTCCAGTAGATACAAATCCTAGAGGGACCAATAGCATTAAAGTTGTTCCATTTTTTAAAATTATTTTTTATCAGAGTTTATGGAGTTATCGTCTATTCATTGTTTTCTAAATTTTTCCTATAATGAACATATATTTTTTCAAAAGTGATCCCTGCATCTGTTTAGATTATGTATGAATTTTCTTTAAAAAAATTTTTTTAATGTTTGTTTTTGAGAGAGAGAGAGAGAGACAGAGTGAGTTGGGGAGAGGCAGAGAGAGAGGGAAACAAATCTGAAACAGGTTCCAGGCTCTGAGCTATCAGCACAGAGCCCAACGCAGGACTCGAACCCATGAACCGTGAGATCATGATCTGAGCTGAAGTCAGACACTTAACCAACTGAGCCACCCAGGCACCCCTGTATATGAGTTTTCCTCTTTATTCTGTTACTGTGATAAATTACAGTGGTTGACTTCCATTATTATACCAAACTGTGTTCCTAAACAAAGCCAACTTAGTCATGGCATATTATCATTTTTATGTATTCCTGGACATGATTTGATAGCATGTTGTTTAAAAGTTTTGCATCTGTGTTTACGAATGAGATTGACCTATAATTTTTCTTTTAATGTCCCTGTCAGGCTAATTTATAAACTGAGTTTGGTATGTATTCTTACTTTCATTTTGTTTTGTTTTGTTTCTTTGAGATCTGTGTAGTTTCTTAAACATACAGTAGAAAGAAAGGTATGCTAAAATATCCCCTATGGGGCGCCTGGGTGGCTCAGTTGGTTAAGCGTCCGACTTTGGCTCAGGTCATGATCTCACAGTTTGTGAGTTCAAGCCCCGCATCGGGCTCTGTGCTCACAGCTCACAGCCTGGAGCCTGTTTCTGATTCTGTGTTTCCCTCTCTCTCTGCCCCTCCCCTACTCACGCTCTGTCTCTCTCTCTCTCTCAAAAATAAACATTAAAAAAATTTTTTATTTAAAAAAATAAAATAAATAAAATATCCCCCATGAATGTGATTTGTCTATTTTTTTTCCTTTTAGTTTTGTCAATATTTGCTTCATAAAGCATACACATTTAGAATTATTATGCCTTTCTGGTGAAATGTTATGTCATGACAAAATATCCCAACTTGTCTTTAATAATGTTTCTTGCCTTTGTCTGATATTAATTTAGAAAGATCAGCTTTTTTGTTAGCATTTGAATTACATTATCTCTTCCTACCCTTTTACTTCCAAACTTTCTGTGCCTTCTATGTTACGTGCATCACTTATAAGCAGCGTGTAGTTACTCTGTTCTAATCCGGTCTTGCAATCTTTTGTTTTCTAATGGTGTCAGATAGTTCATTCGTATTTAATATCATGAATGATGTATTTGCAATTAAATCTTCATTTTATTAAGTGTCTTCTATTTGCCTTGCCTACATTCTGCTCTTTTTTCTCCCTTTGTTGCCTAGTTTCTTTTAATATTCCATTTTCCTATTAACTCAGTAGTTGTACATTCCTTTACTATTCTTTCAGTGATTTCACTAGATTAAAACATGCCTCTTATACTTACTCAAGTTGATGTTTGGTACCAGCACCATTTTTCCAAGACAATTCAGGAACGATTTCTCCTCCCTCTTGACTAATAGTCTATTCTTATTATGTAGTTTAATTCTAATTTTAAACGACAGGTGACTTAATTTTATTGTTTTATGTGGTAATATTCTTTGCATTCACCCTTACAGGTACCAGTTTTTGCTTCTTCATTCTTCCCTGCATGTCAGAATTTCCATCTACAATCCAGGTTTGTTTGTTTGTTTGTTTGTTTGTTTGTTTTTATGCCTGAAGAATATGCTTTCTCAGAGACTGATTTCCTGTGAAGGTATTGAAGCTTAAATTCAAAAAAAAAAAAACCCTCACTGGTAAGGGCCCCTTCTAATGGTCCACATGATTATATGCTTTTATAAAATTTGCACGATAAGATGTTTTAGCTGCAATGAGTTAAGACCACAGACTCTTCATACTCATGTTTCCTCCCCAGCAAACTTCCTTTCACAACAAATAGTACATGATTGGATACAAGCTAAGAGAAGGCTGAGTTGCATGCATTTAGCTTAGATTTAGTGGAATATATTTTTGTCATTCATTGTCACTTCCGTGCATAGTTAAATAATTTCTAGCCATCTTGGGATATTCCTACCAGCTGTTTTGCATGATTCACATCATGACACAAAGATGGAAGGCCAGGGAGTACCACAAGAATATATCCTATGGTGCTCAGCATTGAGGGAGTGCTTATGCAAACAAACAAACAAAGTAAATAAATAAATAAATAAATAAATAAATAGAAAAGATTGAAATGTTCAAAACCAGTAGCCAGTAGGTGAGAAATTTTCTGATTCATCAGACACTGAAAATCATAAATTGATGATTACGTTCTAAAACAAAGGTTTTTTTCTTATCCTGAATACATTAAATAAGAACATTACAAATAAACAATACATACATTTTCTTTCTTGATGGGAGATGTGCGAAGTAAAACGTATCAAAATTTCTGTTTCTGGATTACACACATGAGTAGTATATGAACGTCAAGTTTATTTGTGTGTGATATTTTATGCATATCAACGAAAGGGTATTTTAGAGTATTTGACGCATATTTTGCTGATGATATCTAGTGGTTTAAATGAAACAGTCGGCAAAATTGGTGTAGTAAGTAACTCAAATATTTAAAAGAAGGATTATAGATATGTTTGGTAGTTATTTAATTAAAATGCATAATTTGGATTTTGAGGTATCTATGATTTTTTTTACTGTTTTAAAAGTATTTCTTTGTTATTTATTTTTAACTTAAATTTGTACTCAAAATGTGAATTCTTTCTTTTACAATGGGCCCAAAGTTAATGAGTTCTAAGATTCCACAAACCTTGAACCCAAATGCTCCCTTTAGTGGTTTTCACTATTAGTAAGTACTCTGTTTTTGTTTAAACGCAAATATTTTTAATTCTGCATTTTGGGGGGTGATTTACTGGACTTTTAATTCTGGGTTTTGAATTATTTTAACACTTTAAAGGTATTTCTCTTTCTTCCAGTTTCCATTCTTTCTGTTGAAGTCAGCTGACACTGTGAATGTTGCATCTTTTAGATAAACTAGCTTTTTTTTTTACCCCTGGGTGCTTTACAGCTTTTACTTTTTCATTGGTTTTAGTGGGTTTATTATTCTATGATATGTCCTACTTATCGTTCATACTGTCTTGAATATATGGTTTGGTGTCTGTCATCTTTTGTAGAAAATTCTAAATTTTTTATTTGTCATTCTCCTGCTCTTGCTCTCTCTTCTCTCCTTCTTTATTAGAATTTTTTTTTATGCATCCTTCTTTCTCTTACACTATTTTTTGTATTTTCCCTCTTTTTGCTTTTGCATGGTTCATTGTGGATATTTCCTTCTGAAATGTCTTCTGATTCATTATTGCCTATTCAAGTGTAAATAGTGTTTTTAACTCATCCATTAAATTCCTAAACTTAGATATTATATTTTTTTAGTTACAGAAGTTCTATAATTTATTACTTTTTATTGTTTTCAGTTCTCTTTCAAAATGTTCACTCATTTCCTTAAGCATTTTGAGGAGAGGTTTTTTTTAAGATTTTTTTTTAATCTTTATTTTTGAGAGAGAGAGAGAGACAGAGTGTGAGTGGGGGACAGGCAGAGAGAGAGACACACACACCGAATCTGAAGCAGGTTCCAGGCTCCTAGCTGTCAGCACAGGGCCCGATGCAAGGCTTGAAGTCACAAACCACGAGATCATGACCTGAGCTGGTCAGAGGCTCAACCAACTGAGCCACCCAGGTTCCCCTTGAGGAAAGTTATTTTAAAGTCTATAAGTGACTTGCTCTTTATTTGCATCTATGTATTACCTCACTAGATTATGTTCTTCCTCTTGGGATTTGGGCACATTTTTCTTCTTGTGTTTTTAGCTTTCTCTGTTGAATGCCAGCCATTTTATATAAAAATAATAAGGTCAATTTGAGGCCTAGAGTTATTTTTTTTCCATGAAGAAATTAATGTTCCCCCTGGTACAATGCTAGGGACACTAGCAAATCAGTAGAACCTTAATTCTTTAAATAAAGGTAGGATTCGAACAAGGTTTCATCCCTGAGAGGACAGTGCTGTTTCCAATTCACTGTTACCCTCAAGAAACAAATGTTCAGAGTTCCAAATTGATCAAAGTATCACCACCTTGGAAGGCCCTGAAGTCCAATTTTATAATGTGAACCTCGAGAGCTTATCAACAACCCTACTTAAATGAAAAAACAAAAAAAGGATAAATACCTAGAGGAAAGAAAAAAACAAATACCCTTACTCAAGAACCATAAGATTAGCCATGTCAACAGTCCCAAAGAATCGACAAGAAAGCTCCTAGAACCACTGAGTTTAACAGTCATAGGATAAAAGGTCAGCACACAAAAATCAATTACATATACTAGCAATGTGTAATTGGAAACTTAAAAACAATGTCATTTATAGCTGCAACAAAAATCAAATACCAATACCATAAATCTGAAAAACCTAAGAGCTCTTATTAAAATCTTTACAATTCTGATAAATGAAATAAAAGACAACCTAAATAGAGCGATATATCATAATCATGGAGTAGAAGATTCAGCAATAATAGATAATAAGTCAAATAATAAAGATGTCAATTCTCCCCAAATTGATCTATGTATTACTGGAATACAAACTAAAGCCTCAGAAAAATATATTTTTTAGAATAACGTTTTATAGATATGAACAAACTGTTTCTAAAATTTATATGAAAGAATAGAGAAGCTAGAATAGCTGACATAATTCTGAAAAAAACGAAACAAAACAAAAACAGTTGAAGTAAATGAATCTAACACTTACCAAAGATAGAATGACATTGGGGAAGGAACAACACAGAAATCAATGGAACGGAAGAAAAAGTCCAGAAATATTTCTACACGAATGTGGCAATCTGATTTTGGACAAAGATATAAAAAATTTAATGGATAAATAACAGTCTTTCCAACAAATGGTACTGAAGCAATTAAGTATACACTAATATGAAGGAGAAAAAATATGACCTTTGACCTAAACTCACTTATATAAAAACTAATTCAAAATAGATCACAGATCTAAATGTAAACACAAAATTATAAAACTTTTAGAAGAAAACAAAGGAAACGTAGCCATGAGCTACAATTTGGTGAAGAGCCCATAGACGCTATATTTAAATCATGACCCATAAGGGAAAAGAAAATTAAAAATTAGGTTTCATCAAAATTTAAAAAAATTTATTTACTCTGTGATAGTCACTGTTAAGAGAATGAAAAAACAAACCACAGACCAAGAGAAAACATATGAAATCACACATGAAAGTCACAGGACTTGTATCTGAAATATGACGGCAGTGCCAGCGTGGCTCAGACAGTTAAGCATCCAACTCTTGTTATCAGCTTAAGCTGTGATCTCACAGTTGAGATGGAGGGCCACTCAGTGTGGAGCCTACTCGGGATACTCTCTCTCTGCCCCTCCCCTGCTCACACTTGCGCGCTCTCTCTCTCTCTCTCTCACAAAATAAACAAACATCTAAAATAAAATAAAATAAATAAAGAAAAGAAAAGAAAAGACAAACTCTCCCTCCCTACTCTGGAGTGGAAGGAATAAAGAATGAGAAAGAACAAGAATATACTATCCACTCCCTCTCCATCGAAGAAAATATCAGGAGTTGAGAAGTGTTTGCTACTTACATTCACTAGTTTTACATTCTCTTAACAACTGGGCTTAATCATGAAGTCTGTGGTCAACCAGGGCTGAGACCTTCCCTTTCAGGGGAGAAGAGCAAGCCTTCAGGGCAGAGCCTTGCTCCCATCTTCAACAGACCACTCTCCTAAGGCCACTCACTGCTCTTTTATGTATTATCTTGGGACAACTGTGGACAGCTTAGATTTGACTCCAGTGTACTTTGGAACTGGTCAGAAAGGAGCAATAATTAAACCAATTCCATTCTATACTCAAGGCTGAAAATAAAAGTCTTTCTCTTCTCTGTGTTGGTTTTCAAGTTAGTTCCAGCAACATTACCCAAAACAGCATGTCATAAATCCTGCAGTGAGATTAGATGACAACATGAAGATACTCAAATAATTAAATGCCAACCTAGAGATGTACCAAGATTTAATATAAACCCCTTCCTATTATCAAATTCCCAGAGAGAAAAGATCAGAGATTAAATTTACTTGCAAGTTTAAGTCCAAAAACATTCAAGTCCAAAAAAATTAAACTTCAAAATCAAATTTTCTTGCTCTTGAGAGTTAAAAGCCCCAAGTCCAAAGAGACTCCTATCAGTTTCTCATTCTATTCAGTCTCAGTCAGAGGAGTTCTTAATGCCCAGCTGCTGGGGCTGCAATTGCATGCTGCTTTGAGTATTCCAGGCAAGATTACATGCTCAAAAGAGCACTTCGTTTTCCAGACCACTCAGAGACTCGGGGTTGAATAAAAACAAAAAGGTGGGTGAAGAAGGATGTCGGTCACCCATGAACATAAACTCAATTAAGAAAAATCTGGCATCAAAAGGTTAATAATGTTACTGTGCGTTTACTGTTATCTAGGGGAGAGGAGGGACTCTATCTGCATATACTGCCTCTTCTCCAAAAGAGTGGCACTTGAGATATACTTGCCTTCTACAAATTGTAGAGATTTGCAATGGTGGCCCAAGGTGTGCACATTTGGTAAAAGACAAGCACCTTTACTGAAGCACAGAATGGAAAATGCCAACTCACACTCTCCGTTGAGCATCAGTGTTCCAGAAACACGATGCCTGGTGTGTTAGGGTAGGTCGCTTCAATAAAGAGGAAATTGGGTCAATTTCTTCCTGCTTTATCACATCCTTTTAAGCTGCACAATCTTTTCTCAACTTCCCTCCAAACTACCTTCTCCAAGATGAAGCTCCTACAGAAGTTGATTTGCTCTCGATTAATATTGACTTTGTTTCCATGAGTCTTGTTCTCATTCTGGTATTGGTAACACAGGGTGGGGCCTGCAGTGAAAGCAATCAGCAAAAAGGCTTGCACAGTTCAATCCTAGCAACTTCCTGTGTGCCTTTGACCAAATTCCATCTGGGGTCACAAAAGCACACATCCTACAATCTGCAGCGTGCCTTCCTGTGCTGCTCTGCTCTTTTTCACATGCAGTCTTTAATCTACACGTGTACTTTTGGATTCACTAGCTTATTACATTCAATTCCCCCTAATAAAATTATATGTATCAAAACTAATAATGTCAAACAAAAGGAAATAAAAGTTTAAGAAAGCAGTCTTTTTAGTTTGGAGAAGCCAAACTTTGAGTAAAAATGTCACCGCTTTTCAGGGTGCCTGAGTGGTTCAGTCAGTTATGCATCTCACTCTCAGTTTTAGGTCATGCTCTCACAGTCTGTGGGATTGAGGCCCACATCAGGCTCTGTGCTGATAGCAGGGAGCCTACTTGCAATTCTCTCTCTCCCTCTCTCTTCCCCTCCCTTGCTCTCTCTCTCTCTCAAAAATACACTTAAAAAAGGGGAGGGCACCTGGGTGGCTCAGTTGGTTGAGCATCAGATTCTTGATTTAGGCTCAAGTCATAACCTCACGGTTCATGGGTTGGAGCCCCACATCAGGCAGAGCCTGCTTGGGACTCTCTTTCTCTGTCTGCCTCTCTCTCTCTCTCTCTCTCTCTGTGTGTGTCTCAAAATAAATAAAACTTTAAGAAGTCACTGATTTTCAATTATATGTAATATGTTGTGTTTTATATATATATATATATATATATACACATATGATATATATAGCTATGTTTTATATATATATACATACATATATCTAGGTATTATTTAGCATATTTCTTCTAATTAAAAAAATCAATGACTCATTTTTTTTTCTTACAAAATTGCATTTATTTCTGTGACAAGCTGTAATAGGTTGAAGAAATCCACAGAATCTAGTGGTAAATATTTTGACCTGTTTTTATTAGTCCTACAATGTATCATTCTAATGTAATTTTTGTTAAAATAGAATTCCAGTTATCCTAATGATAAAAACATATCTTGGTTTTGTATACTTCCTTACAAAGACCTCTGACTGATACATGTTCTTTTAAGCCTTAGAGCAACTCTATGAGCTAGTGTATTACTGTTTGCATTTTGTAATTGAGTAAATTGAGATTTAGGGGTAGATTTTCTGCACTCTCAATATTTAATATATGAAAAATCTTGGATTTAAAAACAAGTCTTATGACTCCTAATTCTTTGCTTTTCCTGCAACATTCACTAGGACTGTGAGAATTTTAGGGAATCATCATTATCGGTGCATTATTCAGCTATTGCATTAATAATGCCATATTACAAATTACACTAAAGCCAGGCTTCTCAACTTCAATTTGACAATTTGTGCCAGATAGTTCTTTGCTGTGGGGCCTGTTCTTTTCATAGTAAAAAGTTTAGCAGCATCCAAAGTTTCTATTCACTAGAAGCCCCTGTGGTAGACAGAATAATAGCTACCCAAACATGCCCACATTCTAATTCCAGAACCTATAAATACATTACCTTCCATGGCAAAAAGGACTTTGCAGATATGACAAAGGTGATGGGATATTACTCTCAGTATCATATTTCATTATGTAAGATTTATCTTACATACTGGAGAAAGAGATCCTCCCGTTGGCCTTGACAAGTATATAGTCATATTTTGAACTGCCTCTAGAGTGAGTCACATGGTAAGGAACTGCATGTAACCTCTACAACCTGAGATCATTCTCCGGAATGACAGCCAGTAATAAGCCAAATGAGACTAGAAGCAGATTCTTCCCTAGCTGAACCTCCAGATGGAAACACAGACAGACTACACTTTGCAGGCTGTTGAGACAGCAGAGAATCAAGATAAGCAATGCCTACGATCTTGACCCTTGGAAACCGTGAGATAATAAATGTGTGTTGTTTTAAGTCAATAAGTTTGTGGTAATTTGTTATGCAACACTGAAAACTAATGCACCATGACAGTAAATAAGACATGCCTTAAGGCAATAAATGGCAGTTCTGGCAGGGAAAGCAAATCAGTACCCAAAAGAGTAAATGTCCTTCCTAACCAGAACAACATGTCTCTCTCCCACGATGGAAGTGGTCCTATGTGCTCAGCTAACTGATTCCCCTGGAGTACTGTGCTGTCACAGGAGCTTAAGTGTTGGTCTGCTGTGGACATGTTGGGCTCTCAGCAGTGGGCTCTCTGCAGCCCAGTCAGCCTTGGTGAGTGGAAAGCCGTGTTGCTGAGAGTAAAGATAACCTCTCACCCTAACACAATGGGCACTTTGTGAGCCTACTGGACAAAAACAGGATTGAGGGAAGATGCCTGACTGGGACCCTTAAGATAGTTCATGTGGCTTTAAACAAAGACAGTTATTTTTTCTCTCTCACTGCTGCTTTTTGTCAGGAATCCAGTCAGCACTTGGCTTCTTATTTGGGCTCTCTCATGAGGTTTCAGTCATGTGTCAGGAGGGGCTCTCTTCATCTAACAGTGTGACTGCATGTAGGATCCTCTTCAAAGTGGATCACTCACATGCCTGGGAAGTTTGAGTTCTGGCTCTCACCCTTAGTGCCCATATTCTTTGAGGACAGCCGCTTAAATTCTGTGAGTACCATTCTGTTTGGCTCTACAATGGAGATAATAATACATACTTGGTAAGGCTGGTTTGAGAGTCAGGTGATCACATGTCAGAGCACGTGACACAGATTATACTAAATGAAAGGAAACGATTCCTATCATACAGGAGAAGAATGGGAGCTGATGTTGGCAGCGTGAGTAGGAATTTGGTCTGGAGGAAGAAAATGACGTGAAAGACCAAACAATTATTAGAACGTGCCTCAAATTTAAGAACCCTGATGATCCCAGAAAGCATTTTCCCTTCTCCCTTTAACTCCTTCATAGTCTTTCCAGCAATTCCTACCACAGTGCAGCACGATAGTGTAGCAGCAAGGGCTCAGCACAAAGGCCAGTCCATACTTCCTGCTGGGTCAGTCCCTTTCCAACCCCAAAGGTAAACCAGAGATTTCTACATAGCTTTTTGCTATTCCTTCCTTACTACTAGTCAAGTCCTTGTAAGCTGCACCTACTCTGTGTGTAACCTGTTGTTCCAGTCAAACTGATACACCTGTTGCCCCTTTTGCTTCTCACCTCCCTTTGCTCATGATGTTCCTTCCGCCTTGAAACCCTCCCCTCCCCTTCCCTCTTGTCAGAAAATCTGTACTTGTTTCAGCGTCCATAGCAAATTTCACTTCCATCTTTAGAATTAATCCTGATGGAGTTCCCCCCCCCCACCTTGGAGGAAGTCTCTTAGCATAATGTACCTACATCAATCTAAATCTTATCTCCCATTAGTCCAGAAGCCCCCTGACATGGTGAATATGTCTTTAACATTCTCCATGGTGCCTAGTACAGCAATGCTTTTCCTAAGATGCATTCAAAAATTTACTTTGGGTATTAGAGTTTACTTCAAAAATTAATTCACATCTTTGCAGTAAACTGACATTCATCTTCAGTGTGAAAATCACTACAATGCTAAATATTTTTATTCCTGTGTAAAGAAAACATTGAATAGGAATGACTTTCTTTTTTTCTTTCTTTTTCTTCTCTTTGAAACATTTTTTTTCTCCTTTTTGTGTTAGAACCAAGAACACATATTTAGTATCCTGACACTACTGAATACCTAAGGCATTCTAACGGAATCACAATAGTCTTAGAAGGAAATTTAAAGGGTAAAGTAAGGCACTCTCTTATTCCTAAATAAAACTGCAATTAATTCTCTCTAGAAAAGGGAATTCTCTTAAGAATGTGCTTTAGAGAAGAAGTGGATTAGAAAGGGAGGTCAGAGTAGGAAGAACCAATCTTTCATCCCTGATTAACTCCCCCCTTTCCCACAGTTCCTGACTTTGCAGTAAGCCTCCCTGGGATGCCTTCTGGCATTCTCAACAAGATTTTCAAGGAGAACATAAATGTTATTTTTTTTCTGATAATTTTGGTTTGATTTTCCGCCTCAATTTAGACAGAATGGAATTCTCTTTGTATTCTTTAAAATAGTTCCTTGGCCCATGTGTCCCAATCAGCATGAACTACTATGTAGCAGTAATTTTTCATTTGGGGGTAAAGTCACTTCATGGAACAACTATTGAGGTAAAACCAAATATCAGAATGTGAGGACCCTAGGGCTTTAAGATATCTTCTAATTTATTCCTCTGACTTCAGGTATGAACACACAATCCATCACAAGGGAGACTCTCCTAGGTTTCAAGATTTTAGGGGGAAAAAAATCCAATCTCCTCTGTCAATTGATTTCCAACTTCATGTAAGTCGCTGTGTTTTTCCTGGTGTGATGGTGGTGGCATGGTTTAGTTTGGCTTAATGAAATTAGATTTCTTTTGTTCTTTGACAATCTCTTAATAAAATAATAATTTTAGGGTAATCATAGGATAGCCTAAATTATCCTTCAGCATTTATTTCCTAACTCAGTTCCCTGTTACATGCTCTGAAATCATGCTTTTCCACTCTTTATTTGGTTAGTGCCTTCTGATCTATCTTTATATGGTCCTCAACCCTCTTTGGGCACTACCAGAAGGAACAGGGTAGATGACTCTAGTAAGTCAATATGTAAGTATGGCTGAATTTACCACTGCACTTTTCCCCTTGCCATAAATTCCAACTTCACCCTGTAATCCATGTATCCAGCCTCCTAATGTTGGCACCACAGACTTGTTGAAGTCCAGGCAAGTTTCAAACCGGATTCAAATGTTATATCACAAATGAATTAACTGTTCTCTGCTATGTGTTCCTGTTGCTCTTTATAGTTACCTCTATTCAAAGATATATATTATGTTCTTAGATACATATCTGTTTCTTATACATAGTAAAATACAATCAGTCAAGAATAGGAATGAGAAGAATGCCTGTCTAGAATAAATGCTCAATAAATGTAAAAAAGCCAAGGCTGTGAAGAAGATAGGAAATTAACTTAGAACTAGAGGAATTCACAAAGATGATCAAGTTTGACCACATTTTACAAACAAGCAAAGTTCGACAATAAGAAATTACGTGAGCCAAAGCCATATGCCTACTAGTGACAGGCTGTTTGGGGCATCTGTGAATTTGTTTGGATACAAGGGCACCCAGTATCCATTCTCCCATGCACTTGGTAAGAGCACTCTGACCTTAGACCCTTGGCCATCTGGAACTTCTGTTTAAACTCTTAGGGGAAAGTAAGGTTTTCTGTCTGGCAGCCTAGAGCCTGGGAAGATTCAGGACAGAAGCTGCTCGCAGCCACTGTGCACCATTTGGAGCCTGAGAATAAAGCCAACACAAAGCAAACAAAAGCTTGAAAGGTGAAGAGAGACTAGGTACCCCGATGCTTCTTACACTGGCATCAAGACAATCTGTGGAACAAATACAGTTCATTTTTTCAGGCAAGTAAAAAGACTTGGGCTTTCTGACTTGGTCCTAACTGAAATTGTGCAGTACTTGAATTTAAGTACAGGGCATCTAACTCTCAACCTGTGTTGTTTTCACTACCTAGGTACTGCCTGCCCCCTTCCTCGGTATTGTTTTCCTTTTCCTTTATCAAAGAACAAATCAAAGGACAAATCCTCTAGCAATTCTACCCTGAATAGGAAGCTTCTAGCTTCTAAAGACAACATTGGTTATCTTTGCATGGCCCTGCATCTGATGGGTGGAAGGATTACCTCCCCATCCCTACAAGGCTGGATCCTTTTTTATCCATCCCCCAAACATACGTGTTATTTAAAAAATAAAAGTACAAAGCTTCAATATTCCCAGAGCCTTCAGTCTCATTCCAAATGTGTCCCAGTTTCTATTTATTCAGAGTTGAAAACCAGAGCCCCAGGGAGGCCTGAGTTCTGGTGCATACATATGTATGACCTTATCAATGCAGAGGCAGAAATTCTATGCCTCCAGAAAGCCCTGAGTCAGAGGTGGTTCCTAGACTATTGTGGGAATTGATTTCCTCAGGCTGTTAAGATGACTTTTGTGACCTCACCATCGTAGCAGACAGGGTCTTATTTGCTCAGTAACTGAACTGGTACCTGTGTGGAAACAGCTCACACTCTGTCTTCCCTGGCTAGGTTGGTACCAGCTAAACTAAATCAGAGGGAAATCTCACAACCAGAAATCAGCACTGCACTCTGACCTATGGTTAATATTTCAAAAGTAAAATACAACTAGGTCTGCTAAAGTTTTCTGTCAGGCCTGGGAGAAACTTGCAACTACAGAAGAGAGAGACATAAGAGTCAATTTACATTATGTCAGTTTACGACTCAAGTATATTTTACACTTTAAGGTATAAAAATACTCATTCCAACACTGTAGTGGCAAATGAATCACAAGAGCCTAAATCCCTACCAGTAGGGAGCTGGTTAAATGAATTATGATACACACCTCAGTGGGCCTCTGTAGAGCTATTAAAGTGAAGAAGACTGGTCTCTATGACCTGATGCCTAAGACATCTTTTAAAGTGAAAAAGGCAAGGGTGCAGGAGAGTGTGTGCATGATGCAAGTATTCATGTTAAATGGAGGGAGAGGGAGCTCTGTTGATATACATACATACACACACACACACACACACACACACACACACACACTCCCTCAATATGCAGAGAAGATCCCTGGAAGGATCCACAAGAAACTAGGATCAGGGGTGGCCTCAGGGAAAGGAACCAGAGCGTTGGTGGGTAGGGTTGGAAGGGAGAGTAACTTTACAGTATATTTCCTTTTGTGCTATTCGAATTTGTGTTACTGTGTCTTCACATTGCCCATTAAAATAAAAACAACAGTATTCCAAGGTCTGACTTTGATTTAGAGTTTAACAATGAAAACATTAAGATTTTATATTCCTTTCTTCCTTTAAGGCAAAAGCAGGCCCTTTCCATCTTTGGTACTTGCTTTTGAACAAATAGGCTCTAGTATTTTTAGACTTTCTCCCTGGAGTACAAAGCTCACTGTATTGAAGCAGCCAGGGAAATATCCAGAATTGGAGCCCAAACTCCAACCCTGTGCCCTAAATGTTTTTCAGTCATGGAGAAAGTAACTTTTTCTCCCCAGTACTGCTGGTTAGAGCGGCAGGAACATGCACTGAGGTAATTTCTTGTTCTTTAATCTATTTCTCTCTCTCTCTCTCTGGTTGTGTTGTTCTTTTCCTCAAAGTGAACACACATCTGAAAACAGCTCTAGTGCATTTCTGCTGGAAGAAGCAAGAAGCTATTAACAGCAGCACTTGAGGCTGCTGTGAAAGTCCATTACCCCAGAAATAGATTAAGGCAAGTTTGCAAAAACGCGTTCCCCCAGCATTATCATTCTTACCTGAAAGAACGCAGCTCCTATTTAGCAGGAGACAGATGTTCTTATCTCATTTCACTGGAAAACTAAAGTGAGACAAATAAAGACAAAAAGTCTACCTCCTGAGAATTTGCTTTGCTTCTTTAATTTTGAATCATGTATTTTAGATGGGGTTATTTTTTTCCCCCATACCTCCACCCCTGCCACCTCCTCTGAGGTCCTTAATGGCACCTGCCTGGGACCGTGGCTTTGAAATATCTAGCTTGAGTTTATTCCCAGTCACGGTGGAACTGGATCAAAGAATGAAGGGAAGGACCAAGCCTAAGCCTTTTTGT